>NC_085141.1:158111159-158729741 GCF_024139115.2 Armigeres subalbatus | reverse complement strand
GTTGGATCTTCGAAAGAAGCTTGGACTAGCACTGATCTGCTCTATCCAACTCAAAATGATTATTTCAGTCCACAACATTTGGAGGAACTGCTCAAGCAAACAATCATTGGCCAGCATTTAATGAAAAGAGCAGCAGTCGGCCCTCTCTCGGCAGACAGTCAACGTGAACTGGCGCAAATCGTCATAGATCACCACTGTAATGCTGGAAAACGCGGTAAAGAGGAGTATTTGAAGGATTACGCAAAATCCATCGTTGCGCTATTCAAGTACGAAAAAATTGTAAGTAATTTTTTAATTAACTCTATGATATTTTGCTATAGCTATATATATATATAGGGGAACTGTTCCGTTTTCATCTCACTGAACATGCATATATTCATCTCATCGCGAAACAAAGAAATACGGCACCAATTTTGTCGCTTTTTTTTGCTAACATGCGTGCTCACTGTTAAAAAAATCGCAAAATAAGAAACAAATCAAATGCCTTTTCATTGCTTTGTTTTTCGTGGCTATGAGATGAAGTCCAGGAGCAGTAACCCTACTACACAAGTATAGATTAACATGAAACGTGTTGAATGAAAGATGAATTATTGCCGCATTCTTCAAATTTTATCCAAAGCCAATCAATGGAAATTGAAACGAATTCGATACGTCAAAGTAAATCTAGTTGAACAATTAGATTTCATTTGGTTGTAGCAACCCTCTTATCGTATGTGTAAATGTGACATAAAATAAAAAAAATCAATGGTTACTAACCATGACTCTTCTCTGTTTCATACATTCAACTAGATATACTGTTGAATAATTTAATCATTTTTCTAACAAATACTCGATAATTCTTTGAACTCAAATCTTAAGCAAATAATGCTGTGAAAATTAGTGTACCTGATGCCTAATACCTAAGACCTAATGTTAAGAATAGAATGCAGAATGCCGAAGTCAAGATAAAAAATAAAAGATTGACTCACGAGTTTGACAGTGATAGCTTCAAAAGAGCGAAAAAATGAAACAACTTCTTCTTCTGCTCTCTCTCAAATTCTATAGATGAGATGTATAATAATATAAATATAAATTTTACTTTTTATCATAAATATGACCTTGTATATTTTTGAATAACGCCCATAGTTCGAGAGTAAGCTCTGCCACTGCTCATCAAACCGTTCAAAACAGATCAAAACAAAAAAGTGAGCCAGTTTTCGTTTTCCATCGTGCGCGGTGCTATTTTCCCGATTTCCCGCTGTAAAAGTGCCTCTATAGATAAATATGCGTATTCTGTCGGTGGTTGAATCACGAGTTTACTTCAACAGACCGGAATTTAAGGAATAATTGCTGCCAGAATCATCTAGTTGAATAAAGGCATCAGTGGTTATCGTTTGGAAATATAGGCATGTTTAAAGGAACTGCATGCGCAAATCCGGATTGCAAAAGGCTGTTCTAATAGCAACTAATAGCAACCTGAGACTCTACGCACCAGAGATTTCTATTGGTGTTGGACAAATTGATGGTAGATATAAATATCAACATTTTCTCTATGGAATACTAATTCTCATGCTTATTTGGCTTATTTTTTTATCAGGAATGAGAATCTGCGAATATGCGAGGCGAACAGCAATCATGCTATCATCTCAACAGTTTCTTGTGCCACTTGACGATAAAACGATGACGACAATTCCGGCATCGTGCCTGCTAATGGACACAATGGCTGATACACCAAAGAAACCAGTCGCCAAGATCGCCACCCCAGCCGCAGCTGGATCGAAGAGCGTGAAAAGTAGCAATCCAAGGAAGTTATTCTGGCGCGTACTCAATAGCCAAATGGAGAACGAGTCGCCAAGACGCCAAGGATGCTTTGGCTTACCAGAAGAAGAGCTATGGTCGCCTATGGGCAAAGGCCGTCTTTACCGGATACAAGCATGACATGCAAAACCAGAACGAAAACCATGCCATCTTGGAAGGATGCCAAAACCGCAAGAACGCTCTGTCATCGGCAAACGGTGCGTCTATGTGAGCCGCCCAAAAGAAGACCAACATCCGCGCTATCTGGGGCAAGATTACTCGCTTGCACGGTGACATCGGCAGCGTGAGAGCTCACTTCAAGACCAACCTGCCTGGACACGCCATGAGACACTTGGTCGGGTCATGCTGTACCCATCCCCAATTTAAGATAAGTCGAACTTACTGTGTAAATTTGCAAAAATAAAATGATAAGATTATTTTCTTAATCAAAGTAAATTCCCATGGAAACCTGAATCTAACCGGAGTACTTTTTCTGAATCGAAACCAGTTTTATGCGATTTAAAATCTAACTTCACAAAAATGAACTCTAAAATATCTTGAATAAAATTGCAATTTCAAAAATTACTTTTATTTAATCGGACCATTCGGGCAGCTTTCCCAATTCCCGTCCGCAACGCTTATTACTCGGGTGCAGAACAACCTAATTACTTGATATTAAGTATACGGTTAAATAGATTTCTAGTGATGGATAAAACAACAAGTCAAATGGTTGGAAAACGGTCGAGGAAGGGGGAAGGTGGGGCATTGCTCAAGCGGGGCGAAATGTATGGTGTACCTGTTATTTTCCGGTAAAAAATGTTTTTGAAATAAAATTAATTTACATCCCTTTTCTCCAGTTCAAAACTTGTAATCATTAAAAAGTTAGCAACTTTCGAAACAACGGTCAACCTACTTTTGGAAAATAAGGTGCTTTACGAAAAAGAACCAAGGGGCTATTAATAACAATACAATTTCCATTTGTTCATATTACCTTTTTGCTCGGCAGATCTACAATTTATTTTAAGAGATGCGAACTTCTAGCCACAAGCCTAGTTGGCGTTCTAACTATCCTTGAATCATTTTTTTTTTCAAATATTTTTTAATAGTATGTCTTTACTTGTAATAAGACGAGTTAGTACTATCTAATTTAATCCCACCGCTATACCGATCCATATTTCGACCACAAAAATAAGGTCATCTAGTGTATTGTACGTGACACGCGTAGGGTCAAGTACGAGAGACTGAAGACGCAAGCCAAGTTATGCAGAATGATATATTCATACGCTTTAAATATTTGCAGGAGACCTATTTCATCCCACGTGCAGGTGGAAGAAGAAATCCAGGAGGAAAATTGTTTAACAAGCTAGTCAACGTCAGGCAAAAAAACGCTAAAAGAAAATTACGCGAAGAAGCTCATTTGCACAGTAAGAAAATAATACCAGATCCGGATGATTCTGACGAATCCAAATCTAATGCAATTGAGTGGCTGGAGCATAACAAACTGCCTTGGACAACGGCGTTGGATAAATGGGAACACTCATACTCTTTAAGGAAAAGGCAACTAAAGAACAAATCCTTCGTCGATGAGCTATTCAACCGGTATCAAGTCTATCAGGATGTGCATGGGTATCAAGCGGTGAGTCATGTTAAATATGTTATTAGTATGCTACTTTGGTTTGAAGTCTGATTGTTCTTGCATTATGACAAATGCATAAACAGGTGTCAGGTATTTATGGCAGGCTATTGCGGTATTCAGCAAGCGATATTTATTAGTTTTTCAAAACTTAATTTAAAATAGCCCTGTGTATCAAAAATGAAATTTTGGATTTAGACTTACTTTTCAAATGCAGTAGATTGTAGACGAGCAATCATCGCAATACTTCTAAAAATAAATTGTATTATTTATAATCCCTTGCAGGGATGAGCCAGCCTAGGGCTGTAAATCTCTTTAATAAAGATAAAACAACAGAAAAAAAAAATTTATGCATGAATAATCTTTTCCAGATCGACATAGACTTCCGTTTGATGTATGGTGTCACTGATGGTGTTAAGAAATGGAATAATGTGTTGCCCAAACTAGTTCAGTACGTTGATCGGCCGTACAAGGACGACATATCAAAAGGCATTCTAGAATGTTTGAAGGCCGCGGATACTGATATAAGTGAGTAAATTTAATCATTCAGAACGATAGTATTAATGAATTTATTCAATTTTTCTAGACTCTAAACACTGTTCGATACTGATGTTGCTTAACAACGTGTTGAAGCCAACGAAGGTAACAAGAATTTTCAAGCCATCAGTTCTAGCTGCGCAAGAAGAAGTGATTCTATTCGCAGCTACAGATGACCTAGCATCTGCAACGTTGGACAAGTTTATAGACGAGTACACCAAGCATGGATTTCAACCGGTTCCGAAACTAATAGCGATTGGTGAGAACCTGACCACTCTGGAAGGAGAGTTTCAAGTACGCTACAAGAATTTTACATACCGGTTCAACACCTTGATCAGAGCCCTCGATGTTCTAATCAAATGCAGTGCCGTTTTCGGATTGGAACATTCCCGTATATCGAGGCTGGTCTGGATTTTCATTTCGACCTATTTCTACGATATTCCAGTTGAGGAGCAATACGAATGCATTAACAATTTGAAGGATTATCTGTCTTGATAAACATGTTTGCTTGCTTCATTCAATCTTGCGAAGAAGTGTTTACGTTTAGTACTAACTATATCAAGCATCTTACGACTAGACATAAAATACCTGTGTGTTACCGTTATGTTTGTACCTATCCAAACTGCATACAAAAAACTTCTAACTGGTATATATTCAAACGTCATTGTCTACGGCATGATACTAGTACGGTACCAGATGCACGTTCTAAAACTATAAATGTTCTAACAAAACATCCAAATACTGATTTGTTCGATAACGATTTAGATAACACGCCAAATGACAATTCACATTCCGATTGCAGTTCAATTCAACCGACATCTTCACGAACCATAACGTCGTCACTTCTGTCCGATAACCTGGATTCTATCAATCATGCAGCCGTTGCTTTCACATTAGAACTACACAACGAAACCAATATTCATAGAAATGATGTTCTGACCATTCAAAAAAAAGCAAGCCAATTGAATACTAACATTGTTCAAAAGCTCGAAAAGGTTCTAGACACAGTTTTAACCGGAGATGAAGATGCGCAAACTAAATTCGAGCTTAGCAAGTATATAGACCGACTCAAACAACCTTTCGATTTCATCGATTCAGATTACAAATTCTTTAAATATATCGAAAATCTTGGAATATTTCGTTTACCTAAATCTATTGCTATTGAAAACCCAAGAGAAAAAAGTAAATCTTCACAATGCCAGGATGATGAAAATACAAAATGTCACATTGTATTAATGGATATAGAACATCAGCTAAATAGTAGTTTGTGCAACTAGTTGCAAAAAGATGATTTTTTCAGCACGAGTTGTACGTTTATCCAACGAGGCTTGCCGAGTTGGATAAATACTACGAGTGCTGAAAAAATCGAGTTTTGCAACGAGTTGCACACGCTATTTTTTGCAATGACGAAAAATGGGCTTTAATATGATAAATCTTAACCAAAATTGTACAATAGAATTTACTCCACATGATCATTCATGCCAATAAATTATGTTGCGGCAGAGAACAATAAGATTCCATCTTATCTTGCCAAATTGCATAGCTTGAAAAGCTATGGAGCGATGGATGCAATTGCCTTTGGAAAATTGTGATGTTATGTCCAACAAACCATTTCATTTATTACGAGACGCTTAGAGTACACTATTTAAACACTCACCCAAACTAATTCAGCTAAATGTTGTCATGTAACTACTGTCCCAATGTAGGTTTTTCATTATAGCACTCAAATGAGTGCTATAATGAATATTATGCAACCCATTTGAGTTGCATAATGGTCATTAAAGCACCCATTCTGTTGGTATGGAAAAGTAGGCCGTTTTATCACTCAAATGACAACTGTAAACCAGGTTTTATGATCAGGAATTGCAAAAAACTTATTTGGAATGCGATGGAATATTGCAAAAAATTGTTGCCAATACCAATTCTCTCGAGAAACAACCATCAATAAGTAATATTGTCAATGCTAGCATTTGGAAAACCGTCAAACAAAGATATCCAGGCGAAATCTTGATCCCTATTTCGTTATATTCCGACGAGTTTGAAGTGAACGACTGTTTAAGCTCTCATAATAAGAAACATGTTATTTGTGGGATTTACTATTCGATAGGTACCTACCGTTCCAGACGAATACCGCTCAAAGTTATGTAATATTTTCGTGGCTGCTATGATTAAAAAAGTAGAGATGAGTGAAATTGGAACCAGCAAGTTATTTAACGAGATCATTCAGATATTCAAATCTCTTGAGGAGAAAGGGACTGAGTTTGAATTGGCAGGTGAAACAATAAGAATTAGGTTTGTGTTAACGTTAGTGCAGGGTGACAATCTTGGCGTTCACCAAATGCATCAATTTATGACCTTCAATGCCAATTTTTACTGCAGGTTTTGCTCGCGATCACGTGATCAATGTCAAAATGATACGGAAGAACTTCCTCAATATATTCGAGCTGTAGAAACTTACAACATAGATATAAACACAAATCGACCATCAGAAACAGGAGTAAGAGGACCATCAATTTTTAATCAACTACCCTCATTTCACGTCGTTGAGAATTTGTACGCTGATGCAATGCATGACTTTTTTAGTGGTGGAATTTGTACATTGGGATTAACGGCGGTTTTAAATTATTGCATTTATCAGAAGCACTTTATTTCTCTCAAGCAATTCAATTCTCAGAAATCTAGATTGCTTTGAGAATAGGTCGTATGTGCAAAAGAGAGGCTCTCTTAGTTCACGTTCTCTTTCGCTTGTACATAAGCTAATTTTGCATATTTTGCCACATTTTCACTTCAGAACGCTAGACAAAGCTATAATCTTTAGATATCTGCCAAGAAATCTGAAGTAAACTTTATTATAGATCTGTAATAATCGAAAGAGAATGGAGGCAAAGAGAGACTCTCTTTTGCACATACGACCTATTCTCAAAGCACTCTAGAAATGTATGATTAGTAAAGTAGCATTAGACACTTCTCTTTGCAGAATGCCAGATTTGACTGAAAGCTTTGTACCTCAAACAAAAACTAAATCTGTTGTGATTAGGGGCCATCCACAAAGTACGTCACGCTCCTAGGGGGGAGGGGGGGTTCCAAACAACGTGACGACTCATACAAAAAAATTAGAGGTTAATACAAAAAGTGTGACAAAGGGGGGAGGGGGGGTCGAAAATCGCCAATTTTTGCGTGACGTACTTTATGGATCTTCCCTTAGAGCAACTGCAAGTGAATTAAAATCTTTTGTCCATTATTTTACATTTATCTTGGGCTCATCCGTTCCAGAAAACGATCCAGTTTGGCAGTTCTGTAAAATTCTAGTTCAAATTACTGACAAAATTTTGATGCCATCATTTAATGACAAGGACTTGGATGAATTACGGTACTTATGCATGGAACATCATAAGCTATATCTATCTTTGTTTAACCTTCATCTGAAACCAAAGCAACATTTCCTATGCCATTATACTTCAGTAATAAATACCAGAGTCTATTATATATAAAGTTGCGCAAAGAGTGAAGCCAAATCTACCTATTGAACTGTCAAACCGTCTACCTATCGAGCAAAGTAAACAAATGCTTGTTGGTGAGGCGGAAGTATTGTTATCGCCTAATCATTATTATGGCGAATTAAAACGCATGAATTGAAATGTATTAGATTTGATCTAGAAACAGCTTCAAAAAACATCAATACATTCCCCAATAAAGTAGCAACAAGAAACTCACGTGTTTGCACTCTGTGGGTGACTAGGGTATCGATTTAAAAAGCTTTAGAAGGGAACGCTCCCGTGAAGTCACTTGAAGGGTTGAACAAAAGTGAAAGTTGGAAACAGAATAACAAGAGCATCATTCAGCATAAGTATAAGAAGATCCTCTTTGCGTAACTCTATATAATAGACTCTGATAAATACTAGCGGAAGCGTGAGTTCATTAATGAATTATCGATACGAAGCAAAACATAAATCATTCAAGGAGTACGCAGGTGTTATTGCATCTAGGAAAAACATATGCTTTACTTTATGCGTGAAAGCTGCTCTGCAATTTAGCCACGATCTTTTTCATAAAACGTTTTTCAGTAGTTGTTTGGAAGGTTCTTTCAATAAGAGTGATTTAGAATCTAAGGATTACATGAAATATCTACCACGTCCGTATGCAATTCAACTAAATCAAAACGTCCAAGATACAACACAGCTCAAGTACAAAGGTACAGTATTTAAGACCGGTGCATACTTCACTATTACCGAACATGTTAATGTTGATTTGTGGGAAATAATTGATATACTTTTTTCAAGTGGAATCGTATTTCTAGTAGGTTTAAAATGGACAGTAGGGGAATATAACGAACATTTTCTAGCTAATGAAATCATTGGTAAGAGCGATGTGTATAAGATTCATAAAATTGATAGCATTGATGGTCCTCCTGTGAAACCACACAATATAAATAATAAGTGGTATTTCCGTAAAAAAACAGATTAATCCACCTAGCGGTGATGATGCCTTTCTCGTGCGGTAAAAAATAGTATTTTGGCCATAACTACCAAGCCTATTGTCCGATTTCAATAGGAAACAATGGGGCAGTATACTGCATCGAATGCAGTCTGTTGTGAGGGAATCCTTTCAGGGTAAGTGCATTAAAAATGAGCTAGACTTTTTTACGCGCTTTTCTATGAGAAAAAGTGTTTTGGCCATAACTACCAAACCCATTGTCCGATCCGTCCAATTTTCAATAGGAAACAATGGAGTAAGATACTGCGTCGAATGCAGCCTGTTGTGAGGGAATCCGTTTAGGGTAAGTGCATTAAAAGTGAGCTAGACTTTTTTACGCGCTTTTTTATGAGAAAAAGTATTTTGGCCATAACTTCTAAGCCCATAGTCCGATCCGGTCAATTTTCAATAGGAAACAATATGGCAGTATACTGCGTCGAATGCAAGTAAATTGGGTGTAAATTGGTTGAGGGTAAGTGCAGAAAAAGTGAGCTAAACTTTTTGCTCTTTTGGTGCGCACATACACACACATACACACACACACACACACGCACACACACACAGACATCACCTCAATTCGTCGAGCTGAGTCGATTGGTATATAACACTATGGGTCTCCGAGCCTTCTATAAAAAGTTTGTTTTTGGAGTGAACATATAGCCTTTACGTATACTTAGTATACGAGAAAGGCAAAACATGATTTCAATTCAATGGATATTTAGATGAGTAAGTCACTATGTATTTTAAAATAAAATATTGTATTTGATACATAAGAACGAATGAAAAATAAAAATTTATATTTATACGATCAAAAAACATCAATATGCGTGTTTGAAATACAATCTTGATGCTGTAATAAAAGAAAACTGAATATTGATTTAGTTTTCCTTTATTAAAGCATTTAGATTATCTTCAAATTAAGAAAACCTATAAACTTAAAAAAATAATCCGATATGATGAAATTTATATGAAAATTTTATATTGTTATTACAATTATTCTAATAGTATTTACTACGCACCGTAATTTGTTTCATTTGAAGCCCCAATATTGAATATTTGCGTATGACATGAAATGTATAAGTTTCATGTTATGATTATGTTTAGCTGCTTCTTATAACCTTCATTCCAATAATGCATATGACCCATATAGATAACGCAATGGCCAAAATGTATGTGTTTTGCCAAATATATTCATTATGAAGATTTTTTTTCGTGCATGGACGCTTCGACATTAACGGGTGAATAAAATACAGCCAAATATCCAACTCCCCTTTTTTTAGTTCTGTCGGTTTTGTTTCAAGATTCCTGAGGCTAATTCAAGGTTTTCCTGACGAACTAATAGAAAAAACATCATCGAAGGTTATCTTCTGGTCGTAAACGTCATCGTACAAGCGCCCACCTTATCCAAAGGGTTCGCTTTCTCATTTCCCGGGATCAAGCAATGAGAATGGGTCCCTTCTGATTTGGCCAATTGATTTTAAAAGTATCCCAGCTCTTATCATTCTGTTTGTTTTGAACATGCCAAGAAAGTAAGGGGCGCCTAATAAAGGTTTCGCCAAGGGCGCTGGGAGTCCACGCTACGACTCTGCTGATATAATATGTCTTTATTAACGAAATTTTTAGCTCTAGGCTGACTCATCTCGATTGACATAACATGGAATTCAATAAATTTTCAATTATCACTCAGTAAATCTCTGTTAACCTTTTTCGATAGGTCCTTATTCTTGCAGTGGTTTGGTGAAGTTTTTGCCTGGTGCTATTCATTATATTTTTGACTGAACCCAGTTCAGGGCTAAAAAACTCTAAAATAAAGACAAAAAAAATCGACTGCCGGTGATCAACACACTCAAATTATTTCACCGATATTGACTGTGCAAATCTCTGTTAAGGTGATTATACAATCAAGCCATGTGGTGAATTTTAAATTCACCACACGATTTTCTACTCCTATTGTCAAAAGTTCAAATCTAGCGTAATAATGTTCGTACAATGCTGAAATTAAAGTCGATTGTTAAGCATGAGTAAGCAAACGATCTACGGTTGATTCATACACATGGGCATTGAGGTTTTCTCAATTCGTGCTCTTGAAAAATCACTAGAAAAAACACGTGGTTTCCAAGATGGCCGATTTGTGGCTTTGTTGTATAACCACCTTAATGTTCTTAAGCTGAAATATCGACTCAATTGGCGTATAATAATAAATTTTTAATTTAATAAAAAAAAAATCAGTGGGATATCAGCAAAAATTAATGGACCGAGTACTCGGCTGTATTTTTGACAGTTTAACATGATGTTTAGAAAATTCAAAAACCCCCTGCCGTAGAAGGGCGTGGATTGTGCCATATTTGGGAAACAATGGGACAGAATTTTCCGAATGCAACTTGTTCCATGCGAATCGGATGAGTGCCTGAAAAATTATTGCCTGATTTTCTCAAAATTGCACGCGGCGAACCCTTCATGAAAGGTACCGCCGCGCTTTCTGCACCCCGTTTACTTGATTCTTATATGGGTGAATAGCATTGCGGTGCATCGTTTGGCGTGGCCGTAGCTTTCGACAGTCATTCGCCGCGTGAAGTTTTGTGCATGTACCCATTTGGGAACATCACAAATGCCTCGCAGTGTATCATATGTTGCAAAATCACAGTGCAGGTAACGCAGCTAAACCTGAACCACTGTGATGCAGCCCAGCAACTGCTGTGTCAGACAGTTGCTGAATGGGGGACGGATATCGCCATCATAGCGGATGCTTACCGGGTATCTGCCAGGAACGGTAATTGGGTCACCGATGGGTCTAAAATGGCACCGATATGGACAACGGGGAAATACCCAGTCCAAGATTTGGTTTCTTCGACACACGAGGGCTTCGTCATTGCCAAAGTCAACGGGATCTTCTTCTGCAGCTGCTATGCGCCTCCTCGATGGTCGATCGAGCAGTTCGGTCATATGGATTGTTTGACGGCTAACTTGATGGGGCGTAGGCCGGTGGTGATAGCGGGGGACTTCAACGCTTGGGTCGTGGAATGGGGAAGCCGATCCACTAATCAACGGGGGCAGATCCTGCTGGAATCACTGGCCATGTTGGATGTGGACTTGGCTAATGTCGGTACCGAAAGTACCTACAGCTGGAACGGGACCGAGTCGATTATCGACGTTACGTTCTGGAGCCCTGGCCAAACGAGTAGTTCGAACTGGAGGGTAGATGATGGCTACAGTCACAGCGACCACCTGGCGGTTATACAACCAGCATTCAGCGGACGGAAGAAGAGGCGAGGCCTAGCCCTTGCATGTGGAAGACATCGTACTTCGACGACAAGGTGTTTAAGGAAGCGCTCCGCCGTGAGCACAATACTCTCAGTCTGAGCGGCGAGCAGCTGGTAACAGTACTCTCGCGTGCATGCGATGCCACCATGCCTAGGAAAGTCCACCCTAGGAATGGGAGGCCACCAGCTTACTGGTGAACTCAAGCAATTGCGAACCTGCGCCGCGCCTGCCTACGAGCACGGAGGCAGATGCAGCGAGAACACACAGAAGAGGAGCGTGTTGAACGACGGGTGGCGTTCGTGGCTGCTAAAGCCGCTCTGAAGACTGAGATTAGATCAAGCAAAAAAGCCTGCTTCGAGGGCCTCCCAAGCAGCACAAATTGTTTAACTACTGAACATTTCACTGTGTTGCAACTATTCGGAAAGAAACAATCTTTGCGTATGTTCCATCAAACATAACTCTCTTGCAATCTTAAAAACGCAAGAGGTGGAGCCTACGGAAACATCCTTCGATTGCAGTAAAATTGCAATAATGTTGCAAAATACTACAGCGGAAAAAAATAAAATAAAAATATAAAACTGGATTCGATTTATGGATCTTGTGATTGATAGTCTTTCACCCCACCACAGCACCATTCAACACTTCGAAGGGACTGCATGTTGACTCACCATAAAAACCATACGATTATGATGTTTTGTACTCGGATTTCCTGTCACTTGATTGCATCATCACAGGAAAGAAATGTGAGTTGTCAAAACGTTGAACGATGTTAAATTAAACATGAAGACACATTCAACTTATCTACAACTTAAATTAAACAAACAATTAAATTCAGGGATTGAACTTATCATTTCATTATCATTTAGTATTCAGTCAATAACTCATTCCAGAGGCGGAGTTCCGAAAAGTGTTGTATGGCGGACTTCTAGCGCTGATTCCCCTCTACAACTTTGTCTAAGGGTACATTGCTCTATGTCTAATATTCACAGCGTGAAACGCTAGGATCACTCAATATACTAAATGATAATAAGTGTTATTATCATTTAGTATATTAAATGATACTAGCGTTTCCTGCGGTGAATATTAGACATAGAGCAATGCACCCTTAGACAAAGTTGTAGAGGGGAATCAGCGCTAGAAGTCCGCCATACAACACTTTTTGGAATTCCGCTTCTGGAATGAGTTATTGGCTGAATACTAAATGATAATGAAATGATAAGTTCAATCCCTGATTAAATTTAGAAAGACGCATTGAAGTTACATGGTAAAAAACTCGAAGGTGCAGCCCAATCGGGTTGTACGCAAAGGTGACGTAGGACTACGTAGCTATTCGAAATTGATGGTATTTTCCATAATAATTTGTGTCGTTTTATTAACATTGAGCAACTGCTCAGAGGCCAACTGAATCAAAAAGTCGAATAGTTGTTCCCAGTTGGATGGACTTTGAGTCTCTAACCATGGAATTAACATGACTCATCGGCCGCTGAAGCCACTCGACTGGCTTTCAGTCGGGGACATCACAATCCTTACTATCCCACGAACGCTTACATCGCGGGCGAAAACCAAACTTCTTCTTCTTCTTATTGGCATTACACTGTTATGTGACCAGATTTAGTCACAATCAAGTTGCTGCAACCATTTTTGTTTGACTTGTGCTGCTCGGGAAGCACTTCCACAGTTATTAACTGCGAGGTTTCTAAGCCAAGTTACCATTTTTGAATTCGTATATCATGAGGCTAACACGATGATACTTTTATGTCCAGGGAAATCGAGACAATTTCCAATCCGAAAATTGCCTAGACCGGCACCGGGAATCGAACCCAGCATGGTCTTGCTTTGTAGCCGCACGGCTAAGGAGGCCCCCGGCGGAAACCAAACGTTGCAAATAAATATATTTGTGTTTGGTTTCACGCCACTTCTAATTCTGCTTATTTCTCCTTTATTTCGTCCATTTTCGAGGATGGTGGCCTCCAAAAAGTCTTTATACAAAAGAAGGTTGAACCGACAATCCGATATGAACTTTCTTCAAAGTGCAAAACTCAATCGTAAATAGCAAATTTGATAGCGCGAGGGGGAGATGATGCAATTAATTTGAACGGAATCACTAACAGCAACCAAGCTACCACGCTAAACCCGATGCCGCAGAAACAATTCATTTTCGGAATTAACTCTTTCTTTCCATAAAATTCTGGTCCTGAGAAGAACCAATTTTCTTTTCCCAATGCGTCTTTCCAATAACTAACTGCATCCAAACGCTTGTTAGCACCTTGCGTTGAAATTGTGCGACCGCTACTTGATGATTTTCGCTAAGCCTCCACCATTTGGAATAAATTTTCAGCATTGCCACTGCTACCCACGCTTTCGTGCTGCTGTGTCCGCTGCATCAAATTTTGTCGAACCGCTCATTCCGCTCTTTCCGCGGAATCCCGATCAAAATGGGTCGCACGCCGGAAAGCAGCTTTCTTGTATTCAATAAATTAATCCCGTTAGTGGGATTTGTAATCTCTCTAATCCCCATCGGGATCTGTGATCTGATACATGTATGGGTGTAAATAAAATGTTCACGCATAACGATTGGAATTTCTTCATCAGATATAAGAAAGCTGCTTTTCTGCGCGCGCAAGAATCTGAATTTGGTTATGAGATTTTGGTTATCTAAGATGCGTATTGTTGCGAGGAATAACAACAGAAATTTGACTCAAGACGAACCTTCATATTACAAAACATTATCTCTTGGCATATGTCTGTCCGAGCGACGTTCACCGATGGGTGGTTGCTGTAGATAGTTTCCACTGAGGTGGCGTCTTCATTGATTTTATACAAAAGCCACCATTTTATACAAAAGAAGCTTGATCCGACTATCCGAAATAATCTTTCTTCGAAGTACAAAACTCAATCGTAAATAGCGAATTTGATAGCTCGTCAGAGGGAGATGATGCAGTAAATTTGAATGGATGGGATCACTAACAGCAACCAAGCTATCACGCCAAACCCGATGCCACCGAAACAGTCCATTAACGCAATTAACTCTTTCTTTCCATAAAATGTTGGTCCTGGGAAGAACCAATTTTTCTTTTCCCAATTTTCCAACTAACTGACACCACAATTTGTAATAAATTTTCAGTATCGGCACTGGCGATGCAGGATCGCCACAGTGCTATTTTTATGGTCAACGCTTTCTTCATATGAAATGCTGGTTCGTTGAGGTTGAATGCAGCAACACATCGAGCACCACCACCAATGCGATGGATTTCTTTTGAAAATGTTAAAAGCGCCTCCGTGATGATGTGTCCGTTTTTCTTTTTTTTCAAATTCTTTATTATTTTTTTATCAATTGTTTTCTTATAAACTAATGGACATTTTGAGAGACACAGCCCTTGGGCTTTACAGCTCTTGTCTGATTGTTTTGTATGTAATGTCAGTTTATTTGGGTGTGTATGCAACAATTTTAACATTTTGTTCATCGTGCGAGAATTGTTTTTGAATTAGTTAATTTGATAACCTACCTACTTATTACTACTGTCCTAAGGACTGCCTGTTACGGAAGAGAGGCATTACAAAATTCAGACTAAAAAGCAGTTTCGATAACAAAAAGACCCAGCGCATAGATCTGGTCAATCCGTGACTTGCAGCTTTGTAGTTTCACCACCATTTGATGGAATATTGGCACCAGTTGCTCCGGTGTGTAAAGAGGACTCTCTTCGGAAAAAAGTTTTTTGTCTTGCTGTTGGCGAAATCCTGGTGGAGGAATAGGCCACTGATTACCTATTGAGCCTTCTTCAGTTTGGATGCTTGTTGGTGTTGCTGTCGTTGCTGTTTTGTGGGGAATAGCTCTGGCCAATTTTGAGCATTTAGCGCCGGCGGTTGTTGTCTTCTCGTCTGGTTTTTCGCACTCGCTTTCTTCCGAAGTTCAATGAATTCTGCCCGCTTCGGACAGTCCCTCGAAGAGGCCCGATGATTACAACCGCAGTTTTCACATTGGAGATCTTCTTGCGTTATTGGGGTGATTGATGCCATGATGTTGTGGTTGAATGCGCGATCTTCGTGTCCTTCGCCACAAGTGTTGCACCGATGGGCCGTGTGGCAGTTTTTTGTGTTATTAGCGCCTTCGTGATGATGTGTCCGCTCCGCTGCGATCGCTTTGATGCGTCTGCTCTGCGTGAAACCTTGCTCAAACTGAGGATTAGATCTAAACCCGCAAGTGATTAATTTTTGATGTCTGTGCTAGTGATGCATGTACGTGATTGGTTGGTTGACCTATTTCAAATCTGTTAATCAATTATCGATAATAAATAGTTAAAACCAGTATTAAATATATAATAAATAGTTAAAACCAGTACAAAGAAGCGTTGACTCATCCTTGATCGAATGGTCCAAAAAATTGAAAATCCATCGAGAAACGGCTTAGATATTAAAGTTTAAAGTCTATCATATTTTCGTGACGTTCCTTGATTTTCGCAATCGTAAAGTGTACCCCAATATAGAAAACACAGACGTAGTTCTACGTCAAAAATAAAGGAAGTTGGCAGGAATCTGATCTGGGCCCAGGTCAAGGCTAAAGCGAGCAGCCGCCCAGGATGGTGATCTTTTACGTTGGCCATATGTACCCCTAGGTGTGCTCACATGCGTGATATTGACTTTTGGCATTAAAAGTGTCCCTCAGTTGAACGTCGGAGCACATCTATTTAGGTAATTGTTTAAATTATCATATTAGCGTCATTTTTTACAGTAGTTTATTAGTTTATGAAATCTGAATAAATACTCACTGATTGATATTCGATCAGAAATTGACAGAACAAAGTAGGCCGATGGACTTTACCAAAAACATTCGATTATTTAAGGCTCTGGAAGCACTGATCAATGAATTACCTACATTGAGCGTGCTTACAGCGGCACACTAGAAGTTAACTTTTGGAAAGCAGTATGGCGAAATGCATCTAAGGTTCAATATCTCGAAAAAAAGCATCTTGATCGAACAAATATTTGGTAGGCGTAGTAGCGGACACCTTCCTACATAACTGGTACCAAATAGTTTTTCGTGAAAAGTTCTTACTGTTGAGAAAACCTGCGTTAGATGTCATACAAACTTCAGGTGGTTAACTTAACGAAAGGGGCAAAAAATGTCTGACAGATCTATTATTCGGTATTAAAATTAATGAGTCGAAATTTATCTGCTCTGACGTCAACTATACAATCATGGGCAGTTTACAGTTTACGTCAACTATACAATCATGGGCATATTAATAAAAGAGCAGCACACGGATACATTATTAGATGTAGGGTAAGACGGTATAATGCGCCCCACCTGGCCAAAACGCCCCACTTTGATTTCTAGAAAACTATACCTAACTAAGGGTAAAAATCAGTTGGAACCTATAAATATTTGTAAAAATATCATACTATGTGAATTTGGAAGTATTTTTCTATTACACAATAAAAATAATAGCAAAATACAAAAAGTTACAGTTTTGATGTAACTTTTCATGTTTGTTTGCTCAACATTCTGGAGCATTTCTAGCATACTGTCCAGAGATCGAAGTGCACCGTGCTTGCAGTTGGACGTGTTTTTATTTTTGTCCCGTCACTTTTTTCTTTTGTATTCGCCAATTTCGATTTTCATTTTTCTAGAATTCAATGTTTAATCAGACATGATTACCATTTAACAAGTGCTATGTTTCAAGTGAATGTGAGGCGTTATAACACTAAATACGTATACTGCAATTGCGAAGTTGGAACTATACAGGTTTTGTATTATCGTGCTAATGGAAAAAGGTGTTCTGTATTTAAGTTCGAGCAGTCCAGATTTCGGAAATCAATTCGGTGAGTTTGTTCCATGATATGATTAACGAAATGACACAAAAATCGTCCGAAATGCGTTCCCCGTCACGGGATTAAGAGCCGGTTCCTTTGCGACAGATTTGATTGCACAGTCGGTGCGTCGGTGAAGAGGGCTAGTGAAAACATTATATTAAAATAACTTTGCAGAGGTGTACTAGAGCCGGTTGGTCCCAATACCGGACGTTTCTCTTAAATGACACTTCTGGGATCCACACATATATTATATTTAAGAAATAACAAGTCTATTACAAAGCTCTTGTCCTGCGTAGACCGTCTCTGTTCAAGATTTGAAATAGATATAATGGTCAACATTTTGAGGGTTCACTCATTTCCAACAGATTTGAATAACCTGTAAGTTTTTTTTTCACATTATTTGAGTCATATTCCATCATATTGAAAATGGAAGAATGAGTCGCGAATGGGTTACTTTAGTAGGGTTTGGGGCAAGATGAACACTCTAAGAATAATATTTAATACCTTCTCAGTCAGCCTGATTTCCTATACACCCGATTCCGTGTTATTTCGAGAAACCGTGTAAAAAGCCGTGCAAAAAGTATCCGTGTAAAAAAAGTCTTCGTTAATATGGGGGATGCGTTCCGTTAAAAAAAAAATCCGTGCTATTTCGAGAATCCGTGTAAAAAAAGCCGTGAAAAACAGCCGTGTAAAAAATCCGTGTGAAAATAATCCGTTTAAAGGGAGAATAGGGTGTATTACAATACAGTAGCACAAATTAAATAATGCACACTTCATCTTATTCACATAGATTTTGCTGTTATAAAATAGATTATAGGTTATCAGGGACTGTCTAATTAACGGGTGCTGAAATGCATTTTTTAAATTGTTTATTAAAAAACTATTTCACAGTTTGCATAAAGTTTGTAACCAGTCGCTTTGCGATGTCCACTCTTCTATTAAGGAATCCCAACCCCAATTAATGTATATGAGGAAAAGCCAATAAAATACCTTAGCTAGCTAGTAGGGACTGCTTATAAACTATGCATAAGTGTCTAAAATAATAAATAAATAAATAATAATTAAACTTAGCCATGCAATATAGCTAAAACATGCAATATACTCTATATATAGCTAGATAGAGAGACGGTACAACGGTGAAATTGAATTAAAGTACATAACACAAAACAGAATTTGTTAGTGGTACAACACGACACATCCACAATACACCCCTCTACGCTGCCGAGATTGGTAACCGATGGATTTGAGCAACAGAACATTCCAGGAGCTCCGACGAATAAAAGGGCTTTTCACCGGTTCCGTCTTGGGTTGGAAAGCTCGACTCGGTCACTTGCTGATGATCCACGTTAGAGGCAAAAGCAAACTCCCGAAGAAAATCAAGTTTTTATAAGTGCTAGGAAGTGTCTAGATTCCTCAAAAGCTACAGTGGCAGCAATAGTCAACTAGATACTTTGAGTATCGTTAACCGAGTTGTTACGGTTATCTGGTTTAGTTTTGGTTTTTCAGCGCCACGGTGAATACAGTTCGACAGTATCAGTGCGGGCAGCATCATCAACGAAGGAACCCCCCCCCCCCTGTGCGGGAAAGCCATAGCTTCAGGCGGAAGCAAGAGAAATCGCCAGGCTCCGGACGGGATCCTTATCGAAAGTACCACGGTGGTGATCACAGAAGTGAATTCCAGGCCAGGTGGCCGACTGTACGACGAAGTCCACCCATATCCGACAGAAAAGCTCTGAAAGTGATTTCCAGGCCAGGCGGCCGACTACGATCCGACAAAGGCAATCCATACCCAGGTGGCCGGAACGTCGGAACCAAGGTACCAGGCGGCGTCATCAGGGCCCAACACTGACACCACACACAAACGTGAGTAATGTTAATGGTAGGACATAGATAGGGCGATAGGGACGTTAGGGAACATTCCGAATAAAAACCGTCGTTTAATCGTATTATTGGTTTTTCCTCTTTTGTTGAACCTCGGTGGAAAGAGCCGACCCTGAGTAGGCTGGGAGTCTTTGTGATTGAGCGGGCGTAACAAACGTAAGTTACATTCTGGCGACCAATAGAAAATAGTTCCTATTTTGAGGTTAGCGAGGGAGGAAAACGATAGCGATAATCGTTTACGCCGGTGATACTGGTAATTGATTCCAATAGACCGGTAGCTGAAAATCAACGCACATCAATTTGCACAAAAATTTGTTCGCGTTTAGGATTTTTTTTCAATAATTTACTTCTGGTAAATGTACTTGTGAACGCGTGGTTACAAGGTGGACCAATTCTAGGCAATATAAACCAATTTTCTGCATTTTTACCGTTCTCGTAGAGCAAATCGCACAAAAAAATCGCAAACGACGCGAGTATTTCTTTCTAGGTTATCAAATTTGATGGGAATTGCACTTCGTGATTAGAACAGAATTTATTTATCACTCATTGTTTCGCGAATTACACTGCACGATGGATCATTTCATTTCCCAATATTTTGGGATGAACGTTGCTCATCTTCTTGATGAGGAGCTCGCGCACGAGTTGCAAATCCGTAAAATCGAGGATCATGGTGAACCGCGTTCCGTTCTCGAACGGAAGTGTAGGACCGAGCTGAAAAAAGAAGGTATAGAAAAAAATTCGGAAATCGTTTATGAGCGCCCATGGAAAACTATCGTTGAAGAGTTGGAAGACTGCGACAAAAATGTTCAAGAAATCAAACAAGTGTTAGACAGTAGGACGTACAAAAAAGAACCAGATCAGAAATACAAATCTAGACTGCTCCATTATCTTTTCGGTTACTACGAGTGAAAGCTCACACGGTTGAAGAGTCCGAGACAAATTCAATTTCAGAGTTAGCAGGAGAATGTGTTAGGTTGTTGAACAGTTTTTATTCAATTGCCTCTCCGTTCCCTGAAATACGCAGGGCGGAGATCGCTAGGGTGAACGATAGTGTACAAAAGCTACGGTATGCGTTTCCCGAAAATGATAATCCAAAATCCTCACCCCCCAATCAGCAATCGGATCCCGAGAAGCAATTGGGAGAAAATGGAGATGGTGGGGAAAATTACATACAACTTGCAGGTCTGTTTAATTTAGAGAATCGGAACGAAGAAGATAAATTGTCAGAAGCGGCTGGCGGTGGTGACCCCACTGATGAGGTCCAAATTCTGAGAACCGAGAATTATCAGCTCAAGTCTATGCTTGATCAGTTGCTAACTAGAATGGAATCCATAGAAACTCGTCTGCCTGGGCTGACCAAATCACACCAGCTGTCAAAGAACAGTACACAAGTGGGAGATACAGATGATTTAGTTGAACTAGAGAACTCAGGTCCAGTTGACGTAGTCAAACCTAAGTTCTCTTACAAAGGATTCATGGACTGGTTAGTCAAGGATCAAAATTTATTGCAGGCGGCTCCATTGTTAAAGGAACCTATTTTGCCAAGAACAGATAATCCGATACTCACTCGACAACCAAACAACACAGGTAGCTCGTCTTCTCGCATCGCAACGATGCATGATAATACTGGCAAACGGTTGCCCATCCATAAGTGGAAAATTCATTATGATGGTGCAGACTACGGCCGACGATTAATTGAATTTTTACGCGAGGTAGAATTCACTGCCCGTTCGGAGGGATTTTCAACACAAGAGTTGTACAACTCTGCGTACCACTTACTAACTGGCAAAGCGCGATCATGGTACATGGAGGTCAATGCTTGCAATGAGCTCCGTACCTGGGATAATCTCGTGAGTGAGCTGAAACGAGAGTTTCTACCACCTGATATTGATTATCAACATGAGAGACAAGCACATCTACGCAAGCAAGGTACGAGAGAGCGTTTTCAGGATTACTACCTGGAAATGACTCGTATCTTCCGAAACATGACAGTTGCTCTCGATGACACGAAAAGTTTCAAATACTTTTCCGTAATCTTCGGTCAGAGTACAAGAGTGCCATGTTGGCGGGGAATATAAACACCATTCCGAAAATGAGAGAGTTCGGAAAGAACTTCGATTCGATCAACTGGCAGTGGTACAGCCGGAATGATAAGGAACCTGTTAGAGCATATCGGCCGGCAGAGAGGCAAGTTAATGAGATAGGAGATAGAAAGAATCCACTTTCGGATAACAATCGATCGTGGAATAGAGGGGAGAACTATAGGAAAGAGTATACAAATTCCAATCGACAACAGTATCACAAGAACCCACAAAACTATACGTCGAAATCTGGTCAGTATCACTCGCATTCCAAAGCTCCCGAACAAAAGCAAGATCAGTCTAAAAAGTTAGACGATCAAAAGCCAGGACCCAGCAAAATCATTAGTCCTATGGAAAAGATTTTAAAAGCGTATGTGCCGATTAAGAAAGGGACATGTTTTAATTGCCATAATTTTGGCCATAATGCTACACAATGCAGCCAGGAAAAACAGGACTTCTGCGAAGTCTGTGGTTTCCCCGGCTTCCTGCAAAAGGAGTGTCCCTATTGTGTCACAAAAAACGCAAACAAGACTGCTCATTGAGGCAGAGTAGTCTTCGTTTTCAGCCTTCAAGTCCTCAAAATGATGAAATCAATTCAATTAATTCTATTCTGACACAGCTTGGTTATCACTCCATGGCTTGCAATCCCTTGTGCGAGGAGGTTAACACAATCTTCCTCCACCCACATGGCGACAACCAGCCATTTGTGAGAATCGAACTGTTAGGCATAAAAGTAATTGCTCTTCTAGACAGTGGAACTAATAGAAATATTCTTGGCAAAGGATCAGAACGTCTAGTAACGAATCTGAATCTAAACTATTCACAATCGGATTTGACTTTGACAACTGCTGGGGTAATCCAGTATATGTTCTGGGAGAAGTCTCAATACCAGTTTTGTTCAATGGGACCACGAAAATCGTATCCTTTGTTGTTGCACCTTCTCTGAAGCGCAAATGTTATTTGGGGATGTCTTTCTGGGACCAGTTTGGCATTGTTCCTTCACTGATGGATTCGTTTATTGAAACGATCGACGACTCAGTTGAGTTACCTGAAAATGAGATCTCTCTGACTCTAGAGCAACAAATCGAACTAGAAGAAGTTAAGACTCTATTTCTAGTCCCCGAGCCTGGAAATATTGGCTGTACCGATCTGCTCACCCATACAATCGAGATAAGGGACGAATTTCGTGAGCAACCTCCGATTCGTAAAAACCCATACCCATGGAGCCCTGAAGTACAGCGAAAATCCACACAGCGCTTGACAATATGATCAAAGACGATATTGTAGAACGATCTCGCTCAGATTGGTCACAGCCAGTGGTACCAGTCGCAAAACGAGGTACCGAAGCTGTTCGTCTCTGTTTAGATGCGAGGAAGTTGAATGAGCGCACCAAGCGTGACGCGTACCCACTTCCCCACCAAACACGAATTCTTAGCCGATTAGAATCATCTAGATACCTTACGACTATTGATTTAAGTCAAGCGTTCCTTCAAATTCCACTGTGCCCATCGTCTCGCCAATATACAGCCTTTTCAATTCCCGGACGAGGTCTTTATCAATTTAAGCGATTGCCGTTCGGGCTCGCAAACAGCCCGGCGACACTTAGCAAATTAATGGATCGAGTGTTGGGATTCGGAGAACTGGAGCCCAACATATTTGTCTATTTGGACGATATTGTTGTGGCGTCCAAAACCTTCAAAGAGCATATTGCTCATTTAAAGGAACTAGCAAAAAGATTAAGGGTAGCCAATTTGCGCATAAACATTACGAAATCAAAGTTTTGCGTACCGGAATTGCCTTATTTAGGTTATATCTTGTCAAAAGACGGTTTGAGGCCCAATCCGGATCGCGTGCATGCGATCGTTGCGTATGAGGTGCCCAAATCGGTCCGTGCACTACGCAGATTCCTCGGTATGTCTAATTATTACCGACGGTTCATTGACCAATTCAGTGCACTCACGGTGCCTTTGACTAATTTACTCAAGGGTAAACCAAAAGGTAGAATGGAACCAAGAGGCCGACCAAGCGTTCCGTGCAATTAAAGAAAAATTAATCAGCGCACCCGTAATGGCCAACCCTAATTTCGATCTTCCCTTTACTGTCCAGACTGATGCGAGCGATCATGCTATCGCTGGCGTGTTGACGCAAATACAGGATGGACATGAAAAAGTAATCGCGTTCCACTCGGAAAAGCTTACAGGCGCGGAACTTAATTACCACGCCGCGGAAAAGGAGGGATTGGCGGCCCTAAGATGCATCGATAAATTTCGATGCTACATCGAAGGAAAGCAATTCACTCTAGTGACTGATTCGTCAGCACTCACGTTCATAATGCGCTCTAAATGGCGAACATCATCCCGTTTATCGCGATGGAGTATTGAGTTACAACAATATGATGTTATACTCAAGCATCGCAAGGGACGAGAAAATGTAGTGCCCGACGCGCTGTCGAGGTCGGTTGAACTAGCAGAAGTAGATGTGAGAGACGATTGGTACTCGCGATTATTCAAATCGGTAGAGCAAGACCCCGAAAAATTCATCGACTTCAAGATAGAGGGCAATGAACTTTACAAATTCGTTAGTTCACAGTCCGATGTACTGGACTATGCCTTCGACTGGAAGCTATGCGTTCCAGAATCGATGCGCCCAACAATATTAGCGAAAGAACACGACGGTTCCTTTCATGTAGGTTTTGAAAAAACGGTTGACAAAATCAAAAAGCGCTATTACTGGCCGCGCATGTCGGCCGAGATCAAACGCTATGTTGCAAACTGCGACACATGCAAGCGAATTAAACATTCGACAACGTCCGTTGTTCCAGAAATGGGCAACCAGCGTGTCACAACCCGGCCGTTTCAAATTCTCACGTTAGACTATATTCAGTCTCTTCCACGGAGCACTCGAGGCAACGCACATTTACTTGTCCTTATGGATGTGTTTTCGAAATATTGCCTCCTTGTTCCGGTGCGTAAGATTTCTTCCGGTAGCGTCTGCGAGATTCTGGAACAGTTGTGGTTTCGACGGTTATCTGTGCCACAGTATATAATCTCCGACAACGCAACAACATTCCACTCTAAGGAGTTCCAAGCAATGATGGCCAAATATGGAATTCACCATTGGGCTAGCGCTAGACACCGTAGTCAGGCAAACCCTACCGAACGACTGAACCGTACCATAAATTCTATGATACGGAGCTATGTTCGAGATAATCAAAAAGTATGGGATACGAAAATCTCCGAAGTGGAGTTCGTCCTAAATAACACTGTACATGCGACAACCAAATTCACACCGTTTAAGGTCATCTTCGGACATGAAATTGTTACGAAGGGATCTGAGCATAGGCACTCAGATCAGACAGAGTTATCAGACGAGGAGAGAATGAAGAGAATGGAGATTGTAAGTAAATCGATCTTTGATAAGGTGGTGAGTAACCTTCAGAGAGGTCACGAGAGAACGAAGGTGAGATATGACCTTAGACACAAACGATACTCGCCGACTTTTGATATCGGCCAGAGGGTGTTCAAACGAACGTTTCGTCAGTCTTCAGCTGGCGATCACTTCAACGCCAAGCTCGGGGAAGTGTATGAGCCATGCGTAATTATGGCCAAGAAAGGTACTTGTTCGTACGAGGTCGCTGACCTCAGCGGCAAAAGCCTCGGCGTGTTCTCAGCAGGAGATTTAAAAGCCTAGGGCTTGCAATTTGTTTAGAATTAAATATTCGTTTATTGTTGGTCAATGTGGAATAAATATGAAATTATTGTGGTTATCGTGAATAAGTTGTTTGACGATCATAATAGTTGATTTTTGTGTGCTAATTCCAACTCATCAACAAATAGTACGATGGAGATGTCCCGGGATATACGAAAGTGAGTGCGAAGATTTATGTGTGTAATATGTTGGATCCTAAACTATAGAAATTAATTAACGTATGACGTAATTTACTATGCAACTTGCACGCCAGATCATCAACAGAAATTTGATCAGGGCAAGTCAATTGCTCAAGCTACGCGAATCGATCAGAGCTCTAATTCCAGTTAATATTTAGGCAAGCATAATCTATAATTGATTGACCTTCATGAAGGTCAGATTTACCACTCTGATACCGAACTCTTACAATAGCCAAATTCCCATCACATTTGATTTGAAGTCGATTAGAAACTACAAACAATGACAATGATGTGTTTACTCATGAATGATCACGGGCCCATTATTCAAATTAAATTGATATCAATCATCATTGTCGCCGCGGTAAATCGAATGTAGCGTCTAAGCGACCCCAAATTAGTTTGCGATGATTTATTTGTACTCTGAATGTGCAATATAATCTATGAATTAGTTATTTCTGAACCTTATAAATTGGAAAATTAGAGTAACTAAAATAACGAATTTATTCTGGTATTAAACCAGTCTGTGTTTAGTTAAATTTTGGTTCACTATTTGATCATTGATCACAATTACATTGTTGGTTTACGTCTATTAGTTAAAGTAGTCACAATGTGAAACTACGTTTTTGTCAATTTGATATACATTGATGTTCACTGTGGTCCAATATTGGTACAGGTGCGGTATGGCGAAAGTTGTGTGTAGTCTTCCTAAAATTATTAATTTCATTAATAATTTTTACCCGAGCGGTGCGGTAGTGTAACCAGTCGCTTTGCGATGTCCACTCTTCTATTAAGGAATCCCAACCCCAATTAATGTATATGAGGAAAAGCCAATAAAATACCTTAGCTAGCTAGTAGGGACTGCTTATAAACTATGCATAAGTGTCTAAAATAATAAATAAATAAATAATAATTAAACTTAGCCATGCAATATAGCTAAAACATGCAATATACTCTATATATAGCTAGATAGAGAGACGGTACAACGGTGAAATTGAATTAAAGTACATAACACAAAACAGAATTTGTTAGTGGTACAACACGACACATCCACAATACACCCCTCTACGCTGCCGAGATTGGTAACCGATGGATTTGAGCAACAGAACATTCCAGGAGCTCCGACGAATAAAAGGGCTTTTCACCGGTTCCGTCTTGGGTTGGAAAGCTCGACTCGGTCACTTGCTGATGATCCACGTTAGAGGCAAAAGCAAACTCCCGAAGAAAATCAAGTTTTTATAAGTGCTAGGAAGTGTCTAGATTCCTCAAAAGCTACAGTGGCAGCAATAGTCAACTAGATACTTTGAGTATCGTTAACCGAGTTGTTACGGTTATCTGGTTTGGAGCTGCTCAGCGCCACGGTGAATACAGTTCGACAGTATCAGTGCGGGCAGCACCATCAACGAAGGAACCCCCCCCCCCTGTGCGGGAAAGCCATAGCTTCAGGCGGAAGCAAGAGAAATCGCCAGGCTCCGGACGGGATCCTTATCGAAAGTACCACGGTGGTGATCACAGAAGTGAATTCCAGGCCAGGTGGCCGACTGTACGACGAAGTCCACCCATATCCGACAGAAAAGCTCTGAAAGTGATTTCCAGGCCAGGCGGCCGACTACGATCCGCCAAAGGCAATCCATACCCAGGTGGCCGGAACGTCGGAACCAAGGTACCAGGCGGCGTCATCAGGGCCCAACACTGACACCACACACAAACGTGAGTAATGTTAATGGTAGGACATAGATAGGGCGATAGGGACGTTAGGGAACATTCCGAATAAAAACCGTCGTTTAATCGTATTATTGGTTTTTCCTCTTTTGTTGAACCTCGGTGGAAAGAGCCGACCCTGAGTAGGCTGGGAGTCTTTGTGATTGAGCGGGCGTAACAAACGTAAGTTACAAGTTACTGATCTTAGAATTCTACAAATCCATATATTAACTGATACACAACAAAGAATCAGATCAGTTGATTCCTATATAGAAACAATTTAAAGCAACTTCGATGCTAGCTTTCTTAATTAGGATTCTATAAACAATTTTCACTATTAAACCTATATATCAAATTGTTCAGTGAGAGAAGTAGAACATGCAATGTCAAATATACGGTAGGCTAATAATTCTGAACATAGAGTGTACTGGCGTCTTACTACTTTTTTGTGCTGTCGGCGTTTTCTTTTTATAATTAAACACTACACAAAGAACTTTCTTTTTAACTTATATTAAGTTTGTTTTTTCTTCGGGTTTTTTTACATCCACTGTCAACGTTATTCGTCACAAAACTGATCTTACATCCCTACAAAGCTGTTGAAGCCTGAAGCAGACCACACTATTCGCTCTCCGCTCAGTTGAAGTCTTTCGTCTCTCACTCAAAATCCATCATTTCGCTCAAAGTCCATCACACCGCCATCAAATTCGTTGCACGCTAATGTTGTTTTAAATAGTTAATTACCCGATCAAATTACAACAAATTCCATTTTTATTTCAGCAACCGTCATCATTAAAACATATTTTTTTAAATTTACTATTTTTCATTCCTACACGTGCTACAAAAAAAAACGTGTATACGTTTTCATACCGTGGTTTATATGTTGAAAATATTGCAGGCTAGTTTTTTTTTTTTCTTTTCTTTTCAACAATCATTGTAATAGTAGGAACTTTTTTCACGCAAATCGATTCCACGATCACCATAATGTTTTTTTCTTGAAATTAATAAATATAGAACGATCATGCGAAATATTTTGTTCTGTTTTGTGTGGGTGAATAAATTAATTAGCAAATGAAAAATTAGTGCGAGTTTGATTGTGTTTCCTCTGAATGCAGAACGATCGCGCGATCATAGAGATATTTGGCTCTGCGTTGTGCGGGTAATTAAATTAATTAGCAAATCAAAATTTAATGCGTGTTCTACCGTATTTCTATTAGTACGCAGAGCGATCGCGCGATCATCGAAATAATTTGTTCTGCTAAGTGCGGTTGATAAGTTGGATAAATTAGTGCGCGCTCTATTGTGGTTTAGTTTAAGGTGATTATAGAATGAAGCCCGTGGTGAATTTCAAATTCACCACTCGTTTATCTACATACATTTCCAAAAGCCCAAATCTGGCGTAATAGTTTTCGTACAATGCCGAAACTCAAATGATGATTGTTTAGCATAACTAAGCAAACGATCTACCATTATTTCAGCCCCATACGCGTTATGGTTCTTTCATCTCGTGCTCTTGAAAACAATATTGGAAAAGCACGTGGTTTTACAAAATGGCCGATTTCTGGCTTTATTGTATAACCACCTTAAACGCCATCAAACTACACGCTACACACGGCAAACCGTTTACCAAAACGAACCCTGCTACACTTCCTATCCCATATATCCAAGATCCCAGTGATTTCTCGTGGAAGTGCAGATGACTCGTCGGCTTCCACCAAAGCGAGTATCACGTCAACATTTTCCTACCTATTCCCTAATTGACCTGCATTCGGACACGGCCGGCGCTGGTATTGCTTGATTTTGGGTCACCTGTTTTTACACATTGAGGATGATGTTAGTCCCAAACTTCATCTGTTGGTTCTCTGTGTAATTACAGCTGACCTGGCAATAACGGAGTAGCAACCGTGGGCGGTTAATCATGCTCATGCATGCATGCTCATGCTCATTTCTAGCATACTGTCCAGAAAATTTTCACTGGAACACTCAGTTGGGCAATAAAATAACTTTTCTCAGTGGTTAATATGATATAAAATTGCTTCCATCTTAAAAAATGTAACGATTTTCGAAAACATGTTTCACTGGCCAAAACGCCCCAGTGTAGGCAGGAAGGTATGCCCTTACCAACTGTACACAAGCGCAGCGAGCCTGCAGCAGTTGCTTCCAAATTGCATGGACAATATTGAAATGTAATTCACACCTGCTTAAATGGACTTATGTTGGTTTTTTAATGTCAAGCACATAAGGATTTGTAACCTTTTTATTATGGGATTGATAAAATACTAATGAAGGGCTATGAAACGTGTTTGATTACGGTGGGGCGTATTGCCCAGGCACTTTTTGAAATCCAGTTTTTCGCGACTTTTCAAAAAAGCTTTATTACGTGTTTTCAGTAATATTTTTATATGACTACTCACAGGTAATGCATTTGCGACTTGTTCAATTACCAAATAACACAAGGTTTGCATAAATTACGTTGAAAAGTAAAAAGTTTTCATTGGTATTGCCTTAGGGGGGGCATATTATACCGTCTTACCCTAATTTTATATTTGTTTAGTTTATTTTTACTCGCCAAATGGAAATTATCCAATTGTATCCCTTATGGTAACAGATCGTGGAGTTAAATCCAAATTTAATTATGAAATTACGATTTTAAGCTATCTTTTCAATATTAAATCAAAAGTGCTCTACGGGTTGAAAAGCTGTATTTATGTTCGGTACCTTTAGATACACTTTGTACTTTTATAATTTGACTGTGAATGATTGGATTCAATAATATTATTCTTAATGAAAGACCTGAGACAATAATCGAGCTTCAAAACAAATTTAAATTAAAGACATACTAAATTTGAATTATGCCATTCCCAATATTTGTCGTTTTCTTTGTATGTTTACATCTGTTTTCATCATTTACCGACTGACTTTTCCCAAATTAATCGTATGTCTCGCTCGGTTTCGATTATCTATCGTATATAAGATACGATGCCGGTGAAACCTACAAATTGAAGCATCTATTTTGCCCAGCAGCATTGAATTGTTAAATAACAATGTTCTTACCTCTCACTTGTTCGCCATTTTGGCCCAAACATGGTTTAATTTCAAAACATTGAATGTTTAAGTAGCGGATATTTATTATTATAAATATAATCATTGAAAAACAACATTAAAATAAATTAATCATGTTTATAATAAGAAATTTTATAGAAAAATATTCGCTGTACGCTCATTTTTGTCACATGTAATAGGCGCATTTTAAAATTATGTTCAAATAAATAAACTTTAGAGAAAGAATTTCAACAATTTTATGTACGCATACCTTGAAGGAAGGGATGAATATTGAAATGCATTAAAAACAACCAAGCCAACCATTTAATTTTCTTTGGAAATTTCGAATGTAGTCAACTAATCCATACTGTACGCTCAATTTTGAGAGTGACTGTATAAGGATGGCATCAGTCAGTAACAGTGCTTAACAAGGTTGTTACAAAGTAGGAAGGCAACGTCGAAGCAAAACAATCCCAGGCATCGTTCCTTGGAAAGCAGTAGGGTAAGACGGTATAATGCGCCCCACCTGGCCAAAACGCCCCACTTGGATTTCTAGAAAACTATAACTAACTAAGGGTCAAAATCAGTTGGTACCTATAAATACTTGTAAAACCATCATCCTATGTGAATATGGGAGTATTTTTGTATTACGTAATAAAAATAATAGAAAAATACTAAAAGTTATAGTTTTGATGTAACTTTCAATGTTTGTTTGCTCAACATTCTGGAGCGACGCTAGCATACTGTCCACAAAACTTGCACTGGAACACTCAGTTGGGCAAACAAATATCCTTTCTCGGTGGTTAATATGATATAATATTGCTTCCATCTTAAAAAATGTAATGTTTTTCAAAAATATGTTTCACTGGTCAAAACGCCCCAGTGTAGGCAGGACGATATGCCCTTACCAACTGGACACAAGCGCGGCGAGCTTGCAGCAGTTGCTACCAAATTATATGGAAACTATTGAAATGTAATTCCAACCTGCCTCAATGGACTTACGTTGGTTTTTTAATGTCAAGCACATAAGGATTTGTAAACTTTTTATTATGGGATTGATAAAATACTAATGAAGGTCTATAAAACGTCTTTGGTTAAGGTGGGGCGTATTGCCCAGGCACTATTTGAAATCCATTTTTTCACGACTTTTCAAAAAAGCTTTATTTCATGTCATCTGTAATATTTTTATATGACTACTCACGGGCCATACATTTGCGACTTCCTGGAGTACCAAATAACACAAAGTTTGCATAAATTGCGTTGAAAAGTAAAAAGTTATCAAAGAGTTGCCTTAGGGGGGGCATATTATACCGTCTTACCCTATCCGATAGCACATCCCACATTTCAATGAAAAATGGCACGATAAAACATACTTTTTTGACGCGTGTACTGGACTTGATTGGGGGAAAAATATCAGCAATCCTTGGAAGCTCATCAATTAGTGCAGGAGCGAACAAAAAGTGTCCCCAAGCAATTGTGAAATTACCTTGGTTTCTATCGTTAATCGTTGTTGATTTTCTACCTACAACTAGAGGCTCGAGGCTGCCGAATAATTGGCATCGTGAATATTCTTCTTATTTTTTTAATCGAATGTTAATTGCTGTCAATTCTATCGCATATAGCAGCGAAAGAGAATAAAGTTCCTTACAAGATTACTGTTTACAAAAAGAAGCAATACTCCTTTAAAATGTTTTTAATCATCCTCAGAACTATTCTTACTATTCACGTAGTCAACCCGCTGTTTAAGTTGAACTTGTGTACTATTGAGCGGTTAAGGCACAATCTTCAGATACTCTTGATTACACAATATAAATGATAGCGAGTTCTGCATCCTTATTGGTTTTACACTCATGGGTTAAAAATTACATGACCGTGTAAAATTACAGTTTTATTGGTGGAAAATTAAATGCATGTTGATGAATTTCTATATCAATTACTGAATGAGTATTGATTCGTGTAATTTCAAATCTTTTTCTATTTATGTGCATCAATTTCGATGTAAATTTCAATCAAATAGGGTAACGGTACCAATAGTGGAGGTATTAGTAGATCCACGAAAGAAAATATTTTTTAAAAATTGATAATTATGGGAAATTTACAGCTTTTATATCTTAGTCAATAGAAAAACTAATAAATTTGCTAACAAAAATGAAATAGATGTCATTTAACATCAACAATTACCAAATATTGCTTGCACCACTATGGGTACACTGTTCCTTTAGTGGAGGTAAAAATTAATTTTGGTTCCCATAGTGGTGCTATCCATTGGTTTCTTATGAGACTCGCCACTATTGGTACAGTTGCACCACTATAGGTGCAAGGGAGTCAATTTTGTTAAGGAAAATCATTGTTTTCAATAGTTTTCCAAGCAAAATATTAGGATAAGTTGCATTTAACAGGATATTTAAAGCACGACGCATCAACTGAAACCATCGTAAAGTGTATAAATATGATCAATTTCGTTAAAACCCCACTACCTCCACTATTGGTGCTACCTCCACTAAGGGTACGGTTACCCTAACAAATTCGATCACTGTATTATTACGACTCGGTCTGTTAACATGTCGTTCAAATTTAGTCTTTTTTTTCTTTGTAATTTATATGAAAAGCAGGGAATGACTTTACCCAGACCTGTTGGAAGAATAGTCGCGACGTTCGCCCGAATTGTCGAATTCAATAATACTTTATTGAGAGAATTATAAATTCCTGTAGAAACAGAGATTTAGTTGTTCAGTGTGATCTCAAAAGTGGAAAGAAAAATAAGAGCTTACATTTAGTAATTCGCTAATCTTCTACATACAGGATCCAACTGTTTTGAGCACTCCAACGTTCACGTTTCTAGATGTTAAAAGGCATGTTCTTAATTGGTCATTTTATAACTATATGGGTGCTTCATACCGGGTTTCAAGGATTTTAACCAGTTTACTATTTTACATAGCAGTTATTACTAGTTCCTACGTCGAAATGTGGATTGGCTAGCACTTGAAGAGAAGGCAAACTATTATAGGACTCATTCTAGGCACAGACTTAATTTTTACCTTAGAATAGTACTGGAATGATATGATCACTTGAAGAAATATAACTACTATCAATAATAATTACTATTAGGTTTAGTTTAGGTAATAATTCTAGATATAGTTCACTTGCACGCTATCGGCTTCGGGTTAGATAATCGTTTTCTCCTTATCATCATGCATGACACGGACGTTGTTATTTACTCGTCTTTGACGTAGATGACGGACGTTGTCATTTACTGGTAGCACAACGATGGGAACATTGGTAGTGTACGGTGCACAATGGGCTCGCTGATCGACGGGCGCACTAACAGTCCCCCCCGAATGCGTAGAAGGTTCCCCTGAGGCGTATTGTTCCCTTACGCCAACGTCGAGAACAGCGAGCTTGACGGCTGGGCGCTCGTAGATACCGTGACTCGTTTGCACAGTGGCACTACGCACCTGACCGTTCGAGCCTGGTTTGATGGCTATAACACGTCCTAATGGCCAGCTGTTGCGAGGAGCCTTAGGATCTACGATGATGACTACGTCGCCCACTTGCAATGGTTTCTCCTTGGTGAGCCACTTTGTGCGTCGGGTGATGACAGGCAAGTAATCCCTCAGCCAGCTTTGCCAGAATTCGTTAGCCATCACTTGAGATTGCCTGTAGCTGTTTCGGAGTACAGAAGGAGTGTCGTTGTATGGCACCCATGATTTAAGGCCATTTGATGACCCAAGTAGAAAATGGTTGGGTGTCAACACCAGTGATTCATCGCCGTCGGTGGGAATTTCAGTCAGTGGTCTCGAATTGATTATGTTTTCGATTTCCAAAAGAGTGCTATTGAGCACCTCGTCAGTGGGAAGCCTACCCCACTTAAGCTTAGACAAGTTGACCTTCACGCTGCGAATCAGACGTTCCCAAGCTCCGCCCATGTGCGGGGAGGCAGGTGGTATGAAGCTCCACTCGGTATTGGATGTGGTGAATTCATTCATGAGCTGTTCCTGGTCGATATTCTGCATAGCTTCTCGTAGCTCTTTACTTGCACCCTGAAAGTTGGTGCCACGGTCGCTGAAGATAACTGCAGGAATTCCTCTGCGAGCCATGATGTTTCGTATTGCTAGGATGCATGAATCAGTTGTCAGTGTGTGGGCTAGCTCTAGGTGAATGGCGCGTATTGTGAGGCAAGTTGCCAAAACTCCCCATCGTTTTTCGGAGTGTCTTCCTACAGTGACCGTCATAGGACCAAAGTAGTCAATACCCATAAAGGTAAAGGGGCGTGCGTGTGCGGCGAGGCGTTGCGGAGGGAGGTCACTCATCATCGGAGGTCGAGGAGAGGCTTGGTCGTTTTTACACTTTTGGCAATCCTTACAGACTTCTCTAAAGGCTGCCTTGAGTTTCGAGATTTGGTAGCGTTGACGCACTTCGTTAATTGTTGTTTGATGGTTCTGGTGGTTGAACCGTTTGTGGAAGTCGAGGAGAATAAGTTTAGTAATTGGGTGCGTTCGAGGGAGGACGATTGGTCGAGCTGCATCGCTGGTGATGTATTTGCAGGCTTGCGTTCTACCTTGAACTCTGATGACGTTTGCTTCATCCAGAAAGATGCATTGACGAAAAAGCGGACTACTTCTTGGAATACACTTGAATGGGTTCTCAGAGTTCTGGTCCTTGGAAAGAATGGCAATTTCATCGGCAAAGGCAGCCTTCTGGGCTTCGCGGTGCAAGAGGTTCTCGGCATTACTCAGCTCCCGACACTGCAGTGGACCAGTGATGCGATTCTTCTTTCCTATGGAGAAATTCAGGTTGCGCACGTAGCGAAAAACGTATGCGGTAGAGCGAAGTAATTTCCGCCAATTCGAGAAGCGATGAGCATCGATTATGCTTGTATTTAGCTTCACATGCAGCAACAGATGTGGACGAAGTTCTTCGGTAGTGTTTCCGATGCGATGTTTCGCTGCAGGCCAATATTCAGCAAACTTCCATAAAAATTCTGGACCGTTGAACCAGCGAACTGAAACTGATAGATCAGTATTTGGGCTCCACTTCGTTCCCTCATCCGCCACGTTCTGCTTGCTTGGAATCCAGTGCCATAGCCATTCCCGAATATCTGATGATTCCAGGATCTCGCTGACCCGGAATGCAACGAACTGCCTGTAACGGCGTTGGTCGGACACATACCATCCTTGGAATCAGTCAGCTATCTGCAAATAGTATCTGCTAAGCGAACACCAATGATGGCAGTCTGAAGCTCGGATCCTGGTATGGAAAAAAACTTAAGTGGCTAAACTCTTGTCTTGGACCCCAACAATGTACACTCAATGCTCAACCCTTCTTGATACCTGAGGTACGATACTGCGGCGAATCCCGCTTCGCTCACATCTCAAAGATGTGTAGCTGAATGTCGTTGTCTTCAGATACGGATGTTATAGAGCAATTATCGAGGAATTTGGAATTCTGTTATCCCAGGGAGGGCTGCACACCAGATTGACCACTTCTCAAAGTGTTTGTCGTTTATAGTATCGTCCCATCCGATCGAAGAGCATCATATTTCCTGAAGAAGCGTCTTTAAAACCATCAAAAAGTGGCCGATAAGGCCATGGGGATCGAAAACCATCATCAACGTTCGCAATACTTCTCGCTTTGTGGGCTGACGGCTTCCCGATAGAAGAACCTCGTCCAATCGAGTGGATATTTTGAATGTGAAGTGGTCTGAAGACGTGTTCCACCACTTCCAAGGATCTTTTCTGCCGAGTTGTCGTTGCAGAAGTTTTTCTCTGCTGTTGAAGGTTTGTTCAGCTGCTCAAGTACTTCGGGATAATTAGATGTCCAGTTCCTAATTTCAAATCCAGCCAACGCATGTATTTTTCTCACGTCTTTTTTCAGTGCGATAGCTTCTTCCTCATGTTCCACACTTAGAAGCGTATCGTCGGCATAGTGTCGCTTGACGATTGCTTCAACAGCGGCCAGGTGGTCCTGTTGGAACTTACTTGCGTGCAGATTTTGTACGAGCTGTGCCGTGCTTGGTGAGCAGCAGGCTCCGAAGGTCATGACCTGCACAATGTACGTGCTAGGCTTAACGTCCGTTACGGTCTCTTTCCAAAAAAAAGCGCTGGCAGTGTTGGTCAGCATCTCAAATTTGGATCTGGTGATACATTTCCCGTATGTCACCGCAAACTGCGATCCTGTATTCTCGGAACTGTATCAGCACTGTCAGTAATGAGGTAAGAAGATCAGGACCCTTAAGCAAAACGGTATTCAGAGAAACGCCATGGGCAGTGGCCGCAGCGTCCCAAACGAGCCTAGTTTTACCTGGTTTGTTTGGGTTAACTACCGGAAACATTGGTAGATACCATACTCGTAGATGTTCTGCTCGTATCTCCTCGTCGGTCAGCTTCCGGATATATCCTTTTTCAATGTGGTCTTCAATTTTCGTTCTCACCGCGTTAGCTAGTTGCTGATCGTTCTTCATTCTCCGGTCCAGGCATTCCCATCTTCTAAGCGCCATTACTCTGCTATCTGGAAGCCTAACGTTTTCGTACTTCCAAAGGAGTGCGGATTCATACCGTCCATTTCGATACTTAGTTGAGGATTCCAGAAGCGTCTGTGCCCTTTGGTCCTCTTGCGATTGAGGAAGTTTATCCGGGATGACAATTCCAATGCTGTCTAGAGAAAAGAAGTTCTTCACTGCTTGATGTAGGTCTTCCCCTGCGTACTGATTGCACTGACATACTTGAAGAGAATGGAAATTTACGGAATGTGTATTTGCTTCGACGGGTGCACAACTGCCGTAGACTGTCCAACCGAGCCGTGTTTTCACGGCTATCGGTTCGTGTGGCCGGCCTTCTTGACTTTTCAACGGATGGCCAAGGTTGAGATTGTCAAGACCTAATAGAATCCGTGGATATGCATTCTCGTATGATTCTATCGGTAAACCGGCGAGATGCCGGTATGCTTCTGCGATGTCGGCGTACTTTAATGTCTGTGGGGTATCTGCAATCTCTCAACTGTCTGTACAGCAGATAACTGGTACTTCCTTGATTGTTTTTGTTGCAGGAAATCTGTAAACTCACCCTCTGCGAAGAGTTATCCAAGCACTGTGAACCTCTGGTCCACTTCAAGCAAAGCGTTGTTTTTTGGGCCTTTCACACCTAGTTCGTCTGCCAGATTCTGTTCCATTATGGAAAGTTCGGACCCATCATCGATGAATGCGTAGGTCCTCACTGTCTTAACTGGTCCGTACAGAATCACTGGTAGGATTCGAAAGAGAAGTTTGGATTGACTTTGGTGGATATTGCAGCACTGTTGGGTTGCTTCTGTAGTACCAGAGTTTGTTGTCGATGTTTTTGGTGCGATGGCTTGTTGTCTCTCAGTACCATGAAGAAGAGAGTGGTGTAGGTATGTGCAACCGTTTATGCCGCACGTCTTCTGCTGTCTACATGACCCGTTGTGTTTTCGCAGACATTTTCTACATAATTTGCATTCACGAACAGTTGCCCATTTCGATTCGTAGCTGAATTCCAAAAATCGTTTGCACTTCACGACGTTCTGACAACCACCTTTACATACCGGGCATTGTTTCTCCGAAACGTTGGTACTTGTTTGCTTCGCCTTCGATAATTCCACAGGGATCTTGCTATTGCCGGAATCGCCATCTGCATGTACGTTTAGAAAACCATCCTTCCTATTGGAACGTGGCTTCCAGTCTCCAGTGGCTGATGCCATTACTGCACTTGCATCCTCCGCTGTTGAATACATCCATGCGCTGAAATCTAACAGGTTTGGATTCGGTGTGTTCCTAGAGTATTTTGCCCAGTCAAGCTTCAATGATGACGGCAGTCTCTCGACCAGTTCGTAACGTAGCGAAGCGTTGTAGACAAAATCATTTACTTCGCAAGCTTGGATTGTTGCAACCAAGTTCTCCACAGTAAGGGCGAAGTTTACCACCGTCTCTAGACGATCGATATTCGGTGATGGTAATGCCCGCACTTTTTTCACGACTGCTTGGACAATTGCTTCCGGCCTCCCGTATAGCATCTTCAACGTAGACAGTACCCCTGCGACATTTGACGGATGAAGCAGACGGCATCTAACAGCTTCTAGCGCTCTTCCTTTCAGGCATTTACGAAGACGCAACATGTTTTCTTCGTTTGAAAATCCACACATTTGTGTCGAACTATTGAACACCGAATAGAAGAGAGGCCAATCTTCCGGATTTCCGCTGAATTCGGGGAGCTCCTTTGGTACTGCTTGTCGTGCTGCTAGCTGGCTTCGGTTTAGGATACAAATTATCTCATTACCGACAGAATGCTCAGGCTGAGCGATCGGTACGTTATGATGCTGGTGCATTGGGGTTGATCGTTGCCCTGGGATGAACTGGTTTGTTTGTACCAGTGTTTCCCTTCTTGGGTGCAGGAGTAGCGACCGGGGCGCTGGATAACTATTCAGCACTGGAGGGTTCACGAACTGAAAGCTTTGTCCCGCCGGTGGTGGTAGCTCGCTTGGTTGATTGACGTCTTGTCCGAGATTTCGAGCGGAATGCTCTGCGGGCCTTCGGGAGATGCTCTCGACAGGTCCATTCATCTCATCAACCGCCAGACCGGAATCCTCGTCGATTCCGAGACGATCCGTATCAGCGATCCACTGTTCGATCTTCGATTGATGGTCGAGAATCGATTCACTATCACTCACTATTGTTGACGACTCACTTCCGAAGTTCAGAAGTGCCTCGTACTTCTTCTCCAGGAACTGCTTCTCAAGTTTCTTCTCCTCTTCAATCTTCAGCAACTGCAACTTCAGCCTCCTTCTCGCTTCACTTTGTCCACTTTTCTTACTGCTCCCCCCTCGGTGCGACCGGTTGAGACCACGATCCTTTGGAAGTTCTTCTGGACACTCCGGTACTTGTCCGGTTCCTTGGGGTGCCAACGAACGACGAACAATGGCTACACATTTGACACAACTCCAGCTCTCATTTTCGACCTCCTCCGTCACCTCTACACAATCACCGTGAAACCAATGTTTGCACCCATCACACTGAATCATATTCATATTATCGGGCTCATCACACAACTGACAATTTGACTGACGAACCGGACGCGCGTCTCGTGGTGGATTGCGTCTCAATGGACCAACAGTACTACCGGCTTTATTTCCGAGATTCTCCGATGGCTCTTTTGGGATTGCACCTGTTCCCGACAGACCTTGCTTATCTACATTTACCTGGGTGTTTATATTAGGACCTGCTGTATTGCCCATCGTGACCGCGACATCTGGGTGGTTACTCGTTAATGCTGTCCTCGCTCCGTTCCCGGATCCGACCTTGGAATGCTTCGACATTTTTCGATTCGGTTAAATGAATTTATAAAATGTTGGAAGAATAGTCGCGACGTTCGCCCGAATTGTCGAATTCAATAATACTTTATTGAGAGAATTATAAATTCCTGTAGAAACAGAGATTTAGTTGTTCAGTGTGATCTCAAAAGTGAAAAGAAAAATAAGAGCTTACATTTAGTAATTCGCTAATCTTCTACATACAGGATCCAACTATTTTGAGCACTCCAACGTTCACGTTTCTAGATGTTAAAAGGCATGTTCTTAATTGGTCATTTTATAACTATATGGGTGCTTCATACCGGGTTTCAAGGATTTTAACCAGTTTACTATTTTACATAGCAGTTATTACTAGTTCCTACGTCGAAATGTGGATTGGCTAGCACTTGAAGAGAAGGCAAACTATTATAGGACTCATTCTAGGCACAGACTTCATTTTTACCTTAGAATAGTACTGGAATGATATGATCACTTGTAGGAATATAACTACTATCAATAATAATTACTATTAGGTTTAGTTTAGGTAATAATTCTAGATATAGTTTACTTGCACGCTATAGGCTTCGGGTTAGATAATCGTTTTCTCCTTACACGCTAAAAATTAACTACTCAAAATTGAGTCGAATCCGACTCATTTTCATTAAAAACGGGACAACTCAAAATTTGAGTAATATATACTACTTCAATAAAATAATGATTTCGCGAAAGTTAAGCTTGGCCTTCCATCAATTTTTAATACGACAGATGCGAATCAAGTTTATCTATCTATCTAAGTGCATTTTACGACAAACAGACTCCTAGTTTAAGTGCAATCATCATTTTATTGAAGTAGTATCTTTTACTCAAATTTTGAGTTGTCCCGTTTTTAATGAAAATGAGTCGGATTCGACTCAATTTTGAGTAGTTCATTTTTAGCGTGTATCATCATGCATGACACGGACGTTGTTATTTACTCGTCTGTGACGTAGATGACGGACGTTGTCATTTACTGGTAGCACAACGATGGGAACATTGGTAGTGTACGGTGCACAATGGGCTCGCTGATCGACGGGCGCACTAACACAGACCAATACATCAGTAGAAACAATATGAAAAATCCTTTACTATTTCTTCTTCTTATTGACATTACATCACCACACTCGGTGCTTAGTGTTCATTAAGCACTTCCACAGTTATTAACTGCAAGATTTCAAAGCCAGGTTACCATTTTTGCATTCGTATATCATGAGGCTAGCACGATGATACTTTTATGCCCAGGGAAGTCGAGACAAATTCCAACCCCGTTTCTTCCTTTCGTAGATTCAAAACTCTTCGTTGAACATGTTATTTATCACTAAATAATCTGATTGCCGGGGAGTTTTGGATTTTCTCCCAAATTCAAGCCTGCACCGTTTTAATACTTATGTCATATTTATGATATGTAAATAGTATTGCTGACAAGAAAATGCTCGGGAATACAACCGACATTTCCAGGATGCCTTTCAATACTGGCTGTGCATGTGCTAAGACAAGACAAGTCAAGACAAGACAGTAATCTTGTAAGGAACTTTATTCTCCTTCGCTGCTATATGCGATAGAATTGACAGCAATTAACATTCGATTAAAAAAATAAGAAGAATATTCACGATGCCAATTATTCGGCAGCCTCGAGCCTCTAGTTGTAGGTAGAAAATCAACAACGATTAACGATAGAAACCAAGGTAATTTCACAATTGCTTGGGGACACTTTTTGTTCGCTCCTGCACTAATTGATGAGCTTCCAAGGATTGCTGATATTTTCCCCCCAATCAAGTCCAGTACACGCGTCAAAAAAGTATGTTTTATCGTGCCATTTTTCATTGAAATGTGGGATGTGCTATCGGATGCTGCTTTCCAAGGAACGATGCCTGGGATTGTTTTTCTTCGACGTTGCCTTCCTACTTTGTAACAGCCTTGTTAAGCACTGTTACTGACTGATGCCATTCTTATATGCAGTTTGTGAGGCTTTTTTTTAATTTGATGAATTTTGACGACTTAAACTGTTATTCCTCAATTTTAAGTATAGATTAAAGGTGCCAATAGTGAAGGTATTAGTAGATCCACAAAAGAAAATATTTTAAAAAATGTCGATAATTATGCAAAATTTACAGCCTTAATGTCTTAGCCGATAAATAAAATTAGCTATCAAAACTGCAAAATGGTGGGTTGACATCAAGGAAGGAGCGCCCAACAGAGCTCTGGTCCCCACAAGTTCCTATCTCACGCTTCCACGGGTCGTCCGATGACAAAAGACCGCCAGCTAAGGGTTGTGTACTTAGCTGGTAGTGCAACCTGGGCACTGTTGTCCTTCTGACATCAGCTAGAGTGAGAAGGTACGCCTCGAGCGTCTGTTCACCAGGAGGTGCGGCTCAAACAGCGTCTGCCTGGTACCCAGCGGCTGATTAACGAAATGCTGTATCGCGTAAGCTATACCTAAGGTGGCAGCCCCATCATCGCGATGTAGGTAACGCGACCCCGGTAAGGTAGCTTACTGAAGCCTCTCAAATACCACGAAAAATGGAGATAGAAGAAAAAGAGAACGTTATTTTTGGCAACCGACCCAGCAACGAAATAAGGACTATGATTGGAAACTCGGTACCTGGAATGTCAGGACCCTAAATGAACCTGGACGAGCGAACCTTCTGGCTCGTGAACTGCAGAAGGTTGGAGTGAATGTGGCTGCTATTCAAGAAGTCCGATGGCCTAGATCCGGAGAACGTGAATTCCGAGCCGTGGACCCCACGACCAACACTGCATTCAAGTATAACATCTATCACAGCGGCGGTGAAAAAGCAGAGCATGGAGTTGGTTTCGTAGTGATGGGCAAGCAGATGAAGCGAGTGATGCGGTGGAAACCCATTAGCGAACGAATCTGTGTGTTGAGGATACGGGGCAAATTCTTCAATTACAGCCTAATCAACGTTTACGCACCGACAAACGATAAATCTGACGACGTGAAGGACAGGTTTTATGAATGTCTTGATAAAGCCTATGGAGAGTTCCCAAAGCATGTGTGTGTGTGTGTGTGTGTGTGTGTGTGTGTGTGTGTGTGTGTGTTATTACAATCTAACTCCCACTGTCTGGCAGTGGCATTATGGATAGAATATTCGTGCAACCATTTTGATTTTATATAATTGCAAGAATCTTAGATCCGGGAGCTAGAAGGTGATAGCTCTATTGTAACTCCTATAGCCCATTTCAAGAACGCAAGCATTCCGAAGCTATAGTCGTGTACAATAAGCCCCGCGTGATTACACCCACATATCATAAGGATATCTGAAGTGCATTCACACTTCCAGGATCAAAATTCAATTCTTTGATCCTGGCGCGTATTTAGTAATAAAATCAATCAATGGAAATGCATTTAAGATTCAACATACATTACTTACCATTTTTCTAACATTATACTTACACTAAACATGTTTGCGCATTTACATTCCTTGATCATATTATTAGCAAGGGCATTGCCCGTGCTAACAATCGATCACTTTGTGCTTGCACAAACATGCAGGTTTCTGTTGCACTTTTCCACGGCCAGAACCGTGATACAAAATTTCAATCAAATACAACACTAAGAATGGAGATCCCGATCCGCATACACGATCACTCCTTATGAAAACAAATTCCCGGCTTTCCCAAGGGTGAAGACAGTAAGAAGAAAAAGAAAACCCACTAAAAAATCACTTAAATAAAGAGAGAAAAAAAAGAAAACCCGGAAAGTGTAAACAGGAAATTCCTCACCAAATTGTTCCGTTCTTGATGAATTTTAGCACCGCTGTTCAAGTCTTCTAGCTGGCGTTTCTCCTAGGAACATGACAAGGTTCTTTCTTTGCTGCAATTTGGTATCAGCACCATGCTCAGATAAAAATAAATTTTCTTCCTGCGTCTACTTCCGCTTCGCATGTTAATCCCAAAAATGCTGAAGGAGGAAAAATTGACAAGCAAAAAATCAAACACGTCTTTTCCTGTGCACAGCACACAACATGGAGAGTTCCCAAAGCATGACGTGAAAATTGTTATCGGAGACGCTAACGCTTAGGTCGGTAGAGAGGACTTTTTCCGTCCCATAATCGGTAGGGAGAGCCTTCACTCCGATACCAATGACAACGGCCTACGGCTAGTAAATTTTGCTGCTGCATGAGGGATGGCCATCAGTAGCACCTACTTTGCACGAAAGAACATCCGAAAGCACACCTGAAGACACCCAAATGGTGAAACTTGCAACCAGATAGACCATGTTCTGGTGGATGGGCGTCATTTCTCGGATGTTATCGATGTGCGGACATTCAGAGGTCCGAACATTGACTCTGATCACTACCTCGTTGTCAGTAAAATTCGATCACGGTTGTCAACTGTATCGAACGAAAGATCACAGCGAACGATGCGTTACAATATCCAGCGATTGTCGGCGGAAGGAGTATCGGCTGAGTACCGCCAGAAGCTCGACGAACGGATAAGTGCAATCAACGTTAGCGACAACATCAACGATCTATGGGAGTCGATCCATGGAGCAGTGAGCAGAACAGCACGAGAAGTAGTAGGCACTGCACAGAGGCGACCCAGGACGGGTTGGTTCGATGTGGAGTGTCAGAGAGTGACAGACGAGACGAACGTTGCCAGAAGCCGGATGTTGGTGTCGGGTACCCGATCGAATAGAGATCGGTACAAGGAAGCAAGAGCAGCCAAAAAACGAACCCACCGCAGAAAAAAGAGTACGAAGAACAAGTTATTAGTGAGGCGCAGGAAAAAATGGAGCAGAACGATATGCGGATGTTTTATGAGTCTGTCAATGGCGTGCGGAGAAAGACAGCGCCATCTCCCGTCATGTGCAACGACCAACAAGGGAATTTGCTGACAGATAAAACTGAAGTGGCTGCCAGGTGGAAGCAACACTTCGAGACTTTGTTGAATGGAGGAAGTGACGGTGCATCGGTGAACAGAATAAATATTAGCGACGATGGACATGTTGTGGAGTCACCTACACTAGATGAGGTAAAAAAAAGCTGTTAAAGAGCTGAAAAACAATAAGGCTGCGGGGAAGGACCAGCTCCCGGCCGAACTTCTCAAACATGGCAGTGAGCAGCTTTATGAAGTTCTGCACCATATTATGTCGAAAATATGGGAAGACGAGGAAATGCCTGCTAGCTGGTTGGACGGCCTCATTTGCCCTCTCTTTAAGAAAGGGCACAGACTGGAGTGCGCCAATTACCGAGGAATAACCCTCCTTAATTCGGCGTACAAAATTATGTCCCGTATTCTGTTCAACAGATTGAGACCGCTTGAAGAGTCCTTTGTCGGATTCCAAGCAGGTTTTCGTGAGGGCCGATCAACGACGGATCAAATGTTTACCCTGAGACAAATCCTTGATAAATTCCGGGAGTACAACTTGCAGACACATCATCTGTTTATTGATTTCAAGGCGGCGTACACAGCAAAAAATATATTAATATGCCGCGACGGAATTTCTTAAGACGTACCCAATAATTCTATGCAAAAACAGATTTGACGTATTTTTACGTAAAAATCGATGGGTTTGTACATCGCTCAACGTAAAACCTAATTGGCTAAATTATTTTTATGTCTGCGCTAAACCAGCATAAAATTGCCTCTTTACTTATGTATTTATTTACATTCATAATGCTGCACATCATTATAGCTCAGAAACAGACAAAATATTACATTGAATTGTGATATATTGCGCAAAATCTACACAGAAAAAAATAATGAAAAATAAACAGCACGTAAAACTTGACATGCGGGAATTTACGCTATTCTACGCTGAAATGGTCCTCTTCCTAACAAGATTGCTTACAACTTGTATGCAATATTGACGATTAACGTCAAATATTGTATACATTTAGGCTATATCCCGTGTGGAATTACGCTAATAATGGCGTTCCATTTATGTGCATGATTTTTAGCGTAAATTTCAGTGGATTTTTCTATCTGTGTATGTAATATTGAGGCATTCCACGGGGGCATGTCAGTCGATCCTGAGCGACCATTTCGAAAATATTTGAAACTCTGCACAGTTTTTCAATTTCATCTAAATCGTCATTTTTCGATATCAAATCTTCATATTGAGTCACGACTAACTTTTCAAAAGGGTGTATGTGAAAATGGTTCAAAAATATTTAAAAAGCTGCACAGCAAAAACGGAATGTTCGATTGTTATGATTTTTCAGCAAAGTTAGACAACTAAATGGTGATTCTTAAGAAAATGTGCACAGTAAAAAAAATTTTTTTGCCTTTAAAATATCATTTTTGTCACAAAAACTCAAATATCTCAAAACCCTATCTTTTTCGAACGTAATTTTTTAGGAAAACGGTCCATTATATTAGCTATCTACCCTAAAAATTTGGTGATGGCAAACTAATAAACAAAAAAGTTATGACATTTCAAACATTTCACAATTTTCACATTCAGTAAAAAAATTTTTTTCTGTGTAAGTTATTTCGAGAATTGCAGTTTGATGCAGATTTTATTGTTAAGGGACGTGATTTAAACAAGTTGTTTTCATGATATTTTGATTTAATTATTCATAGCATCTATAAGAAACTTAGACACGATCCAGTGTTGTGATCAAAAGTATTGATAGTGTCATAATTTTCATTGCACGTGACTGGCGAAAAATTCTTTTAATAGTGTTGAAACCTGTTGATAATAACGTTGATAGAAACATATCAGAAATGTTATTTTTAAGACAAAAGCTGCAAAATCAAAGATTTATATACACGTGTACGTCTATAGTTTACCTGCAAAAATATACCTCTTAGAGAATAGACTTTATGATCGGGAGGAAACGGGTATCTTCAACAACAACAAATGCATGATAGGTACATACCATGACAATGCTCACGAAAAAGCAAAAAAATTACTACTACTAAGGTTGTTAAAGATCTTATAGTAATTTTTTCTTCAGTCAAGCAAATGACACCAAACTAGTCAGTAAAAACTTAAAAGTGATTTTGTTTATTGAAATATTACGAACAACATGAGTAGCCGCTTTCTCAACTGTTGTAGGCCGTTTGATGGAAAAAGTGTTCAAAAGAGTTACGAAATCTCACCGAAAGCACCATAGATAAACTGAAAGCGACTGGTTATGCTCCAATGTCCACATTGAATACAAATTTACGCATTTGCACGTCCTGCCGTCTAAACGTTGACAAAAGAGCAATCTGTATATCATCGGTTGAGCAGAGCGCAGGAAGTTCGAAAACGACAGCAACTGAGGAATTGCCAGATGTATCGACAACAACTGAGGAATTACCAGAAGTGTTAAGTGCTGAGAGCCTTGCCACCGTACCATCAGCGAAATCTGTTTCAACAAATCAATCGGAAGATGAGTGTATCCAAAAGGTCAACATCGAACGCTTTAACGAGGGCATAGCTGGGATAAAAGTGACTCCGATTAAATGGAGTAAGATGGACTACGTTTATTACCCGGAGAAAAAATACCGTGAAATAAACGAAGCTGTACGAAGAAACCTCTTCAAATTAGGACCTGATGATGTGGAAAATACAGACTACGATGAGGTAATTATAAATATGAAGGAAAGGTTCTCGAATGCAGCCACGACAAGGAAAGAAAAATTATTGATTTTGTCGATGCTGCCAAGTTCGAGGTCTATTCAGGATGCCATTGATGAGTTCAAAACCAATAGAAATACAGTAAAAGAGGCAAAACAATTGAAGAATAACTGTCTTTCAACCAAAAATACTAGGTCTAGTACTGCATTAACAGATGAGACAAAAGAAATAGTAGTTCAATATTTTGAAGATGATGAAGTAAGTCGAGCTATGCCTGGTCAAAAGATTATGTATCAGTAAAAAAAGATGGAAAGCGTCAAGCAATCCAAAAACGATTAATGATGACGACTTTGAAAGCAGCGTACACACGCTTCAAGGAAATTCACGATAATATTAAAATAGGTTTTTCCTCATTTGCAAGCCTTCGGCCAAGGCAATGTAAGCTTCTTTCCAATTCAGGAACACATAATGTGTGTGTGTGCACAACCCATGAGAATATTAATCTTATTTTACATAGTTTGAAAAGAATCAATTTAACAAAGGATATTAAAATGTTAACTGGTAGTCTTTTGTGTGAAAATACAACATCAAATTGCTATCTACGATCTTGTTCGGATTGTCCAGATTCTTCATCATTGGAAAATACTTTATTCGCTGAGTTTGAAGAAAAATATATTGATCAGTTATCATTTGAGCAATGGGTGACCACGGATAGGTGTGACATAGAAACTATTGTAAAACCTGTAGATGAGTTTGTGTCATATTTTTGCTTGAAATTAGAAAGTTTAATCCCTCACGATTTCATTAAAACAGAACAATCCAGCTTTTTAAAAAATACGAAAAATACATTACAAAATGGTGAATTTTTAGTCATTTGTGATTTTTCTGAAAATTACAGCTTTGTATTGCAAGATGAAGTGCAGTCCACGGATACTGGAACGTACAACAAGCTACAATTCATCCATTCGTTATTTATTCTAATGGAAGTACGCAAATTGAACACTTAAGTTTTATTATAATTTCCGAAGATTTAAGACACGATTCAGTATCCGTAAACTTGTTCATTGAAAAAATGATTAACTTTTTACGCGTTGATAAGCATAAAGAAGTCAAAAAGATATATTTCATGTCTGATGGAGCAGCGTCGCAGTACAAAAATCGTAAGAATTTTTCGAGCCTATGTCAATTTAAATCAATGTACGGAATTGATGCAGAATGGCATTTTTTGCTACATCACATGGCAAAGGTCCTTGTGATGCTATTGGAGGAACAATAAAGCGCATGGCCACAAGAGCAAGTTTAGCCAAAGAACGTGAGCATCCAATTAAAACTGCGAAAGAACTTTTTGATTGGGCAAATCGTAGAAAAGAAAAAGATTTAACCAAATTATCATTTTGTTTTACTACTACTGAAGAGTACGAAATAAAGGCTTCAGAGCTCAGCGAGCAATTTAATAACGCGAAAACGATCAAAGGAACCCAAAAATTTCACTGTTTCATTCCATTGTCGGAAAATAAAATTAAAGCAAAACTATACTCAAACTGTGCTGATAATAATTCAAAAGTGTTCGATATTTTAAAAAATTTGAATAAAAATAAATAAAAAATAAGTATTAATAAACTGTTTTCATGATATCATAACCCATACCAAAATTCAAACCCAAAACTCTTAGAGTTTCTATAACAACATTGTGTAATTGCCACATTTAATTTAATACTTAGGATAATATTAATTCATTTTATTTATTTATACATATAATATTTATACATATAATATACATAATATCGATGAATACATAAATATGGAATATCATACAAACAACTTGTTTAACTCACGCAAGGCCCTTAACAATAAAATCAGCATCAAACTGCGATTCTTGAAAAAAAATACACGGAAATTTTTTTGTTTACTATATGTGAAAATTGTGAAATGTTTGAAATGTCATAACTTTTTTGTTTATTAGTTTACCATCACCAAATTTTTATGGTAGATAGCTAATATAATGGACCGTTTTCCCTAAAAAATTACGTTCGAAAAAGATAGGGTTTTGAGATATTTGAGTTTTTGTGACAAAAATGATATTTTTAAAGGCAAAAAAATTTTTTTACTGTGCACATTTTCTTAAGAATCACCATTTAGTTGTCTAACTTTGCTGAAAAAATCATAACAATCGAACATTCCGTTTTTGCTGTGCAGCTTTTTAAATATTTTTGAACCATTTTCACATACACCCTTTTGAAAAGTTAGTCGTGACTCAATATGAAGATTTGATATCGAAAAATGACGATTTAGATGAAATTGAAAAAATGTGCAAAGTTTCAACTCAATAGAAAATCATGAATTAAAAATTTTCTTAAATTTTGATGCTGTTGCTTGGAATCGCTCTATTACGAAACCAAATTAGAACTGTCATCTTAGTCAAGCAATGAGTTTCAATTTTGATTGTTTGTGTTTCGTTCCGAGTAACGGAGATATTTTGTGGTTTTTAATGACTGTTTGACCTGAAATTATCTCACGGACCTTCGATCGACAGAACTCGATTTTTGCCAGGCATCAGAATACATCCGAAGCAAAGGAATCCAGCAGGTAAGATCTCCGATACACGAAAGTTCCGACACATTTTCAATCTATATTGTTCCGTGGGTTCGTGGATTTTCCTGCACCGGCAAATGGTGCAAGAACGGAACTGCGCCGTTTTTAAAAATGAACGATTCCAGTGCAAGTTTGGCAACACCGGTGTAGGCCTTGCGAAGCACAGTGAGAATGAGAAGATAAAGCGGATAATCGGCCATGTCAAGTCAACCAGCGTCAACCGTAGAGAACAGGTAACACCATCAGGGTACAAAAATTAGATCTAATCTGGATAATGTTTGCTAGGTATACTTGTTTTTCTGTAATGTTCTTTTTGTTTTGTGGTTGATGAATTATTCTGTGAAATCATAGTTGCAAAAATAGTGTGTACCTAAACATAGATGATTTGCTATGAGAGAAAGTCAAAATTCAACATCGTATTGGCAAAGCCAGCTAAGTGCTTTGCCCGGCTCTCGTATATGAAGCACAATGGCTTATATTAATAAACTAGTCGACCCGGCAGACGTTGTCCTGCATAGTAGGCGAAAATATGCGTTTTCAACAGCCCATGCAAAGATTCCCATACAAAATCATGTTTTAGTTTTTCACGATTTACTCAACCTAATTCGTGAATTTCGCATGAGGAAATATCATATAAACCCGTCGGAAACTGTAACGAATGTTTCTGCTGAAGAAATGAAAAAAATCCATCCAGCCGTTTTCGAGTTATGCGGATACGAACACAGACCATTTCATTTTTATATATAAGAAAAAAACAAATAAAATATCAGAATGAAAATTTAAAAATAAAAGAAGAAGAAATTTGAATTAAAAAATTTCAATTTATTGGGTTTTAAAAGCATTTTTAAATTTCAAGGCAATTTTTCAGATTTTCAAGTGAAACGAAACTTTTAAACATTAAAGTTTTGAAAATTTAAATTATTAAAAATTGTGAGGTCTTAAATTTTTTAAATTTTTCTTGTCCTTTATTTTTTTTAAATTTTTAGATTCTCAATTCTTGATTTTTTTTAATTTATATTTTTTTCAAGTTTCAAAATTTTATAGTTTTTAAACATTTAAATTTTAAAATTTTGAAACGTTTAAATTTTTATATTTTTTATTTTAATTTTTAAAAGTATTTTAAATTTAAATTCTCGGAAGAATTCCTACGGAAGTCCTGGAGGAATTTCAGATCGATTTTTTTGGGGTAATTTCCATATAAACTTCTGGAGGACTTTTCGAAGGACATCCTGGAGAAAATTCTTTAGCAGCTCCTGACGGACTTTCCATAGAAATCTACGGAGTAATTTGCTTGATGAATAGAACAGAACCTATAGAACATTTTTTCCGAAATAATTTTCGGATGAATTTCTGGAGAAACTTTATTAGAACCGTTGAAGGAACTTGTGCAGGAATTTCCGAAGGATCACCTCAGAAGAATTTCGGCACGAATTATACGGTTTTCGGATGAACTGCAATAGGCTTTCCAGAGGAATTTGCGAAGAAACTCCTGGAGCAATATCTGGATGAACTCGCGGACGTATTTCTGAGGCAGTTTTTAGAGTTTCTAGAGCAGACTTTATTGTTGGGGAATTGGGGGAGGAGTCCGGGAAAAACACTTGGAGAAATTTCCGGAGGAACTCGTAGGAGAATTTTGGAAGAAACTCACGGAGCAAATACTGGAAGAATTTGTGGATGTATGTTGGAATATGATATTGAACATCCCTAAAATAACATTAACAGCTCTCACTGTTATACAAGGCACCAGCTTGCTATTCAACCGTAAAGGAGGAAAGGCAGTTGAGACCAGTTTTTAACAGTGAGAGCTATCGTTCGGTTGTGTGCTATTTTTTGCTATTTTTCGAGATCAGAATATAGTTGCTAAAGTTATCTACTGTGTTTAAATAGTTGCGATATCCGAAGTTCTCGTCCACGACGCGTATCCAGTTAATATTTTTGAAGTGTGGTCAAGATTATTCTTACATTTTGGGGGCTCGTCCGGGAACGCGGGAAGAAACTGTCGGGATACTCGCCAATTCACCTAGATGCGGAAGTGTTTTGTGGAAGATTATTGAGCTTGATAATTTATGATAACGCTCAGAAACAATCCCAACTTTATTGAAAGTGAACTTTTGTATATTTTTTTATTCTAATTATTCTTCTTTAAAATTGGACTATATTGTGCTATTTAGTGTTAAGATCTTGAATTCAATTTGATAGTTTTTAAGGAAAGTGAATTATTCATAAATTAAGAAGTGCTTATTGCAATCAATTTCACTAGTGAATTTGGATAAACATAAAACAAATTGGTTTTATACTACATCTATAGTGAATAAATTGAATAATCAGTTGACCCGAGGTGAAGGGCCATTGTTCTGTGCATCGCAACCAAGAAGAAAAATCAATATACGGTAACTACCGTAAAGTGTAATAACAGAGAGCGTAACAATTGATTGCTTCTCTAATATCTAGTGCACGAAATTGAAAAGATGCAAAACAACAATATACCCCCTTTCCGGTCTAGTGGTAGTGCGCATACCTCTGATAATTCTCAATTACAATCATCTGCTTCCGCGAACGCAGTTCCAATGAACGTAGTAGAGAATACTTTCACGCGATTAATAGATCGATTGAATTTTTCGGATACAATTCTGACAAATCTAACCCATGAGCTTGGTGCACTGCGTGGCGAGATGAACTCAATGCGGGCTGAGACATCGCGATTAAATGTTGTTGTAGAAGAATTGCGCGCTAATCCCATGGTTCCCCAGCAGGCATCTACTCCAAAGGGTAACGAAGAAAACAAAAGAGAGAGCAATGTTTTCAATTCTCGAGCGAGTGTGAGGAATGATGGCTTAGAGGATGATGGTGATAATGAACAGGTAGATAATCGTTATCAAAACGTCGTGAACGGTGAAATAAACAATAACTTGCTGGGCGAAGGTCCAATCAATATAGTGGCACGAAATCGTGATAATATGAGTGTGAATGCACTTGCTGATGCCAATAGTGGGAATAGAGCCGGCGATGGTCGGAATGATGTAGCGCGAGTATGTGATAGCTGTGACGCATCTGAAGCGTACGGCGGCTTGCGTGGTGACTACCATACTGAGGCGCATGCGTATGATGCATACAGAGAACCGCGATTGTTGGTAAGTGAAGCTGAAACAGCATTTTCTGAATTTACGGGAACGGAATTCTATCCTGTCCGAAAATGGATAATCGATTTTGATGAATTGGCAGATTCATTCGGCCTAACTGAGCTACGCAGGTTTGTAATTGCAAAACGTAAGTTAGCAGGTTTAGCAAAAATGTCGTTAAATACTACAAACAACGTCACTAACTGGAGAGCCTTGAAAGATTTTTTGATAAAAGAATTTGAATTTTCGGAAAACTGTGCCGTGGTACATGAAAGGTTGCGTAATCGCAAAAGAAATTTGGGTGAGAGTGTTTTAGAATATTTTTTGCAAATGCGAGAAATCGGGTCAAAAGCTAATGTTGATATAATGTCAATCATAACGTATACTATTAATGGAATCAACGATAATGGCCCAGACAAAACTATGTTATACGGCTCAAAATCCATTGACGAATTTAGAGAGAAATTGCGCGTTTATCAAGGGATAAAAGACAGCAAATATGGCAGAGATGGGAGATCTTATGGCTCAGATAGAAGATTCTCTAGTGGAATGCCAAGTGGCTTCAATAACTTCACAGGAAGATTGAATAATTCTTCGAAGGTTATAAACTGCTACAATTGTGGCAGAAATGGTCATATTTCTAAAGAATGTCCGAAGAAGTTCGGCAATAGGAATGTAAATATTTGTGATTCTGATTCGGCGATTTCGAAAGGAACTTATATGACAATTCTAGTTGGAGCCATTAATTTTCAGGCATTTTTTGATTCTGGTTCCGATGTATCATTAATGAGAGAAGTTTGGAAAAACAATCTAAATTTAAATATGAATCAGAATGACAGAAAACGTTTAATGACGTTGAAAGGAGCCATATGGACCCTAGGTAGCGTTTCTCTGGATATAGAAGTGGAAAGTACACCATTGCGAGTTATTTTTGATGTTTTGAGGGATGAAGACCTTCCGCATGACCTTCTGTTAGGAAGAAAATTGTTAATGTTGGGTTATGATTGTGTCACAGCAGATGGAGCTAAGTTTACTCCCAAGGAAGAGCATTTTGCACTGAGAATAAGGATAGATGAAATAGCCGAAGAATCGCTGCAACATATTGAAAATAATGCTTTACGTGAAAAAGTTTGAGAACTAATTGAAGAGTATTATCCACAAAGAGTTGAAGAATCAAAGGTACAATGGTACAATTGAAAATAGTCGATGAAAATGAGTCTCCAATCCAACAATTGCCCCGACGTTAAGCTCCTTAGGAAAAGCAAATAGTGCAAGAACAAATCGAAGTGTGGTTAAGGGAAGGAATCATCAGACCTAGCACGTCTGGATTTAGTAGCCCTATCGTTTTGGCACACAAAAAAGATGGAAAGATGGCGGCTTTGCGTTGATTTTCGCAAATTAAGGTCATCGTGCGCGATCATTTCCCAATCCCTTTAATAGAGGACATAATTGATGATTTACACTCAGCTCGAGTATTTTCGACGTTAGATTTAGAGAATGGTTTCTTCCATGTGCCTATTGAAGAAAATAGTGGGCAGTATGAATTTTTAAAAACACCGTTTGGATTGTGCACTTCGCCAACGGTTTTCCAAAGGTTTATCAATGATATTTTCCGGGAACTAATTGAGAAAAAGATTGTTATTGTCTACATAGACGACATACTAATTCCTGCCGAAAATGAAGAAGAAGCATTAGAAAAACTAATAATGGTGTTAAAAGTAGCAGAACGCCATGGTTTAAACATAAAATGGAAAAAGTGTCAGTTCTTAAAACGTAAAATTCAGCATTTAGGATATGAAATAGAAAACGGAAACATAGTCCAGTGTCGGAAAAAACTGAAGCGGTGACAAAATTTCCTGAGCCCAATAACTATAAACAAATACAACAATTTTTGGGTCTAACTGGATATTTTAGAAAATTCATAGAAGGCTATTCTATGATTGCAAAGCCATTAACTGATTTGTTGCGTAAAGACGCGATGTTCTTATTTGGACCAGAACAGCGCGTTGCCGTGGAAAAATTGAAAGCTGCATTATGTCATAGACCTACCTTACGACTCTATTACCCGAATGCTATCACTGAACTTCATACGGATGCGAGTAGGATTGGATATGGATCAATTTTGATGCAAAAAAATGTTGAAGACAAAGGTTTTCATCCTATTTATTATTATAGTAGGAAAACCTCAACTGCGGAAGCAAATTATCCAAGTTATGAACTCGAAGTCTTGGCCGTAATTTCCTCTTTGAAGAAATTTCGTGTATATTTGCTAGGAATTCCTTTTACAATTGTAACTGACTGTGCTGCTTTCAAAATGACGATGGAAAAAAGAGATATATCCCCAAGAATCGCTGGGTGGGCCTTACTGTTGGAAGAATATCAGTATGTGTTAGAACATCGCCCTGGTATACGTATGAAACATGTAGACGCCCTTAGTAGGAATCCCGTGGTAATGTTATTGCAAAGTAATATCATAGATCAAATTAAGGCATGCCAACAAACGGATGAGAGACTAGCAGCAATACTAAAAGTTTTAAAGGTTGAACCGTTCGGGGATTACTCGGAAGATCATGGGATTTTATACAAACATTCAGGTGGAGGAAAGCTTCTAGTTATACCTAGTTCAATGCAAAATGCAGTAATTAGAAAAATTCACGACCAAGGTCATTTTGGAGTAAAGAAAATGAGTGAACTTATAAATAGAGAGTATTGGATAGAAAACCTTTCGACTAAATTGAACAGATTTGTTAAGAGTTGTGTACCGTGCATTTTGGCGAGTCGCAAGGCCGGTAAAAAAGAAGGATACCTCTTCCCTATCCCTAAAGATGAGGTCCCGCTGTCTACTTATCATGTTGATCATTTGGGGCCGCTGACAGCATCAAACAAGCAATATCGGTATATTTTCACAGTTATAGACGCATTCAGCAAATTTGTTTGGATATACCCAACCAAATCCACAACAGCGGACGAGGTTTTAAAGAAGCTAGCAGTACAGCAGGTCGTGTTTGGAAACCCAAAGAGGATTATTTCTGACAGAGGGGCCGCTTTTACCTCAACTGCGTTCAAAAGATACTGTGAGACAGAAGGAATAGAGCATTTGCAAATTACCACCGGAGTACCGCGCGGCAATGGCCAAGTTGAAAGAATCCACGGAGTAATAGTTCCCGCTTTAGCCAAACTTTCAATTGAGAATCCGGAAAACTGGTATCGTCATGTTGGAAACCTTCAAAGATTTCTGAACAACACACTTCAACGAAGTATAGCCAGGACCCCCTTTGAGTTATTGTTCGGTACCAAAATGAGATCTCCAGATGACGTAAGACTAGCTGAAATAATCGAACAAGAGTGGATAAAGGTGTTTGAGGAATCTAGAGATGAGACAAGAGAGCAGGCAAGGGCCGAAATACAAGAGTCCCAAAGGAAAATGACAGTTCCTCCAGGAATTCCTCCGGAAGTTCCTCCAGGAATTCCTCCGGAAGTTCCTCCAGGAATTCCTCCGGAAGTTCCTCCAGGAATTCCTCCGGAAGTGCCTCCGGGAATTCCTCCGGAAGTTCCTCCAGGAATTCCTCCGGAAGTTCCTCCAGGAATTCCTCCGGAAGTTCCTCCAGGAATTCCTCCGGAAGTTCCTCCAGGAATTCCTCCGGAAGTTCCTCCAGGAATTCCTCCGGAAGTTCCTCCAGGAATTCCTCCGGAAGTTCCTCCAGGAATTCCTCCGGAAGTTCCTCCAGGAATTCCTCCGGAAGTTCCTCCAGGAATTCCTCCGGAAGTTCCTCCAGGAATTCCTCCGGAAGTTCCTCCAGGAATTCCTCCGGAAGTTGCTCCAGGAATTCCTCCGGAAGTTCCTCCAGGAATTCCTCCGGAAGTTCCTCCAGGAATTCCTCCGGAAGTTCCTCCAGGAATTCCTCCGGAAGTTCCTCCAGTAATTCCTCCGGAAGTTCCTCCAGGAATTCCTCCGGAAGTGCCTCCAGGAATTCCTCCGGAAGTGCCTCCAGGAATTGCTCCGGAAGTTCCTCCAGGAATTCCTCCGGAAGTCCTTGAGGATTTTCGAACGAATCCCTGAAGAATCTTCCAGGGAAATACTCGAAGGAGCTTCGCATAACGAAGGAATCCGTGCAGGATCTTCCGAAGGAATTCCTGGAGTAACTTCCGGCGGAATTCCTGGAGGAACTTCTTTGTGCTTATTATGAATACTCTAAGAACAACTCAAACTTGTAGTGCAGTGGTCTTCTCAAAGTCATCGGCGTGGTATGAAAATATTCTGCGGCGTACACAATTTTCGTCACAGGATAAGGCAGCGATGCCGTGGCGCGTTAGTGCTCAAGTCGAGGCTTAAGTCTACTAAAAGTCAAAAATTTCGCATAAAATCTTTTTTGACAAAATCAAAAATCCAAATATTTGAAATTTAAAAAATGGTAAAAATTAAAAGTCCGTTATCCATAAGACATTATCAAACATTAGTGTTCTAGAACTATTCAAAAATGTTTATCAAAGAAAAAGATATATGGAAAATAAAAAAGAATTCAAAATAGCTACAAAATGTTTTTTAATACAAAAGAGATCCAATTTTTAATACAAAAGAGATCAAATGAATCCGATTCCCGAGCTCCAATGAATCCGAAATCCCGATCCCCTTAATCCCGCCCCGAAAATGAGGCATCTGCTGGCCGGTTTTTACGTCGCTTGGTCTATTACATCGCAAATATTACGTTGTAAATTTATTACATCGCACTATTCGGAGGGTAAAGTATCAAGTACGTCACTTTTTTGTCACTTAATATTGATGTAATAACACATCGGATCTACGACGGCGATGATGTGCATCTAATCTGATGTGATATTACTTTTTATTTTTTACTGTGTACGATTCGGTGAAACGGAATGAATTATGGCAAATTATGCTTGAACATGGTTTTCCGGCAAAACTGATACGGCTGATTCGTATAACGTTGGACGGATCGAAATCAAGTGTAAGGGTTGCGGATGAAATATCGACGTCATTTGTTACCTTAGATGGATTAAAGCAGGGTGATGCACTCTCGAATCTACTGTTCAATACACAGGATTTTATTTTAACACGATTTTTTTTCGCTCGTGTTTTTTATCGTGTGACTTCAACTTACCACCGAACTCTTCGCAACATGTTTCAAAAAATCCAAGATAAATCAAAGAAAAATCACATGATAACACATGATAATTGATATGCGTTAAACATTTAGGATGAGTGGAAAATTGAGAAAATATAAATCGTGTAAAAACAAAATCCAGTGTATAGCGCTCGAGGGAGCGATTAGGAGAGCTGGTGTGCAAAGAAGCGGTACCATTATCACAAAACCGCATATGCTCCTGGGATTTGCGGACGGACGGAAAAGGCTTTTGTGTCTTTTAAAAGGGAGACAGCGAGGATTGGACTCACGATCAATACCAGCAAAACGAAGTACATGGTCGCTGGCAATCAACGTGGGTTCATTAGTGGTGGTGGTAACGAAATGGTGCTGGATGGTGAAAAATTTGAAGTGGTAGAAGAATTTGTGTATCTTGGAACATTAGTGGCGTGCGATAATGATGTTACCCGCGAGGTGAAAAGGCGTATTGTAGCTGCAAATAGGGCTTATTGCCGTGGAAGAGGCTTTTGTGCCTTTTAAGAGGGAGACAGCGAGGAATGGACTCACGATCAATACCAGCAAAACGAAGTATTTGTGTATCTTGGAAGTTTAGTGACGTGCGATAATGATGTTATCCGCGAGGTGAAAAGGCGTATTGCAGCTGCAAATAGGGCTTAGTACGGACTTCGTAACCAGCGTAAGTCCCGTAGTCTGCAAACGAAAACAAAACTCGCGCTCCATGAGACATGGACGTTAAAGGAGAGCTCTCGGAGTGTTTGAGCGTAAGGTGCTGCGGACAATACTCGGCGGTAAACAGGAGAACGGCATCTGGCGGCGTCGCATGAATCACGAATTGTACCAGGTGTATAAAGGGCTGGATATTATTAAGCTTATACAACACGGCAGACTACGGTGGGCTGGTCACGTTGTTCGTATGCCAGAAGAACGTCAAGCGAAGAAAATATTTAGTAGAGAACCCTGAAGAGGCCGCTGGCTTCGTGGAAGGCCGCGTACACGATGGCTTTTTGCAGTTGAAGATGACCTGAGGGCGCTCAATGTTCAGGGCGACTGGAAGCGATTGGCCCAGGATCGAGTCCAGTGGAGAAGGATACTCCATTCGGCGTAGGTTCATCGAAGAGCTATAGCCCATCAAGTATCAAGTAAGTATCAAAACTAAGATTGATGTTATTAAACATCCACAATTACCAAAAATTGCTTGCCCCACTAATGGTTCCACTGTTCTTTTAGTTGTGGTAAACATTAATTTTTGCTCTCATAATGGTGCTATTCATTGATTTCTAATGAAATGAACCACTATTGGTACAGTTGGTCTACTATAGGTGCAAGGGATTCAGTTTTATTAAGAAAAATCATTATTCAAGCGAAACCTTATGGTAAGTTAGATGCAAAGGCATATTTATAATACGACGCACCAACTGAAACCACCGAAAAGTGTATAATTATAAAAAATGTCATTACAACTCCATTACCTCCACTAAGGGTACGGTTACGCTAATTGGTAATAAGTTAACCGAATTGAAACAGATTTGTCCTTATTTTTCTTATTAACACCGAATAGTAGATCTTGTCATCCATTTTTGGCCCTTTCGTTTTCCATGCCGTCTCATTGAATCACATACAGTGGTTGGTTTCCTACCCGCCGCTGTCAGCATTCAGGCACTATCATATTTGTAAAAATATCCAGCATGAGTTAACCACCTGAAGTGGCGAAAGACATCCAACGCGGGTTTTCTCAACAGTAAGAACTTTTCACGAAAAACTATTTGGTACCAGTTATGTTATGTGGGAAGGTGTCCGCTACTACGCCTACCAAATATTTTTTCGATTAAGGTGCTTATTTTCGAGATATTGAACCTTAGATGCATTTCGCCATACTGCTTTCCAAAAGTTAACTTCTAGTGTGCCGCTGTAAGCACGCACAATGTAAGCAATTCATTGATCAGTGCTTCCAGAGCTTTAAATAATCGAATGTTTTTGGTGAAGTCCATCGGCCTACTTTGTTCTGTCAATTTCTGATCGAATATCAATCAGTGAGTATTTATTCAGATTTCATCAGATTTCATTTCAACTAATAAATTACTGTAAAAAATGACGCTAATATGATAATTTAAATAATAACCCAAATAGATCTATTCCAGCGTTCAACTGAGGGACAATTTTAATGCCAAAAGTCAATATCACGCATGCACGCATGTGAGCACCTCTAGGGGTACATATGGCCAACGTAAAAGATCTCCATCCTGGGCGGCTGCTCGCTTTAGCCTTGACCTGGGCCCAGATCAGATTCATGTCAACTTCCTTTATATTTTTGTTGAGGCTATGTCACCACGAGCCTCTGCTGCGATGTCCTGCAGGATTCCAGTCTAGCGCTTGCTTGCAGGTTTCGTCTCCGCTCTTTCGTAATGTGTTCATATATTTACGCTCTCGAATTTCTGTTGATATTGGTTTTTGATGGTATCGTCGATAGAGCTCAGCATTCGAGATCCATTTGTGAGGCCACCAGGCCCGAATTATAAAACGTAAACATAGGTTGTTGATTAATTTTCTGCGTGATCTCTGCTGATATTCACCAAGTCTAACTGGCGTATAGCAACACAGATTTCACGTTAGAGTTGAATATTAGTGTTCCTATGCCGGTCTGAGTTCCACCGTCTGACGCTAACTGGCTGCAAAGATATTGAAAGTTTACGACAACTTGCCAGGCTACTGTAGAGTTGGAGAGGTTTTTCGTGTTGACATCCAACGATTTGGTCTTGGTGACATTGATGCCGGGGCCCACTATAGAGGAGCATTCGTCCAGGTCGCTCAGCTAATACTGCATGCTAGCCGTTGTGCTAGTAGTGCAATATCATCAGCCAAATCGAAGCCATTTGATGTTCCATAGTAATAAGCTGCCAGGGCAGCCCACGGTTTGGTACACGGTCAATCGCACGCACCATGATCTCATCAATTACGATGAGGAACAGTACCGGAGATAAAATACTTCCTTGCCTCACTCCAGCGACTACCCGGATGCACACTGGTTAAAAAGGCTCCAAAACGTGCCTCTACATTTTAGAGCTTTCTTCAGAAGAGTTGAAAGATATTTCTTGGGCTTCGTTTTGAAAAAAAACATCACTTTTTTTTTTTTTTTTTTTTTAACTAATTTTATTTGCTAATTATCTAATACATGCATTCATCTCTTAGACTAGGTGTTCCGTGTTTTCTTAACACTATCATCCTTATTTGCTATGTTACGCTTTTAGTTATTATTAATACATTTCAATTGCCTCTGGCAGTTAGAATTTTTTCCTCTGGTTGAATTAAACCATGTAGGAATTACAATGTTTTCAACTTAAACTAAACTTAACCTATTTAAAACTAAGGGTACAAGGTGTTAATCGTTGCAATAGAAGATTGCAACGATTTTAGTCTAAAATTGGAAATTATTTTGTTGGACATTTGTTGCAATGTCTCAATATTAGAAATTCTATGAAGTTCATTGGTACTATACCACGGAGGCAATTTCAGAATCATTTTCAAAATTTTATTTTGAATCCTCTGGAGTGCCTTCTTTCTGGTATTGCAGCAACTAGTCCATATTGGCACAGCATACAACATGGCAGGTCTAAAATTTGTTTGTAAATCAAAAGTTTGTTCTTAAGACAAAGTTTTGATTTTCTGTTTATAAGTGGATATAGACACTTAATATATTTGTTACATTTGGCTTGAAGGCCTTCAATGTGATTTTTAAAAGTTAATTTTTGATCTAGCTGAAGTCCTAAATATTTAGCTTCGCTAGACCAATTAATTGGAACCCCATTCATAGTGACAATATGTCTGCTAGAAGGTTTCAAATAAGAAGCTCTCGGCTTATGTGGGAAAATTATAAGCTGAGTTTTGTAAGCATTCGGGGAAATTTTCCATTTTCGCAAGTAAGTGGAGAAAATATCCAAACTTTTTGCAATCTACTACATATGACACGAAGGCTTCGCCCTTTGGCTGAAAGGCCCGTGTCATCTGCAAACAAAGATTTTTGACACCCTGGTGGTAAATCAGGTAAGTCAGAAGTAAAAATGTTATACAATATGGGCCCCAGTATGCTGCCTTGGGGGACACCAGCCCTTACAGGTAATCTATCAGATTTAGTATTCTGATAGTTTACCTGCAGCGAGCGATCTGATAAATAATTTTGGATCAGTTTAATGATGTACAGAGGAAAATTAAAATTCATCAATTTTACAATCAAACCTTCATGCCAAACACTGTCAAATGCTTTCTCTATATCAAGAAGAGCAACTCCAGTCGAATATCCTTCAGATTTGTTGAGCCGAATTAAGTTCGTAACTCTTAATAACTGATGAGTGGTTGAATGCCCATGGCGAAAACCAAATTGCTCATCAGCAAAAATAGAATTGTCATTAATATGAACCATCATTCTATTTAAAATAATCTTTTCAAACAGTTTGCTTATTGAAGAAAGCAAACTGATAGGGCGATAACTAGAAGCCTCAGCTGGATTTTGTACGGCTTCAGAATTGGAACATCTTTGGCGTTTTTTCATTTATCTGGGAAGTATGCCAATTGAAAACATTTGTTAAATAAAATAACCAAAAGGATAAAGAGCTCTCAGGAAGTTTTTTGATAAGTATGTAGAAAATACCATCATCACCAGGGCTTTCATATTTTTAAATTTTCTAGTAATAGATCTCACTTCATCCAAATTAGTTCCCAACGTAGGGTCAAAAACATTATCTTGGTTGAGAATGTCTTCGAAGCATCGTGTAACCTGATCCTCAATTGGACTAGTGAGACCTAGACTAAAATTATGGGCACTCTCGAACTGCTGAGCAAGTTTTTGAGCCTTTTCGCCATTTGTTAATAAAATTTTATTTCCCTCTTTAAGCGCTGGAATTGGCTTTTGAGGTTTTTTAAGAATTTTCGTTAATTTCCAAAAGGGTTTCGAACTGGGATCCAACTTGGAGACATTATTCTCAAAGTTGGTATTTCTCAGAATAGCGAAACGTTTTTAATTTCATTTTGCAAATCTCGCCAAATAACTTTCAACGCGGGATCGCGAGTTCTTTGGTATTGCCTTCTTCTCACATTTTTAAGACGGATCAGTAGCTGAAGATCGTCGTCAATAATAATGGAGTTGAATTTAACTTCACATTTTGGAATTGCAATGCCTCTGGCTTCGACAATTAAATTTGTCAAAGATACGAGAGCATTATCAATATCACTTTTGGTATCGAGAGGAATATCAACATCAAAATTCCTATCGATATACGTTTTATATAAATCCCAATCAGCTCTATGATAATTAAAAGTAGAGCTGATTGGATTATAAATGGCTTCTTGTGAGATTTCAAATGTCACAGGAAGGTGATCAGAGTCAAAGTCAGCATGAGTTACCAATGAATCGCCTGCTTTGAGCGTAATTACAGCGGCACACTAGGAGTTAACTTTCTGGAATCAGTATGGCGAAAGGCATCTAAGGTTCGATTTCTCAAAATTAAGCCCCTTCATCGAAAAAATATTTGGTAGGCGTAGTAGCGGACACCTCCCTACATAACCGGTACCAAATAGTTTTTCATGAAAAGTTCCTAATTTTGAGAAAACCCGCGTTAGATGTATTTCGCCATACAAATTTCTGGCGGCTAACTCATGCTGGCTATTTGCGCATATACGATAGCGCCTGGATGTGGAAGCGGCGAGTAGAAAATCAGCCACTGCCAATAATTCATTGGCCACACAGCTGACTTGAATCCGTTAAAACTAAATCAATTGTAGAAGGATTTCGACTGGAAGAAAAACAAGTTGGTCCATTGGGATATTGAATAGTATAATATCCCGCAGAACAATCTTCAAATAAAATTTTACCATTGGAATTGCTTTGAGCATTATTCCATGAACGGTGTTTGGCATTGAAGTCACCAATTACGAAGAATTTTGATTTGTTGCGAGTCAGAATTTGAAGATCAGCTTTCAACAAATTCTTTTGCTGCCCATTGCATTGAAAAGGCAAGTAGGCTGCAATGAAGGAGAATTGGCCAAAATTTGTTTCAACAGAAACTCCCAAGGTTTCAAAAACTTTGGTTTCAAACGAAGAAAATAATTTATGTTTGATACGTCTATTAATGACAATGGCGACCCCACCACAGGCGCTGTCAAGACGATCATTTCTGTAGATAAAATAGTTTGGATCTCTTTTAATGGAGAGTCCTTGTTTTAAATACGTTTCAGTTATAATGGCAATATGCACATTATGAACTGAAAGGAAGTTGAATAATTCATCTTCCTTACCCTTTAGAGAGCGGGCATTCCAATTTAGAGCTTTCACACAATTATTTAGATCCATTAAAACGGAGTCCGATAACAATTTTTTGTGTGTACTTTATACCAACCTGAACAGCTTCAGGAATGGTATTTGCTTTGAACATTGCATCAATCATGTGATGCAATTGTTCAGTTAAAAAATCAAAATCGGAAGCAGTCATGCTACCTGACTCGGCAATATGACCATTATTTTCCGTTGGGACATGGGTATAAACCTCATTTTGAGAAGAGAAATTTTGTCTACCAGCAGCGATGTTTGCATACGTAGGTACATTCGAAAAATTGGAATTTACTGAAGTGCTTGCTACCCGTTGACGAGCGGCAAAATTTGTTTGTGAATTGTGGTGGGTATGAATTGCTCGACCGGTAACCGGTTTCGAAATTTGAGCGTTTGAAAAATTTCTACCCGTCGAATCTGGGATCCGATTGGAATTTCCCTTCATCAATTTTGCACGGGAATTCAAAACTTTTTTGCGTGAAGGGCATTCCCAGAAATTGGATTTATGATTGCCCCCACAGTTTGCGCACTTAAATTTATTGGAATCTTCTCTCACAGGACATGCGTCCTTGGCGTGAGAGGTTCCACCACAAATCATGCATTTAGCATCCATGTGACAATGTTTGGTTCCATGACCCCACTTTTGGCACTTACGGCACTGGGTAGGGTTTTGGAAATTTCCCCCAGGCCTGCGGAAATGTTCCCATGTAACACGGACATGGGACATAATACAGGCCTTTTCAAACTTTTCATATTATTTAGTTCACTTTTGTTAAAATGAACTAAATAAAATTCTTGAGAAATGCCCTCTGGGAAGTACCAGAATGGGATTTCTTTTTCATCTTAATTACTTGGACTGGTGAAAATCCAAGTAATTGAGAAATTTCAATTTTAATCTCATCCAGTGATTTATCATCACTGGGGAGACCTTTCAAGACGACTTTGAACAATCGCTCAGTTTTGTCGTCGTATGTGAAGAATTTATGGCGCTTCTCAGTTAAATAGTGAAGAAGACGTTTGCGATCGTCAAAGGATCCCGGCAAAACGCGGCAGTCACCCTTCCTAGCAATCTGAAATGAAACCTTGATCCCCTGAAGGTTACTCAAAATCTCATTCCGAAGCCAGAAAACTCGGCAACAGATACCACAATTGGCGGAATCCTTTGCTTTTCGCATGAATCGAGTCACCTGGGCTAGAGGTAGATTCGATTTGCTCAATTTCATCATTAATCAAATCGAACTGATTGCTCAGTTCGATTGGAGAAGAATTATTTCCGATATTAGAGTTAGAAGGAATATCTGAATTCTCCAGCTTCCTTCTATTTTTTCCGCGCTTGGGCAGGACGGTCTTGAAACCTTGTTTCTTTGAAGGAAGTGGAGAATTCAGAGACTCCCCTTCCTCTTGTTTTGTTAATACTCATTGCTGAGCGTGGAGACGTGACCTTCTAAGAGGTTTTTCCCAGAACGGTGTCCCTGCAGGATTACCACCGCTTGTCGGAATTTTACTTCCGCAAACGGGTCCAACGTAAAACGAAGGCACGGGTCCTTGCAAAGATCGTAACGGGATCAGTGGGTACAAATAGCGCTAAGAAGCACCGTTGAAATTAAAATAGCTTCGGGTAGTATTAAAAACTTCCTTCCGCAAAGAGAGAAAGAACCGCACAGCACGAAAGCACGATGCGGTCTGAAAAAAAAAAAAAAACATCACTGATCTATCCACCTTGAAGGGTGGCCAGTGGCTGTCCTCTTCTTACGAACGAGCGTGAGGTGATCCAAAAATGGCGGCAGCACTACGAAGAGGACCTGAATGGCGATGTGGTAGGAAACGAGGGCGGCATATTGACGAACCACGCACGCAAGACTCCGGATCTCCATGAAATCCAGGAGGAGATTGGCCGGCTGAAGAACAACAAAGCCCCTGGGGTTGACCAAATACCAGGAGAGCTATTTAATTACGGTGGTGATGCACTGGGTAGAGCGCTGCACTGACTGGTTACCAAGATTTGTGAGGAGGAGGCTTTGCCGCATGTGTGGATGGAAGGTGTCGTGTGTCCCATCTACTAAAAAAGCGATAAGCTGGATTGTAGCAACTACCGCCCACTCACATTGCTGAACGCCGCCTACAAGGTAATTTTCCATTGTTAATGAATTAAAAGAGCAGATACCCTACAAAGGGTCAACAAGCATGGAAGAACATTGTAATGAAGAACATGAGGCCATCTTAGAAAGTTAAATAAATCAGAAAACGTATATAAAAAACGGATATAAAAAAGGAATACATATGTGCATTTTTGTCGATTTGTGTAATTGACTGTGAAAAACAATGAAGTAAAAGTCTTTTATTGACTATTATGCTAAATTTAGACAAGGCAAGTGAATTGAACACGAATTCATCGTCTAAACACCTTCATTCAACTCACTTGAACGAAAAGAAAGTTGAACAAGTTCAACTTTTGGCAAGTCAATTGAATTCAACTGAGTTGTTCAACTCACTTGCCCTGTCAAAACGTAGCATTATCCTCGACTGTGGATTGTGACTCAGAATTAATAGGAAATTGTTCACGCTATGAATTTGTTTCTTTTTGGGTTCAAATACAAATATAAATGATCACGCTTTTCTGGAAAAAATATATAATCTCGATTTTTTTTGTTTTGCAAATGACTTCTAGGAAAAGATATTTTAGTTACTAGATAAAGATTGTCGCTGTCGTCGCTGTCCGGAACATCTTTTGCTGGCGAGGATAGGGGAGCTAAATGTCATAGAAGGAAAATCCATACGATTTGACAGGTATGTACCACACATGTTTCGGACAGCAGAACAAAGGGAACAGTAGCGACAATCTTTATCTAGTAACTAAAATATCTTTTCTTCTAGGCTATGTAGTAGAATCCCTACACAGTCAAGAAGAGTTTCAATTTAATGTATTGTTTTGGAGAAATATCGATGTTTAGAAAGGTACGTCCAGATTTACCCTATCGATTAGACCTGTGCGCCGCCGCCGCCGGTGGTTTTACTCACGCCGCCGCCGCCGGCGATTTTGGGTCGGCGCGCCGCCGATCATAATTTTGCCACGCCGATGACTAATCCCAATAAAAAAAATCAATTAACTTGAATCGTGTCGAGTAAAATAAGAGACACTGAAGATGGCCTTACAGAGACGAAATACGTATTTGTAAGACAATACAACGTGGTGGAATTGATTGGAATAGTACTAAACTCGTGTTATGATTGTTGTTGTTAGTTAGTTGTTAGAATGTTGCTCTTTGATTTTACTCCATCCAAACGATTTTACAATCTTAACTAAGTAAGTGCAACTAATAGAAGGCTATTTGAATTTTCTAAATGTCCATCGTTTAGATGGAGTAAAATCAAAGAGCAGAATTTCTTGCACAGATTGTAAGACAACACTGCCTGTAGGTGACTCGCAGATTATGTTTGTTGTGGCACATAAGCTTTGGTGAAGGCTTGAATGCATCCCCAAAGCGCCAAAACCACTTGGTATATTTCCTAGTGAATTCCTCCAGATATTCCTCCGAAAAGTTTCAATAAAAAACCTTGGAAAATTACTTTATGTATTCTTCCGGAAATGTCTTACAAAATTTCTCCGAAAATTCCTTATGAAATGCATACAAAAAAATTGTTTCAGTAATTTCTACGAAAATGTTGTTAAGAATTCCTTAGGAGAATCGTTAAGGAATTCCTTCGGAAGTTTCTTTAGCGATTCCTCCGGATATTTCTTATAAAATTTCTCAAGAAATTTCCTTTGGAGTTTCTTCAAAAACTATTTGGCAACTCTTCAATTTTTTAAAGAAATACCTCCTCAGGAATTTCTTCGGCAATTATTCTATGAATTCTTCAAATAAATTCTTCCAGAGATTGCATAAGGGATTTCTTCCAAATTTTCCTATGAAATTCCTTCAGAGCTTCTTCCAGCAATTCCCTTAAAACATTCTTCGAGAATTCTTCCAGAACTTCCTGCAGGAATTCCATCGAAAATGCCTTCATGGGTTCTTTACGAAATTCTTTCAGTAATACCTTCGGATTTTTTCAGTGTTAGATGTTTAATTTTTTTGTTTAATTTTTTCAAAAATTCAATTAGCAACTTCACCGAAAACTGTTTCATTATCTAATTAATTTTCAATGAATTTCCTGGAAGAAATCTAAGAAGGAATCCGGGAGGCTTTTCGAAGAAACTTTTAAAGAAATCTCTGGTGAAATATCCAAAGGAATTCTTGGTGGAGTTTTTTTTAGATAATTCAAGGACATTTTTTTTGAAGAGTTCTTAAATGAATTTTTGGAGAAGTTTTTGAAGAAATTCCTGGAGGGTTTTGTGCAGGAATTTCTAAATATTTTTCCGAAGGCATTTTTAAAAGAGAGCCTGAATGGATTTTCGAAATTAATTCCCGTTTGAACTTCTTTAATAGATTTTGAAAGTATTTCTAAACAACTTCCCACAAACCACGTAGGCCGAATTTTGACATTTTCAAACAAAAGTAGACTTTTCCAAAACTCCTCCAGCATCCCCTTGAAGTCTACGTTCTTCGTCTACGTCTACGTAGACTTTTCCAAATTTAACAAAATGTCATAAGTGATTAGAAAAAAATTGGAAATCAACCACGTTTTCAGCAATTCAGATATACAAATCCATTTTCAAATCCATTGTGAACACTACAGTAAAATTCAAATTTCAAGCCTAACAAAATCAAACTGAATAAAATCTTGAACTCAATATCAACGAAATCGAATTCAAATTTGTAGATAACCCAAGAATTTTCAGGATTTCGAGTTTAAATTCCGAGAACGTCAAGTCTACATTCCAAAAAAATTGTCGTAGAAATTCCGTAGAATTTCCCGATTGTCAACCTTCAAAGTTTCCAGGTAATACTCCAAAAAACTCTCCGTGATAATTCTGATATTTTTCTTGAAAATTCCATTCCGTTGAAATCTCCAGAATTTTTTCTAAATTCCAAAAGTTTTCCCATTAAAATGTCGAGTAATTTTCCGTGAAAATTTTGAATTATTTCCCGTTGAAACCATGCTAAAGGTTTCCTACGACATTTCTCCTGCAAAGTAGGAGCGGTTTCCTGAAGAAATTAAAAAAAAAACCTATGGACATTCCAAACAGTTTTCCAGATAATTTTCGGTGGAAATTATGGAGGATTTCAGTTGAATTTGTGGTGTATCGTAAAAAATAGAATAAATTTTCATGAAAATTACTAATGCTTTCTTACAAGAATTGCAATAATTTTTTTGTGAAAACTCAAAGAGTTTTTGGTGGGAAAAAATTCAAAAATTTCTTTTTCCATCGATAATTCCAAAGAATTTTTATTAGAACTGCCGAAGAAATTGCCGTTAAATTTCGAAGAATTTCGCTTATATGTATGTCCAAAGAATTCCTCGCAAAAAATCCAAGAATTTCAGAAAATAAGAAAAAATTCCCGGGCACTTCCCAGAAAATCTTCAGTGGAAATTCTGAAGAATTTCTCACGGAGATTTTGGAGAATTCCCCTTACAAGTTCCAAAGAATGTCTTTTGGAAATTCAAAAGACTTCTTCTTGGATATTCCAAAATGCTTCCTTTGTAAATTCTAAATAATTTTCCGTCGACGTGCGATATAATTCCCCGTTGAAATTCTAAAGAATCACTTGTAGTTTCTAAAGAAGTTCCTGCCGAAAATTAAAAGATATTTTAGTAGAGTCTACAATGTCATCAATGTAATCCAAGTGGAAATTTTGATTTTTTTTCGAAATTTTTTAAAGAATACTTGGAGAATTTTCGTGCTCAACACTGAAGAATTTGCTGTTAAAATCATGATATTTTTAAGCCGTAGTTCAGACTATTACTTCAGTGAAATCCATAAGAGATTCGAGAGATTATTTCGAACCCCCTCCCGCTCAAGAGTCTACGTGGTTTATGGACAACCCTTAAAGGAATTTCTGAAGGAATATTTGAAGGAATTTCCGGAGGAATTCTCAAAGGAATTTTTGAAGAAATTTTTAATAGAATTTCAGAGGAAATGCCTGAAAATTTCTGAAGTAATTCCTAGATTTCTCCAGGATTTTTTTTGTAATTCTCTAAAAAATCCTATAGAGATTCGTCCAGGAATTCCCTCGGATATTACCTCAAAAAGTTCTACAAAAACTCCTCCGGAAACGAATTCCAGAAAGTCTTTCGAAAATTCTCTCAGCTATATTCGGAAATTTCTCTCAGGAAAAAGTTCCTTGAGAAATTTGTTCAGGAAAACCTTGGGAAAATCGTTAAGGTGTTTTCCCGAAAATTCCTCAAGAAATTCTTCTAAGAACTCTTTTGGAATTCCTTGAAAAGTTCTAGGACGCAATTTCCTTAAGAATTCCTGAACAAGTTCCTGAAGGAATATCCGTAGAAGTCCCTCCAGTTTTTTTTTTTTCAAAGTAACTCCTGAAGAAACTTCTGACAGTCGTAGATATCTCCGAAAATTCCTTTGGACATTCCGTCAAGACTTCGTTCAGAAATTCGGATAATACCTTCTGAAAATCCTTCTTTTGGAAATATCTACAGAGAATGTTTGAGGAGTTCCTTAGGAAATTGTTTCAAAATTCCAAATCTCTAAAAGCTCCTTCAGAAGTAAATTAGCGGATTACTTCGGAAATTACTGTCAGCTTCGGAATTTTTCTTTTTGAATTTCTTTGAAAATCAATTTGATATTCCCTTGGAATTTTTTTTAGTAATTCCTCTAGGAGTTCCTTAGCAAGTTCCTTGACAATAATTATTCCTCAAATTACCATAGGAATTCTTCTAAAACTACTTTAAGCAATTTAATAGAGAATTTCTCAGGGTAATCCTTTGAAATTCCTCCAGAAAATTCTTTTGTAACTTCTTGTAGCTTCATGAAGCTTCTACAGACACTGACAAAACTAGCTTTGTACACATCGTTGATTCGTCCAGTCGTCCTGTACGGCCATGAATCATGGACGTTAAAAGATGCAGATTATCAAATTCTCAAAGTGTTTTAGTTGAAAATACTGTGCTCAATACTTGGCAGCGTGGTGGAAAATGGTAAATGGAGCAGATGAATGAATGAACCACGAGTTAAACCAAGTATACAAAAATACAGACATAGGCAGGTTGATAAAATAAGGCAGATTACAGTGGGTTGGACATGTAGTGTGTATGCAGGAAGAGAGACCAGCAAAAGAACTCGCAGAGAACCTGGAACAGGACGTTGGCTCTGGGGTGTGCAATCGAGGAAGATGAGGAAGCAGCCGCTGATGCATTTTGGAAATACTGCTAAGAATTCCTTCGAAATGTCTGTGGGGATTTGCTCAAAATTTTGCTACAGTTTGCAACACTACTTCAGGAATTTTCTCGGAAAGTCCTTTAGAAAATTCTCTTAGGAATTCCATTAGAAAATAGTTCATTCTTTAATAAATTTCCGAATGAATTCCTGCAGGAATATTTTATGTTTTACTAAGGGAATTTCCCAAAGAGAACCTGAACCTGAATGGATTGTTCTTTCTAAAATAGAAAAATTCTGCAGACATTGTCATAGGATTTTACGAAGGAATTCCTAATGAAATTTACTGAGAAATGCCTGTAGTAATTAAAAAAATTCATAGTTTCCTCCAGAAATTCTTTCAGAAACTCCACCAAGAACTTTGTTGGCATATTTAGGCAAATTTCAGGAAAATATTAGAATTTTTCTAAAACTTGAGATCAAAACGACTGAAGTGTATCTAAATCCTAAATTGGAAATAACTTTTGAAACAAGTTATTACCAATTTGTTCTATGACACCGAAATCTAATTCTTAACACTTAACACTTAACACGAAAAAGTGAAGCAGGATTTATTGTTAAAATTTGATTAATCAAAGTCAAAGAGTAACAAAATAGTCGTAATTCAAATAACATTTTGAAATCAGTTATTGATTAGTATCGCTGTTTGATGATCGGCAAACGCAGAATATTGCAATTTTAATCTACAGAAGTCGGTTTCCTATCGTGTGAATCAAACCGCTTTAATCCAAAAATCCACGGTAAAATTGATTTTTTCAACAATTTATTTTTTCATCCACGCCGGTTCACGCCGCCGCCGCCGCCGATAAAAGTCAACGGCGCGCCGCCGTGACGCCGCCGCCGGGGCAAAAGTGACCACCACGCCGCCGCCGCCGCCGATGATATGTCCGGCGCACAGGTCTAATCGATTTGTTTTGAAATGCATTCTTGAAATCAAATTTTAATTCTAAAACCTCTGACAAATTGCTCCTTCCAATCATTCGCTCTGGTTTGATCCGATATTATGCACAGTACTCAACAAAGCCACAGCGCCACCACCATCCACCACGACATGCACGGAGAGAACCAGCTCAAAAGTAGGTGAAAAGAGTTTTCTGCCCTGAAGCAACCGAACTACCTCCGCGCTCGCTAGTCAGTCTCGTCTTCCTGTCTCGAACAGCCTTGCTTTCATGCCTTATGTTCCGTCGTTTCTTTTCGTAAATATGCACAAAAAGAACCAGCAGCACGGGAGCGCTTTCCACCAACCAACCCTATCCGTGAGCACAAATTCACGTGTGGGTCACGTACCCCGCGCATCTGTTGCAGCATCCCTCGTTCTACCACCCACTACGCACGCCGATCACTGCTGTCTGAATGTTCTGCTGTTGAGGTGAGCGCATTGTTGAACACTTGTCTAATGCAAATAGCGAACAAAAAAAGAAAAATGTATGAACTTGGCCAAGCGCATTTTTTCGATGATCCTTCTTGGCGGCTGGAGTTTTTCATTCGCTGATGAATTGCTTGTCGACGAGGGGCTACTTCGTAAATGTTTATTTCTTAATATAGCTTGTTCAATCTGTACATTACATGTACATAGTCGAGAATATTAGGATTATAACAGACATGATGGACAGCAGATATTGAGTAGTATTCTGATTCATAATGAGCATGAGCATGATGACCGTGCATTTCGTAGTTGCTACTCCGTGATCGACCAGAACAATTGATATTGCACAGGGAACCAATGGATGGAAGCATGGGATTTTCTTTCCAACCTCAATGTGCACAGTCCGAGAGCTCTAGTATTTTGGATGGTCGATAACGGCGCTGACCACGTCCTCACGGTCTATCGGGGATGAGATGGAATTGATGATGTAGTCACTCGCCCACTGCAAGCCGAGAACACCTCTGCACTCGCCACGAGTTCCTGCGGAATTTTATTGAAATCTGGGGATTAGATTTTATGGCAGAGGTTCGTCTTGGTTAACGGGTTGCCAATGGGATAGTAATGAAAGGGTGGTGTATATTCTAATTGGATGCCGAAACGAGCTTTTTTTGCTCATTTCGAATTCTAACAGTTACCTGCTAGAGCTAATCAAGTTGTAGGGATAGAATATGGAAACGGTATGAAAGCCCATTTCCAGTTCTAGCGATTGCTAGAACATGAGAAATATATGAAAAGATACAAAGTAGGAGGAATGGAACGGGGTCTGAGATTGAACCCATGACCTCCTGCGTATGACGCAGAAGCGGTAGTCATATGATCACCAAGCCCGTTCGATTAAGTAGTATTCTGGTTCATGGTGGAATAAAAATGGTTCCAATTCTGGCTACGTGCGCGGTCCACCGTCGACGTCCGATTTTCACGGTGTGAACAACAGATGGTTCTCCCAACAGCTCAGGTAGTTCGTGGTTAATGCACCTTCCATCTGCAGCCCACAACATCCACTCTCTTTCGAAGACATTAAATGTACGTTGGTCCTCCCCAAGAATAGTTCAGGTCTCGTGCGAGATGGTTGATGTTCAAGTTAGCGCGTCGGTCGTTCGTGTGTGATATTGTTGGTCGAATAAATTGAGTGTTCGTGTCACGGTTTGTAGAACATAGTCGATGCTTGACTAAATGAGGGGTGGCGTCAATGTTCGTCAAACTGCTTGGCTGCATTACAAGTCATGAGAACAAGTTGATCGAACCTGTATACCTGAAAGAACGAAAAACCAAAAATGACTAATCGAACTATGGGATCAGAAGCTACGGTCATATTGTTTAGGCTTGAAAGACGTAAAAGTGTCGCTAATTTTTAAGGCACCTATCATAGCCTTGGGGCTCTCCTTAGCCGTACGGTAAGACGCGCGGCTACAAAGCAAGACCATGCTGAGTGTGGCTGGGTTCGATTCCCGGTGCCGGTCTAGGCAATTTTCGTATTGGAAATTGTCTCGACTTCCCTGGGCATAAAAGTATCATCGTGCCTCATGATATACGAATGCAAAAATGGTAACCTGGCTAAGAAACCTCGCAGTTAACAACTGTGAAAGTGCTTAATGAACACTAAGCTGCGAGACGGCTCTGTCCCAGTGTGGGGATGTAATGCCAATAAGAATATAAGATCATAGCCTATTTCCTCGCAACAAATTGCGTTCGACTGGGAATCCTGTCCTAATTCTTCTTATTGGCATTACATCCCCCACTGAGACATTGCCGCCTCGCTGCTTAGTGTTTATTCTGCACCTCCACAGTTACTAACCGCGAGGTTTCTAAGCCAAGTTACCTTTTTGCATTCGGATATCATGAGGCTAACATGATGATACTTTTATGCCCAGGGAAGTCAAGACAATTACCAAACAGGAAATTGCCTAGACCGGCATCGAGAATCGAACCCAGCCACCCTCAGCATTATTTATTATTATTATTTATTCAGACTAAGGCCGAAGTGGCCTGTGCGGTATATAAGAGTCTTCTCCATTCGGCTCGGTCCATGGCTGCACGTCGCCAACCACGTAGTCTACGGAGGGTCCACAAGTCATCTTCCGCCTGATCGATCCACCTTGCCCGCTGCGCACCTCGCCTTCTTGTGCCCGTCGGACTCAAGAACGAAGCGTCTTGCGGAGTCCAAAGTACGTACGATTTCCAGCCACTATGCGTCTTCGAACTTCTCTGCTGGTATCATTTTCGGCAGTCACCAGTGAGCCCAAATACACAAATTCTTCTACCACCTCGATTTCGTCACCACCGATGCAAACTCGAAGTGGGTAGCTCACATTGTCTTCTTTTGAACCTCAATTGTCTTTTTTGAAGGTACTCGAAAATGTCCCTGAAACTTGAACTACGCACATCACTCGATCCATCGTCGCTTTGATTAACCGTGTCAGTTTATCTGGGAATCCGTGTTCGTGCATTAGCTGCCATAGCTGGTCACGATCGATTGTATCATATGCGGCTTTAAAGTCGATGAATAGATGATGTGTGGGCACGTTGTATTCGCGGCATTTCTGCAGTACTTGGCGAATGGTCCACCTGGTCCGTGGTAGAGCGTTCGCCCATAAAACCCACCTGGTACTGCCCCACGAACTCCCTTGCATTTGGTGCTAGTCGACGGCATAAAATTTGGGAGAGTACCTTGTAGGCGGCGTTCAGCAATGTGATTGCGCGGTAGTTGCTACAATCCAGCTTATCGCCCTTTTTGTAAATGGGACACCCGACACCTTCCACTCCTGCGGCAAAATTTCCTCCTCCCAAATCTAGGTAATGACCCAGTGCAGCGCTCTCGCCAGTGCCTCACCACCGTGTTTAAAAAGCTCTTCTGGTAGTTGGTCAACTCCAGGGGCTTTGTTGTTCTTCAGCCGGCCAATCTCCTCCTGGATTTCCTGGAGATCCGGAGCCGGTAATATTATGTCCTGCGCGCGTTCTCCCAGATTCATCACCATACCGCCTTCGTCTGCTACATCGCCATTTAGGTGTTCGTCGTAGTGCTGCCGCCACCTTGGGACCACCTCAAGCTCGTTCGTAAGAAGGTTCCCATTTATGTCCTTACACATATCAGGCTGCGGCACGTGGCCCTTACGTGAACAGTCCAACTTCTCATAGAACTTTCGTGTGTTATTAGCGCGGTACAGTTGCTCCGTCTCTTCACGGTCTCGATCTTCCTGCTGGCGCCTTTTCCTCCGGAAAATCGAGTTTTGTCTGTTCCGCTCCCGTCGTATTTATCAAAAAACAAAGAATATTAGTAGGGTGGTTCAAAAAACGACCCAGTACCACCACGCTCACTCGATTCCGTCCCATGCTCCGAGTTTCCTCCAAAAACCGATTTGAATAAAAACTGGTTGAGCGCAAGCCGGTTCAAGTTTGTATGAAAACTAGTATGGGAAACTAAACCTTTTATTACACTGGCTACAGTGCCTCCCCTCCAAACGCTGGCAAAAAGAGAACCCACATAGCTGAAAGCAACATTCCTGAGACTTCACTGAACGAAAACCGCACAGCAAGAAAGATCCATTGATTACGTAACGCAAAAATAGCATTTTATACCCCACTCACCCCCACGTCACACTTTTTGTATGAAGCATGTGCCCCTTGCGCGATTGTGTAGACTATACTAGAAGTATCTGCCCCTGGTGCGATAGATATCACAGACAAATTCTGGGTATTTTGTTGAATTGCACGTTTCACTGCTACCTTCTGAGAAGCCTAATGATCATGCTAAAGATTCGCAACCTCGCTTAAAATCGACTCCCAACTATTGAAACGACCATTCTATATAGATTGTCTATGGAGCTGAAGCTCTTGAATATTTCATCCAGTCATATGGTCTCCCCCTCGCCATCGCCCAATGACGGAGTGCCAGAATCGGAATAATGTTAAATTCAACCTCGCCATATCAACTGTCATACAAACCTGAAACGACCTGTACACGGTAAGCCTCTAATCAAACCAGCCCAAACCATCGGATAACACCCACTGGCGTGCACAGTGGGGGCGGGGGGTCAAGGGGTGGCACTTGCCCCCCCTTCTATAAAAAAATATTTTTTTCAAAAAATTACCCGAAGAGTGTATTGGGAATAATAAAGTACTTTAAGATATGTGTAAAAAAATATATTAAATTTAAAGAAAGGCTACGCAGCCTTGGATGAGTTACGCAAAATGTATATTGTGCCACGTTCCGACTCAGGGATTGTGTCTTCATCAGAGGAAATTACATGTTGGATATTAAGTCGTGTGATAGAAATGAGTGTCAAAGTTTACCTACGTGCGAACGTTGCAACGCAACAAGGTGCATGAAATGGTAAGATAAAACATGCAGCATCAAGATGGTGGATGGGATGGCAAAGTGGTGCACGGTTTGACCAGATGGTGCATGGTTCTGCAGGGTGGCGCATGCTGCACCAAGATGGTGGATGAGATGGCAAAGTGGTGCACGGTTTGACCAGATGGTGCGTGGTGCTGCACGGTTGCGCATGCAGCACCGAGACGGTGGATGGGATGGCAAAGTGGTGCACGGTTTGACCAGATGGTGCATGGTTCTGCAGGGTGGCGCATGCTGCACCAAAATGGTGGATGAGATGGCAAAGTGGTGCACGGTTTGACCAGATGGTGCATGGTTCTGCAGGGTGGCGCATGCAGCACCGAGATGGTGGATGAGATGGCAAAGTGGTGCACGGTTTGACCAGATGGTGCGTGGTGCTGCAGGGTGGCGCATGCTGCACCAAAATGGTGGATGAGATGGCAAAGTGGTGCACGGTTTGACCAGATGGTGCGTGGTGCTGCAGGGTGGCACATGCTGCACCAAGATGGTGGATGGGATGGCAAAGTGGTGCACGGTTTGACCAGATGGTGCATGGTTCTGCAGGGTGGCACATGCTGCACCAAGATGGTGGATGGGATGGCAAAGTGGTGCACGGTTTGACTAGATGGTGCATGGTTCTGCAGGGTGGCGCATGCAGCACCGAGATGGTGGATGAGATGGCAAAGTGGTGCACGGTTTGACCAGATGGTGCGTGGTGCTGCAGGGTGGCGCATGCTGCACCAAAATGGTGGATGAGATGGCAAAGTGGTGCACGGTTTGACCAGATGGTGCATGGTTCTGCAGGGTGGCGCATGCTGCACCAAGATGGTGGATGAGATGGCAAAGTGGTGCACGGTTTGACCAGATGGTGCGTGGTGCTGCACGGTTGCGCATGCAGCACCGAGACGGTGGATGGGATGGCAAAGTGGTGCACGGTTTGACCAGATGGTGCATGGTTCTGCAGGGTGGCGCATGCTGCACCAAAATGGTGGATGAGATGGCAAAGTGGTGCACGGTTTGACCAGATGGTGCATGGTTCTGCAGGGTGGCGCATGCAGCACCGAGATGGTGGATGAGATGGCAAAGTGGTGCACGGTTTGACCAGATGGTGCGTGGTGCTGCAGGGTGGCACATGCTGCACCAAGATGGTGGATGGGATGGCAAAGTGGTGCACGGTTTGACCAGATGGTGCATGGTTCTGCAGGGTGGCGCATGCAGCACCGAGATGGTGGATGAGATGGCAAAGTGGTGCACGGTTTGACCAGATGGTGCGTGGTGCTGCAGGGTGGCGCATGCTGCACCAAAATGGTGGATGAGATGGCAAAGTGGTGCACGGTTTGACCAGATGGTGCGTGGTGCTGCAGGGTGGCACATGCTGCACCAAGATGGTGGATGGGATGGCAAAGTGGTGCACGGTTTGACCAGATGGTGCATGGTTCTGCAGGGTGGCACATGCTGCACCAAGATGGTGGATGGGATGGCAAAGTGGTGCACGGTTTGACTAGATGGTGCATGGTTCTGCAGGGTGGCGCATGCAGCACCGAGATGGTGGATGAGATGGCAAAGTGGTGCACGGTTTGACCAGATGGTGCGTGGTGCTGCAGGGTGGCGCATGCTGCACCAAAATGGTGGATGAGATGGCAAAGTGGTGCACGGTTTGACCAGATGGTGCATGGTTCTGCAGGGTGGCGCATGCAGCACCGAGATGGTGGATGAGATGGCAAAGTGGTGCACGGTTTGACCACATGGTGCGTGGCGCTGCAGGGTGGCACATGCTGCACCAAGATGGTGGATGGGATGGCAAAGTGGTGCACGGTTTGACCAGATGGTGCATGGTTCTGCAGGGTGGCACATGCTGCACCAAGATGGTGGATGGGATGGCAAAGTGGTGCACGGTTTGACTAGATGGTGCATGGTTCTGCAGGGTGGCGCATGCAGCACCGAGATGGTGGATGAGATGGCAAAGTGGTGCACGGTTTGACCAGATGGTGCGTGGTGCTGCAGGGTGGCGCATGCTGCACCAAAATGGTGGATGAGATGGCAAAGTGGTGCACGGTTTGACTAGGTGGTGCATGGTGCTGCAGGGTGGCGCATGCAGCACCGAGATGGTGGATGAGATGGCAAAGTGGTGCACGGTTTGACCAGATGGTGCGTGGTGCTGCAGGGTGGCGCATGCTGCACCAAAATGGTGGATGAGATGGCAAAGTGGTGCACGGTTTGACCAGATGGTGCATGGTTCTGCAGGGTGGCGCATGCAGCACCGAGATGGTGGATGAGATGGCAAAGTGGTGCACGGTTTGACCAGATGGTGCGTGGTGCTGCAGGGTGGCACATGCTGCACCAAGATGGTGGATGGGATGGCAAAGTGGTGCACGGTTTGACCAGATGGTGCATGGTTCTGCAGGGTGGCGCATGCAGCACCGAGATGGTGGATGAGATGGCTCCAAGTTGCAACAAGTTGAACAATTGGCAACAAGTTGCATTCAACGGGAAACAGATCCGCTAAACCCTATTGAATATAGTCATGATCGGTCATTGCGTTCATAAGTTATGAAATAAATGGTGTGTTGAACCATGTACCATATACGGTTGGTTGGTTGATTCGCTATACAGCGTTTGCAAGAGCCGTAATGTAGGCAATTATTTATGATGTGTATCACACTGAGGCACAACCAAACAATTGAATCGAGGATGGCATCGTCACCGCAGCTGACTAGTTACAAATGTAGGGGAGGGACGTTCAATATGCGCCCCCTAAGCAAATCTTCGAATTTAACGATGATAATGGTCGAAATTTAGTACTTCCAATGTGTTAACCACTAATTTAGCTTACCATCTATAATTCGGAATAAAAACTTGGACGAAAACCAATTATATTCCGAGAAAACGATTTTATTTTGAAGCATTGCATTTTCGTGCAAATTCAAACCATGCGGGTTGAAACGCGCCAGCCTAAAAATGTAAACAAACAGCAGTGAACTGACAGAAGAATCAAGTATCAATTTATGAAAAGTCCTATTCTCGTTTCCACTGCAATGAAATGTTAATTAATTTTTTTTTGCTAAATCTTCGTGTAACTAGTTGATGTGTGCATACAAGACATGTTTATTTTTAATTTATTTGGTGGACGCATGTGACCTTGTGCATTACGGAGTCAAATCACGATTTTCTGTGCATGGTACATGTATCACACTTCCAAGAAGTGAGATCTTACGGTCAACATGAGTAATCAACGATCTATCGGACTGCTTCGAATGTGATATATGCCCTTTGTGATACGTAGAATAGAACGTGTTCACATCATAGGTTCATGAAAGTCCAAGAAAACTCTGGATTAAGGCCATAAAGTCTATAGAAGCAACAAAAAATCGATCGGACGGTTTTAAACATGGTACATGCTCTTTATGACACGTAGAATAGAATGCGTACCCAGCATAGGTTCTTGGTCATCCAAGAAATCCCTGGAATAGGCCTTTTGGTCTACACGCGGGACCAAAGATTTCATAGATTGTTTCAAATATGGGACTTGCCCTTTGTGATGCACAGAATATAATGTGATCAAAGTATGAGTTCTTGGCCATCCAAGAAATCCCTGAAATAGGCTTTTAGGTCTACATGCGAATCCAAAGATTACTTGGATGCGAAGTGGTATTACCTGTTGTCATGGGTTGTAGGTAGTCTACGAACTCCATACATTCAAGGTCTGTTGATTAACCTTCGTATTGGAGGCAGATATTGAAGAATAAACAAGTTGTGTGACCCCTTCTTGGTATATGTTTGTATTCCAAGTAGTTCTTGATGTTGTCACTGATGCCAGGTAGTCTACGAACACCATAGATTCAAGGCCTGGGGATCAACCTACATAATGGAGGCAGTTATTGAAAAAAAAAACCAAGTTGTGTGACACATCCATGGTAATCGTTAGTATTCCAAGTAGCTCTTGTTGTTGTCGTGGGTTCCAGGTAGTCTACAAGCTCAATAGAGTCAAGGTATGTTGGTTAACCTCCGTAATGGAGGCAGCTATTGGAGAATAAATAAGTTGTGTGACCCCTTCTAGGTATATGTTTGTATTCCAAGTAGTTCTTGTTGTTGTCATTAGTACCAGGTAGTCGACGAACTCCATAGAGTCAAGGCCAGTGGATCAATCTCCGTAATGGAGGCAGTTATTGAAAAATAAACAAGTTGTGTGACCCCTAGTTAGTATATGTTTGTATTTCAAGTAGTTCTTGTTGTTGTCGTGGGCTCCAGATAGTCTATGAACTCCATGGAGTCAAGGTCCATGGGTCAACCTCCGCAATGGAGGAAGTTATTGGAGAATAAACAAGTTGTGTGACCCTTCTTGAAATATGTTTGTATTCCAAGTAGTTCTTTTTGTTGTCGTGGGCTCCAGAAAGTCTTCGAGCTCCATAGAGTCAAGGTATGTAAATCAACCTCCGTAATGGAGGCAGCAATTGGAGAATGAATAAGTTGTGTGACCCCTTCTAGGGAAAGTTTTGTATTTCTAGTAGTTCTTGATGTTGTCATTAGTGCCAGGTAGTCTACGAAATCCATAGATTCAAGGCCTAGGGATCAACCTACGTAATGGAGACAGTTATTGAAAAATAAACAAGTTGTGTGATCACTTCTTGGTATATGTTTGTATTGCAAGTAGTTCTTGTTGTTGTCGTGGGCTCCAGGTGTCTACAAACTCCATAGAGTCAAGGTCTATTGATCAACCTCCGTAATGGAGGCAGCTATTGGAGAATAAACAAGTTGTGTGACCCATTCTTGGTATATGTTTGTATTCTTAGTAAGTTTTTGCTTTTGTCATTGGTGCCAGGTAGTCTACGAACTCCAGAAAGTAAAGGTCTATGGGTCAATTTACGTAATGTAAGCAATTATCGGAGAATAAACAAGTTGTGTGACCTCTTCTTGGTATATATTTGTATTCCAAGTAGTTCTTGTTGTTGTCGTAGGCTCCAGGTAGTCTACGAACTCCATAGAGTCAAGCTCTGTAGATCAACCTCCGTAATGGAGGCAGCTATTGGAGAATAAACAAGTTGTGTGACCCCTTTTTGGTGTATGTTTGTACTTCAAGTAGTTTTTGTTGTTGTCATTGGTGCCAGGTAGTCTACGAACTTCATAGAGTCAAGGCCTGTGGATCAACCTCCATAATGGAGGCAGTTATTGAAAAATAAACAAGTTGTGTGACCCCTTATTGGTATATGTTTGTATTCCAAGTCCCATGTAGCACACTTCTATGATATTTGGTTGCAGCAACTTGATTGTGACCAAATTGAGTCATATATAAGTTGCGGTAACCGAATCGGAACATCTGTGCTACTCGGGGTAGTTCTTGATGTTGTCGTGGACTTCAGGTAGTCTACGAACTCAATAGAATCAAGGTCCATGGCTCAACCTCCGTAATGGAGGCAGCTATTGAAGAATAAACAAGTTGTGTGACCCCTTTTTGGTATATGTTTGTATTCCAAGTAGTTCTTGATGTTGTCACTGATGCCAGGTAGTCTACGAAATCCATAGATTCAAGGCCTGGGGATCAACCTACGTAATGGAGGCAGTTATTGAAAAATAAACAAGTTGTGTGATCACTTCTTGGTATATGTTTGTATTGCAAGTAGTTTTTGTTGTTGTCGTGGGCTCCAGGTGTCTACGAATTCCATAGAGTCAAGGTCTATTGATCAACCTCCGTAATGGAGGCAGCTATTGGAGAATAAACAAGTTGTGTGAGCCCTTCTTGGTATATGTTTGTATTCTTAGTAAGTTTTTGCTTTTGTCATTGGTGCCAGGTAGACTACGAACTCCAGAATGTAAAGGTCTATGGGTCAACCTACGTAATGTAGGCAATTATCGAAGAATAAACAAGTTGAGAGACCTCTTCTTGGTATATATTTGTATTCCAAGTAGTTCTTGTTGTTGTCGTGGGCTCCAGGTAGTCTACGAACTCCATAGTTTCAAGGTCCGTGGATCAACCTCCGTAATGGAGGCAGCTATAGAAAAATAAACAAGTTGTGTGACTCCTAGTAAGTATATGTTTGTATTCCAAGTAGTTCTTGTTGTTGTCGTGGGCTCCAGGTAGTGTACGAACTCCATAGAGTCAAGGTTTGTAGATCAACCTCCGAAATGGAGGCAGCTATTGGAGAATAAACAAGTTGTGTGACCCCTTTTTGGTATATGTTTGAATTCCAAGTAGTTTTTGTTGTTGTCGTGGGCTCCAGGTAGCCTACGAACTCCTTAGAGTCAAGGTCTGTAGATCAACCTCCGAAATGGAGGCAGCTATTGGAATATAAACAAGTTGTGTGACCCCTTTTTGGTGAATGTTTGAATTCCAAGTAGTTCTTGATGTTGTCGTGGGCTTCAGGTAGTCTACGAGCTCAATAGAATCAAGGTCCATGGGTCAACCTCCGTAATGGAGGCAGCTATTGGAGAATAAACAAGTTGTGTGACCCCGTTTTGGTATATGTTTGTACTCCAAGTAGTTTTTGTTGTTGTAATTTCTTAATTACATCTCACTTCTTACTTCTCCGTTCCTCAGTTCTCACATCACATTTCTCACTTGTCACTTCTAACTTCTTATTTCTTCCTTTCCACTTCTCACTTCTTACTTCTCACTTTTCACTTCTCACTTCTCATTTATCTATGCTCACTACTTCCAACTGGCATCTCACTTGTCACTACTCACAACTCCCATCTCATTTCTTGTCTTTTTGTTCTTTCGACCTTTTGTCCTTCGACCTCTTGACCTTCGACGTTATGACACATATTCGACCTTTTGACCCTTCGACCTTTTGTCCTTTCGACCTTTTGTCCTTCGACCTTTTGACCTTCGACCTTTTGTCCTTCGACCTTTTGACCTTCGACCTTTTGACCTTCGACCTTTCGACACAGATTCTTGAAACAAGCCGAAAGAGCTCTGGTTACGCGTGTAGATCTTAAGGCCTATTCCAGAATTTTCTTGGATCACCGTAAACCTTTTCAATGGACGCATTCATTCTATGTACCACAAAGGAGTTGTACCACTTTTGAAACAAGCCGAAAGAGCTCTGGTTACGCGTGTAGATCTTAAAGCCTATTCCAGGGTTTTCTTATATGACCATGAACCTATGCAATGGACGCATTCTATTCTATGTGCCACAAAGGGGTTGTACCACTTTTGAAACAAGTCGAAAGATCTCTGGTTACGCGTGTAGATTTTGGGGTCTATCATAGAGTTTTCCTGGATCACCGTGAACCTATGCAATGGACGCATTTATTCTATGTACCCCAAAGGAGTTGTACCACTTTTGAAACAAGCCGAAAGAGATCTGGTTACGCGTGTAGATCTTAAGGCCTATTCCAGAGTTTTCTTGGATGACCATAAACCTATGCAATGGACGCATTCTATTCTTTGTGCCACAAAGGGGTTTTACCAATTTTGGATGGAAAGAGCTCTGGTTACGTGTGTAGATTTTAGGGTCTATCCCAGAGTTTTCCTGGATCACCGTGAACCTATGCAATGGACGCATTTATTCTATGTACCACAAAGGAGTTGTACCACTTTTGAAACAAGTCGAAAGATCTCTGGTTACGCGTGCAGATCTTAAGGCATATTCCAGAGTTTTCTTGGATCAACGTGAACCTATGCAATGGACGCATTCTATCCTATGTACCACAAAGTGGTTGTACCACTTTTAGAACAAGCTGAAAGAGCTCTGGTTACGCATGTAGATCTTAAGGCGTATTTCAGATTTTTCTTGGATCACCGTGAACCTATGCAACGGACGCATTCTATTCTATGTACCACAAAGGGGTTGTACTACTTTTGAAACAAGCCGAAAGAGCTCTGGTTACGCGTGTAGCTCTTAAGGCCCATTCCAGGGTTTTCTTGGATGACTATGAACCTATGCAATGGACGCATTCTATTCTATGTACCACAAAGGGGTTGTACCACTTTCTACACAAGACGAAAGGTCTCTGGTTACGCGTGTAGATCTTAAGGCCTATTCCAGAGTTTTCTTGGATCACCGCGAATCTATGCAATGGACGCATTCTACTCTATGTACCACAAAGGTGTTGTACCACTTTTGAAACAAGCCGGAAGAGATCTGGTTACGCGTTTGCTCTTAAGGCCTATTCCAGGGTTTTCTTGGATGACCATGAACCTATGCAAGGGACGCATTCATTCTATGTACCACAAAGGAGTTGTACCACTTTTGAAACAAGCCGAAAGAGATCTGGTTACGCGTGTAGATCTTAAGGCCTATTCCAGAGTTTTCTTGGATGACCATAAACCTATGCAATGGACGCATTCTATTCTTTGTGCCACAAATGGGGTTGTACTACTTTTGAAACAAGTCGAAAGATCTCTGGTTACGCGTGTAGATCTTAATACATATTCCAGAGTTTTCTTGGATCACTGTGAACCTATGCAATGGACGCATTCTATCCTATGTACCACAAAGTGGTTGTACCACTTTTAGAACAAGCTGAAAGAGCTCTGGTTACGCATGTAGATCTTAAGGCGTGTTTCAGAGTTTTCTTGGATCACCGTGAACCTATGCAACGGACGCATTCTATTCTATGTGCCACAAAGGGGTTTTACCAATTTTGAAACAAGTTGAAAGAGCTCTGGTTACGCGTGTAGATTTTGGGGTCTATCACAGAGTTTTCCTGGATCACCGTGAACCTATGCAATGGACGCATTTATTATATGTACCCCAAAGGAGTTGTACCACTTTTGAAACAAGCCGAAAGAGATCTGGTTACGCGTGTAGATCTTAAGGCCTATTCCAGAGTTTTCTTGGATGACCATAAACCTATGCAATGGACGCATTCTACTCTATGTACCACAAAGGGGTTGTACCACTTTCTACACAAGACGAAAGGTCTCTGGTTACGCGTGTAGATCTTAAGGCCTATTCCAGAGTTTTCTTGGATCACCGTGAACCTATGCAATGGACGCATTCTATTATATGTGCCACAAAGGGGTTGTACCACTTTTAAAACAAGCTGAAAGATCTCTGGTCACGCATTTAGATCGTTAGGCCTATTCCGGAGATTTATTGGATAACTATGAACCTATGCAATGAACGCATTCCATTCTATGAACCACAAAGGGGTTGTATCAATTTTGAAACAAGCCGATATAGCTCTGGTTACGCGTGTAGATCTTAGGGTCTATTCCAGAGTTTTCCTGGATCACCGTGAACCTATGCAATGGACGCATTCATTCTATGTATCACAAAGGAGTTGTACCACTTTTGAAACAAGCCGAAAGAGCTCTGGTTACGCGTGTAGATCTTAAGGCCCATTCCAAGGTTTTCTTGAATGACCATGAACCTATGCAATGGACGCATTTCATTCTATGTGCCACAAAGGGGTTGTACCACTTTTGAAACAAGTCGAAAGATCTCTGGTTACGCGTGCAGATCTTAAGGCATATTCCAGAGTTTTCTTGGATCAACGTGAACCTATGCAATGGACGCATTCTATCCTATGTACCACAAAGTGGTTGTACCACTTTTAGAACAAGCTGAAAGAGCTCTGGTTACGCATGTAGATCTTAAGGCGTATTTCAGAGTTTTCTTGGATCACCGTGAACCTATGCAACGGACGCATTCTATTCTATGTGCCACAAAGGGGTTTTACCAATTTTGAAACAAGCCGAAAGAGCTCTGGTTACGCGTGTAGATTTTGGGGTCTATCCCAGAGTTTTCCTGGATCACCGTGAACCTATGCAATGGACGCATTTATTCTATGTACCCCAAAGGAGTTGTACCACTTTTGAAACAAGCCGAAAGAGATCTGGTTACGCGTGTAGATCTTAAGGCCTATTCCAGAGTTTTCTTGGATGACCATAAACCTATGCAATGGACGCATTCCATTCTTTGTGCCACAAAGGGGTTTTACCAATTTTGGATGGAAAGAGCTCTGGTTACGCGTGTAGATTTTAGGGTCTATCCCAGAGTTTTCCTGGATCACCGTGAACCTATGCAATGGACGCATTTATTCTATGTACCACAAAGGAGTTGTACCACTTTTGTTACGCGTGTAGCTCTTAAGGCCCATTCCAGGGTTTTCTTGGATGACTATGAACCTATGCAATGGACGCATTCTACTCTATGTACCACAAAGGGGTTGTACCACTTTCTACAAAAGACGAAAGGTCTCTGGTTACGCGTGTAGATCTTAAGGCCTATTCCAGAGTTTTCTTGGATCACCGTGAACCTATGCAATGGACACATTCATTCTATGAACCACAAAGGGGTTGTACCACTTTTGAAACAAGCCGAAAGAGCTCTGGTTACGCGTGTAGCTCTTAAGGCGTATTCCAGAGTTTTCTTGGATCACCGTGAACCTATGCAACGGACGCATTCTATTCTTTGTGCCACAAAAGGGTTGTACCACTTTCTACACAAGACGAAAGGTCTCTGGTTACGCGTGTAGATCTTAAGGCCTATTCCAGAGTTTTCTTGGATCACCGCGAATCTATGCAATGGACGCATTCTACTCTATGTACCACAAAGGTGTTGTACCACTTTTGAAACAAGCCGGAAGAGATCTGGTTACGCGTTTGCTCTTAAGGCCTATTCCAGGGTTTTCTTGGATGACCATGAACCTATGCAAGGGACGCATTCATTCTATGTACCACAAAGGAGTTGTACCACTTTTGAAACAAGCCGAAAGAGATCTGGTTACGCGTGTAGATCTTAAGGCCTATTCCAGAGTTTTCTTGGATGACCATAAACCTATGCAATGGACGCATTCTATTCTTTGTGCCACAAATGGGGTTGTACTACTTTTGAAACAAGTCGAAAGATCTCTGGTTACGCGTGTAGATCTTAATACATATTCCAGAGTTTTCTTGGATCACCGTGAACCTATGCAATGGACGCATTCTATTCTATGTACCACAAAGGGGTTGTACCACTTTTGAAACAAGCCGAAAGAGCTCTGGTTACGCGTGTAGCTCTTAAGGCCCATTCCAGGGTTTTCTTGGATGACTATGAACCTATGCAATGGACGCATTCTATTCTATGTACCACAAAGGGGTTGTACCACTTTCTACACAAGACGAAAGGTCTCTGGTTACGCGTGTAGATCTTAAGGCCTATTCCAGAGTTTTCTTGGATCACCGTGAACCTATGCAATGGACGCATTCATTCTATGTACCACAAAGGGGTTGTACCACTTTTGAAACAAGCCGAAAGAGCTCTGGTTACGCGTGTAGATCTTAAGGCCTATTCCAGGGTTTTCTTGGATGACCATGAACCTATGCAATGGTTGCATTCTATCCAATGTATCACAAAACAAAGGTCCAAGCTCCCTCTTTTGACGCCCTAAATTCTAAATAACGCTTCCTCTTTTTACGCTCTGATTCAATTTACGCTCCCCGTTTTGGGCGCAAAAAGAGGTTTTGCAGTACTAGATTTAAAATAGTCCGATAAATCTTAAAGTGACGGGTGTAGATCTTAAGGCCTAACTCCAGGGGTTTCTTGAATGACCCAGAATCTCTTACGATGGCTCATTCTAGTCTAACCATGCAAAAGGACATGTGCCATAATTTAAACAGTCCAGCTGAACTTTTGTTACGCGTGTAGATCAGAGGACCTAACTCCAGGGATTTCTTGGGTGACCGAAAACCTCTGCCGTTGACTTATTCTATTCTTCACATCCAAAAGGGCATGTACCACATTTAAAACAGTCCGATTGATCTTTAGTTACGCTTGTAGATCTGAGGACCTAACTCCATGGATTTCTTGGATGACCGAAAACCTCTGCCGTTGACTTATAATATTCTACATCTACACATCCAAAAGAATTTATTGGATGCCCAAAAATCTATGCTGAAAAAAACTCAATTCTGAGTTGTCTCCATACTATTTACTTCTCTCCCTTCGCATCTATTCTTGCTTTTTTTCTCTATTCTTAAATTTCACTCCTTGTACCTTGCACCTCTCACGTCTCGTTTCTCATTTCTCACATCCGATTTATCAATTGTCATATTCCTCTGCATGCTTTTTTACTCATTTCTCACACAAAATATCTCGCTTACTACTTCTCCCCTTCTACTACTTGCTTCTCGCTTTTCACTGATCAAATCTTATTTCGCACATTTTACTGCTTGCCTTTCGCTTCTCACTTCTCAATTCTCATTCTTTTTTCTTGCTTCTCCCACCTCACTCCTCAGTTTTCATATCCCAAATCCAGCTTACAATTCACGATTGATTATAAAACTACAGTCAAACCTCCATGAGTCGATACTGAAGGGACCATCGACTCATGGAAATATCGAGATGTGGAATAGAAAATCCTTGGAAAGCTGTTCGAAGGGACCATCACAGTAACCCAGAAAATATTTTTTAGTATGGCATAATTTGCTTCCATGAGTCGATATCGAGTCATAGAACATCGACTCATGGAGGTTTGACTGTATTTAGGGCTTTTTAGTCGAATTCTGAATTCCTACTTCTCACTTGTTGTTTCTCACTTCTCACTTCTCATCACTCGTAACTTCTCACTCATCACTTTTCAATTTTGTTTTATCACTTTTCAATTTTTACTTTTTTACTTTTTAATTGATAATATTTTAAAAATAAATTATTATCGGCACACGCCCTTCTCAAACTATGACATCCATAGTCAAGCACATTAGATGGGCGCGTTTTATCCTGCATGCAGAGGTTTTAATAAAATCGGGACTGATTTGCGATTTGGGCGTAACTTATTTTGTAAACAAACATTGCTTTATGGATTACGGAGAATGCAAGCGTTTTCATCCTAAACTAGTTCCCTTATCTGGTAGAGGAAAGCTTAATCTGTCGGATGCATACCGTGGTTTCCCCATGAAATGCTTGTTTTAGCGGGAATTCGCCTTCCAATGTTTGTTTACGAAATAAGTTACGCCCAAATCGCAAAGCGGTCCCGAAATGTGTGTTTTTCTATGAAAAATGTAGTAAAGTTAACTTTTTAGTAACTTGGCAAAATCTTTACTAATTTGTTTTTCCAGACATGTGCAAAGATTATTGAAAAAGGTCGTGGGTTCAATTCCAGGCTCGACCCTTTCCTACTTTGTATTTCTATCTTAGTTCTTTCTGTGTTTCACGTTATACCAAAACGATTCCTACTGTTATAACCTTCCACACAATCCCAAAACCTCCCGTGGCACCTATGAGAGGTCGTAGAGTTCTCTGCATCTTTCTTAAGTAGGTGTCCAACAAATCATCCTTCCCTTTCCTCAGCATTCGCAAGGACGTGGCCAGGACAGATCTCGACTATTGGAGAGTACATTGCTTCCATCTAAGAGTTAGTGATTAGTCCCAAATCAATATCTGTGGTAACGGATGAAAGTGATGCTACTCTCATACAATAATCTTGGCTTGTATCACCTACGAATTTGTGCGAACTGCTAAATGCTAATGCTAATGCTAATGCTAATGTGCAAAGATTATTGAAAAAATGTTTTTATCTAGTGGAAAATCCTTAAGGGAACGGAAGCCTAAATTTTAGCAAAAAGCGGAAAATTGTATCCGGTCAATAATTCCACTTGCTGAACACGACCTATCCGATTAAAGGCTTCTCGCGCTTGATCATCGGTGTTTCATTCATCCTGTTGTTGCTTCTGGTGACCATACGACGTTGGTTGATGTTACTGGGCTGGATGAATCGAACATCGCCGAAACAAATAACATCCAACATGATGAGTGTAAGGTCGAGGATGAAGCTGTGGATAACAGGGATTGAACTTATCATTCCATTATCATTTAGTATTCAGCCAATAACTCATTTCAGTGGCGAAATTCCGAAAAGTGTTGTATGGCGGACTTCTAGCGCTGATTCCCCTCTACAACTTTGTCTAAGGGTACATTGCTCTATGTCTAATATTCACCGCGGGAAACGCTAGTATCATTTTATATATTAAATGATAATAACACTTATTATCATTTAGTATATTGAGTGTTCCTAGCGTTTCACGCTGTTAATATTAGACATAGAGCAATGTACCCTTAGACAAAGTTGTAGAGGGGAATCAGCGCTAGAAGTCCGCCATACAACACTTTTCGGAATTTCGCCACTGAAATGAGTTATTGGCTGAATACTAAATGATAAGTTCAATCCTTGTGGATAAAGAAGATGTTGGAATTGGGAATGAATACAAGCGTTTAAAATTAGACATCTGCACTAAGCCTCCATTTGATGCGGCTGATCCTGCTGCTTATAAGCCAGGCACTACTTTTTGGAAGGAGGGCCATCATAAATAATTGCCTACATTACGGCTTTTGCAAACGCTGTATAGCAGTGATCCCCAAAGTGCGGCCCGCGGACCGCATGCGGCCCTCTAAGCCTATTCCTGCGGCCCGCGAAAGATTTCTGAGAGTACCGTCAATGGGGGTGTCATTGGGCCAAAATGTGGTATGCTCCAAGTAATTGTTACAAAGCTCTTGTAGTTAACATTGGAATCAAGTTTTAATTAGTTTGGTACAAGCTTGAATAATAAATTTACCACTGTATGGGGAAAAAATAATAAATGAGGGAAATTTTTCAAAGTTATATGTTGTTTAAATTTGGCCCATTCTCGCCCCTGATAGGGGGTGACATTGGGCCAAATACAATATAGTTCAGCGGTGACGATGCAACGATTCAATCGTTCATTAAAAATAATTGCCTACATTACGGCTCTTACCAACTATGTAAGGCAAATCAACCAAAGGCTTGGCCCAATCTCACCCCTTTTTTGCGTGCATTGCTCGTTTCTACGAAAAACCAGAACCGCTATATAAATATTCATAAAATTCGATAAAACAACAACAGATTATCGTAACATGATAACCAGGTATCCGTCGATCTAAAAACTAGTTATGTAATAGTTTTGTGGGGCATTACTGACACTATTTTAATACGGGTTCATCCGACCAATAGTTTTACATTCAAATGCCAAGCATTATGGTACAAGCACAATTAGTTCTTGGAATTTGTTTTGTGAGTTCCTAGACGTGAACTTTGCTATAATTTCGAACCGTTTGAAGTTTTCATTAAAATTCGTAACAGTTTCTGAGATATTAGGAGTTGAAACATTTTTCGTTTTTGACCCAATCTTGCCCCCTAGGCCCAATGTCACCCCGAACGACGGTACACTACATGTGGCCCATTGATAAGCATTATATGTCAGGGAAAGTGTTTTATCATTCCCAATATATCGGTGTACTTGGGAACCTGGCGAGTTCACATCATTATGATGTTAAATCATGATTTATATGTATATCATAAATAGTTTTATCATTATGATTAATGAAATTCAGAACTTCATACATAGAAGTTATGTAGGATGGTAGCAAATATGCCTTGATGTTATCGCCCCGGGTTATGATAATAGCAAATTTGTATTTAATCGCAGATTTAAAAGAACTGAAGGTTGAAATACAGGTAAAATGCTCCGTGATAATAAATTAAGTTAGGGAACGGGAAGAAACAGAGGAGTATATGACGAGTCCTGTCAATAGTATGTCTGTAAGTGGGAGTCGGGCGCTGCTGCATACAGGATAGGCGGTCCTTGATGGATTCCTGACCGATGAAGAAAGGATGGCTGTAGTATCTGGAGATTATTGCCTCTATTATTTAGTGACAACGTTGATCAGAGCACTTCAAACACCTTCTTCAAGTCTCAGTCAGTACACCCAAATTATAAATCATAATCGACTGAGCGTGGCGGAGCAAAATTATTTTTTGAACCACCCTGTTCATTAGTTTGCTGCTGCCGGTGCCGTCGTTTACATTCGCTCCGCGATCAGTTTCGGGCAAAAATAGCAGTTTATATTAAGTTTTCGATTTAAACAAGTGACTGATTTCGAAAATTGATGTTTAATTTGCATTCCATCAATATTTCGGGGTGTTCATGTGCGGAGAAGTGAGTAAAACTTGATATTTTCAGTGCCCTTTGAGAAGAAGTGAAGTGCAGTGATAAACCCACCAAATCCCGAACAGCTAATAAATTGGCACGAAACTGCTAATTTATGACATCATTCGAGCCGAAATACATAGGACTCTTTGGATAAACATGTTCATTATCACGGGAAGTGAATAAATATGCTGTGAACAGGTTAGTAATTTGAATATTAAACTTTTGTTCGATGCTATTCGAAGCATTCGAATGCTGGTGGGAGAGGGGTGCGGGAGGTGTGGGTTGACCCGTGGAAGGTCCGGTGCCATCTCGACTGCCATCGTGGTACTCTTCCAACTATGTCCTTAACTTTTACGGGGATTTATTCTTAACCAATTTATGTCAACAAGTTGCATTTAACGATGCTGTCACATTAGTGCTGTCCAATGAGCAGCTCGAAGTAGCTCGAAGTTGTTTCCGTCCTGCTCGCTCTTTATTGTCAACAAATGGACATGAGAGGGATGGGAACAACTTCGAGCTACTTCGAGCTGCTCATTGGACAGCATTATTGTTTGGTATTGAAAACAGTCTCATTTTTTCGAAAACGATCAAATAGAGATCTGTAGGCAAAGCCGGGTTGTCGATAGCAGTTCTATTCTGCTGTCACGTATTTTTCCATCAATATTTAAAAAAAAAACACTTTGGCACAGGAATATTCCATAAAGGAGTGCATGGTACAAGTTCCATGTCCTTAGAAGACTATCGGTCTCATGAGCGTTTTGTACATGAAACATTTAGTGCGGATGTGAATCTTGTTTGACCGCAGTTTCTTCTGAAGTCCATAGTAGACCCGACTTCCACAGTTGATTATACGACTAACATTATTTTCAGCCGTTAGCAACCCTAGTAACATTTTGGTTTTATAACACTCTTGTAGAGTAAAATATGGTCTTAAAGAGCGTTATAGAACTTAAAATGTTATTTGAGAAGGATCCAAGGTAGACGAATTCATCGTCCACCTCGAAAGTATCTCCGTCTATCGTAACATTACATCCCATGTAGGCCTTGTCGCACTCGACTCCGCCCACCATGAATGTACACATCGTAGTTGCTAGTCGTGATTGGCCGAGAAACAACAAATTTGCACCAAATGAATAGCTTTCCTGGGATTAGAAAACCTTTCTCACTGTATATGATTTGGAGTTTCAATAATTAAAGACCAATAATGATGCCAGCCACGTCCTCACAATCAATTTAGGGTTAGGGGAGGAAAATTAGTCCAACACACATTGCTACAAAAGACCGAGAAATCCTCTGCATCTCCGTGAGTGCCACTCAATGGAAAGGGATATTTGCGATCGTTCTGCTGTTCGTTATATAAAAAAAACCCAGATTAATCCACCTAGCGGAGATGGAACCTTTCTCGTGTGATATAAAAGAGTATTTTGGTCATAACTTTTGAGCCCATAGTTCGATTTTCAATAGGAAACAATGGGAACGGATTCCGCGTCGAATGCAATCTGTTACGAGCAAATCGTTTAAGAATAAATGCCAAAAAAATGAGTGAGAAATTTTTACGCGCCCATTTTTGGTATTGTATTTTGTATTATTGTATTATTGTATTATTTGTATTGTATGTATTTTGATCATAACTTCCGAGCCCATAGTCCGACCTGGCCAATTTTCAATAGGAAACAATGGGACAAGGTTCTGCGTCGAAAACAACTTGTTGAGCAAATCGGTTGAAGATAAGTGCCTGAAAAATAAGTGACATTTTTTACGCACCGACACACACACAAACATCACCTCAATTCGTCGAACAGAGTCGATTGGCATATAACACTATGGGTCTTCGGGCCTCCTATAAAAAGTTCATTTTTGGAGCGAACATATAGCCTTTTTACGTATACCTTGTATACAAGAAAGGCAAAACGCGCACTCTCCACTCGACTCCGCCCACCAGCTCTGACGAGCTCTGCTTTAATCAGAGCAAAGTATCTAGTCACCTGGTTGGTTTCTGGCATAACCCACTTCTATCTATCACTAGCTCCTCATACGCAACTGTGAATAAAACTTAAGCTAATTTTGTCCATAGTTTAAATTATCGTTAAACAAATAAATTTCCTCAATAATGATAATTATTGTTTAACCGATTCAATACGGATGGGTCATATATGACCCAAGACGAAAATCAGCTGTCAAAAATCAGTTTTAAGAGATAGAGCTTTGCTTTTTTCAGCAAAAATATTCAAAATTAACTGTTCCATCCAGGTCAGGTTACGGGTACTAGGATGATCTAGAGCATCCAAACTATCCTTGAGTTGTAATTTTGATGTTCTAAGGAATCAACACCATACTTTAACATATTCTGGTTAAATAATTAAAAGTGAAATGCTTTAAGATAAAAATCTGCGCCTGTCCAGTGGTATAAGAGATCTTTTTCAATATTTACGATACTCCAAACTGTCTTTGAGCTCAGATCCTAATATTCAAATCGATCAACATGAAGATCTTCGATGTCTCCACTAGTTTTTTGAGTTGGAATAGCTCCACGGTACGTCACTACAACATTACAAACACAATACAGAATTCGTTGAACACCTACGACACTCCAAACTACCCTTGAGCTCAGATCTTAATATTCAAATCGATCAACAAGAAGATATACGATGTACCCACTATTTTTATGAGTTGGAATAGCTCCACAGTACGTCATTACAGCAATACAAACACACTACTGAATTCACTGGACATTTACGACACGCCCAACCATCCTTGAGTACAGATGCTCATAATCAAATCGATAAACATTAAGATCATTAAGATCCCAATAAATAAATAAAAAAATAAATAAATAAAAAAATCTTCGATGTCCTCACAAAAATCATCGAGTAATCTAATCCATCCCATCATCCATCCCATCAAAAACAAAGCAATGAAAAGAAATTTGGTTTGTTTCTTATTTTTGTGATTTTTTTCACCGGTGAGCACGCGTGTTAGCAAAGGCTATATGTTCGCTCCAAAAATGAACTTTTTATAGGAGGCCCGAAGACCCATAGTGTTATATGCCAATCGACTCTGTTCGACGAATTGAGGTGATGTCTGTGTGTGTCTGTGCGCAAAAAATGTCACTCATTTTTCAGAAGCGACGAGATTGATGCTGTATTTCTTTGTTTTGCGATGAGATGAATATATGTTTAGTGAGATGGAAAACGGAACATTTCCCCTAGTTACTATGAATTTTGTTCAGATTTTGGAACATATGTAATTTGAACGGTTCACCATTTTTGGTATCTATTCTTTCAAAAATGGATTGATTATTTGTTTACAATTTACCTTCCAATAAGATTATTTTCAGTTTTTGCAATGAAATTGCTATAGCATTGTTCCATAAATCAATATGTACAAATTACAGTGATGACCCGATTTTTAACATGTTATAATTTTGCTATTTTGACCCCTCTAAATAGCTTTTACAATGGAAAGATAATGATTAAGATACATTATATAATGAGCCAGAAAGGCATCCTAACGGTGAGCTAGGTGTATTAATCTGAGTTTTAATGTTTACAAATGGATCGATCACCGTATTGCTGTTTGGGATTCTCATCGATTTATTGACCTTTGACCATCTTCTGCGGACAAATCTTCTGGTTCGGTCACTTATTCACTAACAAGTGATAATAATGGCTGTCCATGATCCGCATTTGTCTGCAGAAGATGATCGAAGGTCAGTGAATCGACCGAAACGTCCGGATGATCGATCTGACTAACCGAAAAATAGTCGATGAGAATCCCAAGCATATCATTTTAAATAAATCAATTTCGGCAAGATAGATCTAGATGGGTCTCAGCCGAGCAGTTGAAAAACATCAAGCAAAGAAAAAAAATATAAATCAATTTAATTAAATTCGAAATATTTGAAAGCCCCTCGAAACATTCTTTGCAACTGTTGATTATATCCAAGTAGAGCCAAATTAAATGTTTTCACCATTTCCTAGGCAAGCAAACAGAGCATAAAAAACTAGAAAGGTTAAAGTGCATGAAGAACATAAGGATGCAGCAGTAACGTTGGAGGTTCGCAGCTGATACAACCCCAACCCACCGCCACTGTATTATGCTTTCATATGTAGTTATGTTTCCAAGCCTGAAAGGTGTAGCTTTTCTTCTGAGCATATACTCGGCACAAGGCATAGAACAGGTGCCTCCTAACGGGTGTAGCTTTTCTATCCTCGGATATGTGGTAAACATGGTAGCAGTAAAACGGAATCAAAACCAGCCAGGAACAAGGCTGCGTTTCGTTTGGCGGAAAACAATCTTGAGGAAATGAGATCTGTACGGTAAATTATTCTGCTGGTAGAGAATGATTCAGTACATCATCAGGGCGTCGTTCCAGAATGAAAATTAATTACGAATTATAAATTGATTCAAAGCAAACGCGAACTATGAGTTAACCCGCAACAGAACTAACATATTAACAGTCATTAAGAATATGCTTTGTTTTTCGAATTAGATTCGCAAACATAGGCATTGAAGTGAAATTGTTTCTGCTCACTGACCAAGATTATTCACGATAAATATTGAATCATGTTTAGCTCATGTATTATCGGAAAGCATACCGCCTCTTAAAGACACGAGTCTGAGTGATCAAGGAATAATGAAGTCTCACATTTTAGTCGAATTTCTTTAATTAAGCCAAACCTTGGGTGCTATTACGAAACACTTCTATGATTTCTGTGATACATTTTACATTTGTGAATCAAAACAATCTATCGACGACGACTGAACCTCAACCTTGCTGTTTGCTGGCTTATCTTTATCTGAGAGCCACCTCCTGCGGCTCAACAGATTGATAACAGAATGAAGTAAATTTCCAACCTTTAGACTTGAGGGTTGTAGTTTCTGGCTCCCTTTGATACAGCAAAATTTAAAAAAAACTCAAATTGAAATCATATCTCTCATAGCCTACGCGTTATCTACAGCTATATCGGAAAGTACACGTGAAGGCATTATTGAGCTAAGCACAGATATCAGTGAATCGTGCCAAAACTTTGCTTTTGCTGCATGCAGTTACCGTGCATGTCTTGGAGACAAGATAAGACCTATCACTTGCATTCAGCAACATTACCGAAAATTTACTTTTCGTTATCATTTTTATTATTCGACTGTTTCAAATCTACTGATATTTATTATTCACAGTCTAGCTTTTCTTTACTTAGAATCTGAAATGAAATGATTCGAAACTTGTCGTATTCGAAATCGAAAATTAACACTTAACACAAAATAGTAAGAAGAATTTACGGCGTTATCAGATTTGTCTTTAGTCATTTCTATTTAAAGCAAATTGAAGTTGTGATGTTATTTATGATACTTCGGTACATTCTAATGATATTTATAAAAATCTCGATAAAAATGGTTTAGGATGTAAAAACAATACTATTATTAGTTATTCCTATGCTGCAAATCGACAGCCTTCAGGAAGATCCAGGAAATACGTAAACATGGTTAATAATTTGAGTAGGTTTTCGTCTTTCTCGTACAAAAAGTTGTACCGAAAGGCTTTTATTTCACTCCATTTTTGTGTGTTCATATAGTAATCTTTAACCGATTCTCTCGCAATAAGCTGTATTCGACAGGAGTTAAAGGTGGTTAAAGCCTAGCTGATCACTATTGAATTTGTTAACGATCGACTTTTGCGTTTGAAAATTATTTAGTAAAAGGTTTATCGAACCATACAAGGTTGGTATCTTGGTTAAATACGAGGAAGTCCATATCACTACTAGGTGCAATAAATCCATTTTCGCAGCGTATTTTCTAATCCTTTTTGTCTTTCTCGTACAACAAAGTTGTACCGAAAGGCTATCATTTCACTCCAAAATCGAACTTTTGATGAGAGTTCCGGAGACCCATAGTGTTATATACCAATCGATTCAGCTCGACGAGCTGAACAAATGTCTGTCTGTCCGTGTGTGCGTATGTGTGTGTATGTGTGTGCACAAAATGCCATAAAAAACATTTGCCAATTTTTCACATAGTAACTCTTAGCCGATTTCCCTGCAACAAGTTGAAACTAAAACGCTGTTGATCACTATTGAATTTTATAATAAGTGCTAATTGCAAAAAAAATAGATAATACTAAAATAGTGATGAGACATAGTCACATAGAACAATATGTGTGTTATAAAAAATGCCTTGCATTTATGAATATTTTTAAAGTTTATTCGTGGCTTACTCCCAACAAGAGTTTCATCGTACTATGAAGATGCTCGAGTTGCACGCATTTAGGCGTAAGTATGCTCTTCGTGCAGTTTCATAGTACTATGAAGTTGTCCGAAAGTCAAAAGTTGAACATAGGAAATTCGAGAAACTTTTGCCAGCGCCAGTGAAAATTTTCTATCATTCGCTTTGTCGCAGCCGCGCTGTTACCATCTAGCGGCGACGAACGTATGCGTGAAATCACTGTTTTTAAACATGGTGAAGTATAGGAAGTGTATTGTATCTTCTTCCTTCAGCCCGATTTTATAAGTTGCATTTAAATTTTTATTTGCTTACTATTTAAATTCAATCTATTTAATCTCAAACCAACACCGCTGATGTTGATAGTTCGTTATTGTTGAATGGCTTATTTTTAAAATACGGATGCCATTATAATTACAAACATTATTTGCTTAATGATTTTAATACAAATATGCTTAAAAATTCACCCATAGTTACGAGGATACGCGAAGTACTTGCAAAAAACACTCATGGAATTCACAATATAGAAAAAGGAACCTAATTCATAGCAATGGTTCATCTCGATTAGACGTTATTTTATCTAATCATTATTAAGATGTATTGGTTTTCAATGAAATTGATGCCCCAGTCTTTGCGAATCCCGACATTATTTTCGCTTCGTTGAACATCGCGTAATGAAAATATTATACCACACACATAATAATGACGCAGGTAGATTGAGAAGTGATATAGAATTAATTCATTGAGATGCTTTTTATCACACATATGATGCGAATACCTTAACTGGAGAACTGAATATTCATTTCAAGTATCTGTTAGACAAGCATGTTCCTTTAGGGACATTCCTCACGGAATCTAAATTTCAAGGTACTCGCGTTTTCAAGGGCACACCACTCGATACGGAAGCAACGCACAACTGAATTTTTTATTACTTCAGCTTTGCTGTGTCTTTGTGTGTTCCCACCCGAAAGCATCCTAGACCGGACCGACAATCGAACTCGCCATCTCCGGATTGGCAATCCTACGCCTATGCTCACAAGGCTACTGGAGACCCCAAAGATGGTCTAGTAGGCTAAAAAATTGAAAATATCGACATAAGGAGAGTGAATCCAGAACAAAATATGATCAGAACACATCGAGATAGAGGGACATCGAGATAGGGAGGTTATCGAGATGTAGAATGCCCAAATGTATGTAGATTGGGCCCTCCTTAGCCGTGCGGTAAGACGCGCGGCTACAAAGCAAAACCATACTGAGGGTGGCTGGGTTCGATTCCCGGTGCCGGTCTAGGCATTTTTCGGATTGGAAATTGCCTCGACTTCCCTCGGCATAAAAGTATAATCGTGCTAGCCTCATGATTAGGGGTTGTGGAAACTCGCGGCAAAATTTTCAAAATTTTGCGGACAGCCAATTCAGAAAATCTGAGAATTCACGGCAATTTCGCGGTAAATTATATTTCGGTAAAAAAATGAAAAAGACAATGTAGATTCCATATTTATTTAAATTGTTTCGTTTATTAATTTCAAATTATTTTTTTATTATTTTTTTGCATTACTGGTCAAAAGCACTTGGTTGGCCAAATTTTGTTCTGTCAACTTTTGGCGCTGGGAAGTGTTGATTAAATTGTACTGGCTTTTTCCTGTATTTCCGTAACGGCATGTTTGTAGGCCGATAGCTCATCCTGTATCATAGACTTGTTGATTGCACATTCTGAAATTCCATCGAACAGGTCATCAACAGACAAAAACTTCGCTTGCTGCGAATCCAGTAATCAGACCGATCGTAAAAACTTCAAACCCGGTTGGCAGAATCGCGAGGTAGGTGTCGAGTAGTATTGCTTAATCTTATTCGACGCTTCGGCAAAGGTATCTCGTTGCCATCGCGGTAATCCCTTGTTCTTGGCTTTGTCTGAAAATACTGTTTATTGTTTTCAAATTAATATGAGACTGAAACAAATGAAATTGTAAAAATACCTGCAAGCAAATCCATGATTTTTTTATAGACCAAATAAATCCTCACGTGACGACTTTCGAACCAAGTCAAGACCTTAACCAGTTTAGATGGTTTGACTGATGAAACCAATCTTTTCCTTTATTTCTCGGTCCTGGAGCAGTTCTTGGAGCTCAGTCAAAGCATTTTTGGCAGCTGATACTTCGAGTTCATGTTCGATGAATTTTCGGGAGTAAGCCACATATTGAGCATGTAGGTTACAGCATTTTGCCAACTATTCCATCTTGTAATGACCAGTGTAGGGGGCAACGGTACACTTTTTTTTATCAACGCCGGCTAGTTCGGCTATGATCTTCTTAAACCGACTGAGGCAATAGAATGGAATAAAATTATTGACGGGAAAGGTTAATTTCGCGGTTTTTCGCAAAAATGTTTAAATTTTGCGGCTAACATCAAATTTCGCGGATTTCGCGGCTTTTGCGAAATCACAAATTTCCACCACCCCTACTCATGATATTCGAATGCAAGAATGGTAACCTGGTTTAGAAACCTCGCAGTTTATAAATGTGGAAGTGCTTAATGAACACTAAGCTGCGGCTCTGTCCCAGTGTGGGGATGTAATGCCAATAAGAAGAAGAAGATGTAGATTGAAGGGACCGAGAAACCATCAACATAGGGAGAGATATCGAGATATAGAACATAGAGATGTAGAGAGTCGACTGTATATATATATATATATATATATATATATATATATATAACGGGTTAGGGACAAAAGGTCGAAAGACAAAAGGTCGAAAGGACAAAAGGTCGAAAGACAAAAGGTCGAAGGGACAAAAGGTCGAAAAGGGCAAAAGGTCGAAAGGACAAAACGTCGAAAGGAACAAAAGGTCGAAAAAACAAAACGTCGAACGGGACAAAAGGTCGAACGAAAAAAATATCAATAAGATCAAAAAGGGGAAAGGGACAAAATGTCGAAATAGACAAGAAACTGAAACGGAGAGAATCAATCAATTTTTAACAATTAAATAAAATTCATTCAGTGAGTACAACTAATAGATGGAGTTTTCTAAATGTCACTTCAATTTGTCAAAATGATGTGATGTGTATTACACGCAGGTGAATTTTTAATGCAGGCGTCTTTTTTATTTCTAACAGAACTATCTAGATATGCATAATATTGTTTCAAAGTCATTACTCCTTCTTTTAAAATTGCTCATTCTTCAACACATTCAAAGTTAATTGCCTATATGCCGGGTATTAAGCCACCCAGTGTGGAAATTAATTACTATGTCTGAAACTTGATTATGCATATGTACAACATGTGATAGATTTAGTTCGGAAAAGGTATTGGAGGGTAACCGCCCCTTCGGTGGGGTTTGATCCCACGACCCCAGTTCGCATGACAGGTGCTTTCCCTACTAAGCTACGAAGGACCTCCGTCGTTCACCGCAGCTTAGCTGAAGCTTAGCTTAGCTGATGAAGCAAGTGTGTAGGAGCCGGATAATACTAAATACTCATCCTACTTGGTTGACATGTGTACAAAAATACATTTGAGAGAGTTAGTTCTGAAAATGTATTGCGAGAGATCGGCTGGTACCTGGTGCTGGGAATTTGGTTTCATCAGTACCCGCTAAGCTGCGGTGGACGACGGAGGTCCTTCGTAACTTAGTAGGGAAAGCACCTGTCATGCGAACTGGGGTCGTGGGATCAAACCCCACCGAAGGGGCGGTTACCCTCCAATACCTTTTCCGAACTAAATCTATCACATGTTGTACATATGCATAATCAAGTTTCGGTCATTCTTCAACTTTGATTAATGAGATGAGTGTTATTTTAAAAATTCCTTCTGGAATACACAAAATTTCAACTTGTTCATGATCGACCTTTTGTCCCTTTCGACCTTTTTGTCTTTTTCGACCTTTTGTCCCTTTCGAACTTTTGTCCTTTTCGACCTTTTGTCCCTTTTGACCTTTTGTCCTTTCGACCTTTTGTCCTTTCGACTTTCTGTCCCTTTCGACGTTTTGTCCTTTCGACCTTTTGTCTTTTCGACCTTTTGTCTTTCGACCTTTTGTCCGTTCGACCTTTTGTCTTTCGACCTTTTGTCATAGATTCATATAAAACAAAGGTGGCATTTGTACGACCGCGCATCACTTAAGAATAGACAGCCCAATTTTCGCTAACTTATATTCGCTGTCTTCTTCTTTTTACGAGGAAAAATTGGAAATTTCCGTTTCCCATCTTCATTTCATTTCATTTATTTGCTCTACATCTAAACAGATAACAGATAAACAGAATCAAAAATTTGACGCCATAATACACGGTTCGATGCCGCATCTCCCCATCCTCGAATACGCCACTTGGCATGGTTGCTGTCCGGCATTCTTGAAACATGCCCTGCCCATCGTACCCTTCCGGCGTTAGCTATCTTCTGGATACTGGGTTCGCCGTAGAGCTGGGCGAGCTCATGGTTCATTCTTCGCCGCCACACACCGTCTTCTTGCACACCGCCAAAGATGGTCCTAAGCACCCGTCTCTCGAATACTCCGAGTGTTTGCAAGTCCTCCTCGAGCATTGTTCATGTTTCATGTCCGTAGAGGACAACCGGTCTTATTAGCGTCTTGTACATGACACATTTGGTGCGGTGGCGAATCTTTTTTGACCGCAGTTTCTTCTGGAGACGCCTTCGTATTTCACGACTAACATTGTTATCAGCCGTTAGCAAGGATCCAAGGTAGACGAATTCCTCGACCACCTCTAAGGTATCCCCGTCTATCGTAACACTGCTTCCCAGGCGGGCCCTGGGAAACGGATAGTTTTGGGCGCAGTCTAACCATCACCAGATAGTGGTCAGAGTCAATGTTAGCGCCACGATATGTCCTGACGTCGATAATGTCGGAGAAGTGCCGTCCATCAATCAGAACGTGGTCGATTTGTGATTCTGTCTGCAGTGGTGATCTTCAGGTGTACCGATACGGAAGGCTGTGTTGGAAGTAGGTGCTGCGAATGGCCATATTCTTGGAGGCAGCGTCATTAATAGACGTATCAAACATAAATTATATTCTTCGTTTGAAACCAAAATTTTCGAAACCTTGGGAGTTTCTGTTGAAACAAATTTTGGACAATTCTTTTTTATTGCAGCCTACTTGCCTCTTCAATGCAATGGTCAGCAAAATAATTTGTTGAAAGCTGATCTTCAAATTCTGACTCGCAACAAATCAAAATTCTTCGTAATTGGTGACTTCAATGCCAAACACCGTTCATAGAATAATGCTCAAAGCAATTCCAACGGTAAAATTTTATTTGAAGATTGTTCTGCGGGATATTATACTATTCAATATATCCCAATGGCCCAACTTGTTTTTCATCCACTCGAAATCCTTCGACAGTTGATTTGGTTTTAACGGATTCAAGTCAGCTATGTGGCCAATTGGTAACTCATGCTGACTTTGACTCTGATCACCTTCCTGTGACATTTGAAATCTCACAAGAAGCCATTTATAATCCAATCAGCTCTACTTTTAATTATCATAGAGCTGATTGGGATTTATATAAAACATATATCGATAGGAATTTTGATGTTAATATTCCTTTGGATACCAAAAGTGATATTGACAATGCGTTCGTATCTTTGACAAATTTAATTGTCGAAGCCAGAGGCATTGCAATTCCTAAATGTGAAATTAAATTCAACTCCATTATTATTGACGACGATCTTCAGCTACTGATCCGTCTTAAAAATGTGAGGCGAGGGCATGTTTTTGACCCTTCGTTGGGAACTAATTTGGATGAAGTGAGATCTATTACTAGAAAATTTAAAAATATGAAAGCCCCGGGTGATGATGGTATTTTCTACATACTTATCAAAAAACTTCCTGAGAGCTCTTTATCCTTTTTGGTTAATTTATTTAACAAATGTTTTCAATTGACATACTTCCCAGATAAATGGAAAAACGCCAAAGTTGTTCCAATTTTGGAGCCGGACAAAAATCCAGCTGAGGCTTCTAGTTATCGCCCAATCAGTTTGCTTTCTTCAATAAGCAAACTGTTTGAAAAGATTATTTTAAATAGAATAATGGTTCATATTAATGACAATTCTATTTTTGCTGATGAGCAATTTGGTTTTCGCCATGGGCATTCAACCACTCATCAGTTATTAAGAGTAACGAACTTAATTCGGCTCAACAAATCTAAAGGATATTCGACTGGAGTTGCTCTTCTTGATATAGAGAAAGCATTCGACAGTGTTTGGCATGAAGGTTTGATTGTAAAATTGATGAATTTTAATTTTCCTCTGTACTGATCCAAAATTATTTATCAGATCGCTCACTGCAGGTAAACTATCAGAATTCTAAATCTGATAGATTACCTGTTAGAGCTAGTGTTCCCCAAGGCAGCATATTGGGGCCCATATTGTATAACATTTTTACTTCTGACTTACCTGATTTACCACCAGGGTGTCGAAAATCTTTGTTTGCAGATGATACGGGCCTCTCAGCCAAAGGGCGAAGCCTTCGTGTCATTTGTAGTAGATTGCAAAAAAGTTTGGATATTTTCTCCACTTACTTGCAAAAATGGAAAATTTCCCCGAATGCTTCCAAAACTCAGCTTATAATTTTCCCACATAAGCCGAGAGCCACCTTCTAGCAGACATATTGTCACTATGAATGGGGTTCCAATTAATTGGTCTAGCGAAGCTAAATATTTAGGACTTCTGCTAGATTAAAAATTAACTTTTAAAAATCACATTGAAGGCCTTCAAGCCAAATGTAACAAATATATTAAGTGTCTATATCCACTTATAAACAGAAAATCAAAACTTTGTCTTAAGAACAAACTGCTGTGCCAATATGGACTAGTTGCTGCAATACCAGAAAGAAGGCACTTCAGAGGATTCAAAATAAAATTTTGAAAATGATTCTGAAGTTGCCTCCGTGGTATAGTACCAATGAACTTAGAATTTAGAATAGAATTTCTAATATTGAGACATTGCAACAAATATCCAACAAAATAATTTCGAATTTTAGACAAAAATCGTTGCAATCTTCTATTGCAACGATTAGCTCCTTGTACCCTTAGTATAAATTAGGTTAAGTTTAGTTTAAGTAGAAAACATTGTAATTTCTACATGGCAACTTTACAATTCCTCAATCTAAGAAGCAAGTTTTCGGTCTAGAAATTTTATACAAGGTGGGGATTCTCATCGATTTGTTACTTTGGCTCTTCATGCATCAGTCCATGAGGTCTCAGGACAATATTTCTTGATAAAATTTGATTTATGATGAAAACGCGAACAGTCCATCTTCCAGCTCAACCAGCTGGGGTGCGGGTAAGATCGACACCACATGAGGGTAAAACCGACACATCAAGTCGTTATGGAATCGAACACCAGAACCATTCTAAATGATGTTGCAACATAATTGAAAATGTTTAACAACATTCATTTTGATATTTGTGTATGAAATTCATGTTTAGGGGTCACTCATAAACGATGGTTGAACAAAATTTTATGTACCTATTCAAAATCATCACCATATATCATATTTTACTTAGTTTTTTAGTGGGTTGGGAAAAAAAATATAGAGTATAAGAATGTTAGTAACAAATTTACTAACTACTGTAAATATTGACCTACATTTAAATTCCACTTATTTTAAATAGTTGTTTATAACGGCGATTTAAAATAAATACGTATGGTGCAGTTATGACAAGAAATGAAAATTACTAGTTCCGTAGGTGACAAGCTACATATTTACAGGGGTGAAAATGGATCACGAAAGAACAACACTAGAGAACGGATTGAATATATCTAAAAGCAAAATAGGCCTAAAAATACGGTTCTTTTTTGAGCGCTATTGTTATCTGACCTGCATGTTCTCCTTGATGACTCAATATTACCCTCTAGACCTATTGTCAGGCCCAATGATGATATGGTATGTCTATGATTAAGTTATATTTCCCGGTGCCTCGTTTTCCAATACTTGAATTACATTATGCGAATGATGAGTCTAATAAAACAGAGGTATTTCGTGATTCGTGAGGTGTCGGCAGGTGTGGAATTTACCCCAACTGATAACATAATAATGATGAGATACATGTGGATGTTTAAAATTAGAAAAGTTAATTATTTTTCCACAACATGCACAAAATGATGTTCAATTATGGATCAGAGATGGATTAAATACTGAAAATCAACAAATTATTGTCGAAAAAGCTTAAACACCGATGCCAAAATTTTACATAACTCATCTCCTCAATGGTGATCAATGCTATTTGTCTGTTTATTATGACTCTTACACGTCTCCGCCAGTTATAAAATGACTAGAAATACAAGAAATCAAACGTTTATTCAAAGTGTGTCGAAATTCTGTCCGATAATCACTTGAAATCAGAGATTTGAAGTGGTGTCGGTTTTACACGCAGTGTCGGTTTTACCCACAATTCCCCTAACTAAAAGCGTAACATAGCATTAGTGTTAAGAAAACACGGAACACCTAGTCTAAGAGATGAATGCATGTATTAGATAATTAGCAAATAAAATTAGTTAAAAAAAATAAAAATAAACTTCTCATAGAACTTTCGTGTTTTATGCGTTAACCGTGTTAGTGTATGTATTATACAAATTCCATCATAGTATCAGTGTGAGCATCAAAGTATATTCTTGCATAATGTTATGATGTGGTGAAAACTGTAAAGTATGTACAATTCCAATTTTTCGAGTCGATTTTTACACTTACCCCCTTTTTCCACTTCCCCCAGTGTACCTAAATTATTTCAGGATTTCCTTGTGGGAATTCCTCCGGAAGTGCTTGTGGAAGTTCCCTAGGGAGCTCCTCCAGCAGTTTTTCCAAGATTTCCTTTGGGAATCCATCCAAGAACTTCACAGGGAATTCCTGAAGGATATTTGGCAGGAATTTCACGGGAAAAGAGATTTCGGAAGTTCCTCAAGAAATTCTACTCCGGGTATTCCACCGGCTGTTACTCTGAAAATTCCTCCGGGAGTTCCTCCAGTAGTTCCTCCGGAAATTTATTCAGGCTTTCTTTCAGGAATTCAGTTTGGCTTTCTGTAGGAATTTATCTACAAATTCCTCCAGAAGTTTCTCCGAGAAAATCTCTGGGAGTTTCTCCGGGAGGTCTTCTAAGAATTCTTCCAGGAGTTCCTCCTGGAATTCTTACGGAAGTTCATTTGGGAGTTCATCCGGGAGTTCTTACGAGAATTCCTCCAGGATTTTCTTCAAAAATTCTTCCTGTAGTTGTTCGAGAAATTCCTCCAGAAGTTCCACCGGCAGTTCCTCTGAGAATTCCTCTGAGATTTTTTTCGGGAATTCTCCCGAAAATTCCTCCGGGATTTCCTCCGGAAATTAGTTCCTCCTCAGAGGAACACCCGGAGGAACTGCCAGTGAAACTCCCGGAAGAAATCTCGTAGAAACTGTCGATGGATCTTCCGGAGGAATTCCCGAAGGAACTACCGGAGGAACTCCCGGGTGAATCTCAGTAGCAACTCCTAGAAGAATTCATATAGAACCTTCCGGAGGAACTCCCAGAGAAACCTAAATGATTTCCTTAAAAAAAAGCCTGAATGATTTCCTGAAAAAAAATAGCCTGAATGATTTCCTAGAAGAGCTACTGGTGGAACTCCCGGAGGAATTTGCAGAGGAACATCCGGGGGAACTGCCGGTGGAATTCCCGGAGGAATTCTTGAAGTAACTCCCGGAGAAATTTGTGAAGAAATTCCCGGGAGAATTTTCAGAGGAACCCCTGGAGGAACTACCGTAACACGGTAGATCACTTTGACGTAGTGTGTTGCGGTGTAAGATCTACCAAACAGAGCCCTAGCTTAATCCATTTTCATAGCTAGGGCAATAAGTTGTGGTAATTAAGGATTCATCGTATTTAGTCCTCGCTACCAACAGCAGTCTCAGAAATAAAACATAATTAATGTTACCTTGCAGACAGTTGAAAGACTCGAATTCCTCTGGTTTGAGGCTAAACTGTATGCAGCGGAAACAACTTTTCAAGCAATTAGTTAAAAAAAACCTCGGTACCCATCCCTAGGCTGAACTGACTGCTGGAAAAATCGAGTTAGGGGTTTAAATACGTACTAACTCTTCTTGAACTGGTGAACAATGGTAGTGAGGGGAACACACGGAAGTTCTTATTACTGAACAAATTCTCTTGCTTGAAATGGTCTTGTAGACAGACCTAAATCCCAGGTTTTAAGAGTTTTACTGGTGATATTCTAGAAGCAAGACAAGGATGTGGCTAGGGCTCCGATGCATGGCCAAAACAGTATTACTGTTCTGTTTTCTCAAGACAGGATTGATTTCCTACTGATAAGGGGCGCGCCTTCAATGGGATTGCTCTCTGTGAAGGGTCTAAATAGCGGGACCTTGTCATGGTGCTCTTGAGAAAACAAAACAACAACTGTATCGAAACCGATACTGCATTGCTTATCAATAGTAATGGAGTAATTCGACATGCACTTAAACACTAAGGATACGGGTAACGCTACAATAGATCTAATAACTGGTCGCAGTGGCACACCCGAACAGGAAAAAAAAAACCCCCCGGAGGAACTGCCAGTAAAACTTCCAGAAGAATTCCCGAAAAAAAACTTAGCGAATTCATATAGAAAAATCTCGTCTAGCTGAAACCTTTTCATTGGTATGTAGCTGGATTATTATCAGAGGACCTCCCGGAGAATTCCCTGAGGAGCTCCTGGAGGAATTTCTATATAAATTCCTGGAGAAGCCTTAACGAATTCCAGAAAGAAAGCCTGAAAGAATTCCCGGAAAAAAATCTGGAGAAATTCATAGGAACCCCCGTAGGAACTGCCAATAGAACTACCGGAATAAATATCGGATGAAATCCTAGAGGAATTCTTGAAGGAACTGCCGGTGGATCTCCTGGAAGAATTTCCGGAGAAACTCCTGAAGGATCTCCCATTGAAAATCTTGAGGTTTCCACCGGAATTCTTTCAGGATCTCTTCGGTAATTAATCTAGGAATTTCTCCGAAAATACCATTGCTTATTTCATTTTCGGTATAATTTCTGTATAAATTGGATGGAATTGATGGAATTCCTAAAGAAATTCTTTGAAATTTTCACAAGAGATTTTTCGAAACCTTAACGGAAATTTTATGAAATTTACATTTTTCGAATTTACAAATTCGATTTTTTTTCGCGAAATTCTCAAGAATGTTTACTGGCAATTCTGCAGAGTTCCCCGGAATATTTTTAGGAATTCCACGGTGCAGTTTTTCAGAATTTTTTATGAGAAACAACACGAAAGAATTATCTGAAGAATGCAGAACTTATGAAGGAGCTCGTGGAGGATTTCTTGGAGTAAATAATGGTAGAATTTTCGGATTGATTCCCGGCGAAATTTATGGTGAAATTCCTGAAGACATTGCCGAAGAAGTTTCTGGAGGCATTCCTAAAAAATCCCTGGAAGAATTCCCAATAGAATACCTGGAGCAATTGTCGAAGGAATTCCTGGAGAAAGCTTGCATATTGTTTTTTTCTACCTATTTTATAATATTATTTTAGGAAGGATTTGTTTATAAATTCAAATGTATGGTTCTAGTTTTCCAAAACTTATGGAAGAATGCAGGATTTTTATAATAATTGTTATAGCCGATTTTATATTCTTTCTGAATACTAAGTTCGTTAATAATTTTCTCACCTTATTTAAAAATATAAATATCTGTTCAATAAATCATGCATTTTTAAATCCATTATTGTTTTAATCATTATTGTTGTTAAATAAACGCACAACGCGAATATTGCATTGTGGGCGTGAATACGTCACGTTCATTGGCGTTGCGTTTTAGTACAAAACGACTTCAACGCCCAGCGGGACGCAACGTTGCGCTATTGTGATCCAGCCATTACTGTTGGTTGTGGATTTGGTTTCAAAGTTTTTGGAACTTAGAAGGAAATAGTGCCGAGCACCAATATTCATGTGTTTTTATAAAACTTCTGAAAAACTAACCATTTAAAAGACCTAAAAAAGTTGCCCCCCTTCCTACTCAAAATCCTGGCTACGCCCATGCCGTATACCTACCACTTGTAAAATCTCTTGGATGCGATCCGCTGGTTACCAAAAATGAAGCTGGGTGGGTACAAAACTCTAACTTACTTCAGATGACGACCACCTACTAAACGGGCTCAGCAAATAAACTATAGTCTTACTATTTTTTAGGCATTTATCCTTAACCGATGTCCCATTGTTTGCTCGGAATTTATGCCCAAAATAATATTTTTTATACGCACAAGAAAGGCAAATCACCGCTAGGTTTTTTTCTTCTTTATTAAAGAGGCTTTCAGCTCGACTGGTTCACCTCTGATCACCGCTAGGTGGATTAATTCAGATGTATATTGATATCACAAAAAAATTAAAATCAAGAAAATGTTTTAATATGCAGTAGAAGAAAAATTCAACCCCGTACTGCTTACCGTTTTTTATTAAATTGCCTCTAAAATTTTTGAGAGGATTTTCAAAACTTCTCAGTATGGTTTCCCGTGCGCATATTTTCAAATATGTATCATCTTTCTGTTTCTTCTTGTTCATGCAACATCAAAGCGCCAATACAAAATATTTTAATATATTATTATATATTATAATAGGTACTTACAGCTTTTTAAATAAAGACTGCAAATAGTACTTACTTCTTTTCTACACAAAGTGCAGAACATTCTATATCACCTCATCTTCAATAAACGAAATCACAAAGCAAATTAAAGAATCAGTCGAAGAAACCGATTAACTACCTTCATTGAATCGCATGTGTTTGGCCGCCCTATCGCGATTATGCCATAATCCCACACAGCAAGCGAGGCGAGATACGCGCGAAAGACGCCGCCGCTTGCGATATCTTTAGCACAGTAACGTTTGTGTGGCTACGTACGTCGCTTCCCGTGCATGCGGCTTGCTGTGTTCGTGTGTGCGACATTGACCGAACGGAGGCCGGTATAAAACCGTGCCGAAGCGCCCCCGAACGATGTATTCCAGTGTTACCGGTGGATCCTTACAGTCGACAGTGGTGATCTCTCTGTGTTTCTCAGATTCCTTGAACAGCAGACAATTACATCTTCAACAATGGCAGCCTGGGTTGGAAAGAAGTACAAGATGGAAAAGTCCGAAGGATTCGATGAGTACATGAAGGCCCTCGGTGAGTAACATTGGATGGAATTTAGTGACGATGTGATAATGTGCGGAATGCTGGTTAATGTTAACGTATATATGCGGTGATTGCAATCGAACGAACGATAATTACATACAATGCGGTTCAGTCGTATAAATTAAAACTAATTAGAAATGCCGGTGGACTCTGGTGTATGCCCATTGATCGAAGTGATGTCCGAATGGCAGTTCTTCGTGTAGAACCACCGGATGTAAACCTAAACTATGTTATTTGGAACTTCAAATTTCCACGCCATAACGATTTGGTAACAACCAATACAAACCACCACACAGATCCAGAATCGTACGATGTGCCGGCTACGTGTTGTTGCGTTTGCGCCAAAAGCCGGCCGGTTCTTTCAACCTCATTTTACCATCCCTTTCTCTTCCTATTATTGCACCTTTTTTTTCGAATTTGCTCATTTTCAACTCATCTGCGATGAGATGCGATGTGGATATGTAGGTTGTTGTGACGTGATTCTGATCCATCAGCCGCCTTTTGCTGGCATCCTGCAGGAATGATGCAATGCAATCAAACACGTTTTGCGTATCATCAACTGGAAAGGCGATACAAGAGAACGGCCCAAAATTGAAAAATATCTGTGCTGTAGACGATTTCGTGAGTCCAATTGGATTCCGAACCAATGTACGGCTTTGTTCTTCACTGTAGTATGCATAAATAGCATTCAAAATATAGACCACTCTTGTAAGGATTCTTATCAACAACAGACCGGAGAAGTGTCATTGAACTCGATACATACGAGATAATGTTCCATGAAGCTACTTTACTTCTTTGCTCTTCTTCCGCTTCATTCACAAATCGGCATTGTCGCATGGTGGGCTATGGCTTCAGTCTTGATGGTTGAAATTATAAAGCCGTCCTGGAATAATCCAATCAAAACTTCAGTTATTTTGAATCGAAATTGGTGGAGCAAATCGGACAATAACAAACACTAAAAAGTGTGTCACATTTTTGTACACACGCATAGAGATATCATCTCAACTCAATTCATCGAGCTGTGTTGATTGATATAATAATAACACCATTGTTCTCCTTCTATTAAAATTTTGTTTTAGAGCGATCTTATGAAATAACGTATATTTAGTATAAGTGAAAGGCAAGTAATAAAAGCTGTCAGGGAACTGTTATTTTATTCGTTTTAAACACATCAGGATGATGAAATACATTTAAAATTTTGTAATTGTAACATAATATCTCTTTATGAAGCCACCTATTTCAAACATTTTGTAAAATTGTCGCTTGCCTGTTTATTAACTATTTTTGAGTATTCGATTCCTAGACTTCCTGCCTTGTACAACTTGTTTCTTATACTCATTTTGAAAATATTTCTCAATATAAAAAATTCAACATTTCATTTTTTTTAGTTTGGTTAAGTGCTTTGTTTTATTGTCTATGAATTTCGAAAAAACAACATTTTTAAAATCTCTTGTTTTGACCAACTTATTTAGGCAAATACTTGTATGCGCAGTGTCGTCCTCCATTTAGCTATGAGGCGAGTTTGTTGGGCTCTGCATCTAACTATCAGCAGCAATGGCACTTTTTGCTTCGCATCTCGTAGCTCCTTCACTGTGCTGAACTTTCTCTACACATGTTGTTTAGTTGGCCGTCGTAATTGAGCAAGTAGTCTCGGTCACATGGCTGCAATCCGGTGGGGACAAACGGGAATGTGCGTGGAGGAGGGAAGTGCTAGGGCGTCGTAACATCACGTCACGACGAACGGAAACATTTCCAAGCAGTTGGGACAAGTTTTGCCTTGCTGATAGTGCCGGACCGACCGACCGTTAGCTGGCGGCGGTGTCCAGCGCGATGTTACGTGCCGTCATTGGTGTCAATTTAGACGATAGAACGCGACGCAGAAAGTCGGCTGCTCCGTGAGGGGCGGAGCACGTGTCCATTGGATCCGATGGAATGAACTTTGAACCTGACGAGATTGAACGATTGAAAGCTGGGTGTAATCGTATGGAACTTTGAACAACTGTTCAGATGCAAACGTAAGCACTTTGGTTCGTCCAAGATGCATTTATTCGAGTGTGTGCATCGTAAGCAGATACTGTTTGGAAAAAAATCTACAGCAGTGCGCGTCTATCTCTTAACATCTTTCTGTAATCAAGAACCACGACATGTCATGAGTAACATAGTAAAATGTTAAAAATATAAACGTCCAAAAGAAAATTATAAATAAAATTGGTGCAAATTTGATGCAAATCGAATTGAACGCCATCAAATAGTCATATATACAAATATTTCAACTGACCACATGCACCACATCAGTTTTCGATTCATCATTGCCATTACCTAATAAATAATTTTATAGGTAAACTAGCTTAAAGCCGGGTATGCTTTGCTCTGGATTGAAAAATAAATTTTGCAATTCAAATGTCTTTTTGCAGCACCAAAGGCCATTTGACTTAATACTACAATAGGTTGAAAAATTCAACACTATGGTCTTCTTCTTTCTCCCATCCACTTTCTTTTTCGCTTCTCCTTGTTTCTTTATCGTCCTTCTTCTTTTCTGCTTCTTTTTTCGTCTTTTTTCTTTATTCCTTATGCCATCCTCCTTCTTTCGTCTTCCTTTTTCATTCTTACTTATTCCTTCCTTTCTTTATTATATTTTCTTTTTCTTCTTTCATTCTTCTTTCGTCTTACTCGTTTCCTGGAAAACGCTTCTCCCCCTGTAAACAATAACACTCCTACTCCATATAAACTTTTTTGTAGAACAGAGAACATGTGTCTCGAATTCGATTAAAATCGGTTAAGATAGGGTAAAATAATATAATATATCATTCGCCGTACAGCTACCTCTATGACACTTCACAGTGATTTCTTTGGAATATTAATGGAAGTTTCACTAAGATTTTCTCTATGAAATAATTTTATAATTTCTTATGAAGTTTCTCATAAGTTCTTTACAAAGTCCCTGCAAATCCAGTGTTTTGCGCTTGGTAATGGCTACCAACTGAGTGCCGCTATGACATTCAAAAAGTAGAAAATATTTTCGTTGGGTTACATTGGTGATCCACCCTATTGAAGCAGCAGTTATCTGTGTAGTAATCAAATATGATCGGATCCTTAGAGCGATGGAAAGACATTCCCGCACATTTTGGAATACTGATCACAAGCTTATTTTCTTGACACTAGAGAGTGAACAAATTAATTAGCATTTGCAGATGAGGGCAGTCGTCAATGCAGCGCGTGTTGAAATCGGTTTGATTCTGTTTAGCACATTGCGAATGATGCACATACTTCCACTTATATTTACTTTACACGAAAAGCGACAACTACTTTTCAGTCAAATTTGAAAAAAGTTATTGGATTTCTTGAATCTGGAATCTTGCTTTTCCCGGGTATGTCGAGATTTCCGTGATCGAAAGAAATGACACCCGGGATTCGGAAAATTCCTAAATTTCGAAAATCCCGGATTTTTTCCTCCCGGGATGCCGTTCTAATCAGATTGCAGAAATTCTCAAAAAAAAGTTAAATTGCTCAGTTTTTATGGAAAGAGCTCCATGAATAATTTAAGAATAGTTCCAAATATTTTTCCACAAATTATTTTAGTATTTAAAAAAAAAGAAATTGCTTCAAAAGTAGCTAACGCATTTTTGAAATGCGTAAATTATTATTCTTCTGGGCATTCCATAGCCGTGCGGTAAGATGCGCGGGTACAAAGCAAGACCATGCTGAAGGTTGCTGGGTTTGATTCTCGGTCTGACATAGGAAATTTTTGAGCTGTCAATTTTCCCGACTTCCTGTGAAGTTTTCTTCTGCAAAAAATGGATTTTGTTCAAAATTCTGCTAGGCAACATTACAGAAGGCCCTTAATTTTTTATCATCGAATATTTTATTGTGGAACATTTCAAACTTACAAAAATAGAGCTTTGTGTCATAAACCATACTGTTCGACAGATATAAAATAAAATACAGTTAATTTCGGCACAATTGGATTTTGACATTTAAAAAATGTATTTCAGAATGAAAATGATCGACACATTCGCATCCAGATAGTTTGGATTACGCGACACGAGATTAAAAATTCTATGAAAATCTAACCGCACACTGTGTGCCACATACAATCGACCAATTAAAATAATTATCTACATGTGGGCACCGTTGCGAAAAATTGTTGTCGAATTTCTACCCGAGCTGAACATAGCGTGATTCCACCAAAGTCCACTGCGAAGGTCCAAAGTACACCTTGCTCGCCGTGATGGTTGATGATGAAGAATTCTTCATTGGCACAGATCACTGCAGAGAAGACGTCGCTCCGCGATCAAGCGCTTATGCGAAAGCCACTTGTTCTGCATATGTACCTACCTACATCAGCACTTTCGAACGGGTTGGCAGTCATAACAATCTTTACCATGGGAATGAAAACAGGGCGCTCCAGTGACTTGCACTAACGTTTGATGGCAGTTGAGGCTTATTCAAAATACTCGAGATTTGCAGGAGCACTTCTAGCTTCAAATATTGTTTATTAGAAGTATATCTTCATTTTTTGTGCACATGAAGGCATTTAAATTGCATGTCAGGAGTAATACTCAGAACGATAGTAAAAACGATTCTGCGTTGAGCCAATGGTCTTCTGTTCTGTGAAGATCTGTATGATATTTAGAGCAATTAAAGTCATAATAGTTAGTTTAGATAATGCCAAAAACTAACAGAATTCGTTTCCCTTCTCAAGTTATCCCGACAAATCTCTCAAATGGTGACCAATAAATTATTTACAAACTTTCTATGAATCAATCGGAGCCTATGGAAGCTGTTTCTAAATGATCTAATCAAACAACCATGATGTCATCATTTTAATCCCACCGATAGAACGTATGACGTTGAACCAAGTATAACACTAAACACTTTGATTTAATTGCTCAACAAAGTCTCAGACCGCTTCGGATTCTCGAAGAATCTAAAATCAACAAATAAGTAATAAGCAACAACAAACGTTTTGTCTTCTACATTACTGCTCTATAGCAAGCAGTGATGATAATTCATCCTGACTTTGCAAACGTGAGTACAAGAATCAAGGTCAGCCCTGTTTGGATTGCTAACCGCTTGTCTTAAGATTCTTTTATCACCACAATCTTATTATTCTAAATTGGTATATAAAACAATAACTGTACTTCTGAAACATCTTTTTAATTTGTTCGACTTTGAACTGCAAACAAACATCTTGTTGCTGACAACAACAAGAATGCACACGGTCTAATCTAAATCTTGATATCGCGGTAACGAATTTTGACTCACGCTTACCGAAATGTTTTTTATCGGCTTTTCTATTAATCTAAAGAGCTTCAGCTGATTATAAAAAAAACCAACCGATAAACTTTTTCTAATCGACCGTCCACATTTTCCCTTGCGCTGGGACTAAAAATTCCACCGGGCGGACGACGTTATCTGGACATGAGGAATTACGGCGTTGACGTTGATTACCGTGTTTACCACGGTACGCCATCGTTGCCCATATCGAGTTGGGTAACAAATCATCTCCGGTAGCTCTGTTGTGTGTTGTGTCATAGTTATCGCTTATCGGTGATTAACGTGCCTGCACTTAAACCAGCCAGCAGGGGTTCCAAAAATAGAAAAACCCACACCAATCACCGTACCTAGGAGCCCCGGAGTTAATCTATTATGTAACCAAGTGCAAACAATAACGTTCTATCGTTTTTCGTCTGATTACTAAGGATATGTACACGCTTGTTAGCCGTATAGACAGCATAAATATTAACCTTTTTTTCAATTTGTAAAATTCAACCAATTAACAGGGGTTATATTATAATGCTTAAACATATTGTAATCCTAATAATATAAAATATTTTATTATTACTTTAAATTTTATTTACCAAAATATAAAGTTTGATTACCTTTTCCAAACCGAAACAGGTAACATGAGAATCGTGACTTTTTGTTTGATTTAGCTGGATATTAGTAAATCCACTATATCAAGTAGGTTGCTGCTTCTATTAACTTAAAAAATATGATTTAATCCTAACATTTTAATCAACAATTTGATTGAGAAGAAGCAAAGCCAAAATGGTATCCAATTTCCTGTGACTGTAAAATTCCACAGGAAAGCATTAAATTTATTTAGTTTTGTTATCATTTATGAATGATACTATTTATAATTTATTTCGAACATATCAATTTTATTCCAAATATTCTACATATTTTAAAAAGGATTCTTTTTTTTATATATAAGATTTATAAAATTGTTTTATTTCATTTTTTTAATAATATTTCAATTTTCTTAAGATAACGAATTTTCTGTTGTTTCGTTACTCAAATTTTGCCAAATTTAAGTTACATATTACCTGTAATTCCATACAATTAAAATGATATTATGAGAAAAAATCAAACTACTTTTACACTGATACGTGTCACATACCCTTAACCATACAATTCCATACCACCATCAAGTAATAAGCTGATGAAGAGACACTTGTTGCGCGCTGACTAAGTACTGACTACTGCTGGCCCGCTGATGCCCGCTATGGAAATTGATGTAGAAAGGAGCGGAAATCCGCATTAGAAAAAAAAACCTCTTCTCCATTGATCCCCTCGGCACCGAAGCAGACGCGAAGTTCAAGCACCTTGATAGGCTGAACCGACACCGGAGAGACTAGACTGCATCGGCGAGCTGTCTTCCGCGTACACGCGTGAATGCATATGCTAATCGGCACACTTGTCGCTTCTGGTATGGTCGCCAGCGTGGAAAGATGAAGCTCTGCTATCGTCGGCCAGTCGCCTGACACGGGGCGGCGGAGAAGCCTTCCCAGGCTTCGTGGCGCGACTTCGACACAATTGATCAATTGTAATTTAAATTAATCGAATTCCCTTCCTGGGACTTTCTCCCTTTCCGTCCGTCGGCAGCAGTGCCGTCGGAATTCTCTGATCTGGATTATAATGGATTCTTGATTCAATTAGAGCGAGACGGTGAGTTGGAGCGGTTTTGGAGGGTCAGAAAATTTTCGCTGGCCGCTGCTCGCTAATCGAATTAACCTTTGCCTGCCACTAAAATGCAACGGGCGGTCCATCGCCCCGTCACTTGCTGGTGAAATCTGGTCGGGGGACATCAATTAGAGTTTGGTGAGCCATGTGTTGGTGTGATAAATATGATCGAAAGGTGCTGACGAGTAGACTAGGGTTGAACGGTTGATGATTGATTGAGTTAAAATCAGAGGTTGAGTGTGAAAGATAATAACTTTCATTTAAATCCTAAAGCATGTCTTTGGAATGAAAACTTTGTGACAATGTAGGTAATTAACAACACCACAATTTTTACTTTCAATGAAGTTTTTGTACGGAATATTAGAATATAGACGCGATTTTGTCATCTTCTTTGTGACAATTAGTTCTCATTGATTCATGACCTGCCGTTTCTGAGTTATAGCTACGAGCATATTGCTGATAACACTGCTAAAAATAGATAGTCACCTCAAATTGGGTTATTAGGGTAATCAGTATTCATTCCGTTTGTAACGAATTTGTTCGAATAACCGTGGTTCGTGCTTTTGGTCTGATGAATAACAATTGTTACGCACAAAACAAAACAAACAATGTTCATAATAAAGTACGCAATATTTTACTTGTTCAAAAATAATCGGTAGAAGAATTGTCTAGAACAGCTGATCAGAGTAAATTGAAACTCATCGCATCCTGATAACGTAATATTATATAAAATTTCACTGATAACAGTATTTGCAAACATACCAGTCCAATGTGCAATCTTTTGTCTGTCGAAAGACTATCATTCGAAATGTGCAAACTCACACAAAGCCAAGACCTTACCCTATATTCCATCTATTGCCAGCATTCGTTATCACCTCTATTTGAAAAACTGTGCTTTTGTACGGCCGAACTTACGGCGATAAGCATCCTAAAACTTTTATACAATCGCTCATTCGTTTCTCCGTTATCATCTCGCTTACTACAACAGGTGTTGGCATGGTGCTCCGCAAGCTCGGCAACAGCATCTCGCCAACGGTCGAACTGGTCAAGGACGGAGACGAGTACACCTTCAACACCACCTCGACCTTCAAGAACACCACCATCAAGTTCAAGCTCGGCGAGGAGTTCGAGGAGGAAACCGTCGACGGCCGCAAGGTCAAGTCGGTGTGCACCCTCGACGGCGACAACAAGCTGGTGCACGAGCAGAAGGGCGATAAGCCAACCACCATCGTCCGGGAGTTCACCGCAACCGACCTGACGGCCACCATGACCGCTGGAAACGCCAAGTGCGTCCGGTACTACAAGGCCGCCTAAGCGAGGCCACCGCCGCACAGACGCAAATCCATCGCGCCCATCCTGCAGTTCCGTTCGTTTGACGAAGCGTTCCTTTCGTCGCAAATTTTTATCCTATTACTTGATCATACATCACAGAACATCGGACCTAGTCATCATTCCCAGAAGGGGAAACCGAATAACGATCACATCATGCGCACAACCCGGAACCCAGCTCATCCGACCGGGATGATCCTCTTTAAGTGTGCGGTCAAATCATCGCGTTTCCTCTTCCTCGACTATCCAATCTAGACTAGCAGTTATCTGACGAGTGCGGAGATGCACCAAGTCAACTGACACAACACAACAAATCGAACGGACGCACGTTTTTTCATTATTCCATTTAGTAGGTGAAGTGAACATGTTTTTTCGGCTGTTTTGTTTATTCTTTTCTTCTGAGAATCGTTGTTGAACCGAAGTAAAATATCTATTTTCGGATATTATTTTTAGCTTTTAGTAATGCATGAAGCATTTTTGTATAAACGATAAATAAAAAAGAAAAGTACATATTTTGCAGTGTATTATCGAAATCTTTTCTGTTGTTTTATTTTCATTTTCACATTTTCCACATCAAATTCAGTTACCTTGTTTCAGTTATTTAAAAGCCTTGAACGAAATAGAGCTGTAGTGCACTGCCACGAGTATCTTGCAACGTACAAAAAGCTAGTAACTAAGAAGTAACTAAATAAAGAAATTAAAACTATAATAAAATTGTTTTGATATTGTCTTCCAACTTGCAGACACTTAATTACTTAATTTGTATTGAAACCTTGTATCGTTCTTCATCACACCTTTTCCCTATGACCACTGACCTTCTAACTTATTCTACCCAAAAACAAGCAAATAGCTTCTGAAACAGTTGGACTTGGAACATCATTTCCATTCCACATGTTTCGATTCGATAATTTCTTTTATTCTAAGAAGACCATTTTGGGAACCAAGGATTTCCATGTCCTTTGAGAATGTGTGTTGATTGAACTATAGTGGGCTTAGTGGGTAAATGGGGTAAGTGAAAAAAATCACAAATATTTCAATAATGAAGTATACAGGCCTGGTACCGACCCACTTTTTAGTGACTTGGTCACTATTTTGAGTATAGTCACTAAAAAGTTACTATTTGCATCCAAAAGTCACTATTTTGCGGAAAAGTCACTATTTTTGCATTGCCTATTGTAAATAGTCCAAAATAAAAATCGTTTGTCGTCCGATGACAAAAGACCGCCAGTTGAGGGTTGTGTACTTAGCTGGTAGTGCAGCCTGGGCACTGTTGTCCTTCTGACATCAGCTAGAGTAATAAAGTACGCCTCGAGCGTCTGTTCACCAGGAGGTGCGGCTCAAACAGCGTCTGCCTGGTACCCAGCGGCTGATTAACGAAATGCTGTATCGCATCAGCTATACCTAAGGTGGCAGTCTCATCAGCGCGATGTAGGTAACGCGACCCCGGTAAGGTAGCTTACTGAAGCCTCTCAAATACCACGAAAAATGGAGATAGAAAAAAAGAGAACGTTATTTTTGACAACCGACCCGGCAACGAAATAAGGACTATCGGTATCGGAAACTCGGTACCTGTAATATCAGGACCCTAAATGAACCTGGACGAGTGAGCCTTCTGGCTCGCGAACTGCAGAAGGTTGGAGTGAACGTGGCCGCTATTCAAGAAGTCCTATGGCCCAGATCTGGAGCACGTGAATTCCGAGCCGTGGACCAAGTATAACATCTATCACAGCAGCGGCGGAAAAGCAGAGCATGGAGCTGGTTTCGTAGTGATGGACAAGCGGATGAAGCGAGTGATGCGGTGGAAATCCATTAGCGAACGAATCTGTGTGTTGAGGATACGGGGTAAATTCTTCAATTACAGCCTGATCAACATTACGCGCCGACAAACGATAAATCGGACGACGTGAAGGACACGTTTTATGAATGTCTTGATAAAGCCTGTGGAGAGTTATCATTGTTATCGGAAACGCTAACGCTCAGGTCGGTAGGGAGGACTTTTTCCGTCCCATAACCGGTAGGGAGAGCCTTCACTCTGCTACCAATGATAACGGCTACGGCTAGTAAATTTCGTTGCTGCCAGAGGGGCCATCAGTAGCACCTACTTTGCACGAAAGAACATCCGAAAGCACACCTGGGGACACCCAAATGGTGAAATATGCAACCGGATAGACCATGTTCTGGTAGATGGGCGCCATTTCTCGGATGTTATCGATGTGTGGACATTCAGAGGTCCGAACATTGACTCTGATCTCGTTGTCAGTAAAATTCGATCACGGTTGTCAACTGTATCGAACGAAAGATCACAGCGAACGATGCGTTACAATATCTAGATTGTCGGCGGAAGGAGTATCGAATGCGTACCGCCAGAAGCTCGACGAACGGATAAGTGCAATTAACGTTAGCGACAACATCAACGATCTATGAGAGTCGATCCATGGAGCGGTGAGCACAACAGCACGAGAAGTGGTAGGCACTGCACAGAGGCGATCCATGACGGGTTCGATGTGGAGTGTCAGAGAGTGACAGACGAGAAGACCATTGCCAGAAGCCGGATGTTGGTGTCGGGTGCCCGATCGAATAGAGATCGGTACAAGGAAGCAATAGCAGCTGAAAAACGAACCCACCGCAGGAAAAAAAGTACGAAGAACAAGTTATTAGTGAGGCGCAGGAAAAAATGGAGCAGAACGATATGCGGAGGTTTTATGAGTCTGTCAATGGCGTGCGGAGAAAGACAGCGCCATCTCCCGTCATGTGCAACGACCAACAAGGGAATTTGCTGACAGATAAAACCGAAGTGGCTGCCAGGTGGAAGCAACACTTCGAGACTTTGTTGAATAGTGGAAGTGACGGTGCATCGGTGAGCAGAATAAATATTAGCGACGATGGACAAGCTGTGGAGTCACCTACACTAGATGAGGTTAAAAAAGCTGTTAAAGAGCTGAAAACAATAAGGCTGCGGGGAAGGACCAGCTCCCGGCTGAACTTCTCAAACATGGCAGAGAGCAGCTTTATGAAGCTCTGCACCATATTATGTCGAAAATATGGGTAGACGAGGATGAAATATCGACGTCATTTGTTACCTTAGATGGATTAAAGCAGGGTGATGCACTCTCTTATCTACTGTTCAATATAGCACTCGAGGGAGCAATTATGAGAGCTGGTGTGCAACGAAGCGGTACCATTATCACAAAATCGCAAATGCTCCTGGGATTCTCCTGGGATTGATCGCCGTGCCGTGGAAGAGGCTTATGTGCCTTTTAAGAAGGAGACAGCGAGGATTGGACTCACGATGAATACCAGCAAAACGAAGTATATGGTCGCTGGCAATCAATTAGTGGTGATGGTAGCGAAATGGTGCTGGATGGTGAAAAGTTTGAAGTGGTAGAAGAATTTGTGTATCTTGGAACATTAGTGACGTGCGATAATGATGTTACCCGCTAGGTGAAAAGGCGTGTTGCAGCTGCAAATCGGGCTTATTACGCACTTCGTAACCAGCTTAAGTCTCGTAGTCTGCAAACGAAAACTCGCGCTGTATACTACTCTGATTCTTCAGGCGGCTTTATACGGCCATAAAACATGGAAATTAAAGGAGGCTGATCGGACAGCTTTCAGGTGTTTGAGCGTAAGGTGCTGCGGACAATACTCGGACAATACTCGGCGGTAATCAAGAGAACGGTATCTGGCGGCGTCGCATGAATCACGAATTGTACCAGGTATATATAGAGGATATTATTAAGCTTATACAACACGGCAGACTACGGTGGGCTGGTTACGTTGTTCGTATGCCGGAATAACATCAAGCGAAGATAATATTTAGTAGAGAACCCGGAAGAGGCCGCTGGCTTCGTGGAAGGCCGCGTACACGATGGCTTTTTGCAGTTGAAGAGGACCTGAGGGCGCTCAATGTTCAGGGCGACTGGAAGCGATACTCCATTCGGCGTAGGTTCATCGAAGAGCTGTAGCCGATCAAGTATCAAGTAAGTACCTACCAAATCAAATGAGAATCTGGTACCAATATATAAAATTTGGGAAATATGCACCACAGAAGTTCCAAGTGTATAGTGAACATCGTGAGGTTATTTCCGATTCATGGCGACTATGATCTTGCTTTTTCTCCGCGAATGGAATTTGTTAAAAGGCGAAAGGTTGACCTCGAGTATAGAGTACAGAATTGAGGAGTATTGGAACTAGAACCACGTCTGTTGGTGAGCGGTTATACCCGCTGACAAAGATAGTAACAGGCTCAGTTTCATCACATGACAATGATGTTTAATGTTTCAGGGAGAAAAAATGAGCGATAAGGGCGACGAAGACAGAAAGTACATTATGGTTCTTAAAACCGTTTATGATCGTTAAATTTACCTTGCCCTTCGGGATATGTCTCAAAAACAGAAATTGTAGAGCAAGCCATCAGGCTGGATGGCGTTATAACTGTGCGTAAAAACAGGCTAGGCAAAAATTAATGTGATTTAGTGCTCCTAGCTCCGGTAGAATTTTGCAAAGAACATGTGCGTATGAAAAAAGCTTGCGAATAAAATCGCGTTAAAAAGAATCATGGTGTAATTCAAAACTTCATGAACAATATTATTTTAGAAATATCACATTTTTGCCTTTCTCGTATACTAAGTATACGTAAAGGCTATATGTTCACTCCAAAAACAAACTTTTTATAGAAGGCTCGAAGACCCATAGTGTTATATACCAATCGACTCAGCTCGACGAATTGAGGTGATGTCTGTGTGTGGTGTGTGTGTGTGTGTGTGTATGTGTGTGTGTATGTGCGCACCAAAAGAGCAAAAAGTTTAGCTCACTTTTTTTGCACTTACCCTCAACCAATTTACTTGCATTCGAAGCAGTATACTGCCCGATTGTTTCCTATTGAAAATTGGACGGATCGGACTATGGGCTTGGAAGTTATGGCCAAAATACTTTCCCTCATAAAAAAGCGCGTAAAAAAGTCTAGCTCACTTTTAATGCACTTACCCTAAACGGATTCCCTCACAACAGGCTGCATTCGACGCAGTATCTTACTCCATTGTTTCCTATTGAAAATTGGACGGATCGGACAATGGGTTTGGTAGTTATGGCCAAAATACTTTTCTCATAAAAAAGCGCGTAAAAAAGTCTAGCTCATTTTTAATGCACTTACCCTGAACGGATTCCCTTACAACAGGCTGCATTCGACGCAGAATCTTGTCTCATTATTTCCTATTGAAAATTGGCCCGATCGGACGATGGGCTCAGAAGTAATGCCCAAAATACTATTTTGGCATTTGGCACGAGAAAGGCATCATCACCGCTAGGTGGATTAATCTGGGTTTTATAAAAGAGATCCTATTTATTAACAATTAAGAATAGATACCCAAAAAACTAGTGTGGAGGTGAATGAATTGGTCAGATTTTTTAAATCTAAAATAAAACAAACTTATAAGATTTGAAAGATTTTTGAAACTCGAGATTATTTGGCCATCCATTTTTATTAACTTTAATACTAAAGTCTGCCATTTAGAAATTAAAGTTTATTAGAATTTATGAATTTCTAATAAGAGATCATGATTTCATTGGATTTTCAAAATTTGCTTCAGAGTGCCTCGTCGAGTTCAAATTCTCAAAAATTTTATTTTGCGATTCCTGATCATAATACCTGGCTTACACATTGGCGCAACTACAGGTGGGCTAGGGGGGGCTATAGCCCCACCTAGAACTAAATAAGCCCCCCCTAGAATTTTTGCCACTTTTCATGAATATTGTACTTATCTAGCTCTCTGATCATAATATGATAACCAACTTATTCCTGGCGGTTACGCCTATATAATAATAAGTTCTTCTTTCACATTCACATCTCTCTCTCTCTACGAAACACGCCATCTTCGTCTGCCACATCGCCATTGAGGTGTTGTTCGTAGTACTGCCGCCACATTTGGATCACCTCACGCTCGTTCGTAAGAAGGTTCCCGTTTATGTCCTTACACATATCAGGCTGTGGCACGTGGCCCTTACGTGAATGGTTCAACTTCTCCTAGAACTTTCGTGTGTTATTATCGCGGTACAGTTGCTCGGTCTCTTCACGGTGTCGATCTTTTTGCTGGCGCTTGTTCCTCCAGAAAATCGAGTTTTGTCTGTTCCGCGCCCGTTTATATCGTGCCTCGTTTGCCCTCGTGCGGTGTTGCAGCAATCTCGCCCATGCTGCATTCTTCTCTTCCACTAACTGCTCACATTCGCCATCATACCAGTCGTTTCTCTAATCTGGGGGCACCGTGCCAACTGCAGCGGTTGCGGTGCTACCAATGGCGGATCGAATATCTCTCCAGCCAGCTTCAAGAGACGCTGCGCCTAGCTGCTCTTCCGTTGGGAGTGCCACTTCTAGCTGCTGAATGTATCCTTGGGCTAGTCTACCGTCTTGTAGCCACCCAATGCTAAGCCACGGCGTTCGACTACGACGCGTGTTGTACACCGTCGAGAGTTTTGAGCGCAGGCATACTGTAACGATGAAAAATCTCAAACTCGAGTCAATTTGTCCCACTGAAAAAAACGAAGTTGTTGTTTGGTGATAATAGAGACTGAAAACCATTCAAATAAGTAGTGATTCGATTTATGTCCTGGAAAGTGTTGCCTACGCTCATAACATCCCAAAAATACTTGTTAAATTTTCAGATCCAATCGATTCTGAAATTAGTGAGACTAATTGACTAATTGAAATTAGTGAGACTAATTGGATTTCTTCATCACAGGTAACATTGGACAATTATGCGAAGAATGGCAGTATACCCCATGATTATTTTTTTCTAGGAAGTTCCAAACACTGGTTCTGATGATGCATTTCAACTTGTTCTACACAGATGAGCGGTCTTCAACACAAAATGAGAGAAAACAAAGCGAAAATCATCACTTCTCTGTGGGGGCTGCCTATCCGATTCTGTTTTTTCGCACTTTTATACAAGTTTGATAAATTTGTTATCATGGCTTGTTATGATTCGGAACAGTTTTTGACTGTTTTTTATCGTTCTTCGTTATCTATTGAGAGCGATTTCTGCAAATCCTTTTAGGGGAAACAGTGTTTTTATGCAAAGCCCGAAAATCACTTTAACATAGTCAAAACGTGAACAGAACGAATCGTAATGTTCACAAGATTTGTAGAGCATACCAAAAGCTTCCGTATAGAGGTTGTTGCGATAGTTTTCGGCGTTTATATCTCTAGTTTTTTTTTTTTTTTCAAAACTGAAGAAATACCAAAAACACTAAATCGACTTGGGCCCAGACATCATGCACGCGTACAAAAAAGGATGAGATTGAGCAAAGATTGCTACGCGCACATAAAATTTAGCGCACGCGAGTCTCACGAAGCTTGTGTACCTCATATTAACATCGGTGAGTCGCATTGAGACATCTCAAAGCGATCAGCTCATGCGCTGTTTGCCATGGCAAACCTTTGCAAACAACAGTGAAGGTGCGTAAATCAAGTTGGGCGGGAAATTTTCATTCAATAATATCGTCGCCTAAGTAACGCCCGCTATACATTCCTAGCGCATGGGATGAGTCTCATGAGACGTACTTGAGACTCGCTCACTCAGATATTTTTGCGCGTGCTAGCTTCTCTCGTCGCACCGAATCGATGCTACGTGAGCTTGTGTAGCTCATGGCACACTGTCTCATTCATGTATACACGAGAATTAAGAGACTCTGCTTGGGCCACCTCGAAATTTTATCTGAATTAGCTGAAAATTTGGCAGGAGGCTTATTTTATCATATGAATTGTGATTCTGGGCTGGCCGGTTGAATTTTTGATACTTTTCGAAAACATGAAGAGGTCTAATATGTATATAGTATATGCGTATATGTGTCGCGACTATAATTATTTGCAATAGCACCACCCTAATATAATCAATATGGTTCCAAACATAAATCAAATTATTGCTTATTCGTGACCACACTTAAAGTTTATTTCAATATACAGGTAAACTTCGATATGACGTACATATCGATTTCAAAGTTGTACGTTATATCGAATTGTACGTTATACCGAAGCACGAGTAATCATCCTTATTTTACACTACTTAAATGTTGAACTATCATTTACTTAATGGGTGAATATTTTTTTTATATATATAAGGCTCAGCTAGCAGTGTGAAACAGCTTATCTTGTGAACAATTCCAACAAACTTGTTCGTTTCTAAGAAAAATGACCCGAAGAATTGAATTCTTCATTTTATATCTATATGAAGCACAGGAAATAAGAGGCTCAAAAGCACAGGAAACACAAGGCTTGCTTTTCGTTGCACCGTTTGCATGAATATTCATTTATTGAGTATCCACGATCTTCGGTGGATTTAAACTAGGGCACGATGGGGCACGTGACTCGCCAAATTGAATATTTTCACTGAAATTTAATTATATACGCCAATATTATTCTGAACAAAAAAATCCGATATCACGCCAATTTTGATCAATTTTATTCAAAATTTTCGATGGAATTTCTAGAAAAGTTCCTGAATAAAAGTCTGGAGAAATGAAGAATATTTTCATCTGAAATTCCTTTGATATTTTTTCAGAGATTCCTTTAGGAATTCTTTTCTTCAGTAAAACCACATAAAATACCTGAATTCTATCCGATATTTTGTTGGATGAAATTTCCAAAAATTTTAATTCATCCTTGGAGGAATTTTTGACGGAATTTTCAAATAGTGAATAGATTAGTCAAAGATTTCCCAAGAAAAATGGTATTTCCAAACTATTCCTCAAAGGAATTCCTAAAAAATCGAAAGAATTCTCTGAAGTATTTCCACTGGTATTACCGAAAAACATTCTAAAGGAATTTCCTCACAGATGTTTAAAGAAATTCTGGAAATTCTGAAAATAATTCCAGAAGAATTTCCAAAGAAATTTCTGAAAGAGTTGCTGAAAAAAATTAAGGAATATCCAAAGCAGGCATTGCAATTTATCCCATCATTCGATCTTCTGAGCAAAGATATTGATGATATGCTGGGATATCGATCTTAGTTATCTATCTGATCAGTAAACAAAGGGCAAAGTTCGCTATGGAGAAATGTTTTTTCACTACTTTTGTTGTAGCAACGTCCTCGCAACGTGAACAAACCCCGAACCCCGCTGGCTATCAGGATCATCATCAAATGCTCAAATGATAATATCTTTCCAGAGTGCTCTTTGATTAGGGATAATATCTTTGCACAAGCAAAGATGATATCCTGTGCTCAGATGATATTGCAATGCCTAACGTCTATTTTCAATTTAGAAATTAAGTTCAACGCTAATAGGAATTTCTGAAAGAATTTCTGGAGATTGTATTTGTGAAAGAATCTCCATAGAGATGTCCGGTAGAATTCTTGAAGGAACTCTTAAATGAACTCCTAAAAAATCCATGCAAAGAAAGCACTTCCGAAAAAAATCCTACGCGAATTTTCAAAACCTTAATAATTTTCCGAAGGAATTTGTAAAGGAATTCCAGAACGAATCCCCAAAGGAATTTCGAAGAAATATCCGAAAGAATTACCAAAATATTTTCCGTAAATATTTCAAAGGGTGTTTCGGAAAGTATTTCCGGAGAATGTTTAAATGGAATTCGTGAATATATTTCAAAATGAATGATTCGAAGAATTTTCGAAAGAATTCCAGAAGGAAGTTTTGAATTCCAAAGGAGCTCCTGAGGTAGTTTCTGAAGTAATTCTTAAAATTCATTCTTTCAATTTTCGAAGAAACTTTGAGGAGGAATTAAAAAATGATTTTAGATTAATTTCCGAAGTTGTTTCCGAAGGATTTTTCAAAGAAATCGCTGGGGGAATTTCTGAAGGAAATCTTTAAGCATTGCCCAAAGAAATCTTTGGAGAAATCTAAGTATGTCGGAAGTTCCTTCAGGAGCTCAAAAATCCATTAGGAATTTGTAATTATCGGGTAAGTATGACCAGCGCTATGCTGAACCTCACTGAACCAATAGCCTCAGGGTCAGCACGTTCACCTCAAGCAACTCGCGGACAGGATACTCTCGCAATCAAATGCCGAAAAAACAACAGAGCCACTTTGCGACACTTTATTTACTTCTGTCTTCACTCTCTTAAAGCTAGTTAACCTGTCTTTAGAGCCACTTTTCCTGGCAGTTGGGTTGGAGGACTATGCACGCTTAACTCATTTCACCGTATTCGGTTAATTTTACCGAAATCTCAACAGCAGAACTGTTCGGTAATTCATTTCACAGATGTTTTGTAATTTTTTCCATTGGTCAACTATCAAAATCACCGAAAATCAGTTTAATTATATACCAAACAGTTCTGCTGTTCAGATTTCGATAAAATTTTACCAAATTCGGCGATTTATTTTAAGTGTGTGGTGAGTGGGTGGATGCAGTTTTATAGGGTGGTGGAGGTTAATCATGCCCTGATCTATGGCAGTTGCTAAACTACTGGGAAAACCTATACATAAAGACGAGTTTTACCTGACAATCACAAACAATTCACGTATTAGACTACATTTTCATGAAGTTCTCGGCAACACTCATCACATAACATAACCAACACTTCAACCAACACATTTGTTTAGAAATTCCCCAGGAGTTTCATTGCATTTTATTCTAAATTTTTTTGAGAAATTCCTGGGATAATTTCTAAAAGTATTGCTCAAGAAGTTTCCGAAGGAATTCTTGCAGGAATTTCCGGAGGTCTTAGGATTTTCTTGAAAGAAATTAAACAAAGTATTGACCTTATGTCTAAGTGAAATTCCGAAGGAATTCCTGGGAGAATTTTCGAAGGAATTCCTGGAAGAATTTTCGAAGGAATTACTGGATTCGTTACTGGAAGATATTTTGAAGAAATCCCTACACGCAAAAAAAAAGCGTTCATGAATTCGTGAACTAACGAGTTCACGGTGTATTTTATCGTGAACAACAGTCATGGATTCGGGAATACAGTCACGTTTTCTGGAACGTTCTGGAAAACGTGACTGGTGTTCCTGAATCCATGAATCAAATCACGGTGTATTTTTGCTGGTTCACGAATTCAGGAACGTTTTTTTTTTTGCGTGTACGGGAATCTACGGAGGAATTCCTGGAGTAATCTTCAAAGGATTTTCTGGAGGTATTTTATAATAAATTACTGGTGCATTTTCCAAAAGAACAACTACCTGGGACTATTTTCGAAGGAAATCTAGAAGACATTCCAGATGGAACAATTCCAGAAGGAATTCTGGAAGGAGCTCATGTGGAAATCTAGGAATTTATTCGCAATTTCTATTTGGAGTTCCTTCCTAAATTCCTTTAGGAATTGTTCAAAAATGCATTCAGGAAACTCATTCGGAAATTCTTTTTTTCAATTTCATTGGAAATTCTTTAAAATGTACCTCCAGAAATTACTTCACGAATTCGTTTCGAACATGTTACATTTTGCAATGTCCCATAAATTACTAAATGCAGCCCTTTATAATTGTAATTGTTTTGATGTAGGAGGATCGGGTAGTGATTTCCGCCCGATGAGAAGAGGCCTGGGAGGCTTGGATAGAAGGGAATGAGATCGGTTAGGTTGGTTGGTGACTGATCGCCGAAGTAGACGGTTGTCTGTATAACTAGTCCGCGTGTGATTAAAATAGAGTGAACCGTGAAATCTTGGGTACGAAGAAAAAGAAAATTGGACAACACTAATTGTCCGTGTTCCGTGTCGTATTCATGAAGTTTTTTTATTCCTTCATGAATTCAATCAGATTTTTTATTCAAACATTGATTCGGACATTCTTTTAGAATTTCCTACAGGAATTCTTCCTCAAAATGTACCAGAAATTATCTTGAGAGTTGCTCCAGGAATTTCCTCTAGGAATAATTTAAAAATAATCTGGTACATATTTCAAGCCTGAATCTACAATACCAATACTTTACTCGATATTGGCTGACTTAAACCTGAAAACAACCCGTCATCAATTTTGACTTTAACTAAAATCAACTAAAAATTTATCCATAAAATATGCCTCGGGAGAATTCTGAGGATAGTGCAAACTGAGGAAAACAGTAATTCATACTTCTAGCTGATAAAAATAGACTCCATACAATAATGTCATCCCTACATGAATGATCATAACAATTTAGTAAATTATTTTGCAAAAACTATCCAAATTAAAATTATTTTTCAAAGTGTACGTTATAACGGGGAAAAATGTCCGCTACATATATCGAGTGACGTTATATCGACTGTACGTTATATCGGGGGTACGTTATATCGTATATTTTATTAGTGGTTTGCGTGAAGAATTGTCATGTGCGCGCTTTTTTGCGTCGATAAACAGTTTGATCACGTTCACGTTCACTAGAGGTGTACAGCAGGCTTTAGACACGATATCAATGCCGTCATCATCAGCGGACAAATGTCGGGCCTGAGGTAATCTCGGTTAAACTCGAAAAGCGCGTGGCTTAAGCTCTACCGAGGAGGATAACATTGACGTTCATAAACCGCCCAGTTGAGTAACCTCCGTAAAACTTAATGGTGAATTCATAGATGGCAGAACTACGTAGTTTAACTTTGTAATGCTTCATTCACGTTGAAGAGAATACATACGAAGCGGTAGTGTGCACAGTACCTCAGTTAATCTTTATCACTACCATCACGAACTTCCTGATATCACTGTATTAAATCACCCACCTGGACCAAAACAAAAAAAAACAATCTAAACAGTTTTGGAAACTGAGAAATTAGATTTGATAGTTAATATCGTAATCCTGTTTGAAATGAAGGATTTTCCGTAATATGTGAAATAGGTGCACAAGAAAGTGTATTCGTCCTAAAAACAACTTTCAATCACCGACTAACACGTGTTCTTCATTGCTAACATACAACAATAATAAGCGCGCCCTCAAATCATCCCCACATAGCCTACCTACAACATAAAGCATAAAAGCAGGGTGCACAACAAAACTCATTCCGCGCCCGAAATCATCCGATGTATGAGGCGATCGATGTGGTGTGACATCACCCCTCTCGTCTTTTTATGTATGTAGGCACTAGGCAGACGTCTGAGCTGCGACTGGACATTCGCAAAATGGTAAATGAGCTTCTATCGGACGTGGATAGTGTTTCGCAGTCGATTCTAAGGATTCAGGGATCTAAATGGAACCAATGAAGCACCATTGTTATTAGCTACTGAAAGTGCATTCAAAATACGTAGTTTGGTGTGTGATTGCTACCCAGGTTATCAGTCGCGGGTGACGTTGTATTATTTTGCAAGTAGTAGGCGTTCGTTTCCAATTCCAGTTGAGTACATGGATGTGTAATGGATCATCGGCTGTGGAAAATCTGTAAATTTCGATTGACATTCGAGTCTGATTGTTTCAATAGTGAAACAAGCGTTTACCAATTGTAAAAATTAGCTCCAAAGTGAATAGTGTATGAATATAGTGAGACCGACAGTGAAGCTTGGAGAAACACATTCCATCCAATTGTGTTGTGGATTATAATCAACACAACAACACTGCACAACCTATTGAAAAATTGTGGAAGGTAATCTCAATCAGAATCTATTATTATTTAAAAGAATTCAATCAATTAGTAAGCTTGATTAGTTGAAGAAGAATTACACCGAAATCGATATTTAATTTACCAATATTGCATAACGTGATTGGACTCATGCTGTCCAGTGTTGGGACCAGCAGCATAATTATGGATCCTCTGTGGCACTGTTGTGTGGCCTCGGTTTACCGCACGTAGCAATGTTTTGATTCAGGGAACCTTACAACGTTTGTAAGGTTTCACACATTCAATGAGAGCTAGTTTGTTCACTAACACCATGATATTATGAATGTTTATCACTAGGCGCGACTATCTCACACCACTTGCACAGTGTGAGCACAAACCATATAAATTAGTCAAATTACTAATGCAGTGGATTCTCTACATCTCGATATTGAAGTGACCGTCGATATAGAGAGAGATCGGAGAATGGAAGAAACATTAAAATTTTAGACACTATAGGTTCCATAGACGAGCTGAGGCGAAGGCGAGTGTAGCCAAACGAACTGTCAGTTAGTGTAGCCAAACGAGCATGACGTCACAATTCCAATCCAAGCAACGAAGCGTGTGACGTCAAATTCGCGTGATACACTGTGAAAAAGTGGAAAAACACACTTAATCGAAATGACCCAACCGGGCCTGCGCTCGTCTATGGAACCTATACAGTGAACGTTCGCTAATTGGGGTTTTTCTAGTTGGGGCGCTTTTTAGTTGGGGGTTCGCTAATTGGGGCGAAACCAAATTAAAAAGCAGCTAAACGTCAGAATGTGATGTCAAAAACGCTTTGACGTTTTGTTTCCGTGTTCGGCGGGATCTATATTTTCTGGCGCGTAAAATTTTCCTTTGTTCAATGCAAAAAGTAAACAACATTAACGCTTGTCAAAACGCCCCAATTAGCGAACGATCACTGTAGTGTCTATAATTAAAATGGGTACTAGATCGAAAAATGCTCGTTATCATGAAAAACAACAACTTAAGAAATGTCACTTCTTTATTTATATACAGTGAACGTTCGCTAATTGGGGTTTTTCTAGTTGGGGCGCTTTTTAGTTGGGGGTTCGCTAATTGGGGCGAAACCCAATTAAAAAGCAGCTAAACGTCAGAATGTGATGTCAAAAACGAGTTGACGTTTTGTTTCCGTGTTTGGCGGGATCTATATTTTCTGGCGCGTAAAATTTTCCTTTGTTCAATGCAAAAAGTAAACAACATTGACGCTTGTCAAAACGCCCCAATTAGCGAACGGCATTCGCTAGTTGGGGTGAGGTCGTGCCCCAATTAGCGAACGATCACTGTATTATTTATTTATTATAGAGATTTAGAGCCATAGGCTGGCTCATCTCTAAAGTTGGCTTTGCAATTGCTCAAAGATAGTCTAATAGCCTAGAAATTTAAATATACATATCGGCATAGGGATGGAAAACCCTGAACAAAATGTGAACAGAACACATCAAGATATAGAGATAACTAGAAATACTAGAATAAGAGATCGGCGAAGACGCCATCTTGTTTCCAATAGAACCGTCAAAAGCGGTTCCATTTCGACTTATTTACTTTTTGCATCCATAAGAAACAAGCAAAAAGTTCAAGTGCTGCCAGTATCATTTTCACGATTTCATATATTTTCATACGTTGCCATTTCGACAGTTTTTCACTCCGCCGGTCTCTGGTTATAGGGTTGCTAGAGATAACAAGCGTTTAACAATCTAAAAAAAATGTTTGCAATACTTTGTCCTTATAATCATATCGCTGCTATGCGTATTTAATGAGAACTAGTTATTCAATCTAAGGCTCTGTCTCATTTCCCGAATCAAATTTAATTTTACTTAAAACTGACAGTTCGAAAATTTGAAAATCACCCAGCCATAAGAATGGCTGCGTGCTACCCAGCAATTCCAATAAGACATCGATCGAGAATGATTCGATATCTGTCAAAAGTAATCCTGCTCATCCAGCAGGGTTATTCGATAATTATTGAACTGTCACTTTTAAGTTTAATTTGAGTTTAATCATCCAATTGAGACAGACCCTAAAAGCAAATTCATTTCACTATAAATGATGTGGCTCTTTCAAAACAGCAGCTTAATTTTCTCCCCATTTTTCTAACAATTTATAATTACTAAACCATACCAGTTTTCTATGATATTGCAATGCGTAAGTTTGGAGAAATACTCATTAGAAATAATTATTTCCACCAGAAATCCATTAGGGTAACCGTACCCTTAGTGAAGGTAGCACCAATAGTGGAGGTTGTGGGGTTTTAATGAGATTTATCATATTTATACACTTTACGATGGTTTCAGTTGATGCGTTGTGCTTTAAATATCCTGTTAAATGCAACTTATCTTAAGATTTCGCTTGAAAAACTATTGAAAACACTGATTTTTCTCCCTTGCACCTATAATGGTGCAACTGTACCAATAGTGACGAGTAGTAACAGTGCAGATGAAATGCATCCTTGCCACACATCAGCGACTATCAGAATGAGGTCAGATAAAGCTCTGACCCTATTTGAAAATCCCTTGCACTTGCATCCCTTTGCGCCAAACAGATTTTTGTGATTTAAACAGACATCACAGACAGCATAGGGTCATCTCCGCCGACTGCCAAACAGCCTTGGGGGCGCCTCTAGATTTCCTGCACCTTTAGATGGCTGCTCTTTGAAGAAGGCTGAGAATTGAATAAGCTGTTCGAAGTGATTGAACCAACGCTGAGACTTGAATAAGCTGTTCGAAGTGATTGAACCAACATTTCAACTTTCCAAGTCAGTGAGTTATTGAGGCGATAATCTTCAGTTGTTGCAATTTTTTTTTCTTCACGGGCCAGGATGCACAGTGGTGCGTTTGGCTAAAATCGTGAACTTTTTATTTTACCACTTCAGGGTGTTATTTTTTGACATCGGTGTCTTTGGGAATAAATTTTAGAAAAATATGGCGCATCGAATGACGAAAAGTTGTAGTTCCAATTTTTGCCACAGGTGGCGCTGCAAAATGTAACTTCATTAATAAAGGATTTTTAAATATGGTGTCTTTGGCAAAGTTGTAGTGTAATTTATTATGAATTTTATTGCTGAAGACACCGAGTGTCCATCTATCATCGTTTTTGAAATACGGGCGTTTTTTATGGACAGACCCTAAAAAAACAGTATTTAAAGATATTTTTGAAACTAACAGTTTCAGGTCAATACAATGTTCTACAAAAATGTATATATAATCAAAATAGACCACTTTCTGGAAGAAACCAGGGATGTTTTTTGCAAACATGACTTGTTATCGGCGATTTAGGGTCGAAAATAGTGATATTTGAAGACTTCATATGCAACAGAGGGGCAAATTGGGGCAAGGAAATCCCCACAGGATTTGAAATATCTGGTCTGTAGTTTCATATGCATATAATTATGTCTGTCGCCACGTGTATCCAAACAAGTATTTCTAAATTTCATAAATCGACATTTTCAACTGATATTTATATAATAATTGAGATTTCACCACACTGCATACCACGCTGTTGAATGTTAATGTCAAAAGAAGTGCAGCGTGAAGCTATTTTTTTGTTCTCTTCATCCAATCATTTCACACAATGCAATTCTGACGTCATACGCTACTAGGGATGTCGTAAAATCCCGAATAATCGATAAGTAACTAATCGATTACTCTTTATTCTTATTGAATCGATTCATCGCTGGGTAATAATCGATTTAAAATTAATCGATTATCACAAAGATGAATCGATCAATCGAAGTAATCGAATAATTTGCGACATCTCTATAACGCTAAGCGAGAGAATGAATGAGTTGACACCTTAACATTATACACTTAACCATGAATCCCAAGCAGTAGCTGGTTTTCTACCCACCAACTGCCAGCATTCAGGTGCTATCATATACATACATTTCAATTAATCGATTAATCGTTGAGATAATCGAATTATTTTGAATCGATTACTTACCAACGGTTAATCGATTCAATAATCGACAAGAATCGAGAATAATTGATGAGTTACTAATAGATTAATCGGGAATTAACGACATCTCTAAGAAGTCGCAAATTAATCGATTAATCGATTCATCGCTGTGATAATCGATTAATTTTAAATCGATTACTACCCAACGATGGATCGATTCAATAATCGACAAGAATAAAGAGTAATCGATTAGTTACTAATCGATTATTCGGGATTTTACGACATCTCTAGGAGCGTATGACGTCAGATTTGCATTTTGTGAAATGATTGGATGAAGAGAACAAAAACCAGCTTCACGCTGCACTTCTTTTTACATTAACATTCAACAGCGTGGTATGCAGTGTGGTGAAATCTCAATTATTATATAAATATCAGTTGAAAATGTCGATTTATGAAATTTAGAAATACTTGTTTGGATACACGTGGCGACAGACATAATTATATGCATATGAAACTACAGACCGGATATTTTAAATCCTGTGGGGATTTCCTTGCCCCAATTTGCCCCTCTGTTGCATATGAAGTCTTCAAATTCGACTATTTTCGACCCTAAATCGCCGATAACAAGTCATGTTTGCAAAAAACATCCCTAGTATCTTCCAGAAAGTGGTATATTTTGATTATATATACATTTTTGTAGAACATTGTATTGAGCTGAAACTGTTAGTTTCGAAAATATCTTTAAATACTGTTTTTTAGGGTCTGTCCATAAAAAAACGCCCGTATTTCAAAAACGATGATAGATGGACACTCGGTGTCTTCGGCAATAAAATTCATAATAAATTACACTACAACTTTGCCAAAGACACCATATTTAAAAATCATTTATTAAAGAAGTTACATTTTGCAGCGCCACCTGTGGCAAAAATTGGAACTACAACTTTTCGTCATTCGATGCGCCATATTTTTCTAAAATTTATTCCCAAAGACACCAATGTTGAAAAATAACACCCTGAAGTGGTAAAATAAAAAGTTCACGATTTTAGCCAAACGCACCACTGTGGGATGTTCACCCATGTCAGCCTTACATCCCCAGCAAACAAGGTTACTCTAACTTGACCCTAACATGAGTGTAACCTGTTAGAAAGTTACTCTAATTTTCTCACTAACGTTAGGGTAAAATGAGACTAAAATTAGACAGATCTGCAACACTTTTGTTAGATATGTTTATGTAAGTTGCATAATTTAATCTAACCTGTTAGCCTCACTTTAGAATAACGTTAGCAATGTTTCGCAGTGAGCGGTTAGGGAGTTGTGAGGTTGTTTTGAAAGGGCTTTCATGCTGATTTATTTACATTCAGCTGTCATCCGAGGCAGAATGTACATAATATACATAACTGCCTCGAGTAACAGATGAATGTAAATAAATTATCAATAAAAATCGTCTTAGAAATTTTCTAGATTTACCAAAATAATTGTTTTACATTTAGATTAACCACATTTAGCTTATTTATTATGAAATTATAATTTTATCTTTATCCTAACCCGTGTTTTATAATGTATAGACTATAGGAAGGAAGCAGTTTTGCAATTTACACTACAGCCGCCGCCTATTCCGAAGCGGTCTTCTATATTCGATCCGGAACCTGGTCCACCACGAAAATTGCAGCGTAGTAGACGCGTTCGAGTACCACGTGAGTCCATTTGATCACGAAGCGGTCGCAGCGTAGATGATGTCTTTGAGTACGATGCGGTCCCATTCCGATACGGCCTTTTTAATCGGCCAGGAACCGTACTCTCGTCATCTAGACAACTACGAGACGCGGATTGCTCCAAGAATTTCTTCGGAGTTTCCTGCAGCAGTTCTTTCAAAGATTCCTCCAGGAATTTCTTCGGAGATTCCTCCAGGAATTTCTTCGGAGATTCCTCAAGACGTTCATTTGGAGATTCCTTCAGGAATTCCTCCAGACATTCCTACTGAGACTCCTGCAGAAGTTCCTTTGGAGATTCCTGCATCAGTTTCTTCGGAAATTCCTCCGCAAGTTCTTTTGGAGCTTCCTTCAGAAGTACCTTCGAAAAATTCTCCAGAAGTTCCTTCAGAGTTTCCTCTAAGAATACCTTCAAGTTCTTTCGCAGAAACTTTTAGGAGAATTCTGCAAGAGTTTCTTCATATATTTCTTGGAAAATAATGCAGAAGTTGTTTCGGAGATCCCTCCAGAAGCGAGTTCAAGAGTTCTTACGGAGATTCCTCCAGGAATTCTTTTGTAGATTCCTGTAAAGGTTCCTTAGGAAATTCCTCCACCTTTGGGGATTTCTCCAAGAGTTTCATCGGAGATTCCTCCAGGAATGCCATGGGACAGTTCCTTCTAATAATTTTCGAGATCCAGGACACCCAGCCCGGAGATTCCTCCAGGAATTCTTTCCGAGATGCATCCATAAAGAGCTTGGGAGATTCCATCAGGAATATCGATCCTTCGAAGATTCGTCCAGCAGTTTTTATAGATTCCTTCGTTTTGGAAGTATTTAAAGATTCCTTTGAAGATTTCTCCAGGAGTTCCTCTGAAGATGCCTCCTTTCCTTGAGAGCTTTAGGACATACTTCAGAGATTCCTGCAGAAATTCGTACAGAGATTTCGGAGATGCACCCAGGAATTGTTTCGGACATTTTTCCAGGATTTCCATAGGATATGCTTCCAGCATATCCTATGGAAATCCTACTGAGATACCTCCAAAGTTCCTTTGGAGATTCTTCAAGGATTTAGTTCGGAAATTACTTCAGGATTTCTTTCGGAGATGCATCCAAGGATTTCTTCAGAGATTCCTCCAGAAGTTCCTCCGAAGCTTTTTCCAGAAATTCCTTAAAATAAAATTAAAATTAAATTAAAATTAAATTAAAATTAAATTAAAATTAAATTAAAATTAAATTAAAATTAAATTAAAATTAAATTAAAATTAAATTAAAATTAAATTAAAATTAAATTAAAATTAAATTAAAATAAAATTAAAATTAAATTAAAATTAAATTAAAATTAAATTAAAATTAAATTAAAATTAAATTAAAATTAAATTAAAATTAAATTAAAATTAAATTAAAATTAAATTAAAATTAAATTAAAATTAAATTAAAATTAAATTAAAATTAAATTAAAATTAAATTAAAATTAAATTAAAATTAAATTAAAATTAAATTAAAATTAAATTAAAATTAAATTAAAATTAAATTAAAATTAAATTAAAATTAAATTAAAATTAAATTAAAATTAAATTAAAATTAAATTAAAATTAAATTAAAATTAAATTAAATTAAATTAAAATTAAATTAAAATTAAATTAAAATTAAATTAAAATTAAATTAAAATTAAATTAAAATTAAATTAAATTAAATTAAAATTAAATTAAAATTAAATTAAAATTAAATTAAAATTAAATTAAAATTAAATTAAAATTAAATTAAAATTAAATTAAAATTAAATTAAAATTAAATTAAAATTAAATTAAAATTAAATTAAAATTAAATTAAAATTAAATTAAAATTAAATTAAAATTAAATTAAAATTAAATTAAAATTAAATTAAAATTAAATTAAAATTAAATTAAAATTAAATTAAAATTAAATTAAAATTAAATTAAAATTAAATTAAAATTAAATTAAAATTAAATTAAAATTAAATTAAAATTAAATTAAAATTAAATTAAAATTAAATTAAAATTAAATTAAAATTAAATTAAAATTAAATTAAAAATTAAATTAAAATTAAATTAAAATTAAATTAAAATTAAATTAAAATTAAATTAAAATTAAATTAAAATTAAATTAAAATTAAATTAAAATTAAATTAAAATTAAATTAAAATTAAATTAAAATTAAATTAAAATTAAATTAAAATTAAATTAAAATTAAATTAAAATTAAATTAAAATTAAATTAAAATTAAATTAAAATTAAATTAAAATTAAATTAAAATTAAATTAAAATTAAATTAAAATTAAATTAAAATTAAATTAAAATTAAATTAAAATTAAATTAAAATTAAATTAAAATTAAATTAAAATTAAATTAAAATTAAATTAAAATTAAATTAAAATTAAATTAAAATTAAATTAAAATTAAATTAAAAATTAAATTAAAATTAAATTAAAATTAAATTAAAATTAAATTAAAATTAAATTAAAATTAAATTAAAATTAAATTAAAATTAAATTAAAATTAAATTAAAATTAAATTAAAATTAAATTAAAATTAAATTAAAATTAAATTAAAATTAAATTAAAATTAAATTAAAATTAAATTAAAATTAAATTAAAATTAAATTAAAATTAAATTAAAATTAAATTAAAAATTAAATTAAAATTAAATTAAAATTAAATTAAAATTAAATTAAAATTAAATTAAAATTAAATTAAAATTAAATTAAAATTAAATTAAAATTAAATTAAAATTAAATTAAAATTAAATTAAAATTAAATTAAAATTAAATTAAAATTAAATTAAAATTAAATTAAAATTAAATTAAAATTAAATTAAAATTAAATTAAAATTAAATTAAAATTAAATTAAAATTAAATTAAAATTAAATTAAAATTAAATTAAAATTAAATTAAAATTAAATTAAAATTAAATTAAAATTAAATTAAAATTAAATTAAAATTAAATTAAAATTAAATTAAAATTAAATTAAAATTAAATTAAAAATTAAATTAAAATTAAATTAAAATTAAATTAAAATTAAATTAAAATTAAATTAAAATTAAATTAAAATTAAATTAAAATTAAATTAAAATTAAATTAAAAATTAAATTAAAATTAAATTAAAATTAAATTAAAATTAAATTAAAATTAAATTAAAATTAAATTAAAATTAAATTAAAATTAAATTAAAATTAAATTAAAATTAAATTAAAATTAAATTAAAATTAAATTAAAATTAAATTAAAATTAAATTAAAATTAAATTAAAATTAAATTAAAATTAAATTAAAATTAAATTAAAATTAAATTAAAATTAAATTAAAATTAAATTAAAATTAAATTAAAATTAAATTAAAATTAAATTAAAATTAAATTAAAATTAAATTAAAATTAAATTAAAATTAAATTAAAATTAAATTAAAATTAAATTAAAATTAAATTAAAATTAAATTAAAATTAAATTAAAATTAAATTAAAATTAAATTAAAATTAAATTAAAATTAAATTAAAATTAAATTAAAATTAAATTAAAATTAAATTAAAATTAAATTAAAATTAAATTAAAATTAAATTAAAATTAAATTAAAATTAAATTAAAATTAAATTAAAATTAAATTAAAATTAAATTAAAATTAAATTAAAATTAAATTAAAATTAAATTAAAATTAAATTAAAATTAAATTAAAATTAAATTAAAATTAAATTAAAATTAAATTAAAATTAAATTAAAATTAAATTAAAATTAAATTAAAATTAAATTAAAATTAAATTAAAATTAAATTAAAATTAAATTAAAATTAAATTAAAATTAAATTAAAATTAAATTAAAATTAAATTAAAATTAAATTAAAATTAAATTAAAATTAAATTAAAATTAAATTAAAATTAAATTAAAATTAAATTAAAATTAAATTAAAATTAAATTAAAATTAAATTAAAATTAAATTAAAATTAAATTAAAATTAAATTAAAATTAAAATTAAAATTAAATTAAAATTAAATTAAAATTAAATTAAAATTAAATTAAAATTAAATTAAAATTAAATTAAAATTAAATTAAAATTAAATTAAAATTAAATTAAAATTAAATTAAAATTAAATTAAAATTAAATTAAAATTAAATTAAAATTAAATTAAAATTAAATTAAAATTAAATTAAAATTAAATTAAAATTAAATTAAAATTAAATTAAAATTAAATTAAAATTAAATTAAAATTAAATTAAAATTAAATTAAAATTAAATTAAAATTAAATTAAAATTAAATTAAAATTAAATTAAAATTAAATTAAAATTAAATTAAAATTAAATTAAAATTAAATTAAAATTAAATTAAAATTAAATTAAAATTAAATTAAAATTAAATTAAAATTAAATTAAAATTAAATTAAAATTAAATTAAAATTAAATTAAAATTAAATTAAAATTAAATTAAAATTAAATTAAAATTAAATTAAAATTAAATTAAAATTAAATTAAAATTAAATTAAAATTAAATTAAAATTAAATTAAAATTAAATTAAAATTAAATTAAAATTAAATTAAAATTAAATTAAAATTAAATTAAAATTAAATTAAAATTAAATTAAAATTAAATTAAAATTAAATTAAAATTAAATTAAAATTAAATTAAAATTAAATTAAAATTAAATTAAAATTAAATTAAAATTAAATTAAAATTAAATTAAAATTCAATTAAAATTAAATTAAAATTAAATTAAAATTAAATTAAAATTAAATTAAAATTAAATTAAAATTAAATTAAAATTAAATTAAAATTAAATTAAATTAAATTAAATTTTAATTAAATTTAAATTAAAATTAAATTAAAAATAAATTTAAATTAAATTAAAATTAAATCAATAAAATCGATAAAATTACAAATGAGTGTTTAAAACATTGCCATTTGAAGACGTGAAGATAGGATCTCTGTCCGACGATCTGAGATTCTTCTTATTGGACCAAGCAATTCTTCATGCACTTGAGCTTACAACCTAGACTTCATGCATCGCATAGAATCTTCCCCATCTTGCAGTGAAATAACGCCTATTGGTCCTGCAGCAACTCATCTCCTCCGGCGATTTCTCAGGAACCAACCAGCACCACCTGGAGCATAGAATAGAATTTGATTTTGAGAAAAAATATCTTGCTTTTCAAACAACAGTGTCTTACCCAGGCGAAATCCAGATGCATTCTGCTGGTTGAGATTCGTTCCCGGATGGAAATTAATATTCCGAAAAGACATTCCTCGTCGCCTGGCAGTAGAGCTGTCAACCACCGAAAAGAAAAGTGCCTCCTCTGAATCTGAAAGTGAATTAAAAACAAGGGTCGTAGAAAGATATGTAGATAGGAATGAGAGCACTGAACTCATATTTTATATTATATAAACTTACTTGCTTTATCTCACCATTTTATGGTGGTCCCAACGCATTCTTCAGCCTAGAGACGTTATGATTATAAAAAAACACCAAATCGCTGTTGGCAAAACCAATTAAACAAAAAAAGCCATAAGTAATGGTTATCTTATAATATATGCGCATTATGAAGGGAAACTTACTCAATGGAGCTGCCAAAGAAATGTGAATGCTGCCGGAGTATTCCATCCAAAACGCGGACCGTATCACAGCGACTATTCAGAGGAAACCCCATCCCATCTATGCGTTGCATCCTTGAGCGCTTCTCATCAGCGATTTCCGCTCTGGGTGACCATGACCAGCTTCTCGTCGATGCCTGCAACTTATTTTTTGCAGATGCTGACACAAAGCCGAATGCTGAAATTCGAAGTTTAATATTAACAAGCTACCTTAATGTTCTTAATCAGTGAAAGTAAATACTTACATGAAAAAGCAATCAAACATCGCAATATACATATTGATTTTTCAGAAGAAAAAATCGCAAAAACAGCTTGGAAGCAACGTCACTTGTTTTTTTTTCTGTTTATGTTTCCAGTTTGTTGCCGGCGTTGCCAAGCACGAGAGAAAAAGAGGAAAAAGCATGACACTGAAGTGTATGTTATATGCTTTCTGAAGAAAAGCATAACTAACAGACCCTAACCAGACCCTAACATCTCACAGATTGTTACTCTGGGTCTGTAATCCATTTTATTCGCTAAGTGCGCAGCTCATCCAAGTTGATCTCACCGGTTTCGATACCCGAGCAACACAAGTCAGGCAAAAATGGTTGCAGTAACTTGATTGTGATCAAATCTGGTCACATATGAGTTGCAGTAACATATCTGGAACATGTGTGCTGCTAGGATAAAAGTATTATTTGCCGCCCACTTCTATTCTACGCTGCCACCTTTCAGATAGGCTGACCATACGTACCGTATTTAACGGGACTGTCCCGTTTTTTTAGACCTTATTGTGCTGTCCCGTCGTAATCTAAAAAATCCTCAATTTGTCCCGTTTTTTATAAATTCTCCAAAATATTATTCAAACAAATTCATTATTTTTTTAGGCAATTATTTTAGGAATCTAAAATCAATTGTTCATTTTCGATAATTCTTTTTGAATCTTCCGAAGAAGGAATTTTTTTTTCTAATCTTCTTCACCACATAGGGTTTCTTACCCCATTCCCGGCCTAACATGCATACGACTGCATTATTTAGTTGATATTTATGACAGGAAGCAACTTTTCCTAAATTTCGTTGGCCGTGTAGTACTGCAATGGGGTTCACTTCTGCTTAAAAATAGCTTTTCTTGGTAAACATCGTTTGAAAAAGCTTTTATTTGATTTAAATTAAATTAAATTAATTTCAGTCATAGCGATTTCGTTTCCAGCCCACTTCCAAAGCAGTTCCCGGCCTGAGCAAAATTTCGCTCAATCTCTCAACATCTTACTCTCATTCTCTCTCGGGACGGTAGAAAATGCGACGTAAACAAAAATATGCACGTTCAACGCCGACATGATGCCAGATGGTATTATTTATAATAATTTTTATTTGGTTGAAAAGATATATTCACTCATCCAAATTACTTCCAAACGCTTAAAAACTGTATTTTTTTCACTTTTTGAAATCGAGAGAATTATAAATAACATGATAGCGTCAACGTATTAGATAGTTTTCCTATGAACGTTGAAGGATTTTTTTCATACTAAAAAAGACTCCTGGCCTTTTGGCAGCACGGTGCGGCTAGAAGTTCTTATGCCGAGGTGAATTTTTGTTCGGTTTGGGGATAGATTTTTAAATGTATTGTAATATGTTTATATTAGTTCTAGTGAAACGAACAAATAGAAAGGATTAAAGTGCTTGAGTTTAGAATTATTGTGTGGTGATTAACAGCTTCAAGCAATGATTGTATCGAGAACTGTGACGATTTTCAGGTAGGTGTTTATGTGAAAATACCGTTTTGTAAAAGTGGATAGATTCACTCCGGCTCAGTGGTGTAGCAACGGAGAGCGAATGTTCGGAATCTACATTTTTATTTTGTATAATTGGACCTATTAGGAGTGAAATAAATGGTTGAAAAATATTGAATATTGTGCGAAATAAATGGGAGACTTTTTTAAAATTATCAACCATAAACCTACGGCTTCCAAAAAGCATAAATCGTTAGTTTTCAGTGCAGTGAGCCGGGAATCGGGTCCATAGGCCCAAGTAGTGATTTACCCTATTTTTAAATTATTTGATTCTTTTCGAAACATCAAGAATCATTCAAATCTTTCTGAATAATTTCAAATAATCCACTGTTAAAAACGACAGCATGAAAAAAATTAAAAATCAACTGAACAAAATCGAGTTTAAGACAGTTTCAAACCGAGGGAAAATTTGGTCGGATTAAAGGCTAGGGTCATCACGTACTTTATTAAAGCTAGTTTACACATCAGGAGCTTGTCTGCAAGTTTCACTCCAATGTGTGTGGACGAGATTTATTATGATATTCCGTTATGAAAAATTAGAAATTCTGCCCGATTTAAAATACAATCCGGCGAAAACCTCCGAGAGTTGTAAACCAGACTGTAAATTGGCCAGGATTTTCGTTACTTCTCGCTACGAAATTGCTTGAGTCTCGCCTTTTTGGGAGCTACTTTAAGCATCATTAAAATCAATTTCGATCAAAAAAGACTGTGAATTGATTAGATTTGACATTTATTCTCATGCGCCAACTATATTCATGGAAATAATCAAAATTACATTTATTTAATGTGCTTTCCTTGTTTAGATTCTTGTTACCGTCGTGCGGGGCTTCTTTTGACATGCGGGGCTACTTCGTACATTTGAGTTTTTCAATATTTTGAAACATAAATTCTGTTTATAAGCATATTATGTCTTCAGCATTTTGATAAAATACTATTTTTGCCATTTTACATAGACCCTCTATAAAATCCGATTACATCTGCTTATCAAAACGAGAAAAACCTTCACGGGTCAATCTCAAGCTTTTTTCAGCTGCTGAAACTGAAACTTGGTATACGTTGTTTTTGATATCCATAAATCAGCCTTAGTCTTAGTTTTGCATCTGTATTTTCTTTGCTCTATCATCTGTACAAGCTCCCAAAATTGGGAATTAGGTGAATAAAATGCAAACTTTGCTAAAGTAGTTCACTGAATGGATATTTGTATATAGTGTGTAAAAAGAGGCCCCCAAAAAGTTATACAACTTATTTTTACTAGATATATGGAGAATATGTTTATGTTCTATTCAATTGCGGTATATTTTTGTACAAATCTTTCTGGCATATCCATACTCAACATATATAAAAATTACTGAAATCCGGTAATCCTTAGAGTAGAGTGGGGCAAGAGTGCGTGGGGTAAGAGTACGTTTTCGATTTTTTGAAGTGATAAAAAAAGATAAACTAGCAGCACTGCATCAGTTTGACAGGTATTCTGGCCAACTATTATCATGTGTAATTGTGAACGATTTGAATAAACAACAAGGAGATATGGAGTTAGATAACTTTTAGGTCATTTTGCTAAAAATAATTGGATTTCCGCAACTAGTATTTCATTACCATATATACGTTCAATCAGGTGAACATTATACCATTTCGATAACCTATTGTATAGAGTACTTTATGGTACAGAACACCAATCCGGTTGGTTTTCCAAGAAGTCAAAACCATTACTTGAATAATTTTTGGGACTGTGGGGTAAAAGTACGCAGGAACCGGTGGGGCAAGAGTACGCATATGAATCTTCAAGTTATGATGTCAAACCCGTATCTCTGGCCGAAATAACACTTCTTCCAAAGCGTAAAGATCCACAACTAAGAAAAAAGGGACAGAATTTGAAATTATCACAAGTTTTTAGGATAAGTTGAAGTAATTTGGTGTTAGAAAGGACTTAGCGAACAAAGCACTGTAGCGAAATAATAAAATTTTATTAGGACTTGTTGTACACCTAAACATAGTACGTAAACACAATTTCAGCTAAATGATAATTTCATTTAATCAAAAGAAACATTCATAAATTACGCAACGTTTAGCTGGGAGGGGTTGTGAGATGTGTGACGATCCATATAATTTTTAGAGGATTCATACAAATAGTGTAAGACAGGGGAGAGTAGGTGAGGAGTAATGAAATAGCCAAATTTTACGTTAAGTGATTGGTGGACTTTCTTTAAGGAAAATGCCTATGTATACGCCACGCGAAACCTGATATATATTTTTACCACTGTAGTTTTTATATAAAAGTGGTATATATAAAAAACAATGGTTTTTCGTATGTAAGAGCACATTTTTAGGACTCCCTCCCCCTTTAAGAGTTACGTAATATTTGAACATTCCCTAATATATGCTAATTAAACATCAATTAAATGTTATTAACTCTTATTTGTGTTAATATATACTCAAAGCACATGATTGGATAAATGCGTACTCTTACCCCACCCGATGCGCACTTTTACCCCACCGGTGGGGTAAGAGTGCGTTTTTCACTTGTCTTGCAATAAGGGTTCTACTAAAACGAATCTCAATAATTTCAATATTTTTTCCACTGGGTAACATAAAGGAAGAGTATATGAATCGTCGACACTGATTTAATATGCAGAAGCTTGCTTCATAAGGGCCACATGATCGATTGAAAACTAAGTGCGTACTCTTGCCCCACTCTACTCTACAGTTGTTACAGTCACTCAAAGTTGAAGAATCCGAAAAAAGTGTCAAAAGAAGCCGCACAACGGCTTTCTTATCCGCAGATTTTTTCCCACTTATGATAATGATAAAGTCATGATAAAGGGATTATCTCAAAACCTTAGGCAGGGTACTTTGACTATTGTTTGTTATTTTCAATTGTTTAGAATTGCAAAAAAAAATGATATTGGTCTATAATAAAATCCTTAATGCATATCTAAGAGTAGATCAAAATAAAATTTCAAAATTCTACTTTTTTTTAAATATTGAAAGATACGTTATTTTCTGTTCCTTTGTGTTTTTGTCCGCGTCCCTTTGAAGAGTGCAATATTTGTAGTTGAGTATTTTTACAACTTAATACAATAGAATGTTATTGTTGTGAATGACTAACTCTAAAATATATCTAATTTCATAAACGGAAAATGAAAATTAGGCCCATACATTTTTGGAATTGCTATAGTTCTCAAATTTTATCACAAGGTTTTTTGACATGCCCCGTTTTGCAAGGGCGTTTGTCCCGTTTTTTCACCGAAATAATCTGGTCAGCCTACTTCCAGAACATCCACTACCTGAGTTCCACATTCTTCAACAATCGATCTCTTCACAGCTGGATCTTCTAGTCGGTCTATGGTGAATCGACACCCGTGTGAATTCTCCCGCCACTGAATTCTGGAAATGCGTGGTCGGATCTTGCCAATTATAAGTTGCGTTTATTACAGACTCAAGAAGGCACCGTCTCCATTTTCAGCTGATCCATTTCCAGAGAAACCAAATACTAATCTACTAAAAAGCGGCTCTAGAAAAGTAAGTCAACAAACGCTGTTGGCTGCAGACGGGAGAAGCGGGCTCGGGTGGACTCCGGCGATAATCGCCTCCTGTACGATATTTCACGACGCCTGTTTGAAGCAAGGACAAATCCGCGGGTGCCAGAGAAAGGCGTGACATGTCAGTCACTCACCAATCCAACTGATCAGCTGAAACATTGGTTCAACCACTTAGAACTTCTTCGAGTTTTGACGACTTATCCTAATTCATATATAGGGAAAGGTTGACAATTCCCCGACGGCAGCAGGCAAGATTCCGCCGGATGATCGTGTGAGAACCCCTACTGTCATGCTTTACATCATCATGGAGTAGGTCAATAATTTTCAAGAGTCCTTCTATTTGATACTGATTGACCACGGAAAAGCCTTCGATCGTCTGAATCACGAAGACTGAGGGGCGTCCCTAGAAGCAAGGGAGGTCTGGACAAAATCCAGAGTCCAGCACAATATAATCGCTAAAGTGAGATAAGGCTGGATGTATTATATCTCTGTTGCTGTTGCCCATAGTAATCAACGAAATCATGGACCGCACTAGCAGCCCACCAGTATAGAGCAATCGTACTACCTAGACCCAGATGACGATACTGCAGTACTAACGCAACAGTGGAGTAAACTGAATGACCTGGTTGAACGCTCCCCTCATCAACTTCAACAACACCGAATCATTGGATGTGAACAACTCCAACTCCACGGTAGCCGGGCAAACTGTGGAGAAAGTCGAAAATCAAAGCCAGTCAATGTTAGGCGGCGGTCTAGGCAATGCACCAAACCCCAAATACTCAAATCTAACGTGGAGTCTGTGATGCTATACGCCAGTGATAGTTGGTGCGTATTAGCAGAGATCACTTAGATTTGCAAGTACTCATCAACCGATGTCAACGTTTTAAAGCTCGGACCTGATGACCTCACAAGTGGATTCTGAATGTTGAGTCCCCTCGAAATCCGATATAAACAGCAACTCCACAGTGTGTTTGAACGTAGGCCTGCCATACACCACGTAAGAGCGGAGGCGAAATTTGCTAGCAAGCGCTGGAATCCGGCATTACAGTGCAGCAGGGGCAGACCTAGGATCTCCTGGCGACGAAATCCTAACAGAGAAATAAATGAAGTCGATAGGAATCAGGGTTCAATCCAAGGATGGAGATTGGCGATCTTTTACGTTGGCCCTATGTTCTCCAAAAAGTTCTCAGAACACAAGAGTGAGTGTGTGACGATTGGATCCCAGTTTATAAATACCACATGTACATGGAAATGAGAAGGAAACCAATGTGCCATGTAGCCTATATATTGTGTAACTTTGATTAGCTATTTTAACAAAAGCAATAGAGTTTTATTTTGAAACTGTTTGGAAGAATGTTTTACTTTTCATAAATCAATTGGAACTGTAACTCTCAAAAAGCAAGGTTATTTTCAGTGTATCGTACCTTTTCTTGGAGTAAGGTAAACGGAAATCTGCAACCAGGCACATGAGAAGACATCTCAGATAATGTGAAGGTCGGGAAGCGCTCAGGCAGCAATCGTCGTCCATGAGCCGAAATGACCTTCTTACGACTATACAGAAACCTCGGCAGCTCATCCGCGGATGTTTCTTGTATGGGTGAGTTTAGCGTCCATTGCATCCTATCTACGGGTTTGTCCGAGGTCACTAACGAGTAGCATGGCATTCCAATAATTTTAAGATTATGGGCATGCTGATATGACGTGCTCCACCGATTCTACTTCAGACGTCTCCTAAGTATTCCGTTAAGTCCGGAAAGTCTGCAATTCCGAGCCTACCCAAGTAACCATGAAGCTATATATGATTGCACATAATACAGCCATTAAAGTTGACTTAAAGTGGAAAAAGGCCCTTTTACGACCAAAATAATGCTTCATTACTTTGACATGTTGAAATAAAACATAAGTAATGCATCGCTGCATTCGTAACGCTAAACTAGTGTATCGTTGCTTGACAGTTGATGAATAAATGCATCTTTACATCGTTAAAACTGATATAATGCAATTAGCATTTAATATGCTGATCTGTGATTGAATACATGCATTAATTAATGCTTGGTGGTTACTTGGGTATGCAAGAACGTCATAAAACAGCCATGTTCAAACAACACATATGTGATTTCAGAAGTACATCTGACCATTATTGCTCCAATTAATTCAACCAGTTTGAGTTTCAAATTTGACTTAAACAAAAGTTTATAATTCTAGCAGTGCTTCGGCGTTATGAAAAAAAAAAATTGGTTTTATGGATTCAACAGTTTATTTTGAGTTTATATCAGCAAAAACAGCCTTTTTCTAAAAAAAAAAACAAAAAAAATAATTACATAAAGTTTATTCTGAATTCACTACTAGATGTGTTGCAAATATGTTTCAAATATTCATATTCTTTGCTTTCTTTAAACATTCTTTGCTATAATTTTCCATTAAGATTTAAAAAATTCCATGGAGTAATTGCATTTTGGACTTTTTTTTGTTTCCTTGTTATTTTTTTACTCCACACCCCCCATTCCAAGAGCTGTCGGACATAAAATAAATTTATTATTTGTATCAGCCTCAGCAATAAATAATTTTAAAAAAATCCACAAAACATTTTTTTACCGTGAGAAAAAAAAAATTTTCCACAAAAAATGTAGAGCAATAAAAAAAAGAAAATTCACATAAATAAATAGAATTACCCTGATTAATCTACCTATCAGTATTGGTGCCTTTCTCGTGCAAAACAAAAATACTAAAACATATGAGTGAGTATTTTAGCATGTTTTGGGCATAGACAATAGTGCTTTGGCCATAACTTCTGATCCCACAGTGCAATCTGGCCAATTTTAAATTGCAAACAATGGGACAGGATTCCCCGTGGAATGGAACTTTTGATGATGTCGGCCAATGCAAAACTTCAAAAAGTGTGTCTACAAAATTTTGTACACATACACACACATACACACATACCAGACATCACCTCAATTCGTCGAGTTGAGTCGATTGGTATATAACACTATGGGTCTCCGGGCCTCCCATCGAAAATTCGTTTTTGGAGTGATCATATAGCCTTTCGGTAAAACTTTGTTGAACGAGAAAGGCAAAAAGTTGTTCGGAACTCCTCATTATTTTTTTCAAATATCCAGGGAATGAAAGATCTTCTCTTTTTCATTTACTCTACATTCCATCTGGAACTTTGCCTGCTTTTCAGTTTAGTATTCCATTAGCATTTCCTCAATTATTAATTAATGCTTTTCTATGCCCGCCATTGCATGAGTATTAGAGTGGGGCATCATGGTCATTTTTTCAAATCAATGGTTTTTCGAAGCCATTCTGGGTCTTGAACAACTGTGCAAAATTTGGGTTCGATTGATTGCTCCCTCGTATTCCGCATCGCGTTTGAAGTTTGAATGGAAATTAGTATGGGAGAACGTACATTTATGCATTTCTACTACTAGAGATTTCATTTCATCGTAAACCAAGAGGCACATTGCATTAAAGAATAACCCAAAGGATGCCGAAAAACTTTGCTGAAGAAGGCACGTTGCTGGAACGTCCACGAAAAAAGTTATAACGCTTCGAAGATTGAGTGTTCAAACCATATGCAAAAAATCGTTTATTTTGCCAGCACTGCCGAACTACGTAGACCAATAATTTAACTGAGTGTTATTTCAAAATAATTGATCTTATAGGGCTTTAGAGCTAATGGGAGCTATCCGGAATCATTTCACAAAGAAAAAAATCCGACAAGAAGGAAGATAGGTTTTGCTCTTCGATAACCATAGGTCGTCCGGTAGTGTTGGCAGAAACATTGATTTCTTGCATATGGTTTGAACAATCAATTTTTGAAACGTAATAACATTTTTTGTAGACCTTCCAGCTACGTACCTTCTTCGGCAAAGTCTTTCGGCATCTTCCAGACTATATGCTAACGTATTGAGCCACGTGATTGATGATAAATTGAAGCCGCTAATAGCAAAAATGTAAAAAAGTACGTTCTCTCATACTAATCTCCATTTAAATTTAAAAAGCGATGCGGCATGCGAGGTCGCAACCAATCGAACCCATATTTTGAACAGTTGATTGGGTTCCCAAAACGATTCAGAAAAACCTTGATCTCACTTGATCGGACAAAGTTGGCGTTTTTCCATACAACTGCGCCCCACTCTAATTTTCTTTGATGATGATGATGATGGTCCCGCCACATACCCCTACAAAGGTTTGAGCTAGACGATTTATCTTTAAGATATTTAATTGTGATCAATTTAATCAGATTTTGCAAAACAATAAACGATCCGATTATTTTCACAGATATAAACAACAATACAAATTATCATCGCTTTCCAGCAAAAAATATAAATAAGTAAAAAGAACCGTTGAGTTCTACTGCAGATGTTCGCAAGCATCATCAGTGATACAGCGAGTCCGATACAAATACAAAACTTGTGATACCTCTCGCATGATGCCAAAAGTTTCGTCAGGAAGCGCGTACTCAAACCATTCTCGCTAGTACCAATCAATTTACTGTACAAAGCTCGACAACATTCAAAACTTGTGTTACCTCTCCGTAGATACCAAAAGTTTCGAGAAAATCGCGTTCTATCTGAGAGCTCCCTACTTTTCTGTAGTATCTTTCAAACAGTTTCAAATATATCAAATTGTAGTGATAAATACAAAAAGTCATTTATACCTGTATTACGCGCGCGATTCTCAAACTTTCGTAGACTACACATAAAGAATAAAAGTTAAAACACATCAACAAATAAAATACCATCATCATCATCGAGGCGAACAATATAGTCTATAAACGCCCTAATGAAATAACAAATCATTTACATTCGTCCAAACAAAAATATCCGTTATCACAAACTTCGTCAAGATACACAATTAGTCAATAATAAAAACTTAAATAAAAAGCTGTTTAAAAAACAGCTTTCACGTGTGAAATGCAAAGTCTCTTGAACTGTGATAGTGTACTTGCTCGCTTGATGTGTGCAGGCATCGAATTGAAAACATTTATTCCTTTATAAAACAATGAATTTTGTGAAGCACCATGCAAAAAATAAGGTGTTCTTATTTCTTCCGCGTTTCTAGTATTATATCCATGAATGTCACTTCCTCTTTCAATTCGATTACACAAATATCGTGGCAGCAATCTATTTATTATTTTAAAAATGAACACCATAGTCAAATAAACAATTCTCTGCTTCACTGATAACCATTGTAAAGCGTCCAACAAAAAGGAGGAGGAAGTGAATCTATTGCATCTTAAAATCAAACGCATTACTTTATTCTGCAAACGCTGTAACCTCGATATTTGTGTTTCATTAGCTAGAAATAAAATGGAAGCACAAAAGTCCAAGTGAGGAGAGATGATTGACTTGTACAACTGTATTTTACTCGCAACAGTTAATTCGTTTTTAATCGACATAAAATTCCATACTTCTTGGCTATTTTCTTGATGACATTGTTGATATGAGAATCAAATTTCAATTTATCATCAATAATCACGCCAAGATATTTAATTTCCCGAACGCGATCAAGTGTTTCATCATCAATTTGAACGGAAACATTACCAATGACTCGATTTCGCGAAATTACCATGTATTTAGTTTTGCTTACATTCAATTTCAACTGTTTGTACTTCAACCATCTACTTAAAGAACGCAAATCTGTATTCAAGCGTGAAACTGCATCTTCGATAGTTCTAGCTGCAATGAATAATACGGTGTCATCCGCGAACAGATTTATATTACAAAATCGTAAAACCCGTCCCATGTCATTAATATACATAATAAATAAAACGGGCCCTAATACGGGCCTAATGAGTATGTATCGTGTGTGGCAAGTGCAAGTGGTACACTATCCCTATGAGCACACACGTTCCACATAGGTTACTGTAACTCATATGTAGCCGGATACAGTCAAGTTGTTGCAAACAATTTTTGTCCGACTTATGCTGCTCGGAATGCCCAGGGTGTCGAGATGTTTCCAACCCGAAAACATCCTAGACCGAACCAAGAATCGAAATCGCCATCTCTGGATTAGCAGTCCTACACGTTTGCTCGCAAGGGTACTGGAGATAAGGAGATAAAAAGCCATATTTTCACATAATTTAAATTAAGCGATGCTATTTTTTGTGATAATATTGTTATACTGGATACGCCGTGTACGAATTGCCGGAGACCAGAACGATCGCACGATCATCGAAATATTTTATTCTGCGTTGCGCGGTCGGTAATTTATTCAATTAGTGCGCGTTCGTTTGTGTTTTTGTTTAACCTTTAACCATTCTTCAATTGACCTGCATTCAGACACGATCGCCGCTGATGTTTGACAATATGGAATTACAAAATCTTCATGTAATTCAATGTAATTTTCTGCGATTTGAAGAAATAAAGAAATTCAACGGGTAACTTTTGGAACACCTTCAGAAATAACTAATCAGCTTGAACAGTATCAAGGTGATTACTCTTACTGAACCAGGCAAATAACAGTGATCTCAACCTGGTACGCTGTAACAGTTGCATTGCTGCTCAATGTTTAAGAACAGGGGCCTCGTTGCGCATCTCCTTTGGACAGTTTGCATGGTTTGCTCGCTTTGAGTTGAGATGCGCAATGCCACCCCAGTTCTAGCGATCAATGGCTTATGCCAGTGGTGCTCTGCATTTTGGGCGTTTTTCCCATTGATTTGCTTGTCACAAAATGAAAACAAATCTTCTTCTATCAAGTTAGTACTTGGACGAAAACTTTCAAATATATCTATCAGCTGAAGGTATTAAAACGAATATTGGTGTTGAAATCGCTCCGTACGACTTGATCAAAGTAAAATTACACTGCGGCCCGCGGGCCGCACTTTTGTTTTGCTTTGATCGAATCGTACGGAATGAATTTAATACCAATATCCGTTTTATTACCCTCAGCAGATAGATATATTTGAAAGCTTTCGACCAAGTGCTAATTTGTATGGTCAAAGCTCATTTTCAGCTCAAGCTCAAGAAAATTGAGAAAAAAACGCCCAAAGTGCTGAGCACCACTGGCTTATGCGGTGATTCGATAAACTATTTATTTATTTATTTATTCAGACCAAGGCCGAAGTGGCCTGTGCGGTATGTAAGAGTCTTCTCCATTCGGCTCGGTCCATGGCAACACGTCGCCAGCCACGCAGTCTACGGAGGGTCCGCAAGTCATCTTCCACCTGATCGATCCACCTTGCCCGCTGCGCACCTCGCCTTCTTGTGCCCGTCGGATCGTTGTCGAGAACCATTTTCACCGGGTTATTGTCCGACATTCTGGCTACGTGCCCGGCCCACCGCAGTCGTCCGATTTTCGCGGTGTGAACGATGGATGGTTCTCCCAACAGCTGATGCAACTCGTGGTTCATTCGCCTCCTCCATGTACCGTCCGCCATCTGCACCCCACCATAGATGGTACGCAGCACTTTCCTTTCGAAAACTCCGAGTGCGCGTTGGTCCTCCACGAGCATCGTCCAGGTCTCGTGTCCGTAGAGGACTACCGGTCTAATGAGCGTTTTGTAGATGGTCAGTTTGGTACGGCGGCGAACTCTATTCGATCGAAGCGTCTTGCGGAGTCCAAAGTATGCACGATTTCCAGCCACTATACGCCTCCGAATTTCTCTGCTGGTATCATTTTCGGCAATCACCAGTGAGCCCAAGTACACAAATTCTTCTACCACCTCGATTTCATCACCACCGATGCCAACTCGCGGTGGGTGGCTCACATTGTCTTCTCTTGAACCTCTTCCTATCATGTACTTCGTCTTCGACGTGTTGATGACTAGTCCAATCCGCTTGGCTTCCCTCTTCAGTCTGATGTAGGCTTCCTCCATCTTCTCAAAGTTACGTGCCATAATATCTATGTCGTCGGCGAAGCCAAATAGCTGGACGGACTTATTGAAAATTGTGCCACTCGTGTTAATCCCTGCTCTTCGTATTCCAAAGCGATGTTGAATAGCAGACACGAAAGACCATCACCTTGCCGTAACCCTCTGCGGGTTTCGAAGGGACTCGGGAATGCCCCTGAAACTCGAACTACGCACATCACCCGATCCATCGTCGCTTTGATCAACCGTTTATCCGGAAATCCGTTTTCGTGCATTAGCTGCCATAGCTGGTCCCGATCGATTGTATCATATGCGGCTTTGAAGTCGATGAATAGATGATGTGTGGGCACGTTGTATTCGCGGCACTTCTGCAGTACTTGGCGAATGGCGAACACCTGGTCCGTGGTGGAGCGTTCGCCCATAAAACCCGCCTGGTACTGCCCCACGAACTCCCTTGCAATTGGTGCTAGTCGACGGCATAAAATTTGGGAGAGTACCTTGTAGGCGGCGTTCAGCAATGTGATTGCACCGTCTCTTCACGGTCTCGATCTTCCTGCTGACGCTTTTTCCTCCGGAAAATCGAGTTTTGTCTGTTCCGCGCCTGTTTATATCGTGCCTCATTCGCTCTCGTGCGGTGTTGCAGCAATCTCGCCCATGCTGCATTCTTCTCTTCTACTAACTGCTCACATTCGCCGTCATACCAGTCGTTTCTCCGATCCGGGGGCACCGTGCCAAGTGCAGCGGTTGCGGTGCTACCAATGGCGGATCGAATATCTCTCCAGCCATCTTCAAGAGACGCTGCGCCTAGCTGCTCTTCCGTTGGGAGTGCCACTTCCAGCTGCTGCGCGTATTCTTGGGCTAGTCTACCGTCTTGTAGCCGCCCAATATTAAGCCGCGGCGTCCGACTTCGACGCGTGTTGTACACCGTCGAGAGTTTTGAGCGCAGGCAAACTGCAACGAGGTAGTGGTCGGATTCAATATTCGCACTGCGGTAAGTGCGGACGTTCGTGATGTCGGAGAAGAATTTACCGTCGATTAGAACGTGGTCGATTTGGTTTTCCGTTTCTTGGTTAGGTGATCTCCATGTGGCCTTGTGGATATTTTTGCGGGGAAAGAAGGTGCTTCGGACTACCATTCCGCGGGAGGCTGCGAAGTTTATGCATCGTTGGCCGTTGTCATTCGATACGGTGTGCAGGTCCCTTCCTACCTGCGCGTTCATGTCACCGATGACGATTTTGACGTCCCGCAGTGGGCATCCATCGTATGTCTGCTCCAGCTGTGCGTAGAACGCTTCTTTCTCGTCGTCGGGTCTCCCTTCGTGTTGGCAGTGCACGTTGATGATGCTATAGTTGAAGAAACGGCCTTTAATCCTCAGCTTGCACATCCTTGCGTTGATTGGCTGCCACCCAATCACGCGTTGGCGCATCTTTCCCAGCACTATGAAGCCGGTTCCCAGCTCGTTGGTGGTGCCACAGCTTTGGTAGAAGGTTACGTGCCATAATATCTATGTCGTCGGCGAAGCCAAATAGCTGGACGGACTTATTGAAAATTGTGCCACTCGTGTTAATCCCTGCTCTTCGTATTACCCCTTCCAAAGCGATGTTGAATAGCAGACACGAAAGACCATCACCTTGCCGTAACCCTCTGCGGGTTTCGAAGGGACTCGGGAATGCCCCTGAAACTCGAACTACGCACATCACCCGATCCATCGTCGCTTTGATCAACCGTTTATCCGGAAATCCGTTTTCGTGCATTAGCTGCCATAGCTGGTCCCGATCGATTGTATCATATGCGGCTTTGAAGTCGATGAATAGATGATGTGTGGGCACGTTGTATTCGCGGCACTTCTGCAGTACTTGGCGAATGGCGAACACCTGGTCCGTGGTGGAGCGTTCGCCCATAAAACCCGCCTGGTACTGCCCCACGAACTCCCTTGCAATTGGTGCTAGTCGACGGCATAAAATTTGGGAGAGTACCTTGTAGGCGGCGTTCAGCAATGTGATTGCACGGTCTCTTCACGGTCTTGATCTTCCTGCTGACGCTTTTCCTCCGGAAAATCGAGTTTTGTCTGTTCCGCGCCTGTTTATATCGTGCCTCATTCGCTCTCGTGCGGTGTTGCAGCAATCTCGCCCATGCTGCATTCTTCTCTTCTACTAACTGCTCACATTCGCCGTCATACCAGTCGTTTCTCCGATCCGGGGCACCGTGCCAAGTGCAGCGGTTGCGGTGCTACCAATGGCGGATCGAATATCTCTCCAGCCATCTTCAAGAGACGCTGCGCCTAGCTGCTCTTCCGTTGGGAGTGCCACTTCCAGCTGCTGCGCGTATTCTTGGGCTAGTCTACCGTCTTGTAGCCGCCCAATATTAAGCCGCGGCGTCCGACTTCGACGCGTGTTGTACACCGTCGAGAGTTTTGAGCGCAGGCAAACTGCAACGAGGTAGTGGTCGGATTCAATATTCGCACTGCGGTAAGTGCGGACGTTCGTGATGTCGGAGAAGAATTTACCGTCGATTAGAACGTGGTCGATTTGGTTTTCCGTTTCTTGGTTAGGTGATCTCCATGTGGCCTTGTGGATATTTTTGCGGGGAAAGAAGGTGCTTCGGACTACCATTCCGCGGGAGGCTGCGAAGTTTATGCATCGTTGGCCGTTGTCATTCGATACGGTGTGCAGGTCCCTTCCTACCTGCGCGTTCATGTCACCGATGACGATTTTGACGTCCCGCAGTGGGCATCCATCGTATGTCTGCTCCAGCTGTGCGTAGAACGCTTCTTTCTCGTCGTCGGGTCTCCCTTCGTGTGGGCAGTGCACGTTGATGATGCTATAGTTGAAGAAACGGCCTTTAATCCTCAGCTTGCACATCCTTGCGTTGATTGGCTGCCACCCAATCACGCGTTGGCGCATCTTTCCCAGCACTATGAAGCCGGTTCCCAGCTCGTTGGTGGTGCCACAGCTTTGGTAGAAGGTAGCCGCCCGATGCCCGCTTTTCCACACCTTCTGTCCTGTCCAGCAAATCTCCTGCAGCGCCACGACGTCGAAGTTGCGGGGATGTAATTCATCGTAGATCATCCTGTCGCAAACTGCGAAACCTAGCGACTTGCAGTTCCATGTTCCAAGCTTCCAATCGTGATCCTTTATTCGTCGCCTAGGTCTTTGCCGATTATATCGAGTCGCATTATCTCTTATATTGTTCGTAATTATTGGTTTTCCAGGCGGCTTATTGGGCCTGCGCAAACCTCTTGTCTCGCCGGAGGGCCGTCGTGTCAGGGCTGTTTAGCGTCCCACCTAACACCAGGACTTGGGCTTGTGCGCTTTGAGCGGCACACGGTCGCTTTGGCGGAGCCTACTTGCGGATACATGCAGCTTTTTATAGAGGTTTAACAGGGGGGCAGCAGGGACAGCAGGGACAGCATGATGTCCAAGGGCTTGACGACCCCTCCCCAGCTGTCTGCGAGTCAGGGAGAACTGCCTAGGGCGTGGTGGGATTTAGCAGTGGGCTCTGCTAAAATCCCTCCCAAAAAACCACAAGTGCCCGTAAGCGGACTCTATCAAAGCGACTGTGTGCCGCTTCAAAAGCACAAGCCCAGGGAGGGAGTGCCAACTGGCATGTGGAGTGTCCCTACTTCGGTAGGGTAGTGCGTGAGCTGCTTCGGCAGGGAGTGAGTGATCTGTTTGTGCTGAGGCAGGAGTGTCATAGCGAGTCGCCGCCGCTATGGCAGCCTCGAAGCGCAGCAGAAGTCTGAGTATGGACTGCACATGCTAAGGTAAGAGTGTCGTAGCGTTGCTACCGCTATCGACACCTCGAGGCATGGCAGTGGAGTGTTAGAATAAGTTGTGGAGTGTACCTACTTCGGTAGGGTAGCGCGTGAGCTGCTTCGGCAGGGAGTGAGTGATCTGGTTGTGCTGAGGCAGGAGGGTCATGGCGTGTCTCCGCCGCTATTGTCACCTCAAAGCGCAGCAGAAGTCTGAGTATGGGCTGCACATGCTGAGGCAGGAGTCGAGGTATCCCATCGACACCTCGAGGCATTGCAGTGGAGTGTTAGAGTGAGCACCTGAAAAGGGTCACATGGAGCGAATGGTCTTTGGAGAAGCTGCTTCGGCGGCAGGGTAGCAGTGGGTTGTACCCACACACCTACAGTTGTGCACATGTGGTGCATGGGGAGTGTCCCTGCTTCGGCAGGGTAGCGTATGGTCTGCTTCGGCAGTGGTGTGATTGATCTGCTCGTGCTGAGGCAGAGTGTCGTAGCGCAATATCTGTAGGCCCAGGCAGTTACCGCTATTGGCACCTCGAGGCATGGCAGCGGAGCGTCCGGGAGAGCATCCAAGTAAGACTCAAATGGAGTGAATGGGGTGCGAGCACCCAAGTCAGTCTCGCGTGGGACGAGTGCCTGTGTGAGCGATAATGAGTGAGTACGCTTAGTACTGCCGTCCCCCCAGAAGTAGTACTGCGAGGTAGTTCCTGGGGGAAACGATGGTGGAGCCCAAGGGAGTTTAGTCGGTATTACCGGTATGGTCGAGTCCGACACTCCAGTACACTTCCGTGTGGTAGTTTGGCAACTACAATGCACGTGTACTGGGTTAGTGTGTAAATGCATTCTCCCTTGTAAAAAAAAAAAAAAAAAAAAGAGGTTTAACAGGGCCCACTGTCAAACCCCACCACATCCCAGGCAGGCGCCACAATTCGCAGATGGCCTGGGGAGGGATCGTCAAGCCCTTGGACAAAGTCCCTGCTGCGATAAACTAAGCAAACCTATAACCCAAAACTATTTCAGTAACATTTTAGGGGACTGAAGAGAAGGCTAATACGCCTACCCAACATTCATTGAATATGGCGGTCAATGTTTAATTTCGTTTAATTCATGATAATAAAGCTTTGGAAGTATCGACGGGCTATTTTCGGACATAAAAAAGCTAAACACAAAATGCTCGATATATCTCAACTAATTGCAAGTTTTCGCCAGGAAAAGTTAATTGCCGATAATCGATATTTGCATGTGTCGATGGTCTTCTCAATATCGACTCATGGAGTATTGACTGTTTTGATGTCACTTGCGCAAGTTGCCTACGAGCGTATTTAGGTGGTTGTATTTGGAATCCCTTGCGATCGTATCGACGATTAGAACACCCATGAATGTTCGTTGTGCAGCTCTATGCCAATATAACACCACAGCAAATCAGTTGATTAGTAGACGACGATTTTCATCCACTAAAGCCGGACTAATCAAGTCTCTCTATATGCATAGAATGCAATATGGCAAAAGTCAAGACCAATTAACTTGCGTTGCAGACGCATGCTGTTGCGTAGTATATGAAGTATTCAGCAGCTAAAGCAGTGGAAAATTTTATAACTGTGGAGTTGCACTAGATTGTATGGTGAATTGGTGAAGGTCAAGAACCATCGATCGGTTACCACCCAATCAAGCTCATTCATCATTAAATAAGTTAATTCCAATTCACATGTGTTCATACTTCTGGTACAGATCATTTTCACACATCGGTTTAATTCTCGAATTCTCTACCCAGATCAAGTTTGAGCATTACAAGTTCCTGTAACATCTATCTCCACTGCATTTTCGCACCGTTTCATATGGAACCACAGTCGGTTTTCTAATGTGCCCTTGAAAAGTGTGCTGGAAATTGCACCCGCAACTGAAACCACTTCCAGCGTTTGCCAATACAGCCACATTCGGCGGTGAGCGATGTACTGGACGGACACCCATACGCCAAGCGCCTCAGACATCAGTCGGCGGCTAATATTTCAAAACAACACGCGCTCGCGCCGAACGAATACCACCGCCGCAAGCAAAGAGCCATTCCAGCGACAAAGACACCGACCCGGGGTAGTCATTCATAGCTCGCTCCGCGGAACGGACGCAATCGCCGCGCGTCTTAGCCATCGATTAGTTTAGTGCCTCAGTAGGCCACCGCTCGGAACTACATTAGTGTATAGGTAGACAATCGTAGTAGGCTGATTTTATCACCTCGACTTGGCAACGCCATCCTCGTCGCACACATTGTAAGTGACTTCGGTTCCCTGAGAGCGTTTACATTGGCTCACCTGTTGAAATCCGGATTAGTGATTTGTTTTTAAGTATATGTGTTACGTTGTTTGTTGTTCTAAATGATGCAGTGCGGTATCTGTTTTATCGCGATCACACTTTTGTTTATTGATTTAAGCGTTTCAGGTTTAATCGAACTTTCAACAACCACCTTGATATAGCACGGAATTTAATTTTCACAGAGGTCAACGATTGATTTTTTTTTAGTTTGATGACGAGGCGGAATTCGACCTTATGAATTTGTTACGCAACATTTTTACAACAAGTTCACTACTAATTTACTAAATAATACAGTGAATCTATCGATGTTAGTAATTACGGTATGTGAGGTAATAGTGTCAAGTTCATCAACGAATGTTTATCCAATCCATTCAATCTATTCAAATTCATTATTTGAAGGAGATTTTATAACTGACTCCGAATTTCTATGGGACAAATGTTCTAAAGTTTAGGGTTTTTAAACACTCTCGAATTCGATTTTCGGTCCGGTCTATGATCTTTTCAGGTGGGAAACATTTTCGACACCCTGGGCATAGTGTAATCTTGCCGCACGAGATACATATACTCATGCAATAGCGGTCATAGAAAAGCTTTCAATTGATAACTGAGAAAATGTTAATAGATTACTAAGTTGAAAATCAGGCGAAATTCCAGTTGTAATGTAGAGCCATAGAAGAAACACTCTTAACAGTATAACCACGTACAACATTGTTAAATTCAATGATAAGCCAAAACCTAATCGATCTTTTTCCTATTATGTCAGTGTGGTTTCGATCTCAGCGCCATCGACTATGTTGGTCATTTTTGCATTTACTATTATGCCCGAATCGGCTGATTTGACGGAAAACACTGTTGTCGGGCAACAATCGAACATTCAAGTGGACACTTGGTCGGGCTTCTGCAAAACCGCACCAAGCGCCTTTATGACTGACTTGCAATATTTTGTTTGTATTATTTTATAGGATTATTCTCAGTTATGGGATTTAGGGATATCCGCTAAGATTTGTGATGAATGAAATTGAATTATCCACTTTGAGCGTATTTACAGCACCACAATAGGAGCTAACTTTTTAATATCAGTAATATATTTAATATCAAATATATTTTCGTAAAAAGTACCTACTTTCGTGAAAATCCGCTTTAGATGTTCTTCCCCGACTAGGAAGGCAAAACAAGATTATAACATGATTGTAACAACATCAGTTATTTATAACAACCGTTGATATAATCGAGTTATGATAAATTATTATCACATTTTTTCTTAACAAAATTATAACAGAATTATTTATGTTTCATTGTTTGTTAGAAAATTTAGTTATTTTAACAACATCCTGAACCAAGTTTATAACAGCCTATGTTAGAAAAACTGTTGTTATTCTCTCCTGATTGAGCGCCATAAAGATTTCTGGGGGCTCATGCAGTTGATTCAAAAGTATAAGATTGCTAATGTCGTTATTCCTGTTCGCGTGACTAACATCTAGGTTACTTCGACCTGGCAGTCAAAGTACCGGTACTACAAGTGTCAAACCAATGTTGGTGATGAAACAAAACATGCACTACAACATGATGTATACATTATGGCCAATTGAAGCTTGTTGAAGTATAATTTGGCAAAATAATTGAAATGACTACAGCGCCACTAGCGTTCTAGTACTTGTACTTATGCTTCTACTGCTCATGCTGGCTACTCTCTCATATATACATAAGCGCCTGAATGCTGATCGTTCCGGGTAGGAAACCAGCCACTGTTGGTAGTCCATTAGATCTGCGAGACAAAAAATTGACCAAAAAATATGTATTTTTTAATGGCGCTTGGTGCGATTTAGCGACCACTTGGACAACTGACGGATGAAGTGTAGGGTGGGTGTGGGTTTTCGGAGAAGCCTGAAGTGAGACTTGTTATCAGTTTACTCTCGGGCCTCAAGCGTTTCAAGGCTTGTCTGCTGATTAAAGAGTGCTCGCCTTGTCAGTCGTTAGGTGCAGTTATCAAGTTGTGATGCAACTGATGACTATGTAATGTCTTCTGTGACAAATAAGTGTCATAATATCAGGCTGTATTATAAGCATTTATGTATAAACGCTTGATTCAACTATGTAGGTACAGATGTAGTATTTGACACCATTATTTAATTCACATTAAAAATATTTCATAGCTGAAGCAGAAATCAATGAAATATACTCATTCTAAGTTGAGTGACTAAAAGAGGATTCACAATACATTATTATCATCAGTATATTACGTAAAAAGTATTTTTACTTGCATTCATCTTTCTTTATTTCTGAATGGATAACTGATGTTTAAGTGGGCTAAGACAGCGAGCACACACCTACCAGTTTAGCCAGTTGGCGAATTGTTACCGAAATAGCAAATATATTATAGCAAATATATTATATAATATATTTGGAAATAGTCTAGACAAGCGTTGTGTTATCGATCTCTTAGTCATCACAACAACGACCAATACAACATTCTTATTCAAGTTGAACTTTCTGCGTCATTTTTTGATATGAACTCAATTTGATTGATCGTCTGCACGCTACTCAGACACGTATTTGTGTGTCATTTTTGAGATATCATTGTTCGATACTTAGAAACACCTGGCGTGGAAATGTTCTTAAAATCAGTGCTGTTGACCAACCGCAACCATCAAGGTGGTTAATAGTGAAGATAATACCATCTATATCACGGGTCATATCTGACAAACTTGTTTATATTATGATTTGTATGTCATCAAACTCCTATCTTCTTCTTCTTCTTATTGGCATTACATCCCCACACTGGGACAGAGCCGCCTCGCAGCTTAGTGTTCATTAAGCACTTCCACAGTTATTAACTGCGAGGTTTCTAAGTTACCATTTTTGCATTCGTATATCATGAGGCTAACACGATGATACTTTTATGCCCAGGGAAGTCGAGACGATTTCCAATCCGAAAATTGCCTAGACCGGCACCGGGAATCGAACCCAGCCACCCTCAGCATGGTATTGCTTTGTAGTCGCGCGTCTTACCGCACGGCTAAGGAGGACCCCTATATGGAGGAAACTCCTATATAAAGGGTCAAAAATGGGTGGAGGGGATCCATAAGCAGTAGAGTGGGGCTCAGCTGTATGGAAAAACGCAAACTTCATCCAATCAAGTGAGATCAAGGTTTTTCTGACTCGTTTTGAAACCCCAATCCACTATGCAAAAGATGGACGTATTTTTTGGGATTTTTACTCCTATCTGTTTCAGTTTATTGACAATCATGTCACTCAAAAAAGCTCGTCTGGCTCGTCTAAAAAAAGTTATAACGCTTCGAAGATGGATAGTTCAAACCGTGTGCAGAAAATCAATGTTTCTGCCAGCACTACCGGGCAGCCTATGTTGTTAAAGGGCAAAACCCTTCGTCCTTTTTGTCCAGATTTTTACTTTGATGAATGATTCTGAATAACTCTAATTAGCTCCCCAGCACAATAAGATCATTAATATTAAAATTAAACAGTAAAATTATTGGTCCACGTAGTTCAGCAGTGCTGGCAGAATAAACGATTTTTTGCATATGGTTTTAACAATCAAACTTCGAAACGTTATTACTTTTTTTGGCGGACGTTCCAGCAACGTACCTTTTTCAGCAAAGTTCTTCGGCATTTGTTGGATTATACTTAAAAGCAATGTGCCACATAGTACACGATGAACTGAAACCTTTCCGCGATGCGGAAAGCGAGAAAGCAACTAATCAGGCTCAAATGCTGCACAGTTATTTGGAGACCCGAATGGTTTCGAAAAACAATTGATTTGAAAGAATGATCATGATGCCTTCCTATCCAAATCGCTTCAATCGGGCGCCATGGTTGTGTTTTATATATGATCATATAGTCTAAAATGTCAATTAACAATTATACAATGGAATTCTCTCACCAAATTTCAATTCGCTTGTCCTGGATGAGCAAGATCCTTTCTTCAGCACTAGCAAGTTTTAAAATAAATTGTTATTTGGTCAAATCGGGGAATATTTTTCCTTTTTCATCATCATGGTTAATCGTAGTTCAAAATTAACAAACCAGAAAAAAGTCATTTTGGTATTCCGCATTTTTTTGCCTTTCTCGTACAACAAAGTTGTACCGAAAGGCTATAATTTCACTACGAAAACGAACTTTTTATAGAAGCATCGGAGACCCATAGTGTTATATACCAATCGACTCAGCTTGACGAGCTGAGCACATGTCTGTCTGTCCGTGTGTATGTGTGTGCACAAAAGCTAAGAAAAACATTAGACAACTTTTCATATAGTAATCCTGATCCGATTTTCTCGCAACAAGTTTCATTCGACAGAGGACAAAGCCTAGTTGATCACTATTGAATTTGATAACGATCGAACAATGCGTTTAAAAGTTATAAAGAAAATGGTACATCGAACCATATTAGCACCATATAAGGTTGGTGTCTTGGCTAAATGCGAGAAAGGCAGTATCACTACTCGGTGAATTAAGTTGGGTTTTTACTCTGCGAATCAATATGGTCAATATTTGAGTATACATAATAAAATTCAAGTTATTTCTGTGCTCTATTCAAATTTTCATTTTTTTTTTTTTCAATTCTTTATTAAAATTAAAAAAACACTTTAATAAAGAATTAAAAAAAAAAAATCAGAAAAATCGATTCACGGGAAACCAAGATCTAGAGCTTCAACATTTTGTAAGAAAATCGGCAAGCGGACACTTTATTATGTCGTCTAGTGCATGGACAGCACACACATATTCAGCTTGAAGCCGTATAAACGAGTTGAAATAACTTTAACCTTAACATTGAATGCTATTTGGGATTCTATTTGCATTCTCAATATTCTGCTCTGAGGTCAGTGATTTTTTTAAAATACAATGGTTCGTTCATGGGTTCGGGCCCCACCAAACTTTGTGTACCAAAACCAACAAATTTGATTCCATTCAGGAGATCCTACAAATTGTCTACCCGGGCCCCCAGTCAGCCAAAACTACCCCTGTGTTTGATACTCTGCTCTCCAAGCGTTTTATTGGGTATTCTCTAATTGATGGGTTAATGGCTATTATAACCACGGAACCACGCAAAAAGGGGTAAAATAATACAAAAACTAAAAATAGTATAGAAGCCAACTTATGCAATCGTACCCCTCAATATAATGTATCCCAGTCCCAGACGATCCGACAATTTATTAGACACAATCGTCTCGCATGTTATGTTTAGTAATTTTTATTATTTTAGTTCCATTATCTGTTACATAATATGGCTTCATCCTGACGACTACAAACATCCTCACCGACCCAGTGAAAGTCAACTGTTCGTCTCCCGGTCCAATAGTCTGTTACTATCATTCCATACCACTGACCTGATAAGACAGCCTGTCAGCCGCGGGAAAAATATGGTTCGCGTATGTACGGTCATCGTCAACCTTTTCGAATGCAAACCCATTTCGTTTCGTTGAAAGTCAAATGTGTGACTGATAACGCGGAAAAAGCGCTTTCAGAGCATTCGATCGAACGCGTGAAACTCTCATCGTATATTTGCGATGGTGGAACTTGAATCTTGATGAATGATGATGAAAACCACCTCATCGTGCCGCATGCCACGTGAGTGCGAACAAGTAACGTAATTAATGAGGCTCAAACTGGCTCACTGAGCAAAAAGTATTATAATATGTAGTAAAGCGACAACCAACAAGATTGCTATTATCGTCCATTTCGAATGGAGCTGATGATGGAAGTGACGAGCAAGCTTACGATTTGGGTAGAAAAACCAGTTCTACCCTGTTTTTGCCTTTTGGCTTGGCGTCAAATGACGGTGCGATTAATATACAATCAAATCTACGTAAGAACTTGGGTCGTGCTTACTTTAAAAGTGTTTGCAAACGATGTTCCAAGGAAGAGAGATCGATACCATTGATGACGTCGCCGCCGTCAGTAGTTCTATGTATCCTGCACAACTTTGTGATAGTGAACAAAACGATCATGTACGAAAAGGCCTTGTTGAAAGTCGGGCTATTAATACGCTAATATGCAGTATTGATAGAACCGTTGAACATGATTGGAAGGTCAATTATCAATTTGAAGTGTGCTGATATAAGCGAACAAACTTTCTGCTGTAGAGTTGATATACAGAGATGCAAATAGTTCGTACACCCATCCAGCGGATGTTGTATTTTCTTACAATTCTGTATAAGAACTGACCAGATACGAAATTGCTAGATTCTCATACAAAAAAATGTACAGTCTTAAGCAGGTATTGTATTGTTTTATTATGCCAATATATTGTAGAAAAAACAGCTTATAAAGAACTCTTAGCTTAGTGTTTTGGTTTTAATGCCTTTCTCGTGTATTATAAAACAAGAAAATACATAATGGTAACAAGAAAAGCACATAAAAGAGGTCAAAATTGCACTTTAGGAAGATATATTATCAATTCACATTTATTTGCGTTCATTTTAATGCATTGCAGCAGTTTTTCGATTTTGAATTTTTTTTCAATTTGAATTTTTTTTATAATGTTTTATAAAAATCTATGTTTTGCCTTTCTCGTATACAAAGTATAAGTAAAGGCTATATGTTCGCTCCAAAAACGAACTTTTTATAGGAGGCCCGGAGACCCATAGTGTTATATATCGATCGACTCAGCTCGATCGAATTGGAGTAATGTCTGTGTGTGTGCGCAAAAAGTCTAGCTCACTTTTTGGGCACTTATTCTCAACCGATTGCTCGCAACAAGTTGCATTCGACGCAGAATCCTGTCCCATTGTTTCCTATTGAAAATTGACCCGATCGGACTATGGGCTTAGAAGAATGACCAAAATATTTTTTACCTTTCTCGTATACAAAGTATACGTAAAGGCTATGTGTTCGCTCCAAAAACAAACATTTTATAGGAGGCTCGGAGACCCATAGCGTTATATACCATCGACTCAGCTCGACGAGTCGAGGTGATGTCTTTATGTGGGTGTTTTTTTTTTTCCCAAGCAATGGAGGGGGAATCTGCTCAACAGACATCCTGGGTTGTCCAGGAAGTGCGGGGTTAGGGACCACCTCCAACAGCAAACGAGGGAGGCAGGACTACATTCCCGACCCGCTAAACCGTTTCCATTGCAGGACACGCAGCTAACCTCGAGGGTGCGTTATGCACTGGCCCCCCTTTGAAGCATTACTTTCTGGTTGTACCGAAGGGACGATGGGCTTGGCGGCAATGGAAACGGTTTAGCTGGTCGGGGATGCAGTCCTGCCTCCCTCATTGGAGGTGGCCCCTAACCCAGCACTTCCTGGTCAACCCAGGATGTCTGTTGAGCAGATTCCCCCTCCATTGCTTAGGAAGAAAAAAAAAAAACCGTTTCCATTGCCGCCAAGCCCATCCCTAGTAGCACAGTTAAGATCGATTTAGTTGCAGCATCTCTAATGTGACTGGATTTGGTTGCATATGAGTCACAATGACTGATATGTAATAAGTGTGCTACTCGGGATAGTCCCTTCGGTACAACCAGAAAGTAATGCTTCAAAGGAGGGCCAGTGCACAACGCACCCTCGAGGTTAGCTGCGTGCCCTTGCAGCATCGAACATCGTGACTCGCTTTTTTAGAAGAACACCATAGTATCGTGCCAGCGCATTGCCGGCTTTCCAGGTGGCCTTACCACGCTTTATGTCCTCGGAAGGTGGGAAGGGTCGACTTCGCGCCTGCTTCCCTCTGCACGACTGGTATCAAGAATGATTATGCCGCGTGCACCCCAAATTGACCTCTCTGCGATAGGGTCTATTCGCTAACACACAGAGGGACTTGCTGACGTGGTGCCTACGCCTGCCCCAGCCTTGACGAGGACCCCTTTCCGTCTTCGGGCTCGGAACCCGCCCGGTTGACCGACGCCGCGAAAGCGACGATACCATGTTGTTCTTCACGCGGCCACTTGTTCGATAAAAGGATCGAGTTCGACCACAGAGCATGACCACACGTATGACCCATGAAGCCGACTCCGAACCCTTGGACCACCTCTTAATTGCGCCTGAACTAGCCATCCTTGAGTCCACACGCCACCTTCTGTGTAGCTCCGAGACGATTTGGACGATAGCCGATAAAACGGCGTTCCAGCCAACTTCATCTTTACACATCCTCCGGACTAGGTGGTCCGGGGTAGTGTCCAGACCACATGTGGCAAGCATGTGGTCACGCATTGCGCGAAAACGTGGGCACACGAACAACACGTGTTCCGCCGTTTCCTCTAAACCTGCGCACACCAAACACTCGGGCGAGGCCGAGCAAGCCAGCTGCGTCACCTGCACTGTGATTTTGCAGCACGCTTAAACGCCGGGCACATCGAACCCCCCATGGGGTGCTTGCTCATAGATTTTTGGGTCCGGGGAAGGTTCTTAAGATGGTGCCAGACCCCTCCCTCCTTTGAAAAAGAGGGCTCCCATACAAATCAAATACCAATTTATTCATAACTTGAAAATTAAGCAACCAATTTGAACCAAATTTGGCATGTAGAGATTTTGGAAAAGAAAATATGTTTTTGTGTTGATTCAAACCCCCTCCCCCCTTCTGGAAAGGGAAGGCTCCAATACAAATGAAGCATACATTTCTGCATAACTCGAGAATCAGTCGAGGAATAAATCAATTTTAGGCGAAACAAAGTTCGTCGGGTCTGCTAGTTAATTATAAAAAAACAATTTCAGCTCCTAAACACCCAACGCTACTAGGAAAAATCTTTTGTATAATTCCAACGCGAATCGTATTCAGATATACAATATAAGTCGCGTGACCCCTTGTTAAATCAGATAGTGTTATACTATCTTCTGACGTTACGATGTTCCGTATAACAAATAAAAAGTGTTATAAGGGTACAACTTTTGCTACCCGAGTTACACATATGTTATGTGACCGCTGTCTCCGAGATCGAATAGCGGTTTCGGTCAGTTGAATGAACTAAGTAAAAATGGTTTGGTGTCAGGGCTGGTACCGATTCGTCATCTAGCGGCACGTGAGGTAGGGGCCGCGAGTTCACGATGTTCTCAACTTCGGTAAGCAAATTCCGGAGTACTTCGTCAGAAAGCCTTGCTGACAAACACACGGAGTTGTTCTTGACAGTGCGGATTAGCCGCTCCCTGTTATTACCCATGTGTGGTGTGAGAGGTGGATTGAAGACCTACTCGATTCCGGAGCTCCCAACTTCTTTCATGAATTCGCACTCGTTCTTGGCTTCGTTAATCTGCATCACCTCTCGAGTTGCACTTACAAAGCTCGTGCCGCGGTCGCAGTAGACTTTCTGTGGTGTGCCGCGGCGGGCCATGAGGTTTCGAAAGGCCAAAATGCAGGAGCTTGTGCTAAGGGAGTAAGCGACTTCCACGTGGATCGCTCGGAAAGTCACGCACGTTGCAAGTATTACCCACGCTTTTCCGACTCTTCTGCCGACTGTGACTTCGATTGGACCGCAATAATCAATTCCGATGTGCATGAATGCTAGTGAGGCGGTCAACTGATACAATGTGCTAGATTTATAAACGGTCATCGTAGTTTCGGATCGTTTGGTTGAATTTTGTAGTGCCGTCATCTCATCGGGATAGAATTCTTGGCAATTATCGGCGAATCAGTGGATGTATGCGACAGCCTTGCGTAATCTCTCTTAAGTTGAAAAGTCGTTGATGCGGATCACTGACTCCGGCAGAGTGTGATGTAACAGGAACAATGGACGTAGTTTGTTGTCGGTCGAATTTTTTTGATTGTGTGGTTCCGGACAGTCATCTTCAAGGCGCCGAAGACAATTCTGGAAGACTACTCCACTTGGCGCGCATGGACAAAATTTTCCTTATTAGGGATCCATCTCCATTCGTGTGCTTCATATATTTCAAGTATTTCGCTGATCCTGTGGCCGACGTATTGGCCTATCGCCTATGGTTCGAGTTGATCAAGCAAAGAATGTTTCTGAAATCAGACCAATACAGCTTATGATGGGTCCTGAAGGTTAGCGACTCTTGGACGGTACGCCATAACCGTGCACCAAGTACGGCAGCCTCAAGTTCCAATCGTGGTATCGAAGTAAATTTCTGCGGGGAAACTCGGTATTTGGCTGCGACAATGGAGCAGGAGAAGGACTCCTCGCGTACAAAGCGACAATAGCAGACGGCGGCCGTTCTCGCTGCCATCTACCATTGTGTGTAACTGCATTTCGTCGGCTTCCCTCGTGTGGTACTGTGAACTGTAGAATCATTCAACTCGTGGCAGCATCTTCAGCCACGTAAGCCATTTTTCAAAGGAGTTGTTGTCGATGTGGTCGTCCCACTGTGCACCGGATCGCCATATTTGTTCCAGTAGGATCTTTAGATACGACAGAAAATAAGAGATCTATTCTAGCGGATCGAAGCTGGTCATCAAGACACGTAGAACTTCCCGCTTCGTTGGCTTTCGCTCACATCCTAACAGAGCCGGTTCATAGCGATTCCATTCTTCTTTGTAAGTGAAAACATCTTCGGTTGTGTTCCATGCCTTAAACCTTCTCCGTAGCTGATGGACATGCCTTACTTCCTTGGTCAACTGGATGGCTTACTCTTCGGAGACCACGCTGACCAGCATATCGTCGACGTAGTGGGACTTTATGATAGCTTGATGGGCCTCTGGATACTCGTTCGCGAATTGGTCGACATTGGTGTTCTTCACAAACTACGCTGGTGGTTGGAGAGCAGCATGCCCCGAAAGTCATTACCTGCATGGCGTATACTTCCGTCTCTCCTTTTGCTAGATACTCTTCGATTTTTGATTGCAGAGTCGTCTACAGCTCCTGTTACTTCTGCATCCGTTTATTCAATCATTGGAATCGACGCTATGTGGAAGGCGGATGTCGTCATATCGCCACTATTGCCCGACCTCATACCGATCATTCCGACGGTGAGTAAACGATTTGAGCAGTCGGTTGGCACCATCTAGCTGTAGCACATCAGCAAGGTCTTGATCGAGCAGAGTAAGCTTGGAACCCTCGTCCAAGAAGGCATACGCGCGAACTACATTTGTTTTGCCGTACAGTACAACAGGAAGATAGCGAAACAGTCCTAGGCTGGTAGCCGACGGAATGGTGACGACACTTGCGGCTTCTGCTAAGGCGTAGATGCAGCTACTGAAAATCGCCAGGTTGTAGGCACCGTTAAACGATGCTGCGCCAAATCAAGTTTTCGCTATGTTGGCAGCTTTCACGTTGTACATATACTCCTACATTTCGATGTCGTATTTTATTAATATGTAATAAATATAGCTTTTGCATCATGCTGCAATATAATTTGTTTTTATTGACTAATATGATCGAAAATTTCCGTTCTTTTTAGCTCTTCGCACATTCCTAACCTAGCATCCCAGTTGCCATGGACCGAAGTTGTCTCCCAACGAGCAGGTCGAACTTCCGGAATCCCTTTGGTCAAAGACCATGGTTGGAACAAAATGGAGCAGCGGCAGCTGCAGGTGGTGGCACCGGACTTAAGGGTATCGTTGCCGGTGGTATCACCGGTGGAATTGAAATCTGCATCACTTTCCCTACGGAGTACGTTAAAACGCAACTTCAGCTCGACGAAAAAGGTAAGGTTGCCTGATTGTATCCCAAGGTTATAAGTCGCGAAAAAAACGTATATTCTTTTTGTAGGTGCCACCAAACAGTATAACGGAATTGTGGATTGTGTGAAAAAGACCGTCAAGACAAACGGTTTCTTCGGTCTGTACCGAGGTCTTAGTGTACTGCTCTATGGATCTATACCAAAGTCTGCAGTAAGGTGACTACTTCCTAAATTCAAACTTGATTCCGCATGTACCTTAATTCTGTATATTTACTAGGTTCGGCGCCTTCGAAACGTTCAAAGGATACCTGATGGAACCAAACGGCCAACTAAGCACTTCCGGTAAGCTGTTGGCTGGTCTGGGTGCTGGTGTAGCCGAAGCGATCCTTGCTGTAACCCCAATGGAAACCGTCAAAGTGAAGTTCATCAACGACCAACGAAGTGCCAACCCCCGATACAAAGGTTTCTTCCATGGTGTCGGTCTGATTGTCCGACAGGAAGGGTTTTCTGGTGTATACAAGGGACTAACTGCTACAATCATGAAGCAAGGTTCCAACCAAGCCATTCGATTCTACGTCATGGAATCCCTCAAAGAAGTCTACAAAGGTGGAGACCAATCGAAACCTGTACCAAAGATGGTGGTTGGTGCTTTCGGTGCGGTTGCTGGTGCTGCTTCCGTTTTCGGCAACACGCCCATCGATGTAGTCAAGACCCGCATGCAAGGTCTAGAAGCGTCCAAATACAAGAACACCGTCGACTGTGCGGTTCAAATTTGGAAAAATGAAGGACCGCTTGCATTCTACAAGGGCACTGTCCCACGGTTAAGTCGTGTCTGCTTGGACGTCGCTATTACCTTCATGATATACGACTCATTCATGGAACTGTTCAACAAGTTCTGGCGCTAAACAACGGTCAATAGTTTTAGTCTGCGGTCAAGATCTTCGACATGACACGGAATGTTACATACAAATGTTAGAGCCACGCGTCACCAACTCATCCCAATGTGTGCTAATCTGTATCACCCATTTATCAGGGAACTGCCCACGAAGACCTTATGGACGCTTTTGTAGCAACAAGTACACAACCTCAATGTTAATCGTAGCCAAGCTAAGCAGAAAAACGAATCTTTAAGAAACAAGAATGCATTTGTGTTAGTCGAAACGAACCTAGCTCGTTAATAGGGGGAGGGAATCACAACTACGTACGGGTAGATCCTAAGCACTGAAATCTGACAAAAAATGTTAAATGCACAAACAAACTAGCAGCAAACACCCCCTGCCCCCTAGGTTTCAAAACATATTATATAAAGCAATCATTATGATTTGTTTGCGGGTATTTAAAATGTACTTTAAATTTTTGAATTGTGCAGCAACCAATAAGCATTCCATTCATTGTGACATTACCTTATTTGTGGATAGCATAGCTATCTAATTCCTTTATTAAGAATAGTGCATTCGTGAGCTGCATTGCCAAAACGCATTTTGAACATTCTAATTTTTTGTTTTGTGTTAACATTGAATTGTTCAAATTTTAAACCGTCAACCCAGAGTGTTAAACATTGAATTTTTTATGCTATCCTCTGTTTATAAAACAATCAAAAAGTAATGCCTATTTATTGCTTGATGTGTAATATATACTAAAGTAGTAAATGTGAAAATAATAAAAACAGATTAAAAAACAATAATCCTGATCCAGCGGCTACTGTCCAATCCGAAATTCCAATAAAACAACCTATACCTTACAAATGCGAACATTGGAAGGAAGGTACATTTTGCCTTATAAATAAATTTCTATCATTCTCCTCCGCTCGGATATGTGATCTTGATGCGATGAATGGTCTTACGTCATTAGCACTGAGATGACAACCAAAGACATATCCTGTCGTGGTGGTATCGATTCTATAACATTCTCCAGAAAACCAGACCCCTGAAAACCATTCCCCAGAAAATTGTTCCCCAGAATACACCATAACGCCGAATTTTTTTGCATACTTTTGAATTAGATTCCTGCAGTGAAGAAAAAGGTTCTGTTTCTACAAACCTTAATCATTGAAAAAATGGACCTTATTACATTTATATCGTTGACCGAATGACATGAATGGTCACTTCTATCTAATTGATGTAAACGGACTTTCCAGAAAAAAAAATAAAATCTGCAATGAAACACTAAACGCATACTTACTTAGGTCTGTCTCATTTGGAGAATTAAACTGAAATTAAACTTAAAAATGACATTTCAATAATTATCAAATAACCCTGCTCGCAGAGCAAGATTACTTTTGACCCAGAGCAAGATTACAGACCCTAAGGGTTTGTCTCATTTGGAGAATTAAACTTAAAAGTGGCAGTTCGAAAATTAAAAAAATCACCCCGTTATAAGAATGGCTGGAGCTACCCAGCAATTCCAATAGGACATCGATGGAAAATGATTCGATATCTGTCAAAAGTAATCTTGCTCTGCGTGCAGGGTTATTCAATAATTATAGAAATGTCACTTTTAAGTTTAATTTCAGTTTAATTAGCCAATTGAGACAGACCCTTAAAAAGTCAAAGTTTTTGCAAATGTGTGCGTTCAGTGTCCATTTATGTTTAGTCTTATGCCATCATATGCATATTTGTCCCATGTTTGCTGGGATTCTTATGTACATAAGGACAGTTATGCGTATAACGGCAGTATATCGGGTGGTTATAAACGCATACCGTCGTCGGTGCGTCAAATGGGGGTGAGAATGGGTCACTGATTCAACTTCTTAGAATGCCGTCGGTGGGTCAAATGGGGGTGAGAATGAGTCACTGTTTCAACTACTTAGAATGCTTGTTGAATGGATTGAATGTATCTGAGGGTAAATAAACTAAAATATAAGAGACCTGTTTGAACGACCTTGCTGTACGACCTCTAGACTGTCGGTGAGAGCGATGACACATTCTCACCCCCCAGACCCATTGTCACCCCCGATGGCGGTAAACAAAATTTGTTTGTAAATTTCTTTTAATTTTTGCCAATAAACATGTGTGAATTTTTATTAGTGGGGGTAAATTTATGTTCCAAAACAAGGCATCATCTATTTCGCCATACTCGTGATTTGAAAGAAGGCACACGCGTGATTTGAAAGAAGGCGTATTTCAAAAATGTTCAGCTCGGTCCATGGCTGCACTTCGCCAACCACGCAGTCTGCGGAGGGTCCGCAAATCGTCCTCCACCTGATCGATCCACCTTGCCCGCTGTGCCCCTCGCCTTCTTGTTCCCATCGGATCGTTGTCGAGAACCATTTTCATCGGATTACTATCCAACATTCTGGCTACGTGCCCGGCCCACCGCAGTCTTCCGATTTTCGCGGTATGAACGATGGGTGGTTCTCCCAACAGCTGATGCAACTCGTGGTTCATTCGCCTCCTCCACGTACCGTCCACTATCTGCACCATACCATAGATAGTACGCAACACTTTCCTTTCCTCCCAGTGCGCGTTGGTCCTCCACGAGCATAGTCCAGGGCTCTTGTCCGTAGAGAACCCCAACTAACATTTAATGTCAATGTAAATGTTATTTCAACTCATCTATACGGCTTCAAGCTGAATATGTGTGCTATACATATGATCAAGAACTTCTATTCAATGCTTTTACCAGCAAATCTGGCGAATCTATTCAGCTGTTTTTGTCGTGTCTGCACCACTACTTAACAGCATGTTACACATTTATTTCTCAATCTTTACTAAACCATTTAGTAATATAATTCGCTTCAATAGCGCTTATTCAGATTTTTTGAATCTGTTAAAAAAGTTTTATACAGCCACTGAATTCAATTTGATTAAATATTATTTGAGAGGAGAGTAAGTTTTAGAGTTTATTCAATGTGTTTTTTGTGGAAACTCAAATATCAATTTTGTTGCTACCTAGATTCGAACTCCTGATCTCCTGATTCAATGGCCGCTACTCTATCATCACCGTCACTTAGACATATGTAAATAACAAAGAAAATTATGGATGTGCTTCTTCGCATACCCTATAGGTTGTTTTACTAACGCTATTTTCAGATTCATGCTGTATAAACGTTAGAAAGAGACCTACATGCTGCTTTCAGCACATGAGCTTAAAAATTATGCTTTCAGCATTATTTCAACCATTATTCAAACATCTATCAGCATGTTCTGTTGGCTAACTTTTATGCATCATGAATCGCTGAAATTGTTTTTAGGCAACATTTTCTCACCTGTATAGATGCTACTCTGCTGCTAATCGTTTAACAGTAGCCGTCAACAGAAATATCGCTTCTAAATGGCTTGTTTTCTTACGCTATCTGCTAGCATTAATGACAGCGCTTTGTCAGTTGCTATAAGAGCAGGTAAATACCTTTGTAGCTGCATTACAGAAACCAATAGCTCATACACAGCTCCAGCAACAAAAATCAAATGTCAACATTGCGGTTTTGACATTCCATACTGATAAGCTATTAAAAGAAGCAGTATAAGGTTTACTTAAACGTTGTGTAATCTTCAAAGATACAGAAGTAGCCTGAAAGCTTCGTTAGTTCATTTATAGCGCCATTACGCTATATTGTTAGTGCTATAACAACGGCGAAAACGATTTCATTGTGAATGCTACCCACCGTAATATAGGAAGTTGCTAACAAGCAACTCAGTTACATACATGAGCTCTTAACCGATAAGCTTTGTTGCTAATTCAGACATAGCTATTTTATAACTATATGAAAGCTGCATAAACGATAAAAGATTAAATATATTCAGCACACTGACTAGCTGATAGATATTTGGATAATAGTCGAGTTGAAGTTTAAGGGATTATTTGCGGAGGCTTTTCTTTTATTCAGCATTGGCTGCTTTTATTCAAATATTATACAGCCAAAGGCTAGAAGTTGAAACTTTTAGCACCAAAATTGTTAGTTGGGACAACCGGTCCAATAAGCGATTTGTAAATAGTCATTTTGGTACGGCGGCGAACTCTATTCGATCGGAGCGTTTTGCGGAGTCCAAAGTACGTACGGTTTTCTGCAATGATGCGTCTCCGAATTTCTCTACTGGTATCGTTATCGGCAGTCACCAGTGAGCACGAATTTTTCAACCACCTCGATTTCGTAGCCACTAATACGAACTCGTGGTGGGTGGCTTACATTGTCCTCTGTTGAGGCTCTTCCTATCATATACTTCGTCTTCGACGTGTTGATGACTAGTTCAATCCGTTTAGCTTCGCTTTTCAGTCTGATGTTGGCTTCCTCCATCTTCTCAAAGTAACGTGCCATAATATCAATGTCATCGGCAAAACCAAATAACTGGACGGACTTCGTGAAAATCGTACCACTCGTGTCAATCCCTGCCTTTCGTATTACTCCCTTCAAAGCGATGTTGAATAGCAGATACGAAAGACCATCACCCTGCCGTGACCCTCTGCGCGTTTCGAAGGGACTCGAGAATTCCCCTGAAACTCGAACTACGCACATTACCCGATCCTTTGTCGCCTTGATCAACCGTATCAGTTTATCCGGAAATCCGTTTTCGTGCATTAGCTGGTCCCGATCGATTGTATCATATGCGGCTTTGAAGTCGATAAATAGATGCCGTATGGGCACGTTGTATTTACGGCATTTCTGCAATACCTGACGTATGACGAACACCTGATTTGTGGTAAAGCGTTCACCCATAAATCCCAACTGGTACTGCCCCACGAACTCTCTTGCAATTGGTGTTAGTCGGCTGCATAAAATTTGGGAGAGTAGGCGGCGTTCAGCAATGTGATTGTGCTTTTGTTGCTACAATCCAGCTTATCGCCCTTTTTGTAGATGGGACACACGACACATTTCATCCACTCCTGCCGCAGAGCCTCATCCTCCCAAACCTTGGTAAGTACCCAGTGCAGCGCTCTAGCCAGTGCCTCACCACCGTGTTTAAACAGCTCTCCTGATAGTTGGTCAACTCTGGGGGCATTGTTGTTTTTCAGCCGGCCGATCTCCTGGATTTCCTGGAGATTTGGAGCCGAAAATGTGCGCGTGCTCCTAGGTTCATTACCATACCGCCACCGTTGTCTGCCACATCTGTTTGATCTGTACCGTTTGTATCGTACCGCGTTCGCCCTCGTGCGGTGTTGCAGCAATCTCGCCCATGCTGCATTCTTCTCCTCACCGTGGCACCTGCCTAGTGCTGCGGTCGCGGTGCTTCCAATGGCGGATCGAATATCTCTCCAGCCATCTTAAAGAGACGCTGCCCCTAGCTGCTCTTCCGTTGGGAGTGCCACTTCCAGCTGTTGCGCGTAGTCTTGGGTTGGCTAGTCTAGCGTCTTGTAGCCGCCCAATGTTTAGCCGCGCCGGACGACTCCGATGCGTGTTGTACACCGTCGAGAGTTTTGAACGCAGACATATTGCAACGTGGTAGTGGTCGGATTCAATATTCGCACTGCGGTAAGTGCGGACGTTCGTGATGTCAGAGAAGAATTTACCGTCGATTGGAACGTGGTCGATTTGATTTCCCGTACTTGATTAGGTGATTTCCAGAAATGTGCGTGAGTCAAGAGAATGTACCACTAATTTGCCTTTTTCCGTATGCTTATTTTAAAAGAAGGAATTATCTATTTGTTAACTATATTTCGGGCAAATTCTTGCTTTTCAAGAAGGAATCATTTACTCATTTTCCATTTTCCGGGTAAACGCGTGCTTCAAAAGAAGGAATAATCTACTTTGTTACCTTATTCCGAGCCAATTCCGTAAAAAGAAAAAGTCATCTATCGTGTGGCCTTATTTTGGACACGCGCGTACGTACCACGAAAAAATATAGACTCATTTTCCTTATTCCGGGAAAATGCGCTTTTTAAAAGAAGAAATCATCGACTTAATTGCCTTATTCCGGGCAAATGCGTGTGTCGTGAGTGGGTGATATTTCCCAACAAACTATTTAAGCTGAAGAAGCTTATTTTGAACAAAATAAGCGCTTCTATCAGTTTCCAATGTTTGTTGGGTTGTTTTCTCAATCAAGGCGTGCTTCAAAATAAGAAGAAATTCACTATTTCTGTTTTGACCATGGTCATTATGCCATAAAGCCCATCGTATTTGAAACTTTAGTTTCTAACAAATATCAAAATGGCCCTTTCACATCCAACTCATCAAGATAAATGCTTTAATGTACAATGATATGCGATGTTTAATTAGAATTCAAGAAAATTAAATCATTTTCATCTATATATCCTGTTTTATGGGGAATAGTATATTCTGGGGAATGCTTTTCTGGGGATTGGTTTTCTGGAGAATGGAAGAATTGTGGGGTATGCTTTTCTGGGGAATAGTATATAACCAGTGGTATCACATCCACATTTGGACTAGGGTAGATGTACCAATTGTGGTTGTACCATCAGTTGTCGCACTAGTGCGTTATACACCAATTGGAACATCACATCAACACAAAACATTTTCTGATCAGGGGCCATATTCATATGACACGATATGACACCTTAAACCTCTTCCAAAATCTCAAACAAACCATAATTGTAAAAAATGATTTTTAATTTATTATTAAAATTTAATGATAATTTAAAAATGATCCTAATTAATGATAAATTTCTTTTAAAAAGCTCCAGACGCGGGGAGCACTGGTTCTGATGAACCTGGCTATTATGAACATCGCATTATTTGGTGAAATATTCAAACATAACAATTGCAAGAAAGTTCGTGGGCAGTATCAGGCGGGATTTATGGGTGAAATTGGCTTATAAACTGCTTTAATCTCGTAATACGCGTAAAAAAATGGTTAGACCCCTAAACTGACTTTGAAAAATCGCTTAATAAATGTTTGAGGAAAACGCTTATATTTTAAAATCCGCGTAAAAAACTGACACTAAAACCGACGTAAAAAAATTGTAACCGTCTAATCTTTCCTGCCGTAAGAAAGCCGCTAACGCAATGGTTTATGCGCCACTCTCGTTTCCGAGAGACCACTGGTCATGTGTTTAATCTCGTTGCCCGACTAGTCTGAAGTATGAGTGCTAATCTCTAGGGATTTTCAACGGTTGGTATGAGCTAACGTAAATAGATGGTCGCAACTACATAGAAGTGAACCTAGGCAAACTCGCAGAATGACCGCAGTGATCGCAACGTATACGTACTTGAGTCAAGGTGAACGTAAAGCGAAGTGAACTGACAGCAAGAAGTTCCTGGGCGGACACAATAACCGCAGGGCTCTTGGAATATGAAATAAAAGTAATGAACGGTAAGTTATGTTGAATTCATTCTTGCTTATATTAATTCATTTTTCCTTATATTAATTCATTCACCGTTTCCGTGCGATGAATTGGCAGCACAACAACTAGCGTACTAGATGTCGATAGGTCCTGACGTCTTATAACAGTTGCGTCACCGGGGATCCTCGCTACAAAGGTAGGCCGAAATAATGTTGCGGGGGAGGGCGTCGGTCTCCTCGGTACTCTACCCGATCATCCGCGAGCGGACACAGGCAGGCCGGTCTTCCTCTGTCCCCGTTTGTCTACCAGTCACTGGCGGGCCGTGGCGAGGTCCTCTTCGGTATGGTACCACGTGCGCCTTAAATGCGCCAAGATGGCGGAATGCGATGGCTAGCTTGTAGCTCGTACAAACGGCGTCCGCTGGACGCTGGGGTCCAACAAAAGATAGTGTTAGAATAATATATTTAAGAAATGAATTCATGCACCGTATTACCTTTGTAATTGAAATTACAGCTCACTAGAGCAGAGTTTTCGCCCTTAGTGATGGGTAACACCTGATTCTAATGAAAATAAAAAAACTTTAGCAATCACTTTCACTTCAATTTACTTTTTGACTACAATTATTTAAGAACTTTTAGGCTAAGATATATTTTAAATGTCAAATATGTTCAGCTTGAATTATAACTTTATAAAAACTGAGATCACCGGACTAACTTCTACTCTACGACCGACTTAGATTGGAAATGACGACAATTTCAGAAGTCTTTAAATCCTTCGTCATCGTTTTGGCGGTTACTAATATATTTTTACCAGTTTTAGACGACTTCCACAGTTGACTTCTATTGCATTTTGTTGGCCATCTATCAATAATCCGTGAATTATTTTAGTGCATCTAGCTTAATTACAAATGGTTCTTAAAACAATTATATATATTTTATTATTATTATATTTTACTTTGAAATATGAAATAGAGCGGAAAGTAGCAGACCGTTACAAAATCCAGAAAAATGCTTAGATTTCAAAATCCGCATTAAAAATTGTCACAGTGTGTCTAGTGTCGCAATAAAGAAATTTTAAGTATGTATCATAAGGAATCAAAAACCATTCGATTCTGGCAACATGAATGTTCCGAACGTGTTGCCAAAATCGAATGGGGTCTGTACCTACCTGTGTGCCTAGTTTGCTTCAGCGTTGTCTTGCTTGGACGTAGTTATTGCAATTTCCCCAAAAGTTTAAAGTTCTTAGAACCACTTCCAAAAGGAATTTCTTTCCCACAACTATAACAACACATTTAAAGTTTTATCCAATAATTCTAAATTATTTCCCTTCCTAATGTTTAAATACCTTCTTATGACGATATTTGCCGCGAAAAAAAATAACTACAACGTAATGAATCTACCTCTGTTGCTATTTCGAATTCCATTATATTCTGTTCCCTAATCTGACTAAATCCACAATACTTAGGCTAGCAGCGGAAAATCACAAATCTTTCAGACAAGCTTAGTTTATTGTTGTGCTTGTATAAGGTGAAACATAAATGAAAGTTGAATGCTGCTTCTCTGAAACAGATGTTCTTTGGGTTAAAGGAAATTCCGTATAAATTTTCTAAAAACAATGATAAGGTCTGCGCACATGTTTACGGACTTATTATCTTAGTTCAGCCTACCTTACTTGTGTAGTAATCGAATATTTAAAGTGCCTGCTCAATTCCAAAAAAATATACAATTGCCAAGATTACAATTTTGTCAGTACTTTCCAATCACTTATCAGGATTATTAACGTGTTTTTGATGTAAGGTAAGAATAAATATACCTCCAGCGATAATCGCAGAGCTTCTATGCACAATCAATCGTGATACATAATCTAGGTAGATTGATAAACGCGCCGGATCCCACTAATGTGATCTATCCTAGCACTCATCTGTTGTATTTCTAGTGGATTACTATTTGTCTGATCCTGTTCATATAGACACTACATGGTATAAATATTTTGATTCATCATCTTCGTATTTGGCTCACTATTTACAATTTCCGCGCCTATGCAACACTAACGGGCTTGTTGTATCCAACTGAAAATACTTACCAAAGACCGGATATCTAACGTCGCTTCAGTAGATTGGACAACGTTCGTATGTGTTTTACCAGTTCCGATTCCATGTTGAACGCTTCGGCGTCTATAAGCTCCTTCAAAGCGCTCAACTTGGGCATGTGATGGATGTCCTTGATGTTTAACAACTTTTGGAATACTTCAGTCCAGACGTGCTTCTTGAGATACCTACAAACCAAATTCGTGGCAGAAGAAATCAATTTGAAAACCGAGTCAAGCTAAAATTACCTTGGCAGTTTCTGTTTGATATCCCAACCGGAATCGTACTTCTTCGTCAGCTGCATATATTCGCCGAACAACATCACGTGAATCGTTCCCGCCACACAGAACAAATCCGTCTGATAAGACCACGGTCGTCCTTCCTGCATCTCGACGCATGTGAATCCATCAGTTTGTATAACCTGGATAATGGTGGGTAATGGTTAAAAATGGGGCGCTTAAAAATAGGCAGAAGCAAAGCCATAGATGACATACTTTTTTAAATTGCCGATTCTTTTCGAAGAAATTCATATCGATGGCACAGCCAAAATCTATCAACCGCAGTGTGGGTATGTCCGATTCGACTGTTGGTCTGAAATTAGAAAACGAGCTGATTACTACACTTCTATTAATTTTAAACTTAGCAAATAAATAGTAGTTTTGTCGCGAAAACCATTTTCGCTCCTGGCAGAAAATTCTATTGCAGCTGCAGTCCGTCGAGTTATAGGTAGCTGTAGCATTTATCAGAGCCACCCCTATATATTTTGAGGGAACATATTTTATAGTCAGCGGACGAACTTCAACGATCAACGATGCATAAACTTTGCATCCTTTCACAGAGTGGTAGTTCAACACATTTTCTTTGCCCACAAAAGTATCCACAAAGCCTCAAGGAGATTACCTATTCGATAATCTACCACGTTCTAATTGAGGGTAAGTTCATTTTAATTAAATGAGAAATGAGATGAATGTATTATATGTGCGTGAAGTTATCAACATGTTAATGAATTGCATTTTATTAAATTCTGGGAGTATGTAATGGAGGGTCCTTACGACTGTGCGGGTTTCGTAAATATGACGCGGATTCACTTGCTGGCGTAAATTTGAAAAAATATATGGGTCAAATGTAACTGAGTATACATTAAATGAATATTTGTAAAAATCTACTAAACTTTACTAAAAAGAGTGTATTTTCATGAAGAAGTTCCAAATATTTGGTTGGACAAATCGAGTCTAACTGTCATATTGCTTGATCTCCACGCAAGCTTGTCTTTCAATTAATAATCAAGACAAGTTACATAATTTATTGTTGTAGGAATGAGGGAGGAACAGCGAAAAATATAAAATAAATGAATCACATTCTGCAAGCCTTGCTGCAAGCACTGTCGATAAATTGCAGCACTGCTTTTGATGGGTTAAATAAGAGATTGTATTGTACGCGCAGCTCGAACATGAGTCAACAGCTGCCCAAGCAACGACGTCAAAATCATCATAGGAGATTTGAACACTCAGGTTGGCCAAGAGAAAGAGTTTAGACCGACTATTGGGAAGTTCAGCGCTCACCAGCTGACGAGCGAAAACGTCCTACGACTAATTAATTTCGCCGCCAAGAATATGGCCATTCGCAACATCGACATCCAAAATATTCTTCCATATCCTAACATTTGGAGAACACCACTGCAGATAAAATCACAAATCGACCACGCTCTAATTGATGGCCGGCACTTCTCCGAAGTTATCGACGACAGACATATCGTGGTGCTTGCATCGACTCTGACCACTATCTGGTGATGGTTAAACTGCGGCCAAAACTATCCGTCATCAACAATATTCGGTACCGACGACCGCCGGTTACGAAATGGTGAGTTGACATCCGGGAAGGAGCGCCTAACATAGCTCTGGTCCTCACAAGTTCCAATAGTCACGCTTCCACGGGTCTTCCAATAATAATTGACCGCCAGGTAAGGGTTGCGTACTTAGCTGGTGGTGTAGCCTGGGTACTGTTGTCCTTCTGACATCAGCTAGAGTGAGAGGGTTCGTCCTGTGGGGTCTGCCTAGGATGTGGTGGGGTTCGACAGTGGGCTCTGTTGAACTTCTATAAAAAGCTGCATGTGTCCCTAAGCAGGCTTTATCAAAGCAACCGTGTGCCGCTCAAGGCCCACTAGCCTTGTCATGTTGTTGGGTGGGACTTTAAACAAATTTGACCCGACTGATCGAGCGTCTGTTCACTAATGAGCTGCGGCTTCAACAGTGTTTGTTCTGGCATCCAGCGGCTGAGTATGAAATGCTAGTCCCTGGAAGCTATACCTAAGATGGCAGCCCCATCCCGGTGGATGGGGAACCTTGGGCCAACAACCTACTGTTCCCGAAACATCGTGTTGGAGAATTCGCAGCAGAGGCAGACCCAGAGGCTCATGGCGGCGAAGCCTCAATAAAGAAATAAAAGAAGACGACCGAAATCTAACCTGGCAACAGGTTAAAGCGATAGCTGGACAACGATCAGAATGGAGATCTTTCAAGTCAGCCCTTTGCACCACCGGAGGTGTACAGGATCCATAAGTAAGTTAAAGTGTTATCTGTTTAGATAAGCTAAATAAATGAATTATTAAGTTTAAGAAACTTTTCTCTGCGTGTTGACATCCGCACCCACGCCAGCGAGCTTTTCATCGCTTCTCATGGCCTTCAGTATATCGGCGTAGCTTTTGCCCTCGGCTTTGACAATAATTACCTCGCCTCTGTCCCTTCGACTACGGCCATTGGAAGGTGCGTCCTTTGGCATACGAGCGTTACCCTTCTTGGCCACCTCTCCTTTCTCTCTCTCTCGGCCGTTTTCTATGCGGCTTCCTTTTCCGCTCGTTTCGCTTTCACGACCTTTCGCTTTTGGGATTCACGACCTTCCTCCATGGAAGGCCTTACTCCATACGAACCTCAGCGCCCTTTTTGTTAGAGACACGTTCTTTAGGGTCAGCCGTTTTCCTGAACTTTTTTCGACGTTTGGCCGTATTCTTCCTCTCTGCTTGTACTGCCTTGGCACTAGCTCCTTTCAGATCGGCTTCTAAGCTTACTGAGCTTAAGAGTTACAGCGGTGACGGGCATGCGTCTTCGGAGTTTTGCAGTCTGGCGTTCCGCCAGTTGTTTTTCTTCAGTGATGAGCCGAATCTTTAATTCGGCCTTCTTCCTGGCTTCCGTATCCTGCCTCACTGCCAACTCCTTCTCCTCAGTAAGTAAGCGGATCTTTCGTTCCGCCTCCTTACTGCCCTCCAGCAGGGACCTCAATTCCTGCTTTGCTTCTACCTACAACGATGTTGCAGTGCGTCATCACAGATATCATTAGATCACTGCTATATTTCCCGTGGTTATCCAGAAAGGACACAATAACGTCGGAGATGTTCGTGATCAGCTTCATTTTTTGGCTTCTGCCTCGTTAAGTCAGTCAGTCAGAGTGGTGCCATCCATTTTGTTTTAGGCTTGCGCTTCCTCTACCTTACACTACTTCTGCAAAAGGATTTACCTTGTTGCCGGACGTTTCACCTGCTTCACTTGATTTTAGTGATAAGACTTTATAGCGATTGGGCCCCCTTGTCTTCGAATGAAGTAGTCGCCGTTGTGATCCCAACGATATCTGTGCTTGCCGAGGTAGCAGAGAGGCCATGCGAGGGTTGAAACTTGCTTATTCAGAGCCAGATAGATCAGCGCTAGTCATGAATTATCATCTGAGGCTACTCCCACCCAGTTGGCAAAACATGGACGGCGTGCTACCAGGCCCGCCACGGTTTGATGGGATGAAAGACAGCCTAACCATTAGTCTACCTTGACTGGCATTAGTCTCAATTCTCTTTTCAGCCAATAGACAATAAAAATGAGACTTCTATAGCATTTAAATCTGTTTCATATAAGAAACAGATTTAAATGCTATAGAAGTCTCATATGGCTCGTATACGAGGTTCAACTTTTCGAGTTTTCAGCCATAAAATTTCACTGTTTAACCTTAATTAATTCAGTCTCATTCTAAAGTCCCAGCAATAATAAACTTAGACAAGAAGCTAACAAGCTAAGAACTTGAAAATTAAACCGGAAGGTCCATTGTAGGGTAAACTTCTATTGACATACTTACATTTGCATTAGCAGGAAATTATCTGGCTTAATGTCGGCGTGAACAATATTGCATTTGTGTAGATACTCCACGATAGAAAGGATTTGGCTGCTAAAGTGCATAACCAGCGACTCGTGCATTACCTGTAACATTGCACAAAGGAGTAAAAATGAACGAATAAAGTTAACCATGCTGCCAACTCACCTTAGTGGTAGCAGTACGAATCGTATTATTAATATCAAGCAGAGAACCATACTGCGAGAATTCCGACACCAGAACGCTAGCATTCGGTGCAATCACAGCCGAACAGATATCCATAAATCCCGGTAGCTAAAATAAAACGCAGCATGATTAAGTCTGCACATCGAACCTCGCACGTTGTAACTTACAATATCCGAATTTTTAATCCGTTTTTTAACCTCTGTACAAATATACAACTCCCACGTGTTGGCTGGTTTCTGGTATTTGATGGCAACCACCGCACCGTTAGAAGTGTTGACCGCCCGGAACACAGAGCCGTACGAGCCCCGACCAACTTCCTTCTCCACGCTGTACGTTGTTCCTCCTAATGATGCATTTTGCGATTTGATCAGCTTGGGAAGATTACTATTTACAACCTTATAATTATCCCGATTTTCCCTCGAGGGAAAATCAATTTTTGTAAGGAACGCTTTGCACAGTTCGCTACTGAACGGATCCAGGAACGGCTTGGCCAGGTGAGTATCGATAATGGCCAAAGCTTTCTCCTTCCGTCGCCGCTTCCCTTCTTCGTCCTGTTCCGTCTGGAAGTAGCTGTTCTCCACAACGGTTGAGTTCATCGAGTCTTCATTCTGACCCAACGAGAGATTCGATTCGTGTTTCTTCAGATACCGGAACGACCCAATAGGGGTGGATGTTTTCGAGACACCCCCAGATGTTTGGGTTTGGCGCATGGGAGTAGAACAGGAACTGCCACCGAAGTTAAACGCACCGTTACTGTTGTCTCCCGCAAAAGAAATATTGCTGAATGAGGTGTTGAACTCCGAGTTTGATTGGTAGGAAGAATCGTTTTCATCCGAATCTTCCTCTTCGTCATCGTCATCTTCGAAGTCGTCCTCCTCCGAGTCCAGACAGTCATCCTCTTCTCGATCGTATATATCGTCTTCGTCATCATCGTCGTTGGTAAACCGCGTAGCCTTGGATTTGCTTTTGTTCTTTTTGCTAACAACCTCCGGCGAAGATGCACCGTATGACCGGGATGTGTCGTCGTTTTCTCCCGAAAGTGAGAGTAGCAGGTTGGCGTCATTTACGCGATTTGCCGGAACGACAGTAGCATCAGGATCGTACTTGGAGGATGGTTTGGTCTTGTTTGGAGATGATTTGCTGCTCTTTTTGATGTTGGTCTTCGAACGATCCACCGGAGTAACTGATGCATTTTTACGCTGCGGTTGTGATATGGAGCCGCCGGAATTGTTGCTTGTTGTTGCAATAGAAGGCACTTTCTTGGGTTTGTGATTGGATTCGTGATTGGACGCTATGCTCGTAGAGCTGGTAGCGATTGGTTTTGGCTGTTGATTAAGAATGGGAACGTTTACAGGACTAGGCGCCAAAGACTTCTCTTTCTTGAACTTAATAGTGATGGTTTTGCTTTTGCTGGTTCCGTTCTCTGCTGATGTTGAAAATCGGATTGTGGAGGCTTCAATTTGTTCTTCGAAATCGTCGCAGCTGTTGAATTCGTTGTTGCGAACATTGACAGGGGGCGGCTTAACTGCAACAGGAGGAGCCGGTGCACGTATCTCAGGTTGTGGGAGCTCTTTGGGCGGTTGAAGCTTCTTTGGGCGATGAATGATACGTGGTCGTTGGATGGGTGGTGTTGGTGGAACTTGTTTTGCCGGGGGTTGAATATTAGGTGTTACGGGTTTTGGTGCAGGGGGTGTGGGTTGGATGGCGGGTTTTTGATACGTGGGTTGTTGTTGTTGTTGTTGGACAGGTGTTTGAGGTCTGGTTTGGGCGGATGGTGGATGCGCCAAAGGTGGCGCTTGTTGTGTAGGAGGTTGTGAGAGATGTTGCTGCTGAAGATGATGATGCTGGGGGTGGGGCTGTGGATGTTGAGCGTAATGGTGAGGAGACTGTGCATGGATAGGAGACGCCTGGTGAACCGGTTGATTGTGAGAATAGTTTGGCTGATTGTAAGTTCCATAATGACTGTTTTGATAAGCCCCTTGTGGTTGATATGCAGCCCCGGGTTGATTCGTTGACGGAGCCTGATGTTGAACAGCGTGTTGAATGACTGGAGTTGCCACCGGCGATTGATATTGGCTCTGTTGAGGCTGTTGATGTTGCGGCTGTTGTGGAGGATATGGATGACGATAGGGAGGATAATTGCTTTGTGCGAGAGGCTGTGGGTTCGTCTGTACCGGTGAATGTTGCACGGATTGGGATGGAGCTGGAGGATTAGCTGGATGATGATGTTGCTGCTGGGATTGATAATAGTGGTTTGCGTGTTGTATTGTAGATACTGGCTGAGGTGGGGCAGGAACAGCAGCAATTTGCCTCGAAGGCTGTTGATACTGAGGCAGCGATTGAACTGCTTGTTGAAACGTAATCGATTGATACTGTAAAATTTTATATAATAATCAAACATTAAAAATAGAAATAATAACGTTACCGTATTGAGTTGATGATTTCAAACCATTTCCAATTCTAGCAAATGCTTCATTTCTACTTTCTATTAAAACATCTGATTTACCTACTATGCGTAGTTCGATTCAATTAGAAAAATTGACGAAGAAAGACTAATTATTTCAAGAATAGTGGATACCTTCACTAGTTGAGATCAAATATGGTGAAACAAAATGGTTTGAAATAGATCCACAAAGCAATAGTATCCACTAACCTGATTAGACAGCGGATAGTTCCGTTGAGCTGCTCCTGGATGCTGCTGTGCCTGAGCATAATTTACTTGTTGTTGTTGTTGTTGTTGTTGTTGCTGCTGTTGTTGTTGTTGCTGCTGTTGTTGTTGTTGCTGCTGTTGTTGTTGCTGCTGATACTGCAGTTGCATCTGTCGTTGCCGCTCTTGACGTAGTTTTTCCGCTTCTAGCTGTTGTTGCTTTATCTTTTTTTGCTCTTCCAACTCTTCTTTCCGTCGATACCACTTCCGTGCGCGGATTTCCTCCAGCGAAAATTCCATCGTGGGCCTACCAGTGTGAAGATCCGGATATACAAACGCCTTTGGATAGCAACACTTGCGATTGGCTTCGTATGGTTCCTCCAAGCACAGTGGAACGTCCCATCGTTCATGATTGGACCGTGCTTCACGAACGAAATTTTCCGGCAACCGAATACCGGTAGGTTCGGTATCAACTTTTTCCTCGGGTTGCTCTTCCAGTGTGTAGCCGGTCATATTCGCATCATCGTACACGTAATTTAAAGAAGACGATATAACATAAGCTGAATTGTTTAGATTGCATTCAATCATGCTTTCGTTTCCAAGGGCGTAGTTTTCGATTATGACCGACCTATACTCGGCAGGACGAGATTGCACAGTTTGTTGAGCAGGGGTTTGGACAAGGGGCTGGGGCTGTTGAGCTGGTGCAGGTGCAATTTTTTGAGCGACCGGTTGGGGAGAAACATGCGGCTGAGGCTGAGGTTGAGGAGGCGGCTGCACCACTGGAATCGGCGGCGGGATTTGTACAGGCTGAATAGCTGGTGGCCGCGTTTGTGTGGCCACAGGTGCTTGCGGGTGTGGTGGTTGTTGTTGGGGTTGTAATTGTCGTTGAGGAGCAGTAAGCTGTTGTGCTATTGGATGGGTTTGTTGCACAACTGTTGATTGTACTGAAACAGGGGTTGGCGCTTGATGCGATTGGTGAATCTGTTGCTGAAGATGTTGATGCTGAGTATAATGATTGTGATTACTCTGATAGTAAGTGGAATTTTGTTTGTCTTGCTGATAGTACTGCTCAGCTGTTATTGTAGCAGGAGCAGGAGCTGGAACAGGTGTCGATTGTTGCTGATGTTGTTGTTGTTGTTGTTGATAGTATCCTGCATGATTATAATGTTGCTGGTGTTGTGGTTGCGGATGATGTTGAGCCTGAGATTGGGGATGATGTTGATGGGGCTGTGCAGTTGTTTGGATATGGTTCTGTGTTTGCTGCTGGGGATGATGCTGATGTGGATGTTGCTGCTGTTGCTGTTGTTGTTGATGCTGCTGCTGCTGCTGCTGCTGCTGCTGCTGCTGCTGCTGTTGCTGTTGTGTATAATATTCCCCATTTTCGGTTTTCATCTTTTTCTGAGGCGGACTCAGCGAAGTTATCTGCTGCCTCTGCTCCACCAACGTATTCGCTGATCTTTTCTTTGACGAGGCATCGTTGTACAACATCCTTTGTGCTATAGATAGCCGGAATTTGTTCTGAGCTTCCTGAAGTTCCTCCATGGGTTGCGCTTTAACCTGGATGCCCAGATTGTAGATTGATTCAGCCTGTTTGAATGCATTAGCAGCATCGTAATAGTGCGCCCACCCAATGTAGAAACAGGCGCATTGTGTTCCAACATTCTTTTTATACAGGAATTGGTACAAGTTCAAAGGATTTGCCTGCATGTCAATCTAGAATAGGAAACAAGCTTAGTGTTCATAATAAATCCTTATCCATATATCGCTGGCAGACAAAAAGCTGAAGAAAGAGGATAGTTTAAACACTCCAAGTTCAAACACAAACAGGGAATGAAAAACAGCGACAATTACAACATTCCTTGATTACAAACAACAAGTCTTACTTACAGATCTATTCAGTTCTAAAATTAGTGGGACAAATTGACTCGAGTTTGAATTTTATGATCAAAGGTAACATGGGATAATTATGCGTAGAACGACAGTAAATTGCTACCTAGGATATTTTTGTTATCAATTTATAAGTTCCAACGCATAACTTTTCACCAGTTTCAATACAGAATACGATTGCATTGCAATAACAAATTATGGACAAATACAATAAGGATTTTTTATTGAAAGCGCTCTATTTCTGTAATTACATACTGTACGTTGCTTGAAGACTACACGTGTTAGAAAATCCTCCCAGATAAGATTTTAGATTTTTCCTGTAAAGATGTATTGTTTTTCTGGTAATCTGGTTGATATTACCAGATTACCAAAAATTCAATACATCTTCCCCTTAAAATCTGAATTGTTATCTGGGAGGATTTTCTAACACATGTGGTCTTCAAGCAACGTACAGTAAATAGGGAAATAGAGCGCTTTCAATAAAAATTCCCACACTAAGGTTACGTAAACAAAATAAGCGAGATATTATATCATCTATCCTTTTTTTGAGTGCGTTCTCCTACTTACAAATTTCATCCATAGTTTCACCATCCGCACATCCTGCTTGTAATTTTCGAAGTTTTCAAAGTTCGACAAGCACTGTTCCAAAATCTTCCTGAAGCCGCCGTCCTTGTCGAACACTTTGTGCTGCTCCAACCAGCAAATATAGTTGAACCAAATGTCCAACGAATCCGCCCCACTGTAGGCCCTGATGGCGTCCTCCCAAGCGCGCTTGTCGGACTCGTACCGATTGAGGGCGGCTTCCGTTATGTGATGGGAATTCATCGTGCCACCCTGGTGTCGATTTTCAGCCGACTGGTTTCCTCGGTCGCAGATTTCAGTTATGATGCACCCTTGCCCGGTTCAATATATAAGTACGGTTAACATCTGGACCTATGAATGAGATTAGAATAGAGATTATGTGATAATATGTTCATTTTGAAGCGTGCTTAATATAATGTTCTTATAGGTTACGCTGAATTAACCCTTTCCTACCAGGATTATCCACTACTTCAAGCATAATTTTTCATAACGACGTATGTAACAAATATGAGGATTCGAGAAATCCTTTGCAGAAAGTTGGCAAAACTTTTTCTAAAACTGTTTTAAAACTAAATCTTTTTTCAATACTTTTTTCCGCTGGCATGCATCATTACAAGACACGTAATAAGCGTGCTTCACAGTAAAGCTCAGTTCATTCAAATTCATTGTGAAAAACGATAAAATTATACATACACCGGTATGCTACACGTACGTCGGTGTACATTGGTCGGTTTTCCATAGTGCACGATTGACGCAACTGCAGTTTTGTTTTGTTTTTTTTTGTTACATAGGTCGCTCTTAGTTCCCATATGTTAAAGCGACGTATGTAACAGTGAGACTTCAAAAATAGAAATTTTTACATACGTCGATTCGCAAAAAGATTGAATTAAAGAATTTTAAGATCTGAAATCAGTAAAATCGATGCGTATTATATAAAGCCGCGTGTGATTGTCACGTTGTATTAAAAACCCCGTTTTGTTAATTTTGTTACATACGTCGTTATGAAAAATTATGCTTGACTTGTATTACCCAGCTGGGTGATATTTCTAGAATACCAAAAAACACGGGTCGATGAATGAAGAAAAATGCGTTTGGAAATTCTTGGAATGCACGTTTGAAAATGTATTGATTTCAATGTGTGTTCCCGACTATACGGGGCAATATGAGCCACCATTTGGGGCAGTATGGGCCACCCATCCAAAACGTTTATTTAGGCGAAAAAAGTATCGTAGTATGGAAATATACGATATTCCTACAACAGTATGGGGTATTCCATTCCAAATAAAATTATTAAACCGCACAACAGCGGACTGAACCGATTTGCCACTCTTCACCGTTTGAACAGCCACATTTAAATTCAAGCATAATTTTTCATAACGACGTATGTAACAATTATGATGATTCGAGAAATCCTTTGCAGAAAGTTGGCAAAACTTTTTCTAAAACTGTTTAAAAACTAAATCTTTTTTCAATGTTTTTTTCCGCTGGCATGCATCAATACATGTTACGTAATAAGCGTGCTTCACAGCAAAGCTCAGTTCATTCAAATTCACTGTGAAAAACGATAAAATTATACATACACCGGTATGCTACACGTACGTCGGTGTACATTGGTCGGTTTTCCATAGTGCACGATTGACGCAACTGCAGTTTTGTTTTGTTTTGCTTTTTTTGTTACATAGGTCGCTCTTAGTTCCCATATGTTAAAGCGACGTATGTAACAGTGAGACTTCAAAAATAGAAATTTTTACATAGGGTAAAATACGGCATTGGCAGGGTGCGAAAGTTGTTGGCACCCTCAAGAATATTTGAATTTTCCAGCAAACATACACTATTTATGAACATAATTTTCATCCAATTACACAAACTCAAGTCTAGGCTTTCATTTGAATAAGTTGTTAGTGCAAAAGTAGCGATTTTTGAGGAATTAATCACCGAAACAAATAAGCATCTGCGAAATCCTTGCCATTATTGCATTGCCAAAGAAAGCAGCACACGAATAGCAAACTGTTACTTACTTTTTTGGATCGCCTGTTTCTCCTCTTTATTGTGTATGGCACGACAAATTAAGTATGTAAATCACTTTTTACACTTTATCGACACTTGATTATCACCACAAAGAGCAAATTTATGCAATTTTTGCTCTATGTTTCACTAAATAAAATCAGGACTGTTCGTTTTCTTTGGCAGTAGCACACTTCGAAATACAGCGAGAGAATGTGTTTGTGAGCATATCAAACACACGCTCAAAAGATACCACGCTCAATTATATGTGATTTGAAAACTACGAACAAAATATCCGGCATTGGCATTTATTTTAAAATTGTGTTAAAATACAAATGCTTCTATTCAGATTTTTACGTAGACCGTGAATTATATCAAAAGTTATTGCCACACCGCACCACAGTATCTAGAGGGAAACGAGATTGCTGATGAGCTAGCCAGGAATGGATCTAATGAAAGGTTCATTGGCCCTGAGCCCTTCTGCGGGATCTCAGACTGCTCTGTAAAAATGGAACTGAACAAATATATGGTCAGTCAAATCACATCAAACTGGAATGCACTTCCCCATACGAGCCAATCCAAAAGGCTCGTAACGATTAACCCCAAGAAAACCCAACAACTATTAGGTCTCAACAAAAGGGATCTCAACATCTACACCGGTCTAATAACTGGACACTGCCCTGCAGATACCATCTACAAAAGATCGGAACAATCCAAACCTCAAATTGCCGCTTCTGTGACGAGGAGAGAGAAACATCAGAACACATCCTCTGCTATTACAGTGCACTCACCCAACGTAGGTTCAAAGTTCTCAGCAAGCCCTTTTTAGGGCCTGCTGAAATATGGATCTTATCCCCCAAGGACGTGGTTGGCATCATAAAGCTAGTCTCGCCAGAATGGGGGAGTCACATACTGTAACTCAGGATCTCTATTCATCAATAATAGATGGTCTTGAGTTCAGTCGATACCAAGGTATCTCAGTGACAAACATGTTACTGAGATAACTTGCGTATTTCACAGCAAAAGGGTATATCACAATAGTCCTAAAATCTGGACGCAGTGATCTTCACCCGACAAACGAGGACAGTATTTTAACATTTTGTGGCTGACAGGACTGACAGGACAAATTCAATTCTTTCCAAGCTCATCAAAAAATTCATAACCATGCCCGTTCCTACATAGCGCATTTCAACCATAATTAATTGCCTACTTTTAAGGTATTATCTATTATTCAACTGTGAAACGTAGTGTATGAATGAGGTGGCTTCAGCTGCTGGATAGGACAGTGCTGCCCATTATCTAACATATGAAGACTCACGAGGTGGAATATATTGTTAATATACTATACTGGCAGAACCAACGAACTTCGTTTCACCTAAAATTGATTAATTCTATATTTTTTACATTTGAAATTTATTATATTATAACAAACATATCATGTAAGGACCTTGTTTATTTGAAACTGGTTGATATACTTTTGATTACGTGTGTAGACTCTAAGGCATTATTTACATACTTCAAGGATTTCTTGAATAACCATAGACAAAAGCTGCAAATCTCGGCAGCGGACAAAAAGTATATAAGTCTTCAAAATGGCCAAAATTATTCAAATAGGTTGAAAACTGTAAAAGTTATGAAAATTTCAATATCTGGGTACTCGGGAACCCTCTTTGCCTTTGGGTTAACTTTGATTTTCAATGTGTTTAAATGCTTTTGCCTATCTGTCTACATGACATAAAATTAATGTCAAGGCTAAAAATTCATGTTTTGTTTTAAGCCAGTTTTGATAATTAAAAAAAATTGTTCCAAATTTGAGTGAAGCGAGATGAGCGTGCGGCCGATTAATATGAATGAATTTTTCTACTGGAGGATGTAAACAACCAGTATTTGGCACCAATACATTTCCAGTTTTCTTGTTCCATGTCTAGTTGCTGAATGGAGCAAACTCATTGCTGATAATAGAAATTGCTATGCCAATAGAAGAAACGATGACCTGTACTTTAATATTGAATTTACTGAATTTGTGGTAAAAGCTGTTAAATTTAGTGAATACCAATCATCAAAGGAAGAGCATACAAATGTATACCAGTTGAGCTGTACCTGTGTTTTAGTGTAATTATTCATTATTTTTATATTTCAATTTGGCGAATGTCTTAGACTGCCAAGAATAGGTATTTTCCCCTACGTCGATTCGCAAAAAGGTTGAATTAAAGAATTTTAAGATCTGAAATCAGTAAAATCGATGCGTATTATATAAAGCCGCGTGTGATTGTCACGTTGAGCTTGAGCTTGAGCTTGATTGACTGCTCGTAGTTGCTACTCCATTATGACCAGATCAGCTGTTCTTGCACAGGGAACCAACAGATGTTTGCTTGGGACTAGCACACATCTTCGATGTACAAGTACTGGTGATCTCATTTGTTAGGTCATACTGGCGCCTGCCACGTCAGAATGCAAGTCAATGTAGGGAAGGGGGAGGAAATGATGATGCAATAATTCGCCCACTGCAAGCCGAATATACCTCTGCACTTGCCACGAGTTCATGCGGAATCTGTTGGAATTTCTGGGTTAGGTTGGAGAGGCAGAGGTCCGCCTTGGTTAACGAGCTGCCAATGTGATAGATATAGGAGAAGGTAACTGATGGAATTTCTAATTGGATGTAGGAAACGAGCTCTATAGTTCATTTCCAATTCTAGCAGATTACTGTTAGAATACTCAAGTTGAAGGTATAGGAATAGTAATGGAAACGGTATGGAAGTCCATTTCCAGTTCTAGCGATTGCTAGAACATGAGAAATAAAGAGAAAGATACAAAGTAGGAGAATGGAACGGACCTGGGATTGAACCCACGACCTCCTGCGTATGAGGCAGAAGCAGTAGCCATATGACTACCAAGCCCGCTTATTATATAAAGCCGCGTGTGATTGTCACGTTGTATTAAAAACCCCGTTTTGTTTACTTTTGTTACATACGTCGTTATGAAAAATTATGCTTGAATTGGTCAATGGTCATTTTTTCTGTTTCGATCGCAGTAATGCGCTGTTGTAATTTTTCCATAATAAATCTTACATATTATATGATTATCTTATTATCTTATCAGATTATCTTCCGTCGTCTGTCACCATTAGTGAACGAGTTCGTGGGAAGTTATCAAGCCGGCTTCGTTGACGGCCGCTCGACAACGGACCAGATCTTTACTGTACGGCAAATCCTTCAAAAATGCCGTGAATACCAGGTCCCAACGCACCATCTGTTCGTTGATTTCAAGGCGGCATACGACAGTATAGACCGCGTGGAGCTATGGAAAATTATGGACGAGAACAGCTTCCCTTACCAGACTGATCAAAGCAACGGTGGATGGTGTGCAAAACTGTGTGAAGATCTCGGGCGAACACTCCAGTTCGTTCGAATCGCGCCGGGGACTAAGACAAGGTGATGGACTTTCGTGCCTGTTGTTCAACATTGCGCTAGAAGGTGTCATGCGGAGAGCCGGGTGTAACAGCCGGGGTACGATTTTCAACAGATCCAGTCAATTTATTTGCTTCGCGGATGACATGGACATTGTCGGCCGAACATTTGCAAAGGTGGCAGAACTGTACACCCGCCTGAAACGTGAAGCAACAAAAGTTGGACTGGTGGTGAATGCGTCAAAGACAAAGTACATGCTTGTGGGTGGAACCGAGCGCGACAGGGTCCGCCTGGGAAGCAGTGTTACGGTAGACGGGGATACCTTCGAGGTGGTCGAGGAATTCGTCTACCTCGGATCCTTGCTAACGGCTGACAACAACGTTAGTCGTGAAATACGAAGGCGCATCATCTGTGGAAGTCGGGCCTACTACGGGCTCCAGAAGAAACTGCGGTCGAAAAAGATTCGCCACCGCACCAAATGTGTCATGTACAAGACGTTAATAAGACCGGTAGTCCTCTACGGACATGAAACATGGACAATGCTCGAGGAGGACTTGCAAGCACTCGGAGTATTCGAGAGACGGGTGCTTAGGACCATCTTTGGCGGTGTACAAGAAGACGGTATGTGGCGGCGAAGAATGAACCATGAGCTCGCCCAGCTCTACGGCGAACCCAGTATCCAGAAGGTAGCTAAAGCCGGAAGGGTACGATGGGCAGGGCATGTTGCAAGAATGCTGGACTGCAACCCTGCAAAGATGGTGTTCGCTTCCGATCCGGCAGGTACGAGACGACGTGGAGCGCAGCGAGCGAGATGGGCAGACCAGGTGCAGAACGACTTGGCGAGCGTGGGGCGTATTCGAGGATGGAGAGATGCGGCCTCGAACCGTGTATTGTGGCGTCAAATTGTTGATTCAGTGTTATCTGTATAGATGTAGACTAAATAAATGAATGAATATTATATGATAATATTTTTGTATTTGACTACTGAAAATTGAACTTGTGCGAATTTTAAGACTTGATATCTTGCTCAGTGCAAGTATGCCCATATTGCCCCATAGAGACTGGTTTTGGGAAAAAAAAAATATGATGAATTCAGATTTGTATCAATACAAACACATGTGCACAATATTCAATTTTAATATATCTTTTGATTGTGGTATATTTTTGACCTGTATTTTAATCAGTTTTGTGTCAAAACCTTATTTATAAACTTCAAATCTTATAATAATTTTGCCTATGCAGCGAAAATGTACATTTTCAAGTGTATTTTCATGTTTAAATTGAAGTTCAATACGGTTTTCACGTTGATGCATATGTGGAGCATCCTCTTAAAGATCATATAACTTTTACATGATAAAACTTGTCAATAAGCTCAAAATGAGGGTGGCTCATATTGTCCCTACTGCCCCTACATAGGGTTAAGTCACTGTTCTGTGTTAGATTTGGAAGATGAAAAAAATTTTACCTTCATTCGAAAAAGAAAATTTAAATGCATAGAAATAGACTAAAGTCAAATTTTATAATATTATGTTTATTTTATTTTATTTCAATATTTCTGCAATTAGTATTCTAGGTTTCTTACACTGAGATACAGATTACCTTACACCAGTTTTTTGGGCATTACACAAGTTTGGTACAATAATGACAAAAAGAATAATTCAAGACAAAATTTTCAAAACGACTTATCTGCTTTTGTAAACAAAGATTCGAACAACGATTTGACGAATCTGATAGCTCTACCACGCAAACCAACACCATCAATAGGTAGGTGAAGGTTTCCGCTAACTGTTGATGTTGTTGATTTGCGTGGGAGAGCTATGAGATTCGTCAAATCGTCGTTTGAATCTTTGTTTACAAAAGCAGATAAGTCGTTTTGAAAATTTTGTCTTGAATTAACGAGTAAGGGAAGAAAATACAAAACAACCTTATAAGGTTCAAAACAACGGTTTTGTACAGTACAGCAATATTTTAGCAACTGGATCTAATCGTGAACGGCCGCTCACAACAAGGTATACTGCCTATAATCGCATATTTGTCCCATATGAATAGGGAGCCCGGGCATCAGGGACTATGTCCAAGGGCTTGACGATCCCTCCCCAGGCCATCTGCGAGTTGTGGGGCTTGCCTAGGATGTGGTGGGGTTTGACAGTGAGCCCTGTTAAATTCCTATAAAAAGCAATAAGCTGCCTGGAAAACCAATAACTACTAACAATATAAGAGATATTGCGACTTGATATAATCGGCAAAGACCTAGGCGACGAATAAATGATCACGATTGGAAGCTAAGCTTGGAACATGGAACTGCAAGTCGGTAGGTTTCGCAGGTTGCGACAGGATGATCTACGATGAATTACATCCCCGCAACTTCGACGACATGGCGCTGCAGGAGATTTGTTGGACAGAAAGTGTGGAAAAGTGGGCATCGAGCGGCTACCTTCTACCAAAGCTGTGGCACCACCAACGAGCTGGGAACCGGCTTCATAGTACTGGGTAAAATGCGCCAACGCGTGATTGGATGGCAGCCAATCAACGCAAGGATGTGCAAGCTGAGGATTAAAGGCCGTTTCTTCAACTATAGCATCATCAACGTGCTCTGCCCACACGAAAGGAGACGACGACGAGAAAGAAGCGTTCTACGCACAGCTGGAGCAGATATACGATGGATGCCCACTGCGGGACGTCAAAATCGTCATCGGTGACATGAACTCACAGGTAGGAAGGGAGGAAATGTATAGACCGGTCATCGGACCGAATAATCTGCACACCATATCGAATGACAACGGCCAACGATGCATGAACTTCGCAGCCTCCCGCGGAATGGTAGTCCGAAGCACCTTCTTTCCCTGTAAAAATATCCACAAGGCCACATGGAGATCACCTAATCAAGAAACGGAAAACCAAATTTGAGCACGTTCTAATCGACGGTAAATTCTTCTCCGACATCACGAGGAGCCGCAGGAGTGGATGGAAGGTGTCGTGTGTCCTATCTACAAAAAAGGCGATAAGCTGGATTGTAGCAACTACCGCGCAATCACATTGCTGAACGCCGCCTACAAGGTACTCTGCCAATTTTTGTGCCGTCGACTAGCACCATTTTCAAGGGAGTTCGTGGGGCAGTACCAGGCGGGTTTTATGGGCGAACGCTCCACCACGGATCAAGTGTATGCCATTCGCCAAGTACTGCAGAAATGCCGCGAATACAACGTGCCCACAAATCATCTATTCATCGACTTCAAAGCCGCATATGATACAATCGATCGGGACCAGCTATGGCAGCTAATGCACGAACACGGATTTCCGGATAAACTGACACGGTTGATCAAAGCGACGATGGATCGGGTGATGTGCGTAGTTCGAGTTTCGGGGGCATTCTCGAGTCCCTTCGAAACCCGCAGAGAATTACGGCAAGGTGATGGTCTTTCGTGTCTGCTATTCAACATCGCTTTGGAAGGGGTAATACGAAGAGCAGGGATTAACACGAGTGGTACAATTTTCAATAAGTCCGTCCAGCTATTTGGCTTCGCCGACGACATAGATCTTATGGCACGTAACTTTGAGAAGATGGAGGAAGCCTACATCAGAATGAAGAGGGAAGCCAAGCGTAACGGACTAGTCATCAACACGTCGAAGACGAAGTACATGATAGGAAGAGATGCAAGAGAAGACAATGTGAGCCACCCACCGCGAGTTTGCATCGGTGGTGACGAAATCGAGGTGGTAGAAGAATTTGTGTACTTGGGCTCACTGGTGACTGCCGAAAATGATACCAGCATAGAAATTTGGAGACGCATAGTGGCTGGAAATCGTACATACTCCGATCGAATAGAGTGCGCCGCCGTACCAAACTGACAATCTACAAAACGCTCATTAGACCGGTAGTCCTCTACGGACACGAGACCTGGACGATGCTCGTGGAGGACCAACGCGCACTTGGAGTTTTAGGAAGGAAAGTGCTGCGTACCATCTATGGTGGGGTGCAGATGACGGACGGTACATGGAGGAGGCGAATAAACCACGAGTTGCATCAGCTGTTAGGAGAACCATCCATCGTTCACACCGCGAAAATCGGACGACTGCGGTGGGCCGGGCACGTAGCCAGAATGTCGGACAGTAACCCGGTGAAAATGGTTCTCGACAACGATCCGACGGGCACAAGAAGGCGAGGTGCGCAGCGGGCAAGGTGGATCGATCAGGTGGAAGATGACTTGCGGACCCTCCGTAGACTGCGTGCGTGTAGCCATGGACCGAGCCGAATGGAGAAGACTCATATACCGCACAGGCCCCTTCGGCCTTAGTCTGAATAAATAAATAATAATAATAATGACATAGACATTGTCGGCCGAACATTTGCAAAGGTGGCAGAACTGTACACCCGCCTGAAACGTGAAGCAACAAAAGTTGGACTGGTGTGAATGCATCGAAGACAAAGTACATGCTTGTGGGCGGAACCGAGCGCGATAGGGCCCACCTGGGAAGCAGTGTTACGATAGACGGGGATACCTTCGAAGTGGTCGAAGAATTCGTCTACCTCGGATCCTTGCTAACGGCTGATAACAATGTTAGTCGTGAAATACGAAGGCGCATCATCTGTGGAAGTCGGGCACACTACGGGCTTCAGAAGAAACTGCGGTCAAAAAAGATTCGCTACCGCACCATTGTGTTATGTACAAGACGCTAAAAAGACCGGTTGTCCTCTACGGACATGAAACATGGACAATGCTCGAGGAGGACTTGCAAGCACTCGGAGTATTCGAGAGACGGGTGCTTAGAACCATCTTTGGCGGTGTGCAAGAAGACGGTGTGTGACGGCGAATAATGAATCACGGGCTCGCCCAACTCTACGGCGAACACAGTATCCAGAAGGTAGCTAAAGCCGGAAGGGTACGATGGGCAGGGCATGTTGCAAGAATGCCGGACAGCAACCCTGCAAAGATGGTGTTCGCTTCCGATCCAGCAGATACGAGACGGCGTGGAGCGCAGCGAACGAGATGGGCAGACCAGATGCAAAACGACTTAGCGAGCGTGGGGCGTATTCGAGGATGGAGAGATGCGGCCTCGAACCGTGTATTGTGGCGTCAAATTGTTGATTCAGTGTTATCTGTTTAGATGTTAACTAAATAAATGAAGTTGCATTCAATAAAGCCTATAGTTGATCATTATTGAAATTGATAATATAAAACCGGTCAATTATTTCAAAAGTTCTGAATGTAGTGGTCCGTAAATGGAACACAACCGTTGTCTTCGTCAGTACACTTCTTGTGAGTCATGTATTCCAAGTAGCCTACTCTGGTGATCTAGTCTACTACATCTCTCCTTTGTTTTAATAAAGTTTTAAATATAATTTGAGCATCGTTGTATCTATATTATTGGTACATGCTAGATGCTAGAACTTTAAACATGAATGTTGTATTTCTTGTTGAGTACAGTTGCCTTCATAACGATTTCCTAACTCCTAGAAATAAGACGCTTGACCTAATGATTGAAGTCAGTTTCAGAGGATGTCTAAAATGTTGATATTGATTTTAGAATATTATTGAAAAGACAAATAGGTATCATTAACGAATGTCATCACTGCGTTGAAAACGGTGGCTTTCCTTACAAGTAAGTAATTGCATGCATCATTGTAATTGGTTGTAAACTATTTTTTTTTCTTGATGAAACCTAATCTCTCTTTCTCTCCTCGTTTATTTTATACTTCGCCATATGAATAAATAATCAATAATGGCATTTTACCATTCAACAAATTTTGGAAATAAAAAAAATATTCTGCTACGAGAGACTATTTATTAATTCATAAGAAAAATCTTGATGATCAACTCTGTACACAAACCATTACACTAATCGATAGATATCAGTGTTAATCATGTATTCCTGTTGGCTAGTTGGTCCACATCATCTTTTTTTTTCTTAATTTCTTTGCTCCTAATTTAAGCTTGAATTTTTTTGTTTTTTTTTACAAAACCATTTTATATATGCTTTTACATAAACCAACTAACGTTCTTATTTACGTTCGTTTGAACATTTAAACAAACGTCAATTGCTGTATTTTTTCCGTATTCGCATTTTTTTTATTGTTATTTTTGAGTTAATTTAATTCATCTTCTTCATTATCCAATTATAGATTTTTGAATCACATTTGCCCATCACAAACTCGCTACAACAAAATTTATTACTTGTTGGGGAGGCACATTAATATGCCTAGATTGAATATTTAAATTTAATACACATTTTTGTTAGTGAAGTATTTTTAACGCGTTCAACTAATATAAATAATTTATGGCTTAACAGAGCTTTATGAACTTCTTAAATTAACCAATTTAAAACTTACCGGTTCCTTAAATGTATACGTCGATTTCAATCCTATTTCCATTTCGGAACATATAGAGCCAATAAGCTTCCTGACTAGTGTAGTGGAGATGCATTGTGTTCCAGCCAATAGTGTGAGATATCTATAGCTTGATAGTTACCTATTATATAGTCATCAACATTTTTAGTAGCACATGGGTCGCTCATGTAGTGCTAGTTTACTGCTAGAATAGAATAATATTTTAGTTCGTGTGCGATCAACACAGGATTTTCAGACGTTTCAGTTTTTTTAGCTGTAACCATGGTAGCAAATGAATATTTTCTAACAAATTTGAAAATTCAATTTCAGGTGCCAAATGGGCTGAGAAACAAAGGTTCTCCTACATTTGGTCTTTTGACGGACTAGGGTTACACATGGTCCCTCTTCGTCTCCCTCTTCACTTGCGGACTAGAATTTAGTATTCTCTGCGCAACGTTACCAGGTATACGGACTGGATTACTCCCTTCGTTTTCCTGGGTTTTCTGCGGACTGGAATTCTACATTCCCTTCGCCTAGCTACCAGTTTTACGGACCAGAATGCTCTCATTCTCTTCGTTTTACTGGGTTTGATCTGCGGACTGGAATTCAGCATTCCCTGCGCACAACTACCAGGTATACGGACTAGAAAACGTCTTCTCTTCGTTATCCTGGATTTTTTTATAATTCCACAACATGATAATCACTATTCTCTATTCCATTATTTTTTTTAGTGATTCAGAATACAGACATAATTTTTAATAATCAGCTTTACCTTATCCATCGTTTTTTTTTTTCAATATTTTCATATATGAAAGCCAACGTTTAGACTTCACTTTATACTGTTCTTCAATTTGACTTGAAAATTGACAAGAATGAAAATTGATTTATCCTCGTCGCCAATGTAGTGGTCCGTAAATGGAACACAACCGTTGTCTTCGTCAGTACACTTCTTGTGAGTCATGTATTCCAAGTAGCCTACTCTGGTGATCTAGTCTACTACACTGAAGAATATGGTGGATTTTCACTTAGTCATGAGCACAAAGCGTTTGTAAAGGTTTGTTAGGACAAGATTAAATAACAGTGTTTTGATTTTGTCAAGACTGAAAAGCCATCTCCGAATTTGTAAAGGTAGGCAATTATTGTTAGTACAGTGGTGTTCGGAATAATAGCAGTGAAGGCCGATTTTCATACAAAATAGCCAACTTTGGCATGCTGTAACTTTGTTCCCCGATGATCGATTGAGCTGAAATTTTAGCAGTGAGCTACATATATGTTGAAGTTGACATACATGAAATATCAAATTTATTAGACAGCTTGTTGAAAAATGGCATACCAGGTCAAATTATTCAAAATAATAGCAGTGCTTAGTTTATATAGATATTGGCTAATTTAAATGTCATATTCCACAATTCATATTATTAACATAATCTTCTAGGTATCCGTTATCACCTACAAACAAGTTAATAACTATTCATTCAATTGTTTTTCAGATATTTACAAAAAAAACTGTTTTGCTGCTATTATTCCGAACACCACTGTATGTTACAAACTAAGACGAAGTGTAACAATTATATCGACAAAGGCATTATCATTGCTAGGTGGATTTATCCGGGTTTTCCAACTTATTCTTATTTCACAATTATTTGCAATAGAAATTGAACCGGTGAGCAAAATATACAGAAATGTTTGTCTTGCGTGATACTTTGTTCCTAGGGCAGGATCATTAGAGCATTGTTATAAAATGTCAATTCGGTGTTCTGGGACTATTTACCAATGTGTAATAGACATTTTTTAAAACATTATTTATAATTCTGGATTTTTTGATAGAACTGGATCTCTTGGAAGAATTCGATAACATTATCAGACAGATTATTGTTCCAAATACAAAGTGTGAGAAGAGCCAGCGGGATCACAAAATTTTCACGAAATGATATAACATTTCGACATTAATGTCGTTTAAAATAATTTATTTCTGAATTAGTCCCATATCACGAGACCGTCACGAGACAGCTGGTATCTAAAAAGTTATGGAAATTAATGTAGCCAAAAAAGTCGATTTTTACGCGTAAAATGCAACTTCAGTGTATTCCAGATTTGATATAACATAAATTTTCGATAGTATGTATGTCAGAATGCAAAAAAATGTTTCTTTGTAAAGTGGCTTAGCTCTATATCATACAGTTTCTAGTTATTTTATAGAAATTTTCATATTTTTTTACTATACAAAAAACAAAAATCACGATTTTTTATAAAAAAGTAACCAAACGTGAATATAATATTTATTGCGTAACACTTGTTATGTACCATCATTCATTAAATATTAATTCAATGCTTATCGCATAGTGAATATAGGACACCAAAGTTGGAGAATATCCCAAATCAAGGATAGTTAAATGGACACAATCATTTTATCTATTACTGAATTCTGTACAAAATGTGTAGGTTTCTCTGTAGAAGAATCAACATTGCCTATGCATAAGCTAAAATAGATCTGCTTACCAAATCTCTTCCATACTGCCAGACTTTAAAGCCACCCATCAGTTCGTGCCACGCAAGAATATCCAAACCAAAACAAAAACATTTGATTCAACAGAGAAATTTTCATACAAAATAAACTACACCCGACAAAGTTCAACGAAGAATAATGCACTCAAGAGGGGTTGCAAAGCGCACCCAGGCTATGCCACCGGAGCAAGAAGCACCTCCTCCACAGAGTATAGTACTTTAGCAGAGCGGTCGAGTCAGCCGAGAACGATGATGCAAAACAGCAACACGAAGGGAACTACTGGGTGCGGGGACAAGAGGGGAAGCGCATCGTTCATCTTTTTCAACTCGGGCTCCTGCTGCTGGCTGGTGGCCGTCGCGAACTTTTCCTCCACTTTTCACTCCACTTTTTCACGCACCAAATCCACCCCAAACCAGCATCCCACATGCAATTTCCATTCCGGTAATGTTGAACAACACTTTCAGTGCACTTTAGCTCAAAAATTTGACCTAAAACTAGCAAAATAATGAAATTTACCGAAAACAACACTCACTTTTCACTCGAACAGTGTGTGGCGAGAGCAGGACAGACAGATGCACGTCATTGGCCATTCCGTTCACTCCTCTCGATGAGAACTGTCAAAATGTCAAATAAGACGCCAATGAAGTTTAAGGAACGTCCGCCAGATGGATACGTGTGCATGCAATAGAGTGAAATATTTCAGTACGTTTACACTCAGAAAAAAAAAACATATCAAGCATATTTTTTCATAAGGACGTAACAAAGGTAAACAAAACGAGTTTTTTGCAAATTGAATATCTTTCGGATGCTTGATTTGTCCCATCTTTACATGCACAGCAAAAAATAATGTAATTTACATCGATGTAAAGTGAGAGATGTACAAAATTTCCTATGTATTGATGAAATTCAAATGCATATAAACATTCATTTGAATTAGCAACACTATAACCAGAGACCGGCGGAGTGAAAAACTGTCGAAATGGCAACGTATGAAAATGCATGAAATCGTGAAAATAATGCTGGCAGCACTTGAACTTTTTGCTTGCTTCTTATGGAAGCAAAAAGTAAACAAGTCGAAATGGAACCGCTTTTGACGGTTCGATTGGAAACAAGATGGCGTCTTCGCCGATCTCTTATTCTAGTATTTCTAATTTGAATGTGATATTGTCGGGCCGCCACCAAACCGGACCGCGCGATTGAGCACTCGCGACAATTTGAAATATTTCATTAGTAGTGCGCATCATGCACGCATGGATGTACTATCATGCGCACTAATCAGAAATGAGTTGCGACGTCTGATAACTGCAGATATTTCATTTTATTGAAAACAAATTTTCGATTTTCTACTATACACGGAATATTATTCTCAATCCAGTTGAAAACCGGAATTGGGGGATAGCCGAGGGGCGATCAACTATACAAATCAGTTGAATCGTAAATACGTGCATCAAAAAATACATGAAAAAATACTTGAAAAATACAAAAATTCTTTTTAGTACTTCAATTCAAAATAATTCATCAATACGTCTGCAATCCGTCAATACGACACAAAGTACAATTTTAATACCTGAATAATACGCCGATTCACCAAAAATACGACAATACCTGTTAATACGAATCAGTTTGTTTATTTTGACAGATATGGAAATGGAATTATTGTTTTAGAAAAGACAATCCGGTGCATAAATAACTCCAAAGGCGTGTAATTTCCATTCCCTATTACCGGCACGATTATCGGTATGTGCACCAAGGAGAATTTACACAATCGAGCCGGACAAATTCATTTTGGAATGTTGTGGTGAAGGTCCTTGGGGGACCAATCCCCAGCTGCGAGATTTATGGGCCAAACACAATTGATACGTTTGCGTGCGTTTTGACAGTTTTCCCATGGGAAAACTGTCAAAACGCACGCAAACGTATCAATTGTGTTTGACCCATTACTCGCATCATCGTGTTTAAGTAAATTTCGGATGGTGTCAAAGCAAGGTTCATAGTAGAGCTGGAAGGCTTTTTGGAATAGTTAAAGATGTTTGAAAAATCATCCGAGAACGTTCACAGCTCTCATCGCAACCAACATGATTTCCGGATTATCCCATCAGGGCATTGGGACCTGCACTGACTGGCAGAGCTCATATATACCTTAAATTTTATATATTGATTCACATGGTCATAAAATACTATGGTAAACCCAAAATATTTTTTTCCAATGAATTGTCCATAATGATACGAACATGAAATAACATATTTGACCCTTTCACTCATTATAAATATTAATCTTGATGTTAACGTAGCAAAAATAGTCTTTAGTATAAATACACCATTAGGGTCTGTTCAAATATTACGTAACGCGTAAAACGTTGTTTTTAATAACTCCCCACTCCCTCGTAACAATCTGTAACAAATTTCAGAACTACCCCCACCCCTATGCGTAACGCGTAACAAAAACAGTTTTATGAAAAAAGTATTGTTTTTGGTAACATTTGAAACACGATACAATAAATTATTATGTATTGTATATTGTATCCTGTTTTAAAGATAATAAATATATTTTTTAAATTTTGAATATTTTGTCTCTATGCAATTAAATTGTTACGCGTAACAAAATCTTAAAGGCCACCACCCTGTACATTTTGCGTAACAAATCGTAACAAAAATTAAACAACCCCCCACCCCCTACTGCGTTATGTAATATTTGAACAGACCCTTATTGTAAATGTTTTCATTTCATTCAAGATAAAAATGTAGAAAAAATCTTCACGTCTTTGTTTTGAAAAGAGTTAGATGATTTTTACAAATATGAACACGTTAATAATGCGATTCACGACGTATTTTCTTCTCTTCTCCCATTGCTTCCTTTTCTCTTCCCAAATCCCCAGAGTTTGAGCGAAACATAGCTGCCATTTCTTCCTTCCTGTTCCTCTACTGTAATAAACAATGAAGAACTGTCATTAGTTGTGTGAAGAATTTTGCTTCCACTTCGCGAATGAAAGAAAAATACCTTCAACAAGACGCGAAAAATACAATTCATAGACGTAAAATACAATTAATGATGAACTTAATACACTACAATACAAAAATACACAAAAATACTTCAATACGTCAAATAATACGAAAATTCAAAATAATTCCTCAATACGTCTTTCCAATTCAGGCAGATGAATCGTAAATACCGTGCAAACTCAAACTTCGGACGCTTAAGCACTTTCTGATGTACAATCATCCTGTTAACTCACATTTTAAATCACACCGTTTAAATCACCATTGCAATCACTAAGTACAGTATTCATCTTTTAACTACGTATTTAATATGTGCAAGATATTGCGAAGAATGTTTGCAATTTATGAAAATGTCCGGCTTCTGTTTGATTCAAACCTCGGACACCGGCGGGGTTGTATTCATATTTCGGACACAAAGATTCAAACTTCGGACACCTGATTACACCGTACCGGGAAGAATGATTGAAAAAATTTTCACTGCACAGTTCAGACTGTCTTTCAATCATCTCATCGCATTGTTTTAACATGTCTTATTAAAATGTAACTATACTAAAACAAGCGAAAACTATTAGTCTTCCCGATCCTGCTTCACGAAACAATTCGATGAAATATTTCAGAAAATTCCCCATACGAATTGAAGCGTCCGAAGTTTGAGTGTGTCCGAATTTTGATTATCCACGGTACATGAGTTGACAGCCCCTCGGGGATAGCGAAGTTGGATTTTTCTCACAATCTGTACGTTAAACCTAACTTCGGAAGTGGTGCGCTGTTTTCGTATCGCGAAGCTCTATTCAGCGCACCACTTCCGAAGTTAGGTTTAACGTACGGATTGTGAGAAAAATCCAACTTCGCTAGCACCCAATTTCGGGTTTCAACTGGATTGAGTATACATCTCCATGAAATTACACTGGTTTACAATCACCATTTTCCATTGCGTAGAAGTTGTGTAATATTCCACTTTAAATGCAATGAAAATTACACAGAATTAGATGCAACCCGTTTAGTCCAAAATACGATGTGTAAAATTACACAGCTCGAATGTGATATCGCCTTAAATTGATATGCGATATTAAATCTTGGCAACACTTCCCCATTTTGTTTCACCAAATTCGCTCAGTGTTGGTTGGCGAAGAAGCGCCATTTTATTTGAATTTGTTTTGGCTTCGTTCGGGTAGTCCGTGAGCAGTAAATTATTTAAAATGTAATAAAATCTATTTTTATTCATTTCTTTATGTTTAAATATTTGCAGGTTCATTCATAATCCTCCACATCGGCATCGAGGGCATCGAGATCGACGGTTCTGAGATCAGAACCGGGTCAACAAAATTTTCAACCTCGCAAATCGCTGAGAAACCACCGGAATATGGGTAAGCACTGTTTTCGTTGCAATTCATCCCCAGATATATTCCCGTCGGTTTTTGTTAGATTTTCTTTAAGAATTTTGGGACATTTGGTGTTACGGAATATTACGATGAATAGTGCTGTCCAATGAGCAGCTTGAAGTAGCTCGAAGTGATCCTCATCCCGCTCATGTCCATTAACGAGCAGGACGGGTGTTCCGGTATCGTCGCGCCCCTCGTATGGATGCTATCTATTTTACCGCAGTGTATTTTTCATGTATGCTTCCCTACGGGAGAAAAATAAGAATAAGAAGACTCCCGAGGAAACAGCCAGTAATTTTTTAGTTTAAGTACAGTCGTCGCGAATAAAACAAGTTAGTTTACTTTTCCGAAAGTGCGCGTGATTTTTTATTCCAAAAAGGACGCTCCGTACTAGCGAGCGTTGCTTGCGTTCCCAAACCCTACAGTCCACTCCGTACCGAAACATTTGGACCTTCGATCCGAATAATGTCGGACCTACAGAAACTACTGACCCGGCGGAACGCCCTACTAATTCAGATGAGAGGAGAGCTTTCAGTCGCAGACGCTGTCAAGGAGCGGAACCCTTCCCGAAGTGAGGTTAGGGACCGACTGAACCAGCTGAAGGAGCTTGCGGTCAGCTTCCGAGAGACACAAGGGATCATCGAGGAAACACAGGAAAATCCAGAAGTTATTGCATCTGTCCACGACGTGCGAGAAGAATTCTTCGGGATGTTTTATCGAGCAAAGGATATTTTCGAAGGTTATCTTGACATTGATGATATCGAGTCGTCAGCTAGTCAGCAAACCAATGCGCAGACGGCGGATTGGAAGGAGGCATTGCATTTGCTAATCGAGACGCAGCGGAAACTTTTGATCGACCAAGCTTCGACGACAAAAGCTGTGCAGCATTTGTCACAGTTATCGAGTGGCGCTATTCCCAGCGGAGGTCAGGTTTCAAATGGCTTACCCCAGATCAATGTTCGATTGCCTGCTATCAATATTCAACCATTTGGTGGTGATCGGAGATATTGGATGACGTTCAAGGATATCTATATTTCTACGATCCACAATCGAGGAGACATATCCGATGCATTAAAGTACCTCTTTTTATACCTCGAAGGAGACGCTAAGAGATTAGTTAGCAAATACACTATCTCTGGTGCTAACTACCAAAATGCATGGAGTACTCTTGCCAACCACTTCGACAAAAAGCGATACACGGTGTTTTCGTTGGTGCATGAGTTCCTGTCCCAATCGCCAATAACTCAAGCAAATTCGCAGTCACTGAGCAGGCTAGTTACCACATCCGATGAAATCATTCAGCAAATGGACGCATTGGGTCCCGAGTTCACAGGACGGAATCCGTGGTTAATCCACCTCATTTTAGAGAAACTGGACAAGGAGACACGAACGAGTTGGTCACATGCAGTCGTCGACGCCGATGATCCCACCTTCAATGATTTGCTGAAGTTCCTTAAAAAGCGCAGCGAGGTGCTGGAAACGTGTTCTGCATTTGCAACCAAAACAGCAAGCAACCCAAAAAAAAAAGATAACCAAACCGGCTCCAACAAAGTTTAAGGCGCTGCATACTGTTGTGGAGAAAAAGTGCGCGAAGTGCTCCAGTGAGCATAGAATATATCAGTGCGAACAGTAAAAAAATATGAGTGTAAAAGACCGACGTGATTTAGTGCAAAAGGCCAAACTATGCTTCAATTGTTTACGTCCATCACACTCAGTAAAATCGTGTTCGTCGAAGTCGGTTTGCCATAACGCGGACTGCAAACAGCGGCATCACACAATGTTGTGCCCCGTAGTGAAGAAGATCGAAGAACAAGAAGTGAAGAATGTGGAAGTTAACGTTACGACAACAGAAGTTCCCGCAAGGGATGAAGATACCGTTGTGACCTTGGCAGTTGAAGTGGATAAAGAGGAGAAGTAATGTTTTCCAGCAAGAGGTTGTTTCGACTCAGCAAGAGTCCTGATTGATTCTGGTTCGCAGACATCATTGGTAACCGAAGCCTTTGTTCGGAAGCTGAAGTTACCTCGCCGGAATGGGAAGCTCGTCGTGAACGGTCTTGGCCATCAGGAAATGGGAACAACGCGTGGGTTGGTTTCTTTGCGCATAGCATCTCGGTTCAACAACAACGTAGTCCTGACCACCGAAGCCTACATTCTTGGGAAATTGACCACCACAATCCCATCTCAGCGGTTCAACTGTTCCAATATGAAGCTTCTCAACAATCTAGGAGAATTGGCGGACCCGCAATTCAACCGACCAAGTGCAATAGATATCATACTAGGGGCTGACGTTTTCTAGCTCTTCTAGAGGGAGGACAAGTGAAGAACGAAAGTGGCCATACAGTGGCCCAACGTACAGTGTTCGGATGGATTGTCGCTGGACAGTACGATGCATCAGGAACCACACAAAGTAACCACACCATTGTGAACCTGCATGTTGAAACGGATCTAAACCGGACCTTGCAGCAGTTCTGGGAGCAGGAGGAGATTTTCAAGCCACCATCGCTTACTCTTCCTGAGCAGCAGGTCATTGAACACTTCAATTCGACCTTGCAACGCGATGAAACAGGGCGCTTTATCGTCAGACTTCCGTTTGATGATTCGAAGCCGGCGCTCGGCGATTCTCTTGCCGTAGCGGTAAAAAGACTGAAATCCATCGAGAGACGATTTACACTCGATCCGGAGTTCAAACGTCAGTATACATCGTTCATGCACGAATACATGGAACTCGGCCACATGGAAGAGGTTCCATCCAATCAAGTGGAACGACCCAGCAGCGAGTGTTTTTATCTGCCGCACCACGCCGTTATCAAAAATGACAGTTTGACGACAAAATTACGTGTCGTTTTCGACGCCTCCTGTGCATCATCATCGGGAGTCTCGCTGAACGATAGACTGTTGGCGGGACCAAACAACAACTCTGACCTTTTTGAAGTATCTTTGCGGTTCCGTTCTCACCGAGTAGCCTTTTGTGCAGATGTTACCAAAATGTATCGCCAAGTTTTGGTACATCCAATGGACCGTGACTTCCAACGCATCGTTTTCCGCGAGGAACCGGATCAGCCAATCAGACACTACCGGCTGTGTACTGTAACATACGGTACGAAGACGGCGCCATACCTGGCAATCGAGTCCATGAGAGAAGCAACGAAGTCTTTTGAATCAATGTATCCTCAAGCAGTAGAGGCTATCAAGCGCAACTTTTACGTCGACGATTTTTTATCCGGTGCAGAAGACGAAGAAAAGGCAATCCAGCTGAAAAACCAAGTGGTCGAAATTCTTTCCTCGGCTGGTTTCGAACTCCGTAAATGGTCTTCGAACAACAAAAATCTTCTGTCAAATAACGACAATGATAAAGCTACCCCGGTTCCGGTGAAAATGTTGAATGATAGCGAGACTGTGAAGGCACTGGGAATCAACTGGTATCCATCCGAAGACAAATATGGATTCAAGGTCAACTTCTCCCCATTTAATGTCAATACTAAGCGTCAGATGATTTCAGACTCAGCAAGACTTTTTGACCCGTTCGGTTGGTTGGCGCCAGTAACGGTTAAAATTAAAATTCTCTACCAGCAACTTTGGCTCTTCGACGTCGCATGGGATGATCCATTGCCATCCGTTGTTGGAAGTGAATGGCAATTTCATGGGTTTTCGGACGCATCCGAGCAAGCGTTTGCTGCTGTCGTATATGCGAGAACAGTTGATGAAGAGAACAATGTGTCGGTGGTACTTGTAGCTGCCAAATCACGTGTGGCGCCAATCAAGCAAATCTCTCTACCTCGACTGGAGCTTAATGGTGCACATCTTCTCACGGATCTGATGCGCAGCATTACCGAGGCTTTGCCTAATGTGCAGGTTGAACATTTTGCATGGACTGATTCGTCTATCGTTCTTCAATGGCTGAGTTCTCATCCTCGTAAGTGGAAAACCTTCGTGGCGAATCGGACTGCCGCTATACTAGAATACCTTCCACGGAGCTGTTGGCGACACGTTGCTAGTAAGGAAAACCCCGCTGATTTGGCATCGCGTGGTTTGTTGCCGACTGAAATTATTCAAAGTCAATTGTGGTTTCAAGGAGCACCTTGGTTAATAAAGGATGAGTCCGAATGGAAGCAAGATCCACCGCTGCAGCCTGTCGATGAAGAAGTCTTGGAAGTAAAGCGGATTAAAACTTTCCATTCAACAATGTCAAAAACTGACTACGAAATTGAAAAGCAGCTGATCACCGATTGTTCCAGTTTTTCGCTTATGGTACGCACGTTGGCTACTGTGCATCGTGCCGTACAAAACTTTAAGTCTATTGGGCATAATCACCAAACCGGCGAGCACCATACGGGTGAGTTAAATCCAGATGAACTGCATCGAGCGAAGGTTAAACTGCTGCAAGCAGCTCAGCACGACGAATACAATCAAGAGTTGGAGCTACTTAGAAGGGGTAAGTTTTTGCAACCCAAGCACAATATTTCTGCCCTGCATCCTTTTCTGGATGCTGAAGGAACCATGCGCGTCGGCGGCCGTTTGCAAAATTCAGCTCAACTGTATGACATGAAACACCCCATCATACTGCCTCAAAAGCATCGAGCTACGGAACTACTAGTGCGTGATTTACACCTTCGTGATCTCCATGCAGGCTCTGCTCTGTTGACGGCAACCATTCGTCAACACTATTGGATAGTCGGTTGCCAGACGGTAGTTCGTAAGGTGGTTCAAGGATGTACACGATGTGTACGTCTTAAGGGAAAAACAGCTAGTCAGTTGATGGGCAGTCTACCACCAGCCAGAGTGCTCGCCACACGTGCCTTTTCACATGTTGGTGTGGATTATGCTGGTCCTATCCAGCTTAAAGCAACGTGCGTTCGCAGAGTCAAAGGTCACCAAGGGTACATCGTCGTGTTTGTGTGCCTCTCAACTCGTGCTGTACACTTAGAAGTGGCAAGCGACCTTTCAGCTGACACGTTCATTGGATCTTTGAAACGTTTCATCTCACGCCGTGGTTATCCTGTTGAGATTCGGTCGGACAACGGGACCAATTTTGTTGGTGCTGACCGTAAGTTGCGTGAATTTTTCGAACAGATTCATTCCTCCAGCAAGAATGCCAGTCGCTATTTTGGCAATTTGGGTATCAACTGGATTTTCAACCCGCCCTCGGCGCCACACATGGGCGGAATATGGGAGGCCGCCGTGCGAAGCGTTAAGAAGCATCTCCTAGCTGAGCTTGGTGAAACAGCAATCACTTTTGAGCACATGTCTACGCTTTTGTGCCAAATTGAGTCATGCCTGAATTCGCGTCCATTGTGTCCCTTATCAAGCGATCCTGACAGCGCCGAAGCTTTGACGCCAGGGCATTTTTTAATTGGTCATTCCATGAATCTTGTTCCTGAGCCTGATGTGAAACATTTGCCAGCTAATAGACTTGATCGATGGCAAGAAGTGCAGCAACACACTGAAAGGATTTGGAGTAGATGGAAGGACGAATATCTGACATGCCTTCAACCTCGCAGCAAGTGGCGTACTGCTCAGCCCAACATCACAGGGGGCCAGTTGGTGCTGGTAAAAAACGATAACGCTCCTCCCGCACAATGGGAGCTAGCTCGAGTAGAGATGGTTCATCCAGATGCATCTGGAGCTGTGCGTGTGGTGACGTTGCGCAGAGGTTCAACTGTATACCAACGACCAATCCATAAGCTGTGCATCCTTCCGACAGATTGAAACCACCTTGTGGCCTCAAGGCGGGGAGGATGTTCCGGTATCGTCGCGCCCCTCGTATGGATGCCATCTATTTTACCGCAGTGTATTTTTCATGTATGCTTCCCTACGGGAGAAAAATAAGAATAAGAAGACTCCCGAGGAAACAGCCAGTAATTTTTAGTTTAAGTACAGTCGTCGCGAATAAAACAAGTTAGTTTACTTTTCCGAAAGTGCGCGTGATTTTTTATTCCAAAAAGGACGCTCCGTACTAGCGAGCGTTGCTTGCGTTCCCAAACCCTACAGTCCACTCCGTACCGAAACAACGGGAGAAACTTCGAGCTACTTCAAGCTGCTCATTGGACATCATTAATGTATCTTATATAATGGATTCCAGTGGGAATTATACTGTAGTTTCAACATAAATTTCGTCTATTAATTTTAGTCAATATTTACAGATTTCTGAATTCCACTCGGCAAAACTGGGCGAGCAAATTAAATAAATTCTTCGAAATCGACTGGACGGATCACAAAATATATTCTACTTCTTACCTATGAAGATCGGACCGGATCAACACTTCGTCGGAAAACGGGTAGGCATTGTTTATTTTGATAACATTTATCTCAGAAAGATTCCCGTTGGTTGCCTGAAAAAAAATTCCATATAGGGGGGTAAGATAGATATGTAAGTAAGAGGAGGAGTTGCCAATTAGAGAACCCATTTCAAATCTATTTGTGGATGCCAACGGGTATAAATATGTATCCGAAGAAATGCTTTCCGTGGGTTCTGGAGTTCTGACACAGTAAAGAACCTTAATTCCAATTAGCAAGTTAAAAATTAATCGTTTGTGCTATCAGCTTTTGCTGATTGAAATTAGGACAGATGACCTTGACGATAATCCATTTGAACTTTCAAAAAACTAAATTCCTTATTTTTAAAATTCCAAGTTCTGCTACACTATGAAGATTATTGCTGTAGGCAACTTCCAACCTCGACTCTTCTTCAGCGATTTTGTACTCGAAGGGAATCCTTTTGGGATCCCGAAATGATTCATTTTTAAATCCCAATGGGAATCCTTTTGGGATCCCGATGGAAATCCTTTTGAGATCCCGATGGAAATCCTTTTGGCATTCTGAAGGGAATCTTTTTGGGATCCCGATGGGAATCCGTTTGGGATCCCGAAGGGAATCCTTTTGGGATCCCGTAGGGAATCTTTTTGGGATCCCGAAGGGAATTCTTTTGGGATCCCGAAGGGAATCCTTTTGGGATCCCGAAGGGAATCCTTTTGGGATCCCGAAGGGAATCCTTTTGGGATCCCGAAGGGAATCCTTTTGGGATCGAAGGAATCCTTTGGGATCCCGAAGGAATCCTTTGGGATCCCGAAGGAATCCTTTTGGGATCCCGAAGGAATCCTTTGGGATCCCGAAGGAATCCTTTTGGGATCGAAGGGAAGCCTTTTGGGATCCCGAAGGGAATCCTTTTGGGATCCCGAAGGGAATCCTTTTGGGATCCCGAAGGGAATCCTTTTGGGATCCCGGATGGGATGCGTTTGGGATCCCGAAGGGAATCCTTTTGGGATCCCGAAGGGAATCCTTTTGGGATCCCGAAGGGAATCCTTTTGGGATCCCGAAGGGAATCCTTTTGGGATCCCGAAGGGAATCCTTTTGGGATCCCGAAGGGAATCCTTTTGGGATCCCGTAGGGAATCCTTTTGGGATCCCGTAGGGAATCCTTTTGGGATCCCGTAGGGAATCCTTTTGGGATCCCGTAGGGAATCCTTTTGGGATCCCGTAGGGAATCCTTTTGGGATCCCGTAGGGAATCCTTTTGGGATCCCGTAGGGAATCCTTTTGGGATCCCGTAGGGAATCCTTTTGGGATCCCGTAGGGAATCCTTTTGGGATCCCGTAGGGAATCCTTTTGGGATCCCGTAGGGAATCCTTTTGGGATCCCGTAGAATCCTTTTGGGATCCCGTAGGGAATCCTTTGGGATCCCGTAGGGAATCCTTTGGGATCCCGTAGAATCCTTTGGGATCCCGTAGGGAATCCTTTTGGGATCCCGTAGGAATCCTTTTGGGATCCCGTAGGGAATCCTTTTGGGATCCCGTAGGGAATCCTCTTGGGATCCCGTAGGGAATCCTTTTGGGATCCCGTAGGGAATCCTTTTGGGATCCAGTAGGGCATCCTTTTGGGTTCCCGTAGGAATCCTTTGGGATCCCGTAGGGAATCCTTTTGGGATCCCGTAGGGAATCCTTTTGGGATCCCGTAGGGAATCCTTTTGGGATCCCGTAGGGAATCCTTTTGGGATCCCGTAGGGAATCCTTTTGGGATCCCGTAGGGAATCCTTTTGGGATCCCGTAGGGAATCCTTTTGGGATCCCGAAGGGAATCCTTTTGGGATCCCGAAGGGAATCCTTTGAGGATCCCGATGAGATTCCTTTGGGGATCCCGAAGGAATCCTTTGGGATCCCGAAGGAATCCTTTGGGATCCCGTAGGGAATCCTTTTGGGATCCCGTAGGAATCCTTTTGGGATCCCGTAGGGAATCCTTTGGGATCCCGTAGGGAATCCTTTTGGGATCCCGTAGGAATCCTTTGGGATCCCGTAGGGAATCCTTTTGGGGTCCCGTAGGGAATCCTTTTGGGGACGCGTAGGGACTCCTTGTGGGAACGCGTCGGGAGTCCTTTTGGGTGCCCGTCGGGAATCCTTTTGGGATCCCGTAGGGAATCCTTTTGGGATCTTTTGGGATCCCGAAAGGAATTCTTTTGAGATTACGAAGGGAATCCTTTTGGGATCCCGAAGGGAATCCTTTTGTGACTCAGAAGGGAATGCTTTTGGTATCCCGTAGGGAACCCTTCTGGAATTCCGTAGGGAATCCTTTTGAGATCCCTTAAGGAATCCTTTTGGGATCCCGAAAGGAATTCTTTTGAGATCCTAAAGAGAATTCTTTCGGGATCCTGAAGGAAATGCTTTTGGGATCCCGATTGAATTTTTTTGGGATCCCGAAGGAATCCTTTTGGGATCCCGAAGGAATCCTTTTGGGATCCCGAAGGAATCCTTTTGGGATCCCGAAGGAATCCTTTGGGATTCCGAAGAGAATCCTTTTGGGATTCGAAGGAATCCTTTTGGGATCCTGAAGGAATCCTTTGGGATCCCGAAGGAATCCTTTTGGGATCCCGAAGGAATCCTTTTGGGATCCCGAAGGAATCCTTTGCGATCCCGAAGGAATCCTTTTTCAATCGAAGGGATTCCTTTGCTATCCCTAGGGGAATCCATTTGCTATTCCGGAAGGAGTCCTTTTGCGATCCTGAAGGAATCTTGTCAGCACAAACAAACAGATATAACACATGGAATTTTTTTCGATGAAATTCAAAATTCAAATTCCAGAAGCATTCGGTTAATTCAATTAGGAATATCTAACAGATTTTGTTCAAAATCCTTGAAAAAATCGGAATATCATCGAGATCGTAGTAGGATTTTTTTTAAATATCAATGGCATCAATGAAATTTGTTTGGTTCCGTTCGGCATCCCAGAAAGCTTTCTTGCCGAATGATGCCGTTTTGTATCGTAGAAGAATATCATTAGAAATCGCAAAAGGATTTCGTTCAGAATGACGGAAGAATTTCTTTTGGTTTCCGATTAGAATCCCAGAAAGTTTTCACTCAAAATTAAAATCCCAGACTCTCAGAAGTTTTCCGTTCAGAATCTCAAAAGAACTTCATTTCCATTCTCAGATGAATTACGCCACAAGGACTTCTTTCAGAATCCAAGAAGCAAGCCGCTCAAAATCCTTGGAGAATTCCGTTCAAAATCCCATCCGGAAAAAATCGTTTGCAATATCATCAAAATTAATGGATTTCGTTCGGAATCGTTCAAAATTAAGAAATCAAAGCATCAAGGCATGCCGTTCGTAATTCCAGGAAGATTATTTTGAAATCCCACAAAATTCTGTTCGTAGGTCCAGAAGAATTCCATTTGGAATGCCACAAAGATTTCGTTCGAAATCTCAGTTTTTTTTTCAGAATCAAAATATTCCGTGTGGAATGCTAGAAGGTATCACAGAAGGCTTCTCTTTACAATCCAATGAGTATACCCTGCAAAACCGCAGAAGAATTTAATCAGAATTCCCAAAAAAGGTTGAGAATTTAAGGATTCCATCCTGAATCGCAAAAAAATTCGGTTCGTAATCTTTGAAGGGTTTCGATCAAAATAGTTAAAGTAGTTAGTTCAAAATCCTAGATAAAATCAGTATGGTATCTAAGGTAGATTCACTTCACAATCTCAAAAGAATCCTTGTATAAACGTCGTGCGGGGCTTTTTTTGACAAACCGGGGGCTACTTAGGACATTTTGAAAGAATTTTAACGTAAGTTACTATGAAATTGCCATTGTCACCATTCGGGTGTCTTGTTGTCAGTTGGATGACATCTCTCTGTTTCAAATTTGGTATTTTTTCCGTTTATCTTTTTCAGAAAATCAAAAATCCAAAGTAGCCCATGGAATCAAAAGAACCCCCGCACGATGGTACCCATGTTTCTCATGCGAAAGCATCTTGGAGTGGACCAAGAATCGAACAATTCATCTCCAGATTGTAGGTAGAATTGGGAATTCGAGACCGGAATAGTTTTCATTTTATAACTGGAAATGTTAAAAGAACAATAAGTTGATAAGCAGGCCCAGTTTCAGTTGGAATATAGAGTAATTGAAGAATAAGAAGACTAAGCACAGATAACTTCTCCAAACGAAGCGAGCTCAATCAACTGGACTTGAACATTGAGTATGAATTTCTATATTCGCTTAGGGGCTACACGAGAGGAAAAAATGGAGATTGAGCAGCTTCACTCTAGTCAGGGATTAAATTAAAATTGAAAGAGCTTGAGAACGAACAAGTGAGCGAAGTACGACCTCAAATAAAAAAAAGTTTCGTTCTTGTTCATATAATTTCGTTGTTTAATATTTGTAATGTTTCTCTTTTAAAGGTCAATGCATCGAAAATAACAGGTATGTTCCGCAATTCCTCGTCACCCGATTTGCTACCAATCCGTAGGCACCAGGATCGTAAAATTTTGTTACGGTGGAATCAAACGGAAACGGATATGGCAACAGCGCCCGTAGCTTTTCGGTTCAATAGTAGCACCAAGTAGAGCCATCCGAACGTACGTAACGACGCACTAAGGGAACAAGCGGGAATGGCAATGAGGACGGTAGCAAAGTGGACATTGCACGATTGTTCTTCGCTGGCGAGCAAACTATTCGAAATAGACTGGCACCGATTACAGGATGTTGCTCAGTCACCTACGGGAAATTGGTTGGATGAAGAATTACACGGGCCGATGATGGTGGGGAATATGTCTGTTCCCTACCGAATAAGAACAACCGGGAACTGAAAATATTGTAATTCCTTTAGGGATTTAGGGAATGATGAAAGGTACCCAATTTTCAATAACCAATGTAACTAAAATGAAACATGAATAAAATAAAAATGAGAAAGTACTAGTACTAGATTGCCTGAAGCCAAGAAAGAAAACCCAATTTTGCTTTTTACATTTACATCGTACCGTATTACATGACCCCATTTTACATCGCTTCGAATGCATCGTCTAATTTAGTACATCGGAACAAAATTACATCGTTCATATTAATTACGCAGAATGTCCTTGAGTACATCATGCGATGTAATATTCAACAACCGATGGATTTAGTGGGTTGCAGCTGTTTCGATGTAATATTCAACAACTTTTTTTGCTGTGTGTGCTTTACTGTTGTATATCCACAGTCAAGCGAGTGGACATTGCTTTTTAAATGAAAGGATCGCACTCTATGCCCCCAACAACGGGCTGGGCGGATTTGTATAGAATGCGCACTCTGCTGTGCCAAAGGCTTGCTTAGCTAAAGCATTTGATGAGTTTGATTGCCCTACGCATGCGGTCTCGTGTACTCAGACGACTAATATGCAATTAAACAAAACGAGGTTTTTAATACAACATGACAATCACATGCTACTTTATATTAAACGCGTCGATTTCACTGATTTTAGATCTCAAAATTCTTTAAATCAATCTTTTTACGAATCGACGTATACGTTCTTTCATTCCCAAATTATTTTCAAACATCTTTTTGTATGACACCAGAGTAAAATTTATTCATTTATTTTTTTTGTCATCGGAAATTCTAGATGCTATCTTTGAGCTTTACAAATAATGACATAGCTTGTAATATATAATTATATAATTCTAATTATGTCTTCTCAGTGGAATTGTTTCGTTCCTCACCACTAATAGCCATCTCTCTTTTCTTCAAAGAAGCCATCGACTGCATTTGCTTTTGTTGCTTTCTAGCTATCTATAGATATATGTATTACAATCATCTTTTATGACCTCTTACTTAAAGATACTAAAGTGAAACACATTCGTGAGTTTAATGATAATTCAGATTCATATTTGTAATAAAGTTTGTGTCAGTTTAGAGAGTTAGAATGATATAAGGAACGTAACACTGCATTGATTAACATAAGATCTACGAAGAGAAAACTGAAATGCAGACAGCCAGACTTATTATCAGTAAAATCTTGCCAAACATAAAATAAATCAAGCAAAACATTGGAGGATCGTTTTTAAAACCGTGTAAAAAAGTCCTGAACATCTATGAGAATCCATTTTTTTCTATAATACTTTTGAGATGTTCGCTCGTTCTAAAAAGATATTGCAGGAAGCATTCATCACTCGAGCATTCAATAAATCGTTGACCACCGAATGTGATCGCTCAACATCAGTGCAACGCTAGTTTCAGTTGGGATTTCCACGGAAATTACTCGCTCGAAAAATAGGCAGTCAGTCGGTTATTAGTGTTTTGTTTTCTATTCGAAGTAATCTCAGTAGTTTGAAAATATTCTCTGGTTTAAAATGCAATACTCTCTCGAGTTCCAAAATATATGAGTTCTAACTTGTTAAGCGTCCTGTCGTCGTAGTCATTTACGTGTGAGGAGATTTGTGTCTTTCTGTTTTATATGTAATTCTACAGTTCGCTGGAACATAAACACTAGATATTCTAAAGAGGGAACACTAGATGCTATAATATGTGGCTTTCATTGAGTTATTCAACTTACTGGAAATTACTCTCGGGATTTCATATATGTATGCAATCTACAATTACGAGTTTTTTTCGGTCATCACCAAAAACGTAAGAGTCATCACCATGTTTTACAGCTCCATATTACTCGGATATCAGTGGAATCTAGATGCATAGTCTTTCAGTTCTGAAAAGTATGAGAAAAATGATATTTTGTTAGAATTGCTTGAGCACACAACACCCCTTCTCCCATAGTTTTTTTATTCATACACATATGGAGTGTAAGAAAAAGTTACACGATGAATACTTTGTTCATGTGATTAGTAACGATTGTGAGTGAATTACTTCCATTACTGGCATACCTCCCACTGTGGCATTTTCTCTTTGTATAGCTGGGTAGTGTTCATTTAGCACAAGCTGGCCCACCCATTTCAAACCACGTGCCATTTTTCAGAATTAAAATCTGCTGGCGGGCCAGAAAAAAATCTTGTTTATTTCTTGTCTACCTATTTGCTTACAACATTAACAGGCTCTGTGTCCCCCCAATGATGATGATACTGCCATCTATTTAGCAAGGCACCTGCCGTTAGCACTGGCCATATCTGACAAACGATTTGATCATGATCATTTTATTGTTTGTATTTCATCAAACTCCTGTATGACGGGCCAAAAATGGGTGGGGTGGTTCCATAAGCAGAGACACTTATGCGAATCCACGGGATGAATAGAGAATCTCCTTCCAGAAGAGAGTTCGTACATACAATAATATAATCTAGCCCTCGATTCCCAGATTGACCCAATACATGGGAAGAAGAGCCCGCTCTTTATCCACGAGATGTTAACAATAGGAAGTTTGCGATTCCACTCTTCCTATCCAAATCGCTTCAATGGGTTTTCATGTTATATATGTAGTCATGTAGTTTGAATATCATTTGGTAAATGTATATAATGGAATTCTCTCACCAAATTTCAATTTGACCTTTCTTCAACACCACCCAGATAAAAATTTACAGTAACTTGTATGACATAACCCATTGAAATACAATAGATTGTGTGGCAAACAATACAAACTATTGTATGCTTATTGTAAAATGTTCACGGTTGTAAAAGATCTTTATTGTACGTACATTTAAATCACAATATATTTAAATGTTTCCGATATATTCTATTATATTTTTATTGTTCGCTTATGTTTAGTATTGCTCATCCAAAAACTAAACAATTTTTAAAAGTATTCGGTTTGGATGATCTGGAAATCCGTCTAATGTTATTGAATTAATATAATTTTGGAATATTTCATGGATTTATTATATTGATGAAATAACAATTGAAAACAATAAAATTACAATAGCTTTGTTTGTTAAATAAATAAAAATGTTATACCGGTTCTCAAGTATATATTTTCATATTGCAGGTCTTGTTGCAGGTCTAGAAATGTTTTGCAATAAAAATTTGATTTCAAAAAAATGAAAGGGAACAAAAACTTTTGCTCATAATTTTACTCGGAGAATGACTGGATTCATTTGACCGTGTACAGTTTTGTTTATAATTAGTGAAGAGATGAAAATAATGAAACTGTATGGTGCAGAAAGTGTTTTTTCATTGCAGTTTCTGCTGCTGGGAAAGCGGTAGATCACTATGGCTTCTGTACCGTGGTGAGTATCTAAAGTGTTGAAGCGCGTTAGAGCATCATTACTGGGCGCGAGTATTTTGATCACTCTCACTGTACTGTCATTTTAGATTAGTCACTCTTTTTCGCATCGGTCACTATTTTCGGTATTTTCGGTTATCATTTCGGTGGCTGCATTCCGTATCGGTGACGTTCGACGTTTGATAGTTCATATAATAGTAGCGCTGTTATTTGGTCAATTTGGTCACCTGTCAGCTGCGCTACTGTTTTAGCAGCGCGTTTAGTAGTGACCGGTAAAGTGTCAAGTAATGATACTGCGCTGACAAACGGCTTATACTCACCACCGGTAATCGTAATCTTATACTACAAAAGTTCAATGTACATAATGAACGCAGTGGTTCATCCCGAACAAAAAATAAATGAAAATTTTTTCATCATAGTACCTGATGACATGCCTGGTAACATGTGTCCTTGTTCCTTTACAGAAATGAAGCTTATGATAAATAAAATACTGCTGCTTGCTGGTCACTGATTGAAGATCGTTCAGTGACTACCATTGGCCAATCTCACCAACGGGATATAATAAGAACTGATGCAGGTAATTTTTTTCTTTTCTTCTCGACGTATTTTTTCTAATAAAACTGACATTCTTTTATAATTTACATTTTTCACAGGTTTATATCTATTTGGAACAAAGTTAGTACACTTTTTAAACCGATGTTGGATTTTTCTCCAGATACAGGCAACCCACTTAACTTTGGAAGTAGTGCGCTGGATTCGTTTAAAGATATGCTAAACAACCGGAGGAAAATAAAATGATATGTAAAACAATTAATTGTATTGTATTTTAATTGTAATATTGGAGTATAATGTATTCTAAATCCTGTTGTATTTCTATTGTAAAACAATAGAAACAGTAATTGAAAACATTTAAAACACAATGTTTTCTATTGTTTTGTCGCTCGAAATCATCCCATTGAAGAACCGTAAAATCAATTGTTTTGCTCCGAATTTTGTATGGAAAATTTTCGATTTTTTTATTGTAAAGATACATAACAACCCCCCTTTTTAATTGTAAAAGTCCCATTTACCATTCATTTTATCGTGGAAAACCATTATTTCTCATGTGATTTTATTGTCAAAATTCCATTATATTCAATGGTAAAAATTATGTTTTAAATGGTGTTGTAACAATAACATTTATGATATTTTAATGATATTTTTTATCCGGGCAGCTAGTTTTAGTCTTCAGAGATGCAGAACCAACAGTTCGTCAAGCAATGTCCTAGTTTAAATCGGGGAATATGTTTCGTTCTGGTTCAACGATCGCGAAAATAGGCTTCTTGATTTCTGGAAAGATGAAATAAAAAGACGGATGGCAGTATCATACATAATGACATGAGCGTTTTTTATTGAAAACAAATAATACATATGAAGTAATGAAACAATGTGAATTCTACAAACATAATGAAAATATAAAACATTCAAACTTCCATGAGCCATAATTGACAGGGTTATCTATCATGATCAGAATTAGAAATTGCTGTTTAACATTGAAATCGTTGTGGGCTCTGTGTCCCCCCCAATGATGGTCTTAAAATATAAAGATCATTTAGAAATCACAGTGTATCCTAAAAAGTTACAGTAGTAAAATAACTATCAGCAACAGTTCGCTAACTGGGCGCTTTTTAACTGGAACGAGCTTTTAGTTAAAAACGTAATAGGTAAATGAAAAATTTGATTTTGTTTAGCTTCTGATGTCGCAATAAGATTGCGAGTAGTGCGCATTATTGGCACAACCATGCATCATGAAGCGTACAACTCCTACATTGATGCGAATCGGAGATTCGATTCTGTTAGCCATGAATCCGGTGGATTTTAACTCGGGCTCTTGCATTAGATTTGGGAATTTGACTTTTTCCAATACTACTGATGATGATTAGTTACATCAGCAAAGGAAGAAAAAAAAGAGACCTCTTGTGTTCAGTTATGTTCATCCTTTCATTGGCCGGAACAAATTTAGTTTTCTTCTTTTGTCACCCCCCCCCCCTTCAAAAATTGGAAATATCGTGGAGGGGGAAATAAAAAAATTAAATTTGAATCAATTGTTTTTTTTTTTACATTCTACATTTTTCCCCCGTTTCCATGTCATATTTTAATTGTTTTGCAAAAAATAGAATCGTTTAACGGACAGAACAAGTGGTACTAAACTTATTTTATCTGTTAAACGATTGTTTTGTGCAAAACAATTAGAATAGATATTAAGGTGAGGAAACGCATATTTTGTGTACGTGACATTCATATATATATATTCAAAAAAGATTTCTTACTACGTTTAATCGAGCTCCCCTAAGAAATTATGCAATTATGAACGTCAAGAGCCCCGCGCAATTTTCCCATGCAAAATCTACTAAACGCAACGCAAACTTATCTTATGTGCGCTGTGCTTTACCAATAACAATTATTGTTTACATTTTTTACCATTCTCTAATACAGTTGCGTTCACTATTCTTCCTTACCTTTAGTGTGTATTCTAATCGAGTGCACGTGCAAAGCCATCACTCAAAACGTCAAAACATAAGCTGAAGAAAAAAAAAACGTGTAGGAGTTTTGTGCTGTTAAAAAGTGTCGAATACTCAAATACAATCTATCGTGAGTCATTTAAATTTCCCTATATATTAAATACAGATTTTCATATTTGTTTATTTCATTGATTCTATCCACAGTGTACACCCGATTGATTATCGAGGGGTGCATTCAAAAGAAGAAAATATTTCGTATGTGTATCACCATGGAGCAGATTCCGATTGCTGTTAGGGTGGAAAAGGACGGAAAACGGATGGTGCAATCTATTGTGTCTGTTTTAAAAACAACAAACTTTGAATCAATTATCGATCAAGTTTTGAACGGAAAACTGAACAAAACTGAGAAGATCGATAAAGTATTTGCTGGTAGTAAGTCTATCAATCGTGACGATTTGTTCGAGGTCGACCCGTCAACCATTTTGCAGGATGCTGTGACTGCCATCGGAACTTGCACCAAAGTTTTGTGCCTAATGCATTTGACCCTCCAAAGCAACCTCAAAACGCATTTGATCATTTGATGAAAAATGCTGCCGTCGTTGTGTATCCTGATAAAAAGGAAGAACGAGACGGTCGGTCAGAGCTATACAACTGTGTTGTACAATACTTGGTGGACAAAAAAGCAGGGTTCAAACGCTTCCAGAAAACTGAAATGCAGCAGTTCATGAGTGCAGTTGTATCGGCCTTATGGTACTTAGATGGCCAATCAGAAAAGTTGGCATCAGCTCCAAGTGTTCCACAACTTCCTGCAAGTTTTTGCACCGAAGACACGAGATACATTTCGGGTGATGTATCATGGGAGAGAAAAAAAGAAAACCCTTCCTCGTATGATGCGGACCGATATGATTGAACTATTCGATGAACTGGACTCACTGTGTGCAACGGCGATACTGAATTCGAAATCCTGGTCAGAAGTGCAATCGGATGTGCAAATGCTACGTGCAACATATGCCGGTTATATCAATTACCTCAACAAAGTGGAAGATCGAGTAGAAAGTCAATCCGTTGATCATCGATGCAGCTTGTTGGAAAATCGGTCTTTAAAAACTGTAGCAGCTAGTTCATCCAGAACATCGTTGACAAAACGTATGTCTAAAGAACTAGAACAGCAACTTAACAGCGGAGAAGCATCCCAAGTAACAATCTCAATGCTTCGAAGATTTATGCTAGTTTTATAGAGGTTTTATTACGGCATGTAGAAATGCTTAAAGTTTTATTTTGGTTTTATTAAGTTGTCATTTAATTAGATCCGCAAGAGTACTTGAGAACTACGTTTTGAATTCCAATATAAAACCACAGCTCTTTAGGTTTTATAATGCTCCTGTGGTCCTCCTCAGAGCTAAAAATGGAACTGACATAAAGCCAGCAGTTAAGTTATATGTTGGTTTTGATCAAGACTTATAAAAGCTGCCAAGCTTCGTAGAGTCCTGTATAAAACCCACATATAACCTTTACTCCTGAAGAAGACCTGCATAGGAATACGAAGCTTGAAACTACTACTATGGATAGAAACTAAATTTTCAGCACAAATTGTTTGACCCACGGAAGTTTTTTCATTTCGCTTTCAGTCGAAAATAAAAAAAACATTAGCAGTTTTTTCTATGTCGTGAATTATGTAGGGGAACTGTTCCGATCTCCATCTCACACACTGAAAATACATTCATCTTATCGGGAAGTAAAGAAATACGGCACCCATTTCTTCGCTTTATTTTGTCAACATGCGAACTCCTGCTGAAAAAATCACAAATCAAATACCTTTCCATTGCTCTGCTTTCAATGGGATGAACATCGGAGCCATGAGTTGAAATCAAGGAGCAGTTCCCTTATATATTTGAGTCGTTGAAAAAACTGTTCAAACAGCATTTGCTCATGAGGGGTATGAAAATATGTATTTAATCCATACATGCTTTGCCAATTTAACATGAGTAAAACACTTTTAAGGTACAAAATATTCCATTTAACAATTGCCACTATATGCTTTTTAATTGAAATACTTATTTTTAAAAGTACTTGCATTCGATGCCGAGGGCAGAAAGGTTTGTTTATGATTTTTTTATATCTGTCTACATTGTCATGTTGTCATTATATATAAAACTACCAAGCTTTAGGTTTGACCAAGATAAAACTTGCTAGTCGTAACATGGTCTTGAAAAAGGCCAAGATAAAACCTCTAGGTGTTTGAAATGCCCAGATAGGGCCAGTTCAGGAGTGATGGTTATATAGAGGCATTTTTTATGCAATCAAAGTTTTATTCGAAAAAATGTCGCCGATATGAAAAAAATAATGAATTTCATAATCGAAATATCATGCAAATTTCTGTTTCACCTTTTAAACGGTAAAATTGGACATTCTAATAAGTTTTAGGAACAATGCTTTGATTATTTGATCAACCAAAGTGGTTATTCATTGAAATTATCTTTAAAGTAATTAACTAAGGCAATTAATTAAACTTGAAAAATTCTAAATAATAACAAATTAACGAAGCGCATTGTTAAAATACTGATTATTTATCATGGTTTCACCATGAAAAATCCCTAGCATGCCTTCAAACATGCATAGAACACTCAAAGCCAGATGTGAACTTTTATTGAACTGGCTGATAATAATTCTTTTATTTTTGTTGTTGACATGTAATCCATATATTGCAGGAAGAAAAGCATATTTTTTTCGAGTACAAACAATAAACAAATAATCAACCTGAGAGTTGACAACTGTTTCATTATCGGCTTACTTGTTGTTGTATCATAGTCATGAAGTGGTTGTATCATGGTTATATAGTGGTTCTCAAAACCACCAAGTCTAGAGGAGGTTTTATGTTGCATGTTTTATGTGAGACTTGAAGTATATTATAAAACCGTTGGTTCTGAACTGGAACGCATATTAGGTTTTAATGATTGCAATAAAACTGGGCCAACTGGCTGTAACATGGTTTTATAGAAATCTACAGGAGGTTGTGGAAACTGCGAGGACTGCATGGAAGGTTTTGAGATTAGGTTTTGAAGAACGCTATAAAACTCTGATACAACCTTAATTGTTACTTGGGATACACTCCTGTTAATTTAATACTGTATGCTCCATCAGAACGCAAAGCACGATATAAGTGTGTGGCCTAATTCCGCCGGACGAGCTATCCGTTGATTTGATCGATTGTGTGCTGTCTTGTCGAGCGTCCAACTCCGGGCGTGCCCGACGAGGGAAGAGGCCAAGTCATGGCCTGCTATTCACTAGTCAACGTTGGCAACCGAACCGTCCCCATAAAAAAATTGACAGCTCCCAAATTTCACGATCATCCGACGAAATCGGGTGACTATCAAATCGACCTATTTTCATACCGACGAAGTCGATTATCGTTGACTACTTATTTTCGTCGCCAGATTTATTGAATAAATAAATCGGTTGCTGATTTCATCGGTTAAATAATCGATTGATTGTATTTGTTGCCTATTTTGATCGCCTGATTAATGAACGTACGAAATCGGGTGCCTGTGTTTATGAATTAAAAATGAAGCAAGTGAGTATTTGATAATTAAAATATTTAAATTCGACTAATTTGAGAGTTTTTCAGACCGAGGTACGTTAAAGAACATGCCGGAAGACTGGTTTTCCGATAATTAGCAGTAATCAAGGTAAGTAATAAGTTTTGAAAGATTTTCACATCTGTGTGGATAACTGGCTCCCAGAGAAAGTTCGACAAAAGTTTGGAAATGGTTCTTTAGATACTCCAGTAGAATGTAACCATTTGACCGTATTTGAAGTAACCGGATCATTGATTAGGTTGTGTTATTTGACAAATATATGGAGAAAAAAAAGTCTGAAGCAAAATTTTTCCACGATCTGCGGCTGCAGTTGAAGATAGATATTTAGTCACAGTTTAAAACGGGAAGGTGACAATTTTTGTCGTAAAGAGATGGGATATTTGATCCGTGCCGATATTTTGTAACTTTCACTCTAGAAAATACATCCAACTAAATACCTGAAAACAAAAGGATATTTTCCAAAATGTCATTAAATAGTTTTAAAAAAATATGAAGATTGAGAGTACATAAAGGTAGCATTCGTCGGACTTTGGTCCCCATGTATTCTGATTATGGTCAGATTGTTGATATTCCGTGCTAATTAATCACTATCTTGCCGGATGATCGCGTCCTAAGGTCCACGTCCTAAGGTCCACGTCCTAAGTATTAAAAGATTTCATTCGATTTCAGTGTGTATTCCTAGAAAACTTCATAATTTTATTTACGTAATTCCTTATTTTTCTTGCAGAATCATGAAGTTTGAGGCGATCCCGCTCGATCGAAAAAGTGTTCGTGCACTCTTGTCTGGGTCAAGATCTTCGGAAGTATGGACATTCCTCGAATAATTGTCCAAGGCATCCATTAAATCGATTAAACACCCTATTTGGTCGGATTACAATATTTTGCACACCGATCAATCTCTAGATTTAATCTGGTACACTAGATGATGAAATTAAATAAACCGATTTAGCCCCATATTTCGTCTGCTGTTAATTATTTTCCTCATAAATTAATCTATAGACTAAGTCTGATCTGCTCCCTGGTGAATTTTAATGAAGCGATTAAACAACCTACTTTGTCTGATTTGAATATTTTATACATCAATAAATCTATATATTTGATCTAATCTGATCTACGATGAAATTTAATAAATCGATTAAACACCCTATTTCGCCTGATTTCATTATTTGCCACACCGATCAATCTATAGATTATTTCTGATTTGCTCAATAATAATTTTTAATAACTCGATTAATTACTCTATTTCATCTGGTTTCATCACACATCATTTGATACGAAATTAACCTATGATTCATTCGATTTTGTCGATATTAGTCTACCGATTTCGTTTGACGTCGCGTCGGTGGTGTCCCCTGTAAAAGTCCCATATGGCTCGGTGAAACAATCTATAAATTCGTCGGGTCCTACATAGATCGATCGTACCGACGTGAACCGATTTAGTCGGGGGGAAAGTCGGGAGGATTTTTTATGGGGGTTATACGGATGATATTTACATGTCTGTCATCAATGCACGCTCAGAGTGGATTGCTCAATTTCTATTAAATCTCACCCTCACATTCTCCTTCTTCTCTCATCAAAAAAGAGAAAAAAAACATTGACTTGCGATTTTCATAAAACAACTGTTTACATAATTTTTTTTTTCACGCATTTTTTTTACATTACAGCCAAATTTAATTTCACAATTCAGTATCCAATATCCGTACTCAATTCCCATATTCAAGTCATCCTAATTCAAATATAATCCTATCCAATCGGTTATCCAATCTATACGCAAATCCATATTTACTAAATAAATTAATCCAGTCTTTTTTCTGAGCCTTCTGAGCTGTCAACTTTTTTTTTATGTTCATGATCCTCTATTATCTTATTTTTTTGCAAATATATCCAGCATTGCAATCCAAATCCAAATAAAATTCGAGCCGGCAGACCATATCCAATACAATTTTGATGGCCTTCCAACAGGAAATGTCAAAACAATATCGGTGGCTCTCCAAACATCCTCTGTATTGGTCCTTCAAGCTTAAGCCAATCAGTCCGGCACTCTCACACAACACCTTTAAAATTCAAATTTAAAACGTTGCATTCTGCTGGTCCACCGCATTAAGGTTTCTTTGACTCGAACAATCCGCCCCTGTTCTACACAACCATCAAAAAGCTGCAACAATCCGTACTCTTCCAGAGCACCTTCGACAACACAAGCAGAAACCGATGAAAAAACAAATAATTTATTCCGAAAACAAATCATGTTTAATCGCAACCGATAAGAACAACAAATCATTCAATCTGGTACCTTCGACATTACAAGTGAAAACCGATGAGAAAACGAATCATTTGCTCGACGCTACTTTAGAGTTCTTTCGATATTTAAACATGTTTAAGTCAAACCGATAAGAAAACAAATAAATTATTTCAGCGCTCTTCCTGAGCGTCTTCGACGTCACAAGCCAAAACTGATGGGCAAATCATTCAATCCGGTGCTCTACACTGAGGATACTGGTCGTAAGAACATCATACGTTTCTCCTATGAAATTTCACCACAAGAAATTGTAATGATTTTCATACGATTCTCTTATGGAATGCATTTCATACGACAATCCTATGAAATATTTTCAGTTTGTTAAAAAAAAGTGTAACCCGGGTTCGAACCATGGACGTCGTGATTAGGAGGCGTGCGTTCACACCACACGCCCATCAACGCTTCGAGAAATTGTTTTGTTGGATACCCAATAAAAAGTTAGAATTGATCAAAAAAGGATCCTACGGTTTTCATAGTTCAATTCGTATGAAACATTCTCATAAGTTTGGTCGTATGAAAATCTTACGGCCAGTATCCTCAGTGTACCACAGCAGCCTATCACATCACATATCAAAACCGATGAGAAAATGAATCATTTATGACTTTTTTTAGTCGAAACCGTTGAGAAACAACACATTTTTCAATCCAGAGTGCCTTCGACATCACAAACCAAAACTGACGAGCAAGTAATTCAATCCGACGCACTTCCAGAGCGTCTTTGACATCCCAAGTCAGAACTGATGGACAAATCTTTCAATCCGACGCTCTTCCAGAGCGTTTTCGACATCACAAGTCGAAACGGATAAGAAAATCATTCAATCCGATGATCTTCCAGAGCGCCTTCGACACTACAAGTCGAAACCGATGAACAAATCATTTAAGCTGACGCCGTTCCAGAGCGTCTTTGACATCACATGTCGAAACCGATGAACAAATCATTCAATCCAACGCTCTTCCAGAGCTTCTTCGATATCACAAGTCGAAACCGATGAGCAAATCATTCAATCCGACGCTCTTCCAGAGCGTCTTCGACATCACAAGTCGAAACCGATGGGCAAATCATTCAATTCGACGCTTTTCCAGAGCTTCTTCGACATCACAAGTCGAAACCGATGAACAAATCATTCAATCCGACGCTCTTCCAGAGCGTCTTCGACATTACAAGTCGATACCGATGAGCAAATCATTTAATCCTACACTCTTCCAGAGCGTCTTCGACATCACAAGTCGAAACCGATGAACAAATCATTCAATCCGACGCTCTTCCAGAGCGTCTTCGACATCACAAGTCGAAACCGATGAACAAATCATTCAATCCGACGCTCTTCCAGAGCGTCTTCGACATCACAAGTCGAAACCGATGAGAAAATTATTCAATCCGACGCTCTTCCAGCATCTTCGACATTACAAGTCGAAACCGATGAGAAAACAAATAATTTATTTCGGCGATCTTCCCTTCGACATCACAAGTCGAAACCGAAGAAAAAAATGTCTCAATCACGCCCACAGGATACTTACAGAACAATAATTTGCAACCAGGAACAACCTGGCAGGATCGCCAAATGTGTGGCCTAATTCCGCCGGACGAGCTATCCGTTGATTTGATCGATTGTGTGCTGTCTTGTCGAGCGTCCAACTCCGGGCGTGCCCGACGAGGGAAGAGGCCAAGTCATGGCCTGCTATTCACTAGTCAACGTTGGCAACCGAACCGTTATACGGATGATATTTACATGTCTGTCATCAATGCACGCTCAGAGTGGATTGCCCAATTTCTATTAAATCTCACCCTCACAATAAGTATATCCAGGGATTAAGTTTCGACTTCGATGTTCAGGTGTATCGATCGTTCAAGCCGAATGCTACGTTCGTGTGGAAACTTCCTCATCTTAATGAACGGTCGGAAATCCAGTTGTCAAATACAATTGTTCATTTGGAAGATGATATCGTTTATCGCGTAAGAGCTGATAAATGCAAACAGGCAGCTGCAGTTTTCGGCGGAATAGCATCGTGGACCGTGCAAAAAGTTAAGGAGTTTAGCCAGTTGGCTACAGGTACCTGAATACATTTCGTTCTTATGTCTTATGTCCTAGCACATGCACAGCCAGTATTGAAAAGCATCCTGGAAATGTCGGTTGTATATCCGAGCATTTTCTTGTCTGCATTAGTATTTGCAGCATATCATAAATGTGACACAAATATTAAAACGGCCAGGCCCACCGTGCAGGCTTGAAATGGGAGATAATTCATAACTACCCGGCAATCAGATTATTCTGCAATAAATAACATGATCAACGAAGAATTTTATATGATGCTACAAATAATGATATTGTACAAACTTAGTTTTGATCTCCTCGTATCACCAGACCCGTGCTATAATAAAATTATAAGTTCCTGAAACTAACAACAAAATCCTTGCATTCAAAAGTTCAATATTGAGAAACATGTCTTGAAACATGAAATATATCATCGGAAATAAGTGCAACGCAGGCAAAGTTATTTTTATACACATCAACTTCCAATTTTTAACCTAAAACAATTGCCTGTAAAACCACACTTCTTATATGAAGCTTCATATAAAAAGTAACTACTTCCACCCTAAACGGTTACAAGTTATCAAAATGCACATGAGCAACTCTTACTGACTGAAAAGTCAAGTCATTCCAAGCTAGTTCCAACTCAACCCACTCACTAGGAATCGAGACTTGATCACCAAACATGATCATTCTACCTATATGATTTTTTTTACATTCTTCTTGATTTCCTATATCGGCGATTGAATTGTTTTGCTATACTGTCTCTCCTAGCGACATCGCAAAGTACTTTCTACTCTGGCTCGCGGGTGCAACGTGGTGCCCGGAACGTTCCCATACCACCTATATTCAGTAACTGATATTGTAGAACTCGTCTTTACGAAATATCAAAATTTCTTTTAAAATGGGTGTACAGAATAAAAGGTGAGTACCTGAATACATTTCGTTCTACAATGAAATTTCATTTAAGCATTCTATTTGACATTTCAGATGATGATGAGGATCCTAGCAGTTCTAAGCAAGATGACTTGGACGGACTTAAAATGTTAATCGGTGATGGTCATGAAATCGAGGAAGTTTTGCATATTGAAACCCAACAACTGAATTCGAGGCAAGGCAAGATTGACAATTTCTGGAAAGCTGCTGAAATCGTTATCGCCGAAAAGGATCTATCGGTTGCTCAAGAAAGACAACACGGTACAACTAGCTGGATTTCACCGCTGTGCGTTTCCTTGCGTGATCTGATGGACATATGCGAAGAAAATTTGAATCAGCTTTACCCAGGATGTCCGAACAACAACGTACCCTCAGCTGAGTATTTTCGTCTACAATTTACACCCAGAAACCCACGTAATCGTACCGCTGAAAGGTACTACAGTAGGTTTGATATCAAATATGGATTGCAAGTGCGTACACTACGTAAAGCACATCCCGATCAACATTATGGGGCAAAGCAATTCCAGTACATGAAAATGATGGCAAGTTTAATCTATTAGACATTTAACGCTTGCTTTGACGATTTGTATCATGATTGAAATTTTCATTACAGGTCGTTTTCATACTTCCAGTCTAGTTTTCTTCCTGGATGACAAAGCAGCAATTCCGGTGGGATTTGAAGGCGCTCCAGTCAGCGCTACAAGAAGACAACGTTCAGTTCTTAAAGCAGGCTTGGATAATCGAGGATTGAACGCTTTAGATCACGACAACATACCGCAGCATCTAACCCCTTCGATATCAATTAAACTGATTCCTCCTACGGATTTATCTAATGCTTGGTATGCAGGACAACCGTTCATAATTCTCAAAGACGCTATATTCGAACACTCCACTGCATTTAGACACGTTGCTGAACTTCTCACTCGTTATTCGGAAGATGACCTTGATCGACCAATGTTGTTTATCGGATCAGATGGAGGACCTGATCATAACCTGACTTCCATCATGGTTATGCTGAGTTACATTACTATATTTTTCGAACTCGACTTGGATTTTTTGTATGCAGTGCGCACGCCTCCAAATTTTTCGTTTATTAATCCAGCAGAACGATTCATGGCAACAGCTAACATAGCATTGATTGGAGTTTCGTTGTCTAGAAATCATCTGGGTGAAAATGAAAAATTTGTGAAAAATTTAATGTCTAAAAAACAATGGCGGGAGGCTCACGAGAAAAACCCTAACAACGATTATCCTCGCTTGGCCCTAGAAGGAACAGAAGATGCCCGAAGGCTACTTAAATCAAGATTTGAGTCACTGCGCTACAAAGGAGAAAAGGTGATCGTATCTTATGCTGCAAACGAAGCAGAGATAAATACGATAGAAGCAAATATTACAGACCAATGGCCTGAGATTAATTTGAGCAAAATTTCGAAAGCTGAAGCAATGAACGTACCATCATTTAAAGAATTCTTTGACAAACATGTTAAAGCGACATCCTATACCTTCCAAGTAAAGTATAACTTTATCTGTACTTCGATTCATTTAATCCTAAACAAATTTAATTTCTAGGTGAAGAAATCTAATGATACAAATTGCAAATTTCACAAGGCAAAGAGGATGGATCAAACCATCAACATCCCTTGGCTACCGACGCCTCAACTCAAAGGAGAAAAATATGATGAATTCGATGAAGTATATGGTACTGAACCGAATGACGATTGTCAACCACGTAAAATTAAGGCAATGCATACACAAGAAGAGAGGTTGACTCATCCTTCATTTGCATTAGCTTCCACCAGAGCGCGCATCATAATTACATGCACTGAATGCAAATTTCCGCGTCTATTGTATTCTCAATACAGTATGACTATAGATAGTGGAATATATAGATGAGCGAAGATAAATCCTCTGTCTTCAAACGAACTGTCAAACGTGTCTCCAAACGAGCATGACGTCACGATTTCAATGGAAATGTTAAGGGCTGTGACGTCATATGCGCGTGTGCACGGTCAAAAAAATCGACTCAGCCATGCTTTCGCTCATCTATAGATTCTACTATCTATAAGTATGACCAAGCAGCAACTAATGGAAACAGAACGCTTTTTTGATAAAAACTTATATATTTGCGGTGTTCCACTTGAAGGTTTACCAGACGTTTTTCGAAATCCTAAAATCAAATGCTTTGATCCAATTCATCTTCATTATTTCCAATGTTCGTCTCTGAAAGGATTCAAAAACTTATGCGTGAAGTGCCTCGTAAGTAACCCGTCCGTGACACACAACAAACTCAATATTTGTGGCTCATGTTACGCATCAGTGTTGAAAAACGTAAATTCGAAGCAGCGTAACGTTAAAGCAAAAACTAAGTAAAGTATTCTAAGTTAAAATGTAAATATATACGATCAAGCTGCGCTAAAAAAGACTGTTTCATTTTCCTCGGTTTTTATTTTATTTTTTATTCGCCCCCCCTCGACATAAGTTACGATCAAGTGACAAAAGAAGAATATATAATTTGTTCCGGCCACTGCAATGAAAATTGATTTATTATGCAATATAGGGTTTTCCATCTCACTGAACATATTTTCATCTCATCGCAAAACAAAGAAATACAGCACCAATCTCTTCGCTTATTTTTGCTAACTTGCGTGCTCATTGGTGAAAAAACCACAAAAATAAAAAACAAACCAAATTCCTTTTCATTGCTTTGTTTTCGATCGGATGGAAATAGGAGCTATGGGATGAAGTGCCGAACCGTTCCCCTATAACGATTCATATTGACTCTGTAAACATCGTCATACAACTTATTTTAATAGAAAGATTGAACTTCGAGGCTGAACTGACGTTAAATACCTCAACAGAATAAGATTGATTACATCCCTGCTAGTAGTTGCAAAACACGTGGACAAGTTTTTCTTTATGGAGTATTTTTTAGTATTACAAGTTCTCTTGGTTGGAAGATTGAAACATTTGTAATGATTCCTTTTGTGTTATTCAGCCTTTCGTGGTTGCTAGAACATTTTCGGTCTTCTGTGGTTCGGCCTTTTGCACTGATCCCGACGTAACATTCTTCTTCTTCTTCTTCTTATTGGCATTACATCCCTTCACTGGGACAGAGCCGCCTCGCAGCTTAGTGTTCATTAAGCACTTCCACCGTTATTAACTGCGAGGTTTCTAAGCCAAGTTACCATTTTTGCATTCGTATATCATGAGGCTAACACGATGATACTTTTATGCCCAGGGAAGTCGAGATAATTTCCAACCTGAAAATTGCCTAGACCGGCACCGGGAATCGAACCCAGCCACCCTCAGCATGGTCTTGCTTTGTAGCCGCGCGTCTTACCGCACGGCTAAGGAGGGCCCCTATAACATATTACGTGATAAATGGAAGTCAAACAATGTTGCAACTTTGTTGAACATGCGTTGCAGCACATCATTGCGTTGATTGACTGCCACCCATATCACCAGTTTGGCGCACCTTGCCCAGCACTATAAAGTCAGTTCCCAGCTTTGATAGAAGGTATCCGCTGGAAGTTGCGGAGATGTAATTCATCGTGGATCATTCTGTCACAGCCTGCGAAACCTAGCGACTTGCAGTTCCATGTTCCAAGCTTTAAATCGTGATCCTTTGTTTGTCGCCTAGGTATTTGCCGATTATATCGAGTCGTATTATCTCTTATATTGCTCGTAATGATTGGTTTTACAGGCGGCTTATTGGACCTCCTGTCTCGTCGGAGGGCCGTCGTGTCAGCTCTGTTTAGTATCCCATCTAAAACCAGGACTTGGGCTTGTACGCTTTGAGCGGCACACGGTTGCTTTGGTGGGGACTGCCACCCATATCACCAGTTTGGCGCACCTTGCCCAGCACTATAAAGTCAGTTCCCAGCTTTGATAGAAGGTATCCGCTGGAAGTTGCGGAGATGTAATTCATCGTGGATCATTCTGTCACAGCCTGCGAAACCTAGCGACTTGCAGTTCCATGTTCCAAGCTTTAAATCGTGATCCTTTGTTTGTCGCCTAGGTATTTGCCGATTATATCGAGTCGTATTATCTCTTATATTGCTCGTAATGATTGGTTTTACAGGCGGCTTATTGGACCTCCTGTCTCGTCGGAGGGCCGTCGTGTCAGCTCTGTTTAGCATCCCATCTAAAACCAGGACTTGGGCTTGTACGCTTTGAGCGGCACACGGTTGCTTTGGTGGGGCCTACCTGCGGATACATGCAGTATTTTTTAGAAGTTTAACAGAGCCCAATGTCAAACTCAACCACATCTTAGGCAAGCCCTATAACTCACAGATGGCCTGAGAAGGATCGTCAATCCCTTGGACATAGTCCCTGCAGCCCCCAGCTTATAATCAATGTACATACCTGGAATTCCCGCATGGCAACTCATAATTCGTGCAATGTTGGCCTTGTAAGGGACTATCACAACTTTTTTCGGCATAAATTGACATAATACTTTAACAGGTTTAACTCCATTATCGAAATGAACTTAAATAAGTATGATAATTGATCTAAAGCGATACATCTCTGAACTGCAGCTGGTGCTAACGATAAGGAGCAAACTATTAAGACCATTTTGTTAACAGAAACGATTTCTTTAAATAAACAATCATTGCTATAAAGGTGTGTTAACTGTAAGTAGGGCAAAATCGTTTAAAATGGCAAAAACAAAATAATGTAATTCCAGCGCCTATGTAAATCACAGTGTCGAGGGTGGAGCTCATAAACATATAATTTCATTCCAGTTACTGATCCATATCAGCAACAGCGCCCACTCAACCAACAAACCACATTATGAATGCGCGCTCTAGTAAAACAGTTTTCACAGGCTTTCAGTGCGCCATCAACGTTATTATTGTTGGCGGTTTTGCAATAAATGCACATTTATGTATCCACTGGCCGCCCGCAAGGGAAACCCAAATAAAGCACGAAACAAGAACTTACCATTTATCGTCTTGCGCACGCGCACTTAAATCGCCCGTCCACCGCCCCAGCCAACGTAAGCTCACGACGACCAGCGACTTTTCTGCAAATCGATCTGACCTTCCAGCGTTTTGGCCAGATAAATTACGAACAGCTGACTGAGGGCGGCCCCGAGCGCAATGCCCGCTATCAGATAGAGATTCCGCTCGGCCCAGACGCGAACAATCTCGATGCAACCGCTGGTCCAGATCTTTTTACTAGCAGCGGCCACCGACTGCTGCTGGATGTGGTAGCCGCACATTATGTTAACCAGACCGGACGAGATGTCGGTGGCATTTATGCAGCAGCTGTACGGGACACCACACTTCTCCACGCTGGGCGATGAACAGTTGAAGTACTCATTCTTACCCCAATCCAAATAACCTTCATTGCTCAATCCGCAACAGTGAAACTCCTGCTGGGCGAAGTCGATAAAGTTCTGCAGATCCGGATCATCCCGATAGGTGGTTATTATCTTATCCGTGAAGGAATCCTCCAGCACAATGTTCATCTTGTGGGGGAAAACGAATCCAACTATGGCCACTGCCATTTCGCACAGGAAGAACATCAACAAACACAATGAGTAGAATTTAAGCAAGCAGGTATTTTCCCGCAAAGCTCCCAAGCATCCTGCAAAGCTGACTACGAATACAATTCCTCCGGCAATAATCATCACCAGCGAAATATTCAGCACTATATCGTACACTGTCTCCAGCTTGATCAATCCGGTGGCCTGCCATTTATCCACGAAGGCATAGAATCCGATTCCGATCAGCAGACCTCCGAACAGCCAGAATATGAAATTCAGCAAAAATATCATATATTTTACGCACGAACTCACGTACGTGAAGTTCTGTGTTGGATATCGATACGGGGGCATTCCGCTGAACCGACCAATGTTCCAAATCCTTCACACCAACCAACGAAAGAGTAATTAGTCCAGTCCGCTGCCTTCCGAAACGACCGTCCGTCGTTTTATTCTCCTCTTTGCGCCCACCTTCAAATGCAACGATGCGAAATTATGCTTATTTCTCGTTGATTGACCGTGGGATGCTTGTTAAAGTTGCTGCAAGAGTGAGAAAAATCCTTTGTTTACTCCGTCCGCTTCAACACATCACCCCCGCCCCATTTATAGTCTGTTGGCACAAAATACATTGGAGACAACTTACCAACATCCAAGGCGAATCAAAATACAAAATTAACACTTCAAATGCCCTCTGGTATGGCTGTCGATATTGACAAAATGGAACGACACATTCGATTCTCGTCTTCGAGAATAAATTAGTCACCATCCAGCGTTGAGCTGGAAAATATTGCACAAAACGCTTTACAAAAACAAGATTTTTCTTTCCAGCTCCGTAAATGGTTGACGAATCACCCGAATCACTGAACCAAGATGAATACACCACTAGGTGTTCCAATCTGCCAAATTCACGATTCAGCCATCTTGGATTTTAGTATGGAAGAGCCAGCCGGTTTGTTTATGTTTTGCACCGAAAATGAATTTTTCACCCCCGCCTTCTTCTCATCCATAAACTGGGCAGATTGAAACACCTAGCTGTGTATTCATCTTGCACTGAACTACTGATAGAAATCCGATTGATTCGATGATTGATAGAAAAGAAAATGAATGAAAAATTATTGCGATGATGAAGTCCGACAGTTTTTGCGATGTTTTTTTTTACACGGAGAAACTCAATTTATAAATACCCATTAATGCACGCAAAAAACTATTGCAGTCGAAACTAGCAACCCTATAGCCCTCTCCATCCCCATTGGTGTTGGTGCTGTGTTTACAAAATTTTCCTTTGTTTGCTGTAAGAAAACAACAAACAATGCGTGGAAACACTAAGAAGAATATCGCAAATTTGAACTAGACATCAGGTGAAAATGATGATTTTCATTTTGATTCAGTGTGCAGCAAAAAAAAAATCACTCTGTGATAGTGTTGGTAAAATCTGCTTGGAGACCTCAATTTATAACCAGAGACCGGCGGAGTGAAAAACTCAAAGGTGCAGCCCAATCGGGTTGTACGCAAAAGTGACGTAGGACTACGTAGCTATACGAAATGGATGGTATTTGTCATCATAGTTTGTGTTATTTGATATTTCACTCTCGTACAAGCTCTTTCTTCCTCATCAATTATTGGTGGCCCTGATAAGAGCCGTTTGTTTATGGTTTCGATGGGTATCTGTGAATTCCGGTTATTTCTAGTGGATGCTGAAGTCCATTTCTCTTGCTTCATTTGATAGATCCTGTAAACATTTGATAGATGAGCTTCTGTAAATAAATAAAGAAACAAGGTAAAATTATTCTCTATTAATTTCCATTTATGAGATTATCGTACGAATGCCATTAAAATTGGGTAATAAGAAGTTTTCTGCCTTCGATGAATGCTCTGTAAATGAAAATAAGAAAAATAGATAAGTTATCCATTTTTGGATTTGTCAACGAGTATCATTAATATGAGGTATCTGGGTCAATAAATGATGACAAACAAGCGGGATAATGCTAATTGGTGGGTTCTGTAATGAGAGAAGTTGAAATGAAACAATTATAGGTTTAGTGAGTTTTCACATTCAGCTATAATCACCTGAAGATCGAGAACTTCCAGTAGATCCCGACGAGTGAAACCGGAAAAAAACCAAAATCGTTAAATTCGGTCGGTGATGTCAGAACGAGACAAAGCTGAACCGGAGCAGAGCCGAAGCGCTCAACCGGCGAAGATGAGCGGTAGGTAGGTAGCAACCAAGCTACCACGCCAAACCAAATGCCACCGAAACAGTCCATTTTCGCAATTACCCAATTCGCCCCTTTGTGAGCTGATATAGTGTAAATATAATGTGCACTCATAACGATTAATGAAGGGCGGGGCTAATGGGATTACTTCATTAGATATTGCGCATAAGCCCCAAAATTTTATTCCCACCTTTGGGTTTCCGCGCCGAGCACTCAGCGCCAGACTCGGCGACAAGGAGATAGTGGTCAAGTTGGTACTCCTGATTTTTTGACAACTGATGTCGATTGGTTGTGTGAGTGCATCGGTGTCAAAAAATAGAGCTTTTAGCTGGAAATTTAATTGTCAAATGCACATTTTGACAGCAATATAGATGTATGAGTGTATCAAATGTGCAAATGCTCTATCGCGGAAGCAGTCGCTGAAGACAAGTGTCAATGGTTTCAGTGACGAAACGAAAAGTTTCAATGCAAAAAGCAATATAAGAAAGCTGCTTTTCCGCGCGCGCGAGCCATTTCGATCGGGTTTCCACAGACAACGGACGGTTCGGAGAATTATGAATTCTAAGAATCCAAAGAAACTTTCTCGAAAGATTCTGAATTTGGTTATGAGATGTTGTTTATCTAAGATGCGTATTGTTGCGAGGAATGACAACAGAAATTCGACTCAAGACAAAGTTTCTTCATATTACCAAACATTATCTCTTGGCATCTGTCTATTCAAGCGACGTTCACTTATGGGTAGTTGCTGTAGGTAGATAGTTTTCACAAAGGTGGCGACTTTATTGATTCTATGCAAAAGAAAGTTGATCCGACTATCCGAAATAAACTTTCTTCAAAGTTCAAAACTCAATCGTAAATAGCGAATTTGATAGCGCATCGGAGGAGATGATGTAGTGAATTTTAATGGATGGGATCACTAACAGCAACCAAACTACCACGCCAAACCCGATGCCACCGAAACAGTCCATTTTCGCAATTAACTCTTCCTTTTCGTAAAATGTTGGTCCTGAGAAGAACCGATTTTCTTTTCCCAATTCCCATTCCAATCACTAACTGCATCAAATCGCTAGTGTAAATTTGCAGCATTGCCACACTGCCACCCACTTCGTGCTGCTGTGTCCGCTTCGCTGCATCCGATGTCGAACCGCCTTCTGTGGAATCTCGATCAAAATGGCTCGCGCGCGCCGAACAGCAGCTTTCTTGTATTTAATAAATTAAACCCGTAAGCCCCGCCCCTTTGTGAGCTGGTATAGTGTAAATCGAGGTGTAAATATAATGTGCACTCATAACGATTAATGAAGGGGCGGGGCTAATGGGATTACTTCATTAGATATAAGAAAGCTGCTTTTCCGCGCGCGCGAGCCAGTTTGATCGGGTTTCCACAGACAACGGACCGTTCGGATTATTATGAATTCTAAGAATCCAATGGAACTTTCTCGAAAGATTCTGAATTTGGGTATGAGATCAATCGTAAATAGCGAATTTGGTAGCGCGTCGGAGGGAGATGATGTCTGTCCAAGCGACGTTCACTAATGGGTAGTTGCTGTAGGTAGATAGTTTTCATGGATTTTATACAAAAGAAAGTTGATCCGAAATAAACTTTCTTCAAAGTTCAAAACTCAATCGTAAATAGCGAATTTGATAGCGCGTCGGAGGGAGATAATGTAGTGAATTTTAATGGATGGGATCACTAACAGCAACCAAACTACCACGCCAAACCCGATGCCACCGAAACAGTCCATTTTCGCAATTAACTCTTTCTTTTTATAAAATGTTGGTCCTGAGAAGAACCAATTTTCTATTCCCAATGTTAATTTCCAACTAACTGACACCACAATTTGTAATAAATTTTGATAATTTGGTGCGGGATCGCCACAGTGCTATTTTTATGGTCAACCTTTTCTTCATATGAAATTCTGGTTCGTTGAGGTTGAATGATCTGCAGCAACACATCGAGCACCACCACCAATGCGATGGATTTTCTTTGAAAATGTTATTAGCGCCTCCATGATGCTGTGTCCGCTCCGCTACAATCGCTTTGATGCGTCTGCTGTGCGTGAAATCTTGTTCAAACTGAGGATTAGATCCAAACCCGCAAGTGATTGATTTTTGATGTCTGTACTAGTGATGCATGTACGTGATTGGTTAGTTTACCTATTTCTAAACTTTTTATCAATTATCGATAATAAATAGTTGAAAATCAGTATTTTCAAATAAATACAAAGAAGCGTTGACTCATCCTTGATCGAATGGTCCAAAAAAATTGAAAATCCATCGAGAAACGGCTTAGATATTAAAGTTTAAAGTCTATCATATTTTCGTAACGGTCCCCGATTTTCGCAATCGTAAAGTGTACCCCAATATAGAAAACACAGACGTAGTCCTACGTCAAAACTGTCGAAATGGCAACGTATGAAAATGCATGAAATCGTGAAAATGATACTACACTGCCAAAAATATCTATATAAGATATATGTGTCGCCGTTATAAATTTTTGCAATAGCTCCACCCTAATATAATCGATATAGAACCACACATAAATTAAATAATTGCTAATTCGAGACCACACATAAAGTTTATTTGGATATATATTTTATTAGTAGTTCGCGTGGTGAATGGTTATGTGTGCGCTGATATACATCATGAGTTAAATCTATGGATTTTTGCCAATAAATATGTGTGGATTTTTAGTAGTGTAGAGATGGGCGCTCCGCTCAGGAGCTGTTCCAAAGATTCGCTTCCTTACATTGAGCTGATGAGCCATGGATCTTTTTTAAAGAAGCCCAGCTCAGCAACTCACTTTAAATTGATGAAATCATTGTCAACCACGCGCCTAGAGAAACTCCCTCGAGCGTACGCACTCGAGTACGCGCGCTGTTGTATTTTGTACAGCACAAACGAAAATACCACGCTCGCGGTACACAACACAAGCGAACTTGTATGAGCATTCCAGTCCAGTACCGCGCACGTGCTGATCGTTTATTATTTGCACCTCAAGCACCATCAATCCAAGCGACAGCACCATCCAGCCAAGCAACAGATATCATTTCTGCTGCAGAGAAGAATAAGAAATACACAAGCAAAAAGAATCTAGCTTGCCGTCTATTTCTTAACCCATACCCACATACTCGGCGCTACGAACGGACACACAAAAGATACCTAGTAGTGTGGTAGCGAACGAACCGTGCCAAGCAAAAGATCCGAAGATCCGAACAACAGTTACAGTTACTCTCAGTTCCGCTCATGTCGTCGTCCAGCTCGAAATTGCTGTGACATGGAAGCGAGAGCTGCGCCACCAGCTCAGATCCGTGCGACACGGATCTTGATTCGGATCAGTCGCGACCGATTCTAGAGAGCGAACCGTGTGGTTCAAACGAACCGAACCCCATGGGAGCTGTGTCTTGCACGGAGCGGATCTTTTACTTGCGACGGGTTTTCCCGCCAGCATACTGCTACATGTGCACTCGGTTTGTTTGTAGCACCGTGCTCTGTATTTTTTTTACTCTCTTGTGTTTATTTCTCTCTCATTTCGGAAACCAATATATAGATGAATGGGCTCGCTTGTATGAACATGTCAACTACGCATGGTTAGAAGGGTTAGAAGCGCGCGCAAACAAGGCATTGATTTACTGCACCCAGTATAAAGAGAAAACTTATGACACGTGATATGGTTCATATACAATATACATATCAGAGACTAGGGACTGAATTATTCAAATTAACGATTTGAGAAACGTTATCAACAAAATGTAACTTAGTTTTTGTATAGAAATAAATGTGATGGTTCTAAATGAAAAAGCGTAATAAATGTTATTAGTTTAAAATTGTCGGTTTTTCAATAGAAATTATTACCTCACTATAGCTTAACATTTTAAAAATTCCAAAGTGAGGTAAATAGATGAATGATGAATGAATGAATAAATTAATGAATGACATAAATTTTTCAAATTTTTGAACAATAATTAAAATAATAATATTAACAATTATGTTTTAATATATGTAGCATTAAAGAACTGAAGAGCTGATCCAAGGAGCTGACTCTTTTCAATGAGCTGAACGGATCAGATCCGCTCACTGCAATGAGCTGTTTTGCCCATCTCTAAATGATACTGGCAGCACTTGAACTTTTTGCTTGCTTCTTATGGATGCAAAAAGTAAACAAGTCGAAATGGAAGCACTTTTGGAATTGGAAATTGGAAACAAGATGGCGTCTTCGCCGATCTCTTATTCTAGTATTTCTAGTCGAAACTACCATTAGCCTGCACAGAGAAAAAAAAATTGTGTTTTGAAGAATATTGTACTTTCATTAGTAGATCAAAAGTAGATCAGTTTTGGTATATTTTTGAGTTGCGAAACTTGTACTTTAAAAACAAAACTTTTAATTTTAAAGTTTTTTTTCTGATCGAAAAATTGTTATTTTGAAAGTCAAAACTTTTCAAATGACAGATCGAAAATCTTTAAATAGTATTCAAATATTCCTGAAGATTGGCAACACTAGCTAGAAATAAAATTTATTTGGCAACTAACAAACTGTCAACTTTTATTTCCCCAAGGGGTGGGTCGCTGAGCACAATTTAATTTGTGTTCATTTTATACAACGTGATTTTATGTGCCACAATGTGCCACACATTGTGCCTCACCTCAACTATGACACATTGTCATGTTTGTGGTAGATGTAGTAGGCAATGAATTTTAGATAATATGTGTTGATTGATTTCAGTTTGAGTTCTGGATCATTTCGATTGTCGAACTAGTTTTGAACCAGTACCATGATGATGACGATGATGATGTAGACAAGAAACGAAGAAAATGGAACAACGTATGGTTGCGAATGTGTGTGTGGCGATTTTAGGATGCAAGCACTGCGCAGACTACGCATCATTCAAAACAATAACGGCAACGTCAAACAGAAAGAGAAGGATAATGAAGGGTGCACAGCGGAATGAATGAAATAAGCGATGTGCTACGAACCAGCAAGTGGGAGTGTTGGTTTTCGTTGAACTTGCATGAAGTTTGGATTCTATGATTGCGAAGAAAAGTAGTCATTCTGTTGGCGAACCTTGAGCGGATTGCACGCACGGTGTTGGCGTTCTTGGTTTTCGGTTACGACAGACCATTCACACATTTGTAGTTGTTTTGTTGTGATTACGTGAGCTACTTTTAAATTGCGCTTTGAGGAAATTTCCTAGAAGAGTTTAGGTTCAAGTAGGTGTACTGAAACATGTGACAAATAGAACTCATCATTAATGATTGCATTTTGATATTATCGGACACCATATGTAAGCAAATTTTACTATTTTTTACCCGTGAGAGACTCATGATGGCAATGTTCAAACTGTTGAGTATTTTCAGATGTAAATGGTGTTCAAAAGTAATAGCTGTGGCTACAAGTTATCAAAATGGTGTGATGAGAATACAGGAGTTCCAGTAGGCTCACCATGACGCTCCTGCGGTGGTGAGTAGGCTGTGAATGATCCGAGGCCGAAAAAAAAAGTTTCGAGAAAAATTGAAAAAACAAACAAACAGAAAGTATTGGAGTTCCAGTAGGCTCACCATGACGCATTTGCGGTGGTGAGTAGGCTGTGAATGATCCAAAGCCCATTAAAACGAAATTTGGACAAATAAAAAAAGTAAAGGAGTTCCAGTAGGCTCATTATGACGCTGTTGCGGTAATGAGTAGGCTGTGAATGATCCAAGGCCAAACTAAACAAAATCAAGAAGAAAATAATAAATCAAAGAATAATAAGATAAAATTAGTTTTAAAACTGGATTGAATTTGTTTTGGATTCGAATCGGACTAGGTTGGAGTAGATGTAGATTGAGTTCGGATTGGATTTCGATTAGGATTGGATATGAGTCGGATTTGAATTAAATCCGAATAGGATTTCGATTGAATCTCGATATAGATTAGAATTTGATTGGATTTGAATTGCATTTAGATTGAATTTGGATTGAATTTTAATTGGATTTGGATTGGATTAGGACTGAATTTGGGTTTGGATTGGATTTTAATTGGATATGGATTAGTTTGGATTGAATTTAAGCTGGATTTGGTTTGGGTTTGGATTGGATATGAATTTGAATTTGGATTGAATTTGGATTTGATTTGGATTTAGATTGAATGTAGATTGTATGTGGATTGGATTGAAATTGGATTTGAATTGCATTTGAATTGGATCTAGACCTTAAATGGATTTGGACCGGATTTGGATTGGATTTTTATTGGAATCGAATTAGATTGGATTTGAAAAAGATTTGGATTGTAGTTGGATTGAATTGTATTTCGATATAGTTTGAATTGGCTTTGGAATAGATTTGGATTGAATTTCGAAGACACACAAAAGAACTTAGTTGCAAAGTATTGAAACGTTTGTTAAGCATTGAAATGGCAAAACCAGTAAGAGTAGGCTGTGAATAATCCAAAGCCCATTAAAACGAAATTTGGGCAAATAAAAAAAGTAAAGGAGTTCCAGTAGGCTCATTATGACGCTGTTGCGGTAATGAGTAGGCTGTGAATGATCCAAGGCCAAACGAAACAAAATCAAGAAGAAAAAAATAAATCAAAGAATAATAAGATAAAATTAGTTTTAAAACTGGATTGAATTTATTTTGGATTCGAATCGGACTAGGATTGGATTTCGATTAGGATTGGATATGGGTCGGGTTTGAATTAAATCCGAATAGGATTTCGATTGAATCTCGATATAGATTAGAATTTGATTGGATTTGAATTGCATTTAGATTGAATAATTTGGATTGAATTTTAATTGGATTTGGATTGGATTTGCATTGGATTTGGATTGGATTGGATTAAGACTGAATTTGGATTTGGATTGGATTTTAATTGGATATGGATTAGTTTGGATTGAATTTAAGCTGGATTTGGTTTGGGTTTGGATTGGATATGGATTTGAATTTGGATTGGATTTGATTTGGATTGGATTGGATTGGATTTACAAAAGATTTGGACTGTATTTGGATTTGGACTGTATTTGGATTTGGATTGGATTTGGATTGAATTTGGATTGGATTTGGATTGAATTTGGATTGGATTTGGATTGGATTTGGATTGGATTTGGATTGGATATGGATTGGATTTGGAATGGATTTGGAGTGGAATTGGATTGGATTTGGATTTGGATTGGATTTGGATTGGATTGGATTTGGATTGGTTTGGATTGGTTGGATTGGTTTGGATTGGTTTGGATTGGTTTGGATTGGTTTGGATTGGTTTGGATTGGTTTGGATTGGATTTGGATTGGTTTGGATTGGTTTGGATTGGATATGGATTGGTTTGGAATGGATTTGGGTGGAATTGATTGGATTTGGTTTGGATTGGTTTGGATTGGATTGGTTTGGATTGGTTTGGATTGGTTTGGATTGGTTTGGATTGGTTTGGATTGGTTTGGATTGGTTTGGTTGGTTTGGATTGGTTTGGATTGGTTTGGATTGGTTTGGATTGGTTTGGATTGGTTTGGATTGGTTTGGATTGGTTTGGATTGGTTTGGATTGGTTTGGATTGGTTTGGATTGGTTTGGATTGGTTTGGATTGGTTTGGATTGGTTTGGATTGGTTTGGATTGGTTTCGATTGGTTTGGATTGGTTTGGATTGGTTTGGATTGGTTTGGATTGGATTTGGATTGGTTTGGGTGGAATTGGATTGGATTTGGATTGGTTTGGTTTGGATTGGTTTAGATTGGTTTGGATTGGTTTGGATTGGTTTGGTTGGTTTGGATTGGATCTGGATTGGTTTGATTTTGGTTTGGTTTGGATTGGATTTGGGTTGGATTTGGATTGGATTGGGATTGGTTCGAGTGGGTTTGGTTGTATTGGTTTGGATTGGTTGGATTGAATTTGGATTGGTTTGGATTGGTTTGGATTGGTTTGGATTGGTTTGGATTGGTTTGGATTGGATATGGATTGGTTTGGAATGGTTTGGGTGGAATTGGTTGGTTTGGATTGGTTTGGATTGGTTTGGATTGGTTTGGATTGGTTTGGATTGGTTTGGATTGGACTTGGTTGGTTTGGATTGGTTTGGATTGGTTTGGATTGGTTTGGATTGGTTTGGATTGGTTTGGTTGGTTTGGATTGGTTTGGATTGGTTTGGATTGGTTGGATTGGTTTGGATTGGTTTGGATTGGTTTGGATTGGTTTGGATTGGTTTGGATTGGTTTGGTTGGTTTGGATTGGTTTGGATTGGTTTGGATTGGTTTGGATTGGTTTGGATTGGTTTGGATTGGTTTGGATTGGTTTGGATTGGTTTGGATTGGTTTGGATTGGTTTGGATTGGTTTGGATTGGTTTGGATTGGTTTGGATTGGTTTGGATTGGTTTGGATTGGTTTGGATTGGTTTGGATTGGTTTGGATTGGTTTGGATTGGTTTGGATTGGTTTGGATTGGTTTGGATTGGATTTGGATTGGTTTGGATTGGTTTGGATTGGTTTGGATTGGTTTGGTTTGGATTGGTTTGGAGTGGAATTGGATTGGTTTGGAATTGGATTGGTTTGGTTTGGATTGGTTTAGATTGGTTTAGATTGGTTTGGATTGGTTTGGATTGGTTTGGATTGGATTTGAATTGGTATGGATTGGATCTGGATTTGATTTGGATTGGTTTGGATTGAATTTGAATTGGTTTGGGTTGGATTTGGATTGGTTTGGAGTGGGTTTGGTTTGGATTGGTTTGGATTGGTTTGGATTGGATTTGGATTGAATTTGGATTGGATTTGGATTGAATTTGGATTGGATTTGGAGTGGATTTGGATTGGATTGGATTTGGATTGAATTGTCTTTGGATTGGATTTGGGTTGAATTAGGATTGAATTTGGATTTTATTTGGATTTAGATTGAATGTAGATTGTATGTGGATTGGATTGAAATTGGATTTGGATTGCATTTGAATTGGATCTAGACCTTAAATGGATTTGGACCGGATTTGGATTTGATTTTTATTGGAATCGAATTGGATTGGATTTGAAAAAGATTTGGATTGTATTTGGATTGAATTGTATTTCGATATAGTTTGGATTGGCTTTGGAATAGATTTGGATTGAATTTCGAAGACACACAAAAGAACTTAGTTGCAAAGTATTGAAACGTTTGTTAAGCATTGAAATGGCAAAACCAGTAAGAGTAGAGATAAAGGATAATGTGGTAGATGTAGTAGGCAATGAATTTTAGATAATATGTGTTGATTGATTTCAGTTTGAGTTCTGGATCATTTCGATTGTCGAACTAGTTTTGAACCAGTATCATGATGATGATGGCGATGCTGGTGTAGACAAGAAACGAAGGAAATGGAACGTATGGTTGCGAATGTGTGTGTGGCGATTTTAGGATGCAAGCACTGCGCAGACTACGCATCATTCAAAACAATAACGGCAACGTCAAACAGAAAGAGAAGGATAATGAAGGGTGCACAGCGGAATGAATGAAATAAGCGATGTGCTACGAACCAGCAAGTGGGAGTGTTGGTTTTCGTTGAACTTGCATGAAGTTTGGATTCTACGATTGCGAAGAAACGTAGTCATTCTGTTGGCGAACCTTGAGCGGATTGCACGCACGGTGTTGGCGTTCTTGGTTTTCGGTTACGACAATGTTGACAATCAGAAAAATTCGGCAACACTTGCAAACGTCAACATCAAGCTGTCCACTTGACTGACCGTCGTGATCGCGGGGAAATGTAGAAACAAAAACAAAACCAAATACTTTTTGGACGTAAATTCAATTTAGCGACTGAGTTTACATTTTTGCTGGGACTCAGTATTTGCCAAGCGTTGTGAAAATATCAATAAACGGGTTGCGGGCGTATTGAGGTGTCTCTTTACCCAGACAGATTTCCCAACTGGATATTAAAAATACGAGCTTCTGCGTGCCGCAAAAGGTGAAGACATCCCTAATAAAAAATTCCAAAACAATTACAGTAGAAATTATTGTAACATTACGCTGAAATTAATAGTAATTACGGTAAACTCTATTGTGGCTCACAATAGAATAACATTGAAGAATATTGTTTTCCACCATAACGGCTATTGTAAATGGCAGTTTTACAATAGAAAATAGGGGTTGTTATGTATCTTTACAATAAAAAAATCGATTTTTTCTCGAACAAATTTTTGCCATTACAATTGAATTTATTGTGATTCTATTGCCAACTTTTTACTGGCAATTGAATCTATTGTACGTCTATTGGAACAACAATATGGCACTTAAATTGGTATGATATAAAAACAATAGAATTCAATGTTCATAAATAAAATGTATTGTGATGTTATGATATTTTATTGCAACTCTATTGTATTTTTTATCCGGGATTCCCGTCAATCAGAGTTAGAAAGCTTTTAAATGGTTTTCCTCGCATCGCAGAGAGAGGTGAAATTAACAGCAAAGAAGCATTTTGTTATCATCTTGATAGGTTTAAGAAACGACGGTAAAACAACGAACCAACTGCCTGGTCAGATTCCAAAAATATCCAAAAAATCATCATCTTTGTTGGCATGCCGTCAATGAGGGAATTGAGAAATTTCCTCCTGGTGAAATAATGGAATTTTAAACTCAAAACAATAACAGTTTTATAGTGGTTCTTTGCATCGTATACTAATCTGTTACAATTAGTTACAAACCCTAGAAATCCAGATGTATTGCAAATTATTAACGCCATACAGCTCATCTAGTTTCCGGAAGTATCGGGAATGTGTGATGCTTAAAAGTAGGGTAAATGGGACAAATATAAACGTCTTATTAAAATAGAAAATACTTAGTTTTGTGTTTTGACCCGCTCGACAAATTTTTAATTTTCGTGCTCGTTTTATTCGAGATTAGAAAAATTAGATTAGGATAGTTATATGGTTTGTTCCATGGATTTGTTCACAATTCACTTTTCTTTTTCATCGCAAGCATGTATGGAATATTAATGAATATTATGAATATTATTGATCTGGCTGATCTGTTCAAAAGATATTTTAGTTACAAAATAATGATTGTCGCTTCGGTTCCCTTTGTTCTGCTGCCCGAAACATGTTGGGTACCGAACTGTCAAATCGTATGTATTTTTCCTTCATTGACATTTAGCACCCTATTCTCGCCAAAAAAGATGTTCCGGACAGCGACAATCTTTATCTTGCATGTAACTAAAATATCTTTTATCTGTTCCCATCAAAACTATGATTCCTACTAATCTTTATATTTTCATATCATGATCATCATCGTGATAATATTCTGGATTAAAATTATTATCACATCCCAAGCAAAGGTAGCCTCACACCTCGGGAATTTGGTCAGCGGATTTTTTCCCCATGTATTTTTGCATATGCGATGTTTTCGGGATTTGGGCACGGAAAATCAAAATCCCGGCCCCATTTAAAATGCACGCAAACAAGGTTACTCTAACTTGACCCTAATATGAGTGTAACCTGTTAGAAAGTTACTCTAATATTCTCTCTAACTTTAGGGTAAAATGAGACTAAAATTAGACAGATCTGCAACATTTTTGTTAGGTATGTTTATGTTTGTTGCATGATTCGATCTAACATGTTAGTCTAACTTTAGAGTGAAGTTAGTTATGTTTCGCAGTGGGCGGTTAGGGTATTGTTAGGGTTATTTCAAAAGACTTTTATGTTGATTTATTTACATCCAGCTGCCATTCATGGCAGAATGATTATGTACTTGTGAAAATCGTGAAAATACATAACCAAACTGCCTCGAATGACAGTGGGATGTAAATGAAATACCAAACAAAATCAACGGGAAGTTTTTTTTATTCATAAATGTATTCAATTGATTTTTGACCATTTTTGATCAGCCACCCTCAGCATGGTCTTGCTTTGTAGCCGCGTGTCTTACCGCACGGCTAAGGAGGGCCCCTCATCTCCCAGATTACCAAAATATATTAACAAATTATTCAAAAACCGCCTGGCAGTCTTTGAACACTTGATTTTCACTTCTCGAACCGTTACGCTGATCCTGAATGGGCAAGAGTCGGAGCGATACCGGATCAAAATCACTGTTATGTTCGTTTGTAACTAAATGGCTGAATTGTTTTGCATTGCTTATTGCATAGTGACACTCGTCGATGAACTTGCTCAAATCGATTTCTTCTGTTTGATTCAGGGTGTGGAAATTCTCACTCTCAATTCAACTATTTTGTCTAAATCATCGTCTTTCTCACCCCAGACTGAACACTCATCATGGCAAACAAGCGTAGATCTTCTCCAGACACAAATTAAATTCGAGCGTCTCGTATGATTCATTGTGATCATTTAAAAATGAATCGCCAGCAATAACATTCCTGCTCAGCTTATTCACTAGGCGTATGTTTGTTTCCGCCGTCCGCAGGACTTTTGCCTTGCCAAATACCTAAAACAAAACACTTCCAGAAGTTAGTTCCTCTTTCCTGACTATTTGGATCCAATCTTACTTACCACTTAGTGATGATAGTTGCATTGCTGAGCTTCATTTATCCTCGTAAGTTTTATTTTAAAGTTAATTCGGTCGAAGAAGCGCTGGGAAACCACGAGAAACAAACACGTGAAATAAATTTTACTTTTTCGGTCGGTATCTGTGCACCGACCGAAGCCGGCCGGCGGAGTGAAACAAAAAGAACTGTCAAAATTTAAAGAAAAAATGGAATCAGCATAAAAGCATAAAAATGGTTATGTTTTCGAGCCGTAACATAACTAACAGACCCTAACCAATTTCTAACTTCTCACAGATTGTTACTCTGGGGGGGTTCAAAATCCGGCGGAAAATTTTCCCGAGGTGTACACGCTTAGATCAGTTTACCTATTTATGGGTACTCTAATCACCCATATTTGGGTATTGCATACATCACCCATATTACGGGTGAAATGTACTGAGAAAATTGGTAAATTTCACTTATATTTTTGGTAAACTGACTTTACCAATATATGGGTAAATTACCTTACCCATATTTGGATGAAAAAATAAACATTCACGTTAGTCCATTCTATCCAGCAAACAACAAACTACGCAGTTGGTTTTTTTAATCTAATTTTCAATTTCCGCTCGGAAATTAGCAAGCCAGTTCCATCAATGGATAGAGACATGGATATTTCACGCTTCACCCTATTTTGGGGTCGTAATAATCAGGTAAGATTATGATAATCCGCGAAGCCAACAATGTTATTATATTTCCGCTACCCTTTCAGAAAATCATGAACCGTGGAACAACAGGGCGCTCATTGAAGGGTTTGCCGCTGCAAACTTCGCAACCAGGTGAAAAGTCGTTCCGTCCAGTTGATGGGAATGGTGATGCATACTCATTACTCACCACTCGCCGGTATCTTAACAGACTCAGCTTTTAGCTGTACTGCCCCGCACAATTTCCTCCTATCAACCATCGCCTGCTACCACCGCAAAAACGTCGTTCCTCTTCCAGCCAGTACTGAATTGGGAAGAGATAAAAGGCTGCTACTAGAACCGAGATCAGCAATTGCGTTATTTCCACCATCCACCACGAGATTTCTCCGGGTTTTTGAACCGCCATCTGTTCCAATTCTGATAATCCAGGCGGCAAAAGGATTTGCGGTTCCTCACCAGAACTATCCGTGGGTCAATGGTAAGTTTTTATTAAATTAAATCAATATATTCATAATCATCTCCAGCAAAATATGATTCTCAGGCATCGAGCAACGAACTGGTATCGTGGTTATTGAGTTGCACGGCCCTGACAGTTCATCAAGAGTACCCGAAACGAACCCAAGTATGCCGGATCTGCCTAGCAGCAGTCACCGTGCTCGCCGGATACCGTTGACGTAAGTTTTGATTATTCTTAGTTGAAAACATAAATGGTCGACTAGGGAAATTTGATTTTCCCCATAGGTTCCTCGTTAGTGCTAAGTCGTTTCTATTGGACGAAGCAATATGCACCATGCATAGTGACCGAAGTTGACCGAAATGCGGAAAAAATCCCTAATCGACAGTTTCATAAATGTTTATGATGATAATCCAATTGATCCACTACTGACACCATATTTTCTTTACAGATGTTGCTATCTTGGTCCACGTATAGTAAGCGGAAATCTACAGCCTCATAACAATGCATCCCCCACCTACAAGCCATATTCCTGATTCAAGGATTATTTTTGTTTTTGGTTCCGTCAACTTCACTTAAACTTGCTTGTGCTGTACCCTCTTATGCCATTGATTTCATTCTGGTGCAAGTTAGTCGAAAAATTATAATTTCAACTTTTTATATTTGAATAAATTTACATGATATTTTGCTTACTCGGTTTATTTTATTTGTAATAAATATAAGAAAATTAAAAATGTCACAAACAAAATAAATACAAAAAATTCACCCAAATTTGGGTGAAATTTACTAACAAAATCGTTTCTTTGAAGTACCTATATATGAGTAAACTAGGTTTACCCATAAATAGGTACTGGGCAGATCACCCATATCTAGGTATGTGCACTTTTTGGTGATTTTAGGTACTCTTCACCCATATTTGGGTGAACTGAACTAAGCGTGTAAGGTAGCCTTAAAGGCTAGCTTATACTAATGACACACTGGTGGTATTCGTACCATGGTACAAGTTGTACCACTAGTGTGTCACCTTGTACCATGCTGGTACAACGTGGAAAACCATGGTACAATATGTACTAGGGTATATAACCGTGGTACTTGTACCACCAGTGTGTCTTTAGTATTACACCTCGGGAAAATTTTCCGCCGGATTTTGGTCCCCGTGCATTTTAAATGGGGCCGGGATTTTGATTTTCCGTGCCCACCCGGTAAAAATTGTTTACTCATTAATGGGTACTTTTTCTCTGCTATCTCTTTCTCTCTGCAGAAAAATTCACCCATTTTGGAAGAATAAGTGGATTTACTCATTTAAATGAGTAGATCCACTTATTCTCCCAAAATGGGTAAATTTTTCAGCAGAGAGACAGAGATAGCAAAGAAAAAGTACCCATTAATGAGTAAACGTGTTTCTCCGTGCAAATCCCGAAAACATCGCATATGCAAAAATGCTTGCCCCTCCCAGCAAACAAAACGTGAGTCGTGAGATATTCGGTAGGCACTAGTAAGAGGCTGAAAATTTAAAAAAAAAAAAAGAAACAGACGTTTGAACGAAGCGTTTGAACCTTGTTGATATTGTTTTCATTATTTCTCCACCGATGTTAGTACTTGCGAGAAAAAACATGCCGTCACGTCGGCGAAATCGTTCTCTGTTTAAAATTAAGTTCTCTTGTACAAAATATTATTCAAACAGTCGCGACTTGTGTCGAAAATATGTTCATACGCGAGTTCAATGCGTGCCGATAAAAATAATTAGCTCGGAATAGTCGGGTTCGTGGTTGCGACTTGCAACAAAAGACGGGCAATCGTCGTCGTTAAAAAGTAGTTTTTTTTCGGTCTCGTTCCATTTGTGCTTCAGCTTCAAAGAACCAGCGAATCAGCCCACTTCAACACCCAGGAACGGTCAACTAAAAATTAACGAAAATCGCTCCCATAACTTTCGCTGGCTCCGCCTCAGATTTTATGCATTTAATATATGCAAAGCGATGTGCGCGTGCGGTGAGGTTTCAAACACCATCGCTTGTGGGACTGCTGAGTGTTGCTGACGATGGTTGTTGGCTGTAAGTGCTGCGGAATCATCGGGATATGCCAGTCTGCATATAGTACATCCTGAAGACGGGATGGCCAGGTGTTGGTTGATGTTTAGTAACCCAGCAGAGAGAGAAAAGCACCAGTCGTTATCAATTAGGTGAGAAGAAAAATACGGGCTTTACACAGATTGTTTTGTCAATACATGGATTTTTGTAGTGTATCATTAGAGCCAGCAAACATTATCGTTACGGGAATGCAACGAGAGCAAATGTCGATGACCAAGGTAAGCACGCTACTGACGCTACCCCGTGCTGCGCGGTACGGTACGGAGCGACTGATCGGAGTTGTCGCCTTGAACCCACCCAACATCATCTTCGATACCAAGGTTACGAGAAAGCAAAAGAATCAGGTCGAATGCAAAAGAAAGGAGGTTGAGGCAATCAGTTCGATGGTGCAGATGAAAACCGTTGTCTATTTGGGCAAAAGGACACCGTTTTGTCCAATGTCGGTGTAATAGTGCATGTTTCAATAGCAATAATATGAAAAGAAGATTTCCAAAAAGTGTTTACTGTTTAGGCACCTACCTACTAAAGGATCGAGTGTTATTATTTGTAAAATTATAATACATAGTGTAGTGTGTACTCCGGGAAAACAACACGGGATCGGATTATGTATTGGCCATGTGGCCAGGAAAAATATAATGTGAACAACCAGACGCAGAAAGATCTGGCCAAGCTGGGAAGCTAGTATGATCGACAGCCCATGGCCATGAGTGAAAGTGGAAGATCAAAGTAAAATGTTTTGGGGGAGTGCTTGAGAATTGCCGACTCAGTCAGAAGTAACTTCGTTCTAAAGTGACAATATACCCGACCTTGGAGCACCTTCAAACGATTTACCAAAGGCCAAATGCGGATGACAAGTCATCTACGAGACCAAGATCATCGCTTAGGTCCAGTAGAAGAAAAGCGCGAGGTGCTCGGCATATCGGAGTACTTCGTCATTGCCGCCGTCTTGGTATTACACGCGCAACGCAACGCGGCACAAGGTAAGGTTCGAGAATCCAGTAAAAAAATCTTGGATGGTTCTGTTTTTCTAGTTTTAATGGACCTATCGCATATTTGTAACATGTGCATTTTAGCATACGAAGGCCGATTTTTGCAAATGCTGATTTGATTTAAAAAGTTTAACGATTTTTGCGAATGAAACCCTGGTGCAGATGTGTACTCGATTTTTTTACCATTTCCTCGGTTAAGTTTGGGTGAAGATGTTGCCGGAATAGCATATTATTCCAGCGTTCTAAAAATAGGAAGGATGCGTTAAATTCTCAGGGTCACGCATATAACACAGTACTTGCAATGCAGATTTCTCCAGTTCGACATAATTTTTCGAGATGTGGTCTTCAGTAGGTTAATCAATTTCAATTTCTCTCTGTCTGACCCTCATACACCCGCAACCACGGAACCGAGCGGCTTGAAAACTTGTGCAGGGATTTTTGGGGCCGAGGAAGGTTCTAATGACAGTTTGAGGCCCTCCAATTTAAGGAACGGAGGCCACTTATACAAATGAAACACAAATTTCTACATAACTCAAGAATTTATTCAGCAAATGGGACCAAGTTTGGCATGTGAAGGTTTTTACTTTTCAATACTTTTGTTATGTCCTAAATTCAACGGTACAATTACAATATTTACTTCTACAGTACGTTTCAACTGAGGACAATTCAATTTAATAACAAGAGGATTTGCAAATATGGAGGTTTTTAGATAAATATATATTTAGAAAATAATATATTTAGAAAAATATTTAGATAAATATTGAGGTAATTTTTGAAGACTTGAATTAATTTTTGAAGAGCTCTTGGTGAGGAAAACTTTCAACTTTCTTAAGAAATTACTGGTGGAACTTCTGCGGGAAAATTCAAAGTAACTCCCAGGTGAAATTCTGAACAAATTCACGAGGAAATTTCTGGAGTAACTCCAAGTCCAATTTCTTGACATCAGAATATTTTTTATAAGAATTTCCGAGGATTTCTTGAAGGAACTTGCCGGTAAAATCCAAGAGAAAATTTCATAGAAATTCTTTAACTTCCGGAAGAATTGCTGGCAGAACTACCGGAGGAATTGATGGTGGAACTTCCGGAGTAAAGCCTGGCGGAACTTTCAAAGGAATTACTGGCGGATCTTGCAAAGGAATTGCTGGCGGAACTTCCGGAGGAAGAGTTGGCGGAAATTCTGGAGGAATTGCTGTCGGAACATTCAGTAGAATTACTGGCGAAATTTCCAGAGGGATTGCTGGCCAAACTTCTGAAGCATTTGCTGGCAGAGCTTTCGAAGAAATTGCTAGCGGAACTTGAGGAAGAATTGTTGGCGGAGCTTACAGAACAATTGCTGGCGGAAACTTCTGAAGGAGTTGCTTGTGTAACGTTTTGAGAAATTGCAGTCGAAACTTCCATAGGAAACGTTGGCAGATATTCTGAAGGAATTGCTGGCGGAACTTCGGAGGAATTCTTGGCAAACTTCCAAAGAAGTTGCTGGGTAAACTTTTGAAAATTGCTATATCGGAGGAATTGTTGGTGGAACTTTCAGAAGAATTACTGGCAGAACTTGTGGAGGAATTTCTGCGTAATTTCCGGAGGAATTGCTAGCGGAACTTCCGGAGGAAACGTTGGCAGATATTCTGGAGTAATTGCTGGCGGAACATTCGGAAGAATTCCTAGTGGAACATTCGTAGAAATTGCTGGCGGAACTTTTTGGGGAATTCCTGGCGGAACTTCTGGAGGAATTTCTGGCGAAGCTTCCGGAAGAATTCCTGGTGGAAAATTCTTAGAAATTGCTGGAAGAACTTACAGAGAAATTGCTGCCGGAACTTCCAGAGGAATTCCTGGTGGAACTTCTGGGAGAATTGCTGGCAGAACTTTCGGATAAATTGCTGGCAGAACTTCCGGATAAATTGCTGGCGAAACTTTTTGAGGAATTGATGGTGGCACTTCTGGAGGGATTGCTGGTGGAACTTTTTAAGGAATTGCTAGCGAACTTTTAGACGAATTGCTGACAAAACTTCCGTAGGAACTGCTAGCGGAACTTCTGGAGGAAATCCTGACGGAATTTATTGAGAAATTGCTGGCGACTCTTTTTTAGGAATTACTGGCGGATTTTTTTGAGGAATTGCTGGCGGAACACTAGTAGGAATTTCTGGAAAACTTCCAGAGAAATTGCTGGCTGATCTTCGGATCGGATAAATTGTTGACGGAAATTCCGGAAGAATTGCTGACGGAGCTTCTGGAAGAATTGCTGATGCAACTTCCAGAGAAATTGCTGGCTGATCTTTGGATCGGATGAATTGTTGACGGAAATTCCGGAGGAATTGCTGACGGAACTTGCGGAAGAATTGTGGGCGAAACTTCTGGAGAAATTGCTGGCGGGAATTGCTTTCTCTAGGGATTCCTTTGGAGCTTCCTCCAGGGATTCCTTCGAAAAATAATCCAGAAATTCCTTCAGAAGTTCCCCAGATTGCTCCGGAGCTTCCTATAGAAATTCAATTGGAAGTTCCATAAGGGATTCCTTTGAAACTTCTTCCAGGAAATCTTTTGAAAGATCCTCCCGGAATTTCTTCGAAATCTTCTCTAGAAATTCCTTCGGAAGTTCCTCCAGATTGCTTCGGAAGTTTCTTAGAAAGTTCCTTCAGCAATTCTTTTGGAAGTTCCTTCAAGAATTCCTTTGGAAGTTTCTCCAATAATTCCTCCGCAAGTTGCTCCAAGAATTCCTTCGAAAGTTCCTCCAAAAATCCTTCGAGAATTCCTGGAGGAACTTCCAGGAAAATTCTTGGGTGAGCTTTCGGGCGAATTCCTGTAGGAACTTCAGGAGGAATTCCTGTAGGAACTTCCGAAGGAATTCCTATAGGAATTTCCGAAGGAATTCCTATAAGAAATTCCGAAGGAATTGCTGGAGGAACTTCCGAAAGAATCTCTGGAGGAACTTCCGAAAAAATTCCTGGAGGAACTTCCGAAGGAATTCCTGGAGGAACTTCCAGAGGAATTCCTGGAGGAACCTCCAGAGGAATTCCTGGAGGAACTCCCAGAGGAATTCCTGGAGGAACTTCCAGAGGAATTCCTGGAGGAACTTCCAGAGGAATTCCTGGAGGAACTTCCGAAGGAACTTCCGAAGAAACTTCCGAAGGAATTTGTGGAGGAACTTCTGAAGGAATTCCTGGAGGAACTTCCGAATGAATTTCTGGAGGAATTTCCGAAGGAATTCCTGGAGGAACTTCCGAAGGAATTCCTGGACGAACTTCCGAAGGAATTCCTGGACGAACTTCCGAAGAAATTCCTGGAGGAACTTCCGAAGGAATTCCTGGAGGAACTTCCGAAGGAATTCCTGGAGGAACTTCCAGAGGAATTCCTGAAGAAACCTCCAGAGGAATTCCTGGAGGAACTTCCAGAGGAATTCCTGGAGGAACTTCCAGAGGAATTCCTGGAGGAACTTCCAGAGGAATTCCTGGAGGAACTTCCAGAGGAATTCCTGGAGGAACTTCCGAAGGAACTTCCGAAGAAACTTCCGAAGGAATTCTTGGAGGAACTTCCAAATGAATTCCTGGAGGAACTTCCGAATGAATTCCTGGAGGAACTTCCGAATGAATTTCTGGAGGAATTTCCGAAGGAATTCCTGGAGGAACTTCCGAAGGAATTCCTGGACGAACTTCCGAAGAAATTCCTGGAGGAACTTCCGAAGAAATTCCTGGAGGAACTTCCGAAAAAATTCCTGGAAAAGTTCCGAAGGAATTCCTGGAGGAACTTCCGGAGGAATTCCTGGAGGAACTTCCGGAGGAATTCCTGGAGGAACTTCCGGAGGAATTCCTGGAGGAACTTTCGGAGGAATTCCTGGAGGAACTTCGGAGGAATTCCTGGAGGAACTTTCGGAGGAATTCCTGGAGGAACTTCCGGAGGAATTCCTGGAGGAACTTCCGGAGGAATTCCTGGAGGAACTTCCGGAGGAATTCCTGGAGGAACTTCCGGAGGAATTCCTGGAGGAACTTCCGGAGGAATTCCTGGAGGAACTTCCGGAGGAATTCCTGGAGGAACTTCCGGAGGAATTCCTGGAGGAACTTCCGGAGGAATTCCTGGAGGAACTTCCGGAGGAATTCCTGGAGGAACTTCCGGAGGAATTCCTGGAGGAACTTCCGGAGGAATTCCTGGAGGAACTTCCGGAGGAATTCCTGGAGGAACTTCCGGAGGAATTCCTGGAGGAACTTCCGGAGGAATTCCTGGAGGAACTTCGGAGGAATTCCTGGAGGAACTTCCGGAGGAATTCCTGGAGGAACTTCCGGAGGAATTCCTGGAGGAACTTCCGGAGGAATTCCTGGAGGAACTTCCGGAGGAATTCCTGGAGGAACTTCCGGAGGAATTCCTGGAGGAACTTCCGGAGGAATTCCTGGAGGAACTTCCAGAGGAATTCCTGGAGGAACTTCCGGAGGAATTCCTGGAGGAACTTCCGGAGGAATTCCTGGAGGAACTTCCGGAGGAATTCCTGGAGAAACTTCCGGAGGAATTCCTGGAGGAACTTCCGAAGGAATTCCTGGAGGAACTTCCGGAGGAATTCTTGGAGGAACTTCCGGAGGAATTCCTGGAGGAACTTCCGAAGGAATTCCCGGATGAACTTACGGAGGAACTGCCGGACGAATTCCTGACGGAACTTCCGGAGGAATTCCTGGAGGAACTTCCGGAGGAATTCCTGGAGGAACTTCCGGAGGAATTCCTGGAGGAACTTCCGGAGGAATTCCTGGAAGAACTTCCGTAGGAATTCATGGAGGAACTTCCGTAGGAATTCCTGGAGGAACTTCCGTAGGAATTTCTGGAGGAACTTCCGAAAGAATTCCTGGAGGAACTTCCGGAGAAATTCCTGGTGGAACTTCCGGAGGAGTTCTTGAAGGAAATTTCGAAGGAATACCTGCAGGAACTTTCAAAGGAATTCCTAGAGGAACTGTCGGAGGAATTCCGGGAGGAACTTCCTGGGGAATTCCTGGAGGAACTTCCGGAGGAATTCCTGGAGGAACTTCCGGAGGAATTCCTGGAGGAACTTCCGGAGGAATTCCTGGAGGATCTTCCGGAGGAATTCCGGGAGCATCTTCCAGAGGAATTTCTGGAGGAACTTCCGGAGGAATTCCTGGAGGAACTTCCGGAGGAATTCCTGGAGGAACTTCCGGAGGAATTCCTGGAGGAACTTCCGGAGGAATTCCTGGAGGAACTTCCGGAGGAATTCCTGGAGGAACTTCCGGAGGAATTCCTGGAGGAACTTCCGAGGAATTCCTGGAGGAACTTCCGGAGGAGTTCCTGGAGGAATTTCCTGAGGAGTTCCTGGAGGAACTTCGGAAGGAATTCCTGGAGGAACTTCCGGAGGAATTCCTGGAGGAACTTCCGGAGGAATTCCTGGAGGAACTTCCGGAGGAATTCCTGGAGGAACTTCCGGAGGAATTCCTGGAGGAACTTCCGGAGGAATTCCTGGAGGAACTTCCGGAGGAATTCCTGGAAGAACTTCCGTAGGAATTCATGGAGGAACTTCCGTAGGAATTCCTGGAGGAACTTCCGTAGGAATTTCTGGAGGAATTTCCGAAAGAATTCCTGGAGGAACTTCCGGAAGAATTCCTGGAGGAACTTCCGGAGAAATTCCTGGTGGAACTTCCGGAGGAGTTCTTGAAGGAAATTTCGAAGGAATACCTGCAGGAACTTTCAAAGGAATTCCTAGAGGAACTGTCGGAGGAATTCCGGGAGGAACTTCCTGGGGAATTTTTGGAGGAACTTCCGGGAGAATTCCTGGAGGAACTTCCGGGGAAATTCCTGGAGGAATTTCCGGGGGAATTCCTGAATGAACTTCCGCGGGAATTCCTGGAGGAACTTCCGCGGGAATTCCTGGAGGAACTTCCTGGGGAATTCCTGGAGGAACTTCCTGGGGAATTACTGGAGGAAGCTCGGATGAATTCCTGATGGAACTTCCTGAGGAAATACTTGCGGAGCCATTTCGGAAGAATTGTTGGCAAATCTTGGTAGAACTTGTGAAGGAATTGCTGGCGAAACTTCTGGAAGAATTGCTGGCAGAACTTCCGGAGAAATTTCTGGCGAAACTTCCTGAGGAATTGATGGCGGAACTTCCGGAGGAATTTGTTTACCACTTTTTAAGGAATTCCTGGCGGAACTTCTGAAGGAATTGGCGGCGGAACTTTTGAGGAATTGCTGGCGGAACTTCTGGAGGATCTGCTGGGGAACTTCTGGAGGAATTGCTGGTGGAACTTATTGAGGAATTACTTGGGGAACTTTTCGAGGAAATGCTGGCGTAACTATTTGGGAAATTCCTGGCGGAACTTCTGTAGGAATTCCTGACGGAGCTTCTGGAAGAATTGCTGATGCAACTTCCAGAGAAATTGCTGGCTGATTTTCGGATCGGATGAATTGTTGACGGAAATTCCGGAGGAATTGCTGACGGAACTTGCGGAAGAATTGTGGGCGAAACTCCTGGAGGAATTGCTGGCAGGAATTGCTTTCTCTAGGGATTTCTTTGGAACTTCCTCCAGGCATTCCTTCGAAAAATAATCCAGGAATTCCTTCAGAAGTTCCCCAGATTGCCCCGTAGGTTCCTCCAGATATTCTTTCGGAAGTTCCATCAGGGATTCCTTTAAAAGTTTTTCCAGGAAATCTTTTGAAAGACCCTCCAGCAAATTCTTCGCAAGTTCCTCCAAAATTCCTTCAGAAGTTCCTTCAAAAATTCCTTCGGAAGTTCCTCCAGGAAATCCTTCGGAAGTTTTTCTGGAAGTTCCGCCATGAATTCCTCCTGAAGTTCCTCCAGGAATTCCTTCGGAAGATCCCCCAAAAATTCCCCCTGAAGTTCTTTCAGGAATTCCTTCGGAAGTTCATCCAGAAATTCACCTGGAAGTTCCTCCAGGAATTCGCTTGAAAGCTCACCCAGGATTTCATTCGGAAGTTCCTCCAGAAATTACTTTGGAAGTTCCTCCAGGCATTCCTTCGGAAGTTCCTCCAGGAATTCCTTCGGAAGTTTCCCCAGGAATTCCTTCGGAAGTTCCTCCAAGAATTCCTTCGAAAGTTCCTCCAGGAACTCCTCCGGAAGTTTCTCCTTCGTTAGTTCCTCCAGGAATTCCTTCGTTAGTTCCTCCAGGAATTCCTTCGGAAGTTCCTCCAGGAATTCCCTCGGAAGTTCCTCCAGGAATTCCCTCGGAAGTTCCTCCAGGAATTCCCTCGGAAGTTCCTCCAGGAATTCCCTCGGAAGTTCCTCCAGGAATTCCCTCGGAAGTTCCTTCAGGATTTCCCTCGGAAGTTTGTTCAGGAATTCCTGAAGGAACTTCGTAAGGAACTCCTGAAGGAACTTCCGGAGAAATTACTGGAGGAACTCGCGAAGGAATCTAGAGGAACTTCTGCATTGCGTTTTGCAACTGCGGCAAGGATGCGGAATTTTTAGTACAATCCGTCGACAAACCGATTGTCGTTGCCGTTCCGTTGCCGCTCTCCATTGCGAGCTATACGTAATTCGTAGATGGGCCTATTCGCAGTAGTAATAAATCTTTTTCATGTCAAGGGAAGCGTCATTGTCATATGTCACAAGCGTTCCCAGGTAAACAAATTCTTCAACACATCCACATTAAGCACTACCTCAGCACCAACACTACTAGGTCTTCCTCTGTCTCTACCCGCACCATGTACTTTGTCTTGGTATAGTTGATTGTCAAACTTATCCTCGCCGTCTTTCTTTGTAGTGGGACAAAAGCCTTTACTACTGCCTTGCAATCGATGCAAATGAGGTCGATGTCGTCCGCAAAGCCCAAGAGCATATGCGACTGTGTAATGATAGTACCGTTCCTTTGCACGCCAGATCCACTAATCGACCCCTCGAGTACAATATTAAACAATAAAATCGAAAGTACATCTCCCTGCTTCAATCCATCTAAGTTCACAAATGAGGTTGACACTTTGTCTGATATGCGAATATATGATATCGAGCCAACAATCTTTACTCGTATCAACCTAATAAGTTTCGCCGGAAACCCATGTGCACACATTATCTATCACTGCTAATTTCTTTTCACTGAATCGTATGCTGCTGTAAAATCCGTTAAATCAATGAACAGATAGCGAATTCGTAAGTTATACTCCCGGATTTTATCAATGATCATCCGCAGACTAAACATCTGGTCCATTGTTGATCAGCCCTCACGAAAACCTGCCTGATGTTTGCCGCCGGAGAACTCTCTAAGCGGCCTGTCTGTTAAATAGAATACACGACATAATTTTGCCCACCGAGTTCAGAAGCGTGATCTCTCTGTAATTGGAACTCTCTAGTATGTTCCATTTTGTATAGATCGGCCACACGAGGCCATCCAGTCATCCGGTAGGCAGTTTTTCATGCTACCATAAATAAAGGAAAAAAAAATGCAACCATTTGTTCTCAATAGCTTGATCGTCGCCATCCAATTAATTTTAAAAATATATATTTCATATACCTATAAGATGGAAAACAGTACAAAATATGAATCTCCCAATTCAATTTAATTGTGAAATGTTTATAATAAAATGTTGAAAATAAAATAAACTGTAAAACTTAACAACATGTGTTTTCAAGTAAATAGATGATCATGAGAGAAAAATGTCCCTTTTTACAATTCTGAATTACTTCATATTTCTTCTTGAATGTACCAAAAGTGGTGGTTATTCGAAGGACTGACGTGATAATGTTCAAAATTATTGTAGATACCGATTTATATTTTTTACAGAATATGTTTTCTTTGCTCCGTCGCTGTTGTTTTCCCGATTTCATTTTTCATTGAATACTGGAAAGAAGTTCACTTTAGTTTCTAACAAATACAAAATGATGCAAATAGCCAACTACTAACGAGTTATCGGCAATTCATTCTGTGCTACTACTACGTTCGTGAGATTCAACGCCGTTTAACGAATTATCATAACGGTCGTCAAAAAATGTGACCTGATACATATTGTATTTGTGTATTTTTACGTGATTTGATTTCGATCGATTATTACCTCCAGCTGTTGTGAAAGTTCAGACAAACTAGGAAATTATAAATTTCAACCACGTAAAAAGACCTAGTCGTACCCAAAAAACCTTTCATTCAAAAATTTGTAATTTGTGATCTATGCTTTTAGAGCTGCGGAATATGTTCTGGAATGTGTCGATGTGACTAGATGCACCAAGTACAGCTACGAACGATGGACCAGTTTTGTAACGAACGTAGTTGCTAACAAGTGCAAAAAACGAATGTAAATAAAATAGAAAGAAATGCCTAATATAATAGTTTTATTCAAAATTAATTGTTGTGTGTTCGGTGTTATTGCCTTCAGCTATCATTATTTCGGAATGTCTTGAGTTGTGACCAGATGACCAATCAGTCTCATAATATTCTGCTACCGTGCTTTGTAATGTTAAGAAATTCTATGAGGCGAAAACAAGCATCCAGTATCGATCGTTAAGTTGTCTCTTCTTCAGGGTATCAGTATTCCGGAATGCCCTAATATCATAAAGTTCGAGAAGATCATTCAGAATCGATCAAGTAATTACTTCCTGGACCTGGACCCTAGCCTGCACCAAATACCTACCGTCATAATATTTTGATTTTACTTGCTTTGTAATACATACACGTAAAAAAATTTAATGTTGTTTATTATTAATATTTCTAATACTTTTTTGCCAAAGCAGGCGCTTAATGACATGTATAAGAAAAAACTTATACATCGCATTGGTCACATACATTCGGAAACTTATACTTTTCATTAACTTATGAATGTTATAAGCTTTTGATATGGGATCATTCATTAGGTGGCATAATGAAGAGTATAAGTATTTTCGAATGGTTTTTTGCCATAACATATAAGGTTATTTTTTTACGTGTAGTACCATCAGGCTCATAAACGATCAGTAAACCGAAAAGTGTCAATTTCCTCCAATCTTCATATTCCGCAATGTCCGGGAAAGCGATAAGACGGACCAGATACCCTGAAAATTCTTTTCATGACTCGTCATGGAAATCCTGAATCAGCTTTCAGAACTGATAAAATGATCATTTCATTAAGAAAATAATGGATACGTATTTTTATCCAGAGAACAACAAAACTTTGTGAAACAGAGCTAAAATTACGGTTAAAAGCCTGTTTCGGAGTTCGGTTCTGGCTCGGAGTGAACCATGATATTGTCCATCAACTCCATAAGGTGGATTTCCACTTCTTCCACAATAGGTTGCGATGGAGGAACTTCCAACATTTTAGCAAGCGTCAGCGGCGGAGTTTTTTTTTTTTTGGTGACGGCTATTCCTCATCTGGTAAGCGATTCGTATCATTATTGTAATTTCCCACAAACGGAGCTCGTTGATTGAGTTCCTTTTGTACTTTCTTCGGTACATCGACGAGATCGGTGTCGTCGTCGGAAGACAAATTTGTGAACCCGAGGGGATTTTCCATTCTCAACAGTATTATGTTAGCTTATTGACCAGTGCCTTACAAATATTGGTCGTAGAAGTTGTTTCATTCTGAAATAACGTAAACTACATTTAAATGGAACTATATGAAACAGATTGAATTTGCTGCCTTACCTTGCAAAATAGTAGCGACGAAACTGCTTTTTTATTTTTGATTCCCGGAATTTCCGACTCCAAATCCCAGAAACAGTGGACAAAACTGATGCGAACCCAATTTTTTGATTATTTACCTCGAACTGTCACTTGAGGAGAGTTGTCAATGTATTAGTGATCACAAGACATGTGTTCACTACCACAGGTACCTGTTTTTGGTCGACTCACAAAATGACTCACGTTAGGGTCAGGTTACACTAATGTTACGCTACACAAACGTTTGAAATCAGCAAACGCCTAACACGATGTTGCAATATAGCGTAATTTTAGTCGAGGTTTACCCTAACGTGAATCATTTTCTTAGGCTCATGAGGTAACATGTTACCCTAAAGTTCGGGTCATGTTAGGCTCATTCTCCTTGCTGGGCTACCTATTTTTCCACGACATCATCGACATCATCATTAAATTTTTTTTAAAGAAAATTTTTTTCGATTACTTCAATGCGATGTTTTTATTTTAAGAAAAATCAAAACAAAACCTGATGTGATCCTGATGCGAGAGACCGGAGAAACGTCAAACCGTTGTCGGACTTCACAGGAAAATCAACGCGTCAAGTTTGTTCCGCTTCGGTGGATTGAATTCGTAAAGTGAGTGAAAATATTTGTTTTTTCGCGAAAAACTAGCATCAAAAAGCCGGTTTCCCAGTTTCCAGGTGAACTAAAAGCATTGCGTCTCAAGAACCGGCGATGAGCTCCTACGGTTGTGAGTAGTTTTAAACCAGTCCGGAGGATCCAGAAGGACTACCCTACTTTGCTACATGATTATTTATGGTGATGTTCTCTGTTACTAGAAGCCTTATCGGAACATTAGGGCTAGAATTTTTCAAAACTTTAAGGCTTTAGATTCGTTTTATACATTTGTAATAATGATATAGTGCACCGATCCATGAATTAAAAATTAAGCTTTACATGGAATCTTTGTTCTTTAGTTTTTTGAAGTTACAGCACATCTTCATAAGGCATACAACTGCATAAAACAATGTTGCGGTGAAGAGAAGCTAATATAATTTGATTAAATGTTCGTAAATGTAAATAATTGGCATCCAAAAGTTATTTTAATTGTTAGTTTAATTTCTTGTTTTTCACTGCATTCCAGTCTATGAAAGGTGTCTTATTCTAGTTGTTTATTTCAATGTTAACTTATTTCTGTTGTAAATAATCAATGTTAATTGTAATACCTATTCGTTTACCTGTTTATGTTCTTCGCATCGCTAAAGTGTTTTTAACATTTCCTAGAAACCATTCCCCAGAACGAATAATTAAAAAAAAATGAATTCGTTCTACCTATAGCAATTGAATCGAAATTGCTTTATTGCTTGAAGTGCTGCTTGATTGCACTTTTCGCATATTCTTCAGTTTGGAAGACTTATGATTCTTTACCTAGTTATACTGTTAATGTGTATCTAATCGATGTCAAGTTTATCATTTTCTATTTTCTATCGAAAGGAAATAAATAATATATTTATTTGCTTAATTCTGGGGAATGGTTTTTTTTTTCAATGCAATGTTTTTTTTTGTTGGAAGTGTTAAAAAGAATAACGACCGCGTTCAACTTCAACATTAGCGAATTGTTTACGCAGGGACTTCATAAACGTTCGTATTTAGCATTTCTTTATTCTGGTATTTTTTTCCCTTCTGTTCGGATTTCGGGATCTATCGGAATCAGGTAGCAATTAGCAAATACTTTTACCTAGTTGTTTGTTCAAACACGAAACCGCTGCGGTAATCTGGTCTATTCGAACCAAGAGTCAGCTAGAAGGTCTCTCACATCCTCTGTGGTTTGGGAAACACTTTTGGATTGCACGGAATCATGGCAAATAAGATGGTCGGGAAGGGTAAATGTAAGTACTGCAAATGTTTTATTTCCTCTGTTCAGTTTCTTCTATTCTTTTCTACCATCGCTGTTAGTTTTATGTGTTATCATATGTTACAATACATATCTAGACTAATGTAAGGTAGTGCAAATAGATACAATTATTGGCATGAATAAAAAAAAATACACCTTTTTTGGAAGCTGTAAAATTTTCTCTTACTACACGGTGGAAGAAATACTGGTTCAACAGGAAAATAAATCCCGAACGGGTAGGGTTATAATATAGATAACTAACACCATGATGCCTATCGTTTCAGTGCCCGTTGAATCAGAAGATGCACAAAAGCTACGCTTCCAAGCAGAACTCGAATTCGTACAATGCCTGGCGAATCCAAATTACCTTCATTGTAAGTATATTTGTTTAATGAATAGGGGAGTGTCCTAAACGTATTCTGATAGTAACAAAGATACGTACATTTTTTTCAATACACTGAGGTCGTTTTTTATGCGGTTTGTTTTTGATTTTTTATGACCTTTGAATTTAATGAAACATTTATCCCACGGAAAAATCCACAAAAAACTAAGAAAAATAAAGTGGTATTAATCGTACCTAATTGTTTCTAACCTCGATTTTTAGAATGGCGATTGTGCTCTCAATTCAAACTATTTTGATCAACTAATGTAGTACCCAACAGGAGAAACAGATTGCGATCTATCCGGTAGTAACGTCTGTTGAACAAAATATGCTGAATAGAGAGAGTTTGAGTCGTTTCAAATTTCAAGGTCAAATACAGTTACGCCTATTTGAAAAAAAGTTCCTAGAAATGGTAAAAATTGAGGTGAGCCAAGAAATTGATAGAAATTAATTCAAATCAAAATAAGAAATTTATATTTATTTCTATCTTATGGTTTTCCCATCTTCTTTGAAGTTAATCAGAAGTAAAACTAACAGGGGAACTGTTCCGTCTTCCATCTCACTGAACATATGTTCATCTCATCGCAAAACAAAGAAATACAGCACCAATCTCGTTGCTCCTTTGCTGAAAAAAATCACAAAGATAAAAAACAAAACAAATCGAATTCCTTTGTATTGCTTTGTTTTTGATGGAATGGAAATGGGAGCTATGAGATGAAGTGCCGAACTGTTCCCCTAATTGTGGAGAAACAATTCTTTTCTGAAAATGGTAAAAATGGTCCATGAGGATTCCGGAATGTTTTATTTTTCATTCTTTATAAAGGCTGAAACAAATATTTGTGGAAGGGATTCAAAAAAAAATAGGTTTCTCAGATTTTTTAAGAAAACTGATTAATTTTGCGATTTTATTATTATTATTATTATATTTTTATTATAGAGGTTTTAACAATAAAGTCATTCTCCTCAAAAAAGGGGAGAAAAAAAAGAAAACATATATAGGTGCTAAATTTTGTCTAATAATTGAGTTTTCTTCAAAAACTGAATCAGTTTATTCTCATTTTCTTCGCTGTTATTGAGAATGCTGCTAATATCAACTTCCAACTTGGTTTCTGATCTTTCTACGTCATATTTGCGACATTCTGCAAGGATGTGCAGGACAAAAATGTCGATTCCGCAAGTTTCACAGACGTTGCTCTCTCTGGTGAATAAGGATCGATGTTAGATGTTCATGTGTCCAACACGTAGCCGCGTCAAAGCCCTTCGTTCTTTGCTGGATGTTCTGTCCTTCCAGGATATTGTGGTTCGTTTGATCCTTCGTAGGAAGCTTTCATTGGTGTTTCGCCATTCTCCTTCCCAGCTGCATCTGATGTTGAATTGCACTATTTTCTTGGCGTCGTTTGCAGGAATGGGGATATTCGGTTCGGTATCGTTGCGCCCAATAGCAGCGAGATGGTCCGCTCTTTCGTTACCATTAATGCCAACATGCTCCGGAATCCAGCATATTGTGACATTTTTGGTTCTAGATAGCATTTCTGCTTGCTGTATCCAAGGGTGATTGGATGTTCCGCTCTCGATAGCGGATAGACAGCTAGCTGAATCTGAGAATATAACAGACCGATGGTTTTCATTGAGATTCTGAATTGCTAGCCCAATAGCAAAGGCTTCGGCCGAGAAAATATTACAGCCGTCCGGGAGTCTTCCATGGACCTCTTCACTTTCTGAAGATATAACGTATCCTACCAGTTCGTTAACCACCGATCCATCTGTGTAGATTTTAAAGTACCCTGCGTATTTCCTAGTAGCTAATTCAGAAAATAATGTTTTTTCTTTTAGTGGTTGTAGGCCAACCTTAACGTTTCTTTTCATGGTCCAGTCAATATACGCACCGGGATCAGACCATTGCCGATTACTTGATCGATGTTTCCTTGCTACGGGAGGGATGGATAATCCCGTTAATTTATTGTAGTGTTCGTTTGGTCTTGTGACCATCGGCAATACTGCGACCTGATTAGCTGACCATAGTATGGCTTTGGTAGCGAGGATTTGATACCAAACATAGCTGAAGGGTAGCTCTCCACACTCGGCCATCATTGATTCTATGGGACTGGACCGAAACGCTCCACAGATACTTCTAATTATAGCATTGTATGCAGGTTCCAAAATTTTTAAAACTTTTTCGCCGCCACGGCTGACGAGCCCTATGCCGTGCGTCATTCTCGAAATAGTAAGGCTTCTATGGATCCTAAGTAGAGTACTTCTTGGGCCACTGGTCCAGCGACCTCCTATGACTGCGAACAGTCGTTGGATGGACGCCATTTTTGCTCGAAGTTCTTCGGCGTGCTGCCTGAAAGATAATCTGCTGTCGATTACAACCCCCAGTAGTTTAGCCGATTTAACTATCTCTAACTGAGTGTCATTTATCCTGACTCTGGGAAGTTCACGGTGTTTACGGCGTTTGCAGATGCGTATTATCTTTGATTTTTGGGCTGACAGTGCGAATCCAGTTTTTTCGGTCCATGTTTCAATCTCCCGAACTGCTCGTTGGAGTTTTTTCCTGACTGTTGATAGTGACTTGCCAATAGAAAGAAGAAGTATATCGTCTGCATATACGTATATGAGAATACCTCTTGGGATGACTTCGAAAATCTCATGTATGCTGATCAGGAATAGAGTTACAGATAAAACCGAGCCCTGCGGGACTCCGTTCTCCTGTGTTCGAATTTCGGATGTTGCACCACCTACAGCTACTCTAAACGTCCTATTAGATAAAAAGCTGCAGATGTATTTTGCGATACGGCCTCGGATTCCCCATGAGGCTAGTTTAGCGATAATTGGATATCTCCAGGCTGAGTCATAAGTTTTAGATAAGTCAAGCAAGGCTGCCTCGCAATGTTCCCCGGATTCTAACGGCTCGTGTAGCGCGTTCTCTAACTCTGCAAAATAGCTATCTATTCCTTTACCATGTTTGAATGCGTACTGCCGTCGATCGAATAGCTTGTCAGACTCCAGTCGCGTTGTTAATCTTCGGTTGACCATCCTTTCCATTAGCTTACCCACACAGCTGAGCAATGATTTTGGTCTGTAGCTGTTGACCTCCTTATTGACTTGCCTTGTCCTTTGTCTAGTGCCCATATTAATTCCCGTATTTGGAAATCTTGATTGATAGTGTCAGCTTCTTCACTTTCGATGTTTATCTCAATGCTTTCCATTATTGTTTTTCTATTCCTGAAAGCGAGGCTATAGCTCTCTGTGGATGAGGCCTCGAAGAAATGGTCGGCGAAAATTTCCGCTAATTCTTGTGTGTTGTCCACTGTTTTACCGTTGTGTTGGAGAGATACATGGCGAATATTCCGTTGACCTCGGAGCGCATTGACCTTGCGCCATAATGAAGCAATCGGTTGATCTGAGTTGAAGCTGGATAGAAAGTTTTCCCACGATTTATCTTTAGCCTCACGGATGATGATTTTTGCCGAGTGTCTGGCTATTTTGAATTCCTGTGCTGCTAGGACTCTTCTGGGATCGTCTTCATTAATGCGTTTCAATGCTCGTAGTTTTTTCTTCGTGTCTTCACAGCTATGGCCACCTCTTTACTCCACCAGGGTACTGCTTTGCGTCCAGGAGTGATGTTTGTGCGGGGGATAGTTTTTTCTGCTGCATTGCGGACAACGTTCTCAAATTCTTCTAACGAAATACATCGGTTACTTGGTATTGATTGCTCCACTATTTGCTCGAAAGTTGTTCAATCCGCCTCTGAGTATTTCCATTTTTGCCGCATCGTTATTTCGGAATTTCGCCCAGCACTAGTGAGACGAATGGGGAAGTGGTCGCTTCCACCGGTATCATCTTTAACTGACCAGAGAAAGTGGGAAGATATTTGATTTGAAACTATGGTCACGTTTTACCGGTTGTACAGTCCAGTCTTGTGTGACCACCGTTGTTCATAATCGAAAGGTTGTGTATAGATAGCAACTCCTCTAGTTTGGATCCCTTCCGATCTGTAGTTGTGCTACCCCAGATAGTGCTGTGTGCGTTAAAATCGCCCATCATGATTAGAGGCTTCGGTAGCAGATGAAGGAGGTCGTTCAATTGATTTTGCAAATCTTCGGCCGTGATTTGAGGTGACAGATACACTGAAACGAAGGTTGCAGCTATGGGATGTGACATAGATATAGCTACCGCAGGCAGAGGTGTTTGAATATCGAGAAAAATGTAGGCTGCATCTCGACGGACAGCTAGAGCCACAACGTTTCTGCGTCGAAGAGTTCCGTCGGCTTGAAATCGCCAGTCGTCTTAAGAAGGTTTTTAGAAGGTTTTATGTGCGGTGATCGGAACCGACGACGAGTGTCTCTTGAAGTGCGATGACGAGCGGTTGGAATTTAGTTGTTTCTAATTAAAGATCATTGTAATTGCCCCAAAGACTTCTGATGTTCCATTGCAGGGCTATGGTTGTTGGTTGTTTCGAGTGTTCACTGATCTGAGTGCTGCAAGGTAGAGTTTCATCAGGAAGAGAAAGTTCACATGAAGTATTATACTTGCCATGGGATGCAAGCTGGAAGCCCCTTTCTCCTTCTCTATACTCGAGTCGGGGACGATTTTGTGGTTGGCGGTGCGTTGATGTGACTGAGATAGAGGGTGCATCGGGGGCTTCCATAATGCTTGTTGCGGCACGTCCCAGTGATAGGTTGTCCAGCGTAGAAAAGCTGTTATTCTGTTGGTGGGTAAGATGTTTATTTGGCATTGTAGATGTATTGTATCACAAGCTCCGAGATGGCAAGAAACTGTTCCTCTTTTGATTTGCACTTTTTGAGGTGATAGAAGAGATCCCGAGCAAGTCCCAGGAATTCCGAGATGGTGAAGAGTGCCGAAGTGTTCTGATGTAGACCTATTGGCTCCAAGCCATCGCGAACTACTTGAGAGAACAATGGTCTACTCCATTGACCGCTGATGTTGGTTGGATGATGAGATGTTGTTTCAGTGGGTATAGCGGAGGTATTCGTCGTTAGCTGTTGACGATGGGATCTGTCTTGGTTGTTGGTGTACCGTTTCGCTTTTGCTTTATTCCGGTGCTGCAGGTAGCTTTCCCTGGTTTTGCAACCGTTGTAGTTTGCCTATGGTTTTCTCCACAATTAGCACACCTGATTTTTTCGCGCGCATTGTTGTTTTCGTTGTTCCCATCTTTCTTGGAGGGAATTTCGCATTCTTCAGTCAGATGGTTCTTACTGCACTTCAGGCATACCGGCGACAAGTTTCAATGTCTAGAACCATGCCCGTAACGTTGACATCGGTTACATTGTACGGCGTTACCGGGCTTTTTTATGTATTTTCTCCATCTTACAAGTGCGCTGCACACGTACCTGATAGTTTGGAGATCTTGGAGTCGTACTGTATTTATAGGGAAGTATAGTAGGTATGGGACCAGGTCTGTGTTTTTTGTAGACATGGCTTTAACTTCCAAAGCCTTGACTCCAACCATGTCAAGCTCAGTTTTTAGATCGCCTATATCCATCAGAGGCAAGCCTGTTAAAACAATTTTGACGGGTGTATCACTTTTCGTTTGGTGTGTGAAAAATTCCCATGAATTAGCACTCATTACGCGAATAATGCTTTTGAAGATATCAAAATCCTTGGTGATTACCAAAGCACTACCTCGTATGCCTTTTGTGTGAAAGCTGTCATTGAGCACATTGTTGCTTTTGAGCAAATCTCTAATTTGCCTCGAGTCTCGCTGTAACACTGTTATAGGCGGACAGTGCACCCTCTTGTTGGGGGGGTTATTATTATTCCTGTTTACGATTTGCATATTCTCGTTTTCATCTGTGGGTGCAGTTGAGAGAGTAGTATACCTATTCGCGAAGTCGAAGCAAAATTATTCACACAAACAATGACAGTTCTTTATGGGTTTTTACAGTAGAGCAACAGAGAGGAGGAGATGGCGGCCATGTTTCACTCAAACTCTGACAGATAGCAATGGGATTTCCCATAGGAGGGAAGAGCAGAATTTGCTTCGACTTCGCGAATTACTCGTGGGGATGTTAGCGATAGATTTTTGGCTATTGTCGGTAGTCATCGCTCGATCGTGCATTGTTGTTTTCTTGGTGGCCTTTTGTTTGTCACATTTGCTTCGCTTGGCTATTTGGCCTCTGCTTACGGAATTTTCACTATCGGATGAGATTTCATCACGAAGAGATTTGCTGTAAGCTCGCCGAATTATAATCTGCGACGACGTATTCGAATCTGCGGCATTCTGGTCGGAGGTTTCGACTTCCAGCCTTTAAACCACTTAGGAATTGACACGTATATTGCGATGGATATTTTGTGAAAAATAGTCGACGATATCGTAGCGATAGAGAGAAACGTGTCTGTATGCTACAAGATACCGATGAATACTGGATTTTATTATATTTATTCATTTATTTTTTACTGGCTTACCCGTCGAACCTCGTATATCGCATAAAATTAATCGAGACGATGAAGTATTCAAACGCAGCAAGTGTAATCACAAAGCAAAATTTGCAAACTGCTGTTTTTTTCCATATGCCAAATTTGGTTCCATTCGCTTGATTAATTCTAGAGTAATTTGGAAAATATGTGTTTCATTTGTGGGAGGCCCCCTTACCAGAGTTGTGCTGAATCATTCTCATACGATAATGATTCGAATTATCAATCCAAAACTTCTCGTTTGTGAAAAGTAAGCGGGTTGTCGTTTACGATAACTTTTCAAATTTTATCAATCGATAATAAACACAAAATTATCATCCTAATGTAAACCTTGCCAAAATTAATTTAATGTCAACAATGAAGTTCAATATGATGTTTTGCATTGTGTTTTAATGTTATGTGTAGATAAAAGTTCAAAAAGTCACGTTAAATACTTAAAATCGAGATGCAATTATCGCACGATTATCACTCATTAACGAATTTTTATCAATTGATTATTTATATATGTCATGTAATCATCCTAGATTACACTAAGGTTTTTTTACGTCGGTCCTTGTACAGCGTAAAGAAACGCTAGTATGGATCGTGATATGGTACATGGTCTTCGTGCTTTGAAACCATTCCGATCTACGATCAAACTCATCCAAGTATTGTTGAAGAACATAGCAACTTATTGATCATAGTAGGCAACCTGCTACACTGTTCTTTGACATACGTATAATTTGTAGAAAAATAAATCATTCCTGAATTACACTTCAAACAGTAAAGACGTGTTTGATCATTTGTATGCTCAATTACCAATAGGTAATGAGCCCAGAAGAACTCATTGAAGAGGATAACGTAATCTAAACTGTGAAATCGTTACCAGCTATTCCGAGAGATTCCAGTACGATGGGTGATCTCAAGACGTCTTTCAAGAAGCTTGGTGATACCAACTATGCGGTATGGAAATTTCGAACTTGTACTGATTCAAGAGGACCTGTTGAGCGTCGTCACTGAACAGAAGCCTTAAAATCCGCCTGCAGCTTGGATCACGAAAGATGCGAAGGCACGTGCACTCATTGGGCTCTCAGTTGAAGATGGGCAACTTTCGCATGCTATTCGAGCATCATCGAGTAAGGAGATGTGGAACGCATTACGAAGTTACCATGAACGGTCATCTTTGGCGAATAAGGTCCATGTTCTTCGCAAGCTGTGTTCCCAGAGGCTCTTGGAAGGAGGAAGTATGTCTGAACATTTGAACGAGATAACCTGCCTAACTAACCGGCTAATTGCTATGGGAGAAGAGCTGAAGGAACACTGGATTGTGTCCATTATTTTGTCAAGCTTACCGGAATCGTATGGAAGCCTCATTACGGCGTTGGAGAGTCGACCGGAAGCGGATCTAACCTTGGAATATGTGAAAGGTAAGCTCCTTGATGAATGGAAGCGACGTGAAGAAAACCACTCGATGGAACAGGTATTACGAACTGGTGGAAATGAATCAAACAAACTATCCATGAAACAGAAGGTAACCTGTCATTACTGTGGAGTAGAGGGTTATTTCCATCGGGATTGTAGGAAGTTCGTGAATGACAAGAGAAAGCAGCAGAAACCCAGAGACCAAAAGGTAAAGCTAGCAGTGAATAATGACATCGAAATGTGCTTGGCGGCTGGTGAGCACACTGGTGAAGTGGTGACGTATTGTGGCTATTGGACTCTGGAGCAACTTCCCATATGACGAATGATGTACGCTTGCTTGATAGTTTGGATGCATCGCGGAAAACTGGTATTAGTTTGGCGGACGGAAATAAAGTTGAAGGAACTGGTGTTGGTACCGGTGGTAAAGAAGTTAAGGTTTAACTATCTGATATCTATCATCAAGCGCTTTCCGGAAGTTTATTAGGTGTTAGCAAAACAACCGATGAAGGAGTCGAAGTTATATTCGACCAAAAAATGTGCAAGATAGTAAAGAATGATGTAATTTACCTGATAGGAGAGCGGCGAGGCGGTTTATATCATTTGAAGGCTAGACCCGAAAGAGTACTGGTTACTGTGGCCGATCATTCCCAACAATGTATTCATTTGTGGCATCGCCGATTAGGTCACCGAAACGCGGATGCGATTATGCGAATTGTTCGAGACGATATGGGAACCGGTATAATGATGCAGAACTGTGGGGTTCAAACCATCTGTGGCCCGTGCTGTTAGGGAAAACAAAGCCGTATTCATTCCCGAAAGAATCGGAAAGCAGAACAGTGGCCGTGAGTGACTTGATTCATATGGACTTGTGTGGACCATTCGAAGAGTGTACACCGAGCGGAAACCGATTTTGTCTGGTGATAATCGATGATTTCTCCCGTTATACTAAAGTATACTTGATGAGATGCAAATCTGAAACGTTTATCAAGATCCAACAGTATGTTAGTTTAATAGAAAACCAATTTGGAAGGAAACCAAGAATCATGCGAGCAGACGGTGGAGGAGAATTCAACAACGGTAAAATAAAAGAATTTTGTGCAAATTATGGAATCCGGTGCAACAAACCGCTCCCTACAGCCCTCAGCAAAATGGTGTAGCTGAAAGAAAAAACGAGCAATGGGTAATGTTTTTAACATAACCGCGAGTAGACGTAGGACTTGTGGGTTCGAGTCCATCGAAGGGAAAGTGGTTAGCAGGGCTTGGATGAATGAGGCAATGAAGATGAAGACCGATGCTTCAGCACCAGATATACTCCCGAGGAAGGTAGCTTCACGAGAGAACAGTTTCAAAGTGCTTAGTGAAGAATGCTTCCTCGCTCCATATGGCACTGCTGTACGAAACAGCTAGAGAGTGAAATCAAGCACCCGCTAGTGCAGAGAATATTTAACTCTCGTGCCTCACTTATACCAAGATGAATACACAGCTAGGTGTTGCAGTCTGCAGGTTGCAGTCTGCAGGTAAAGTTAATGTCCAAGTTGATTATTCAAAACTTTTGGAAATATATCTAATAATTAAATACATAATTAGAATTGCTTTGTTTCTAACAATAAAGCCCTTATTTACTCAAGTAAATGTAGGGCATTTATAGATTTCTTATTGATGATAGTATTTGAAGTTTGAAAATTCTATTTATAAAATGTTTAGACTTGGGCAAAATGTGCTATTTCAGGGGAACTGTCCCGTTTTCCAAACAAAGAAATACAGCACCAATTTCGTTGCTTCTTTTTGCTAACATGTGTGCTTACTGCTGAAAAAAATAACAACAATAAGAAATAAGTCAAGGAGCAGTTATCTTACTAAAATAGAGGAAGTACTGCTAATACATCATCGAAAATATATTTAATGTTTGGATTCCAAACTCCGAGTCTACGTCAAGTTTAATAATACAATTTCTCAGAAAATGAAAAACAAAGAATCAGGTAAAGTTTATTTAAATATTCTTCTGGAAATTATTTTTTGCGGACTTTTTTAAAACATTTCCTTGTATACAGCGAAATTTTCTAATCTAAAATGGATATTAACACTATTAGTGATTGTGCATCTTTAATTGCTAATGCCTTCTGCAAATAAATGAAACTAATTATTTTAATCAAATTTTTATTTTCATCGTTGTAGTCGCTTTTTTTTTGCTGGGGAATCAGAACTGTTATAGTATAACCATGTTTTAATGTTCTTCTTCTTCTTATTGGCATAATTACATCCCCACACTGGGACAGTGCCGCCTCGCAGCTTAGTGTTCATTAAGCACTTCCACAGTTATTAACTGCGAGGTTTCTAAGCCAATTTACCATTTTTGCATTCGTATATCATGAGGCTAACACGATGATACTTTCATGCCCAGGGAAGTCGAGACAATTTCCAATCCGAAAATTGCCTAGACCGGCACCGGGAATCGAACCCAGCCACCCTCAGCATGGTCTTGCTTTGTAGCCGCGCGTCTTACCGCACGGCTAAGGAGGGCCCATGTTTTAATGTACGTGTCGTTTAGTACCAAGCACAACTTAACATATGGTCAGTCATATGACTTGACTCGTACCCATCCCGGAATCATGTGGATTATGAAACCAATCATCTGGATGAGCAGACCAAATCTCTCTAATTTTATTCTTCTTCATCCACTACCGCTGCACTCGCTGCCTCAGCCATCATCGGTCTCTATCCTTGAACTCCGAGCGATACGATGGGTGATTGCATCCATTGCAACCGACACCACTGCATCCTCCTGCATCATCAAGCACAGAATGACAAAAAAAAAATGCGCCCACTTCTTTCATGCATATTCGCAGACCCACCGCCAGTTCTACCGATGGTGACTGTATGCTGTCGCTGTGTAAGTAAACACAGCGAACGAACGAACTAAACGAAAAATGCGCGAGCAAAAAGCACGTCAGTACGCGCTGCTGTCATAAATTGTAATGACTCGCACACGGCAGGCACTGCTTCTTTTATTCACAAAGAAAATCTTCCGGTAGACCCGAAGGCCCGTGACATACCGCATTCTGATGTCCGTGTTAGCAATGCACGGGATTGGTTACATATGGAATTTTTACTGGTTTTGACAAGAATAGAAATTTTCAATAGCTTATCGTTAATAATCTTAAGTTTCAATGAAATAGGCAAAATGGTGGAGAGTATCCGAGTCGATTGATATATAAATCTTAAAAATCCATCGAAAGATAAAGGCGCTAGTAACGTTCAAAATCTTCCCTTCCAGCGTAACGCTCTCGATTTCCAAAAATCTAAATGACACCCAGTATAGTAAAGAAAGACGTAAGTCCTACGTCAAAAGCGATACCTGGTCAAAATGATGAGATGTATGTTAGCATATTTGAAGCTGGAAAAAAGGTTTTGGGGAGAAGCCATAGCAACAGCAAATTACATCCAAAACCGTTTACCAATATCATCGTCAAACAAAACGCCCCACGGTGTCTTTATGGGGAGATATTATTTTTCAAAAATCAGTATCTCTGAAACACCCACCACGCGAAATTATATGTTCTCCTCTTTCATATAGTGGGTAAACTGAAATGTTCTATCGGGGGATCTAGAACAACTTTTTTTTTAATTATTTTCGGTGCAAACTCCATAGAAATCTCAAATGATAGCTGATTTAATGTGTGGAAAAATGACCCCCGATAGAACATTTTAAAAATGCACCTACGTGAATGAGGAAAACCTACACAGAAGAAAAAAAGTACCCAAAATTGAGTATTTTTAAACTTACTTTTGAGTTATTTTTTTTCACTCTTTCTTTTGTTGTCAAAAACAAAAGAGCCAAACAATCCAACGACGCCAGTTCAATGCGGGAAGCCAATTTTGAGTTTTATTACCTGAGGTCGAAATTGAGTGAATTAAACTTACATTTGGGTAAATAAATTTTCCGTTGGGTACTTTTTTAACATGGGAGTAAAGGCAAACTACTTAGACCCTACTTACTCAATTTTGGCCTCCCGTACGGATGTTCGAGGTTGGGTGACTTAAACTCACTATTGGGTAGTTTATTTCTTCCGTGTATACTTTCGTGTAGTAGGTGTTTTATAGATACTGATTTTTTGAAAATAAGCCTCGTCGGACAAAAACACCGTGGCCCTATGAGGAAATCAATTCAATTGAAGAAAACAACACATGGAAGTTTTTTCGATCTACCTATTAAAAGAAAAGTGATTGGTGTCAAATGGGTCTACAAAATAAAAAGAGATTCTAATGGAGAAATTTCAAGATTTAAAGCAAGGCTGGTAGCAAAAGGATTTAGCCAACAATATTTGCTCCGGTTGTATGTCAAGCAACATTTCGTACATTACTGGCAGTTGCTGCAAAAAAAAAGTAACACTTGCGGAGCCAGCTATTGTTTTTTTGGTGGGGTACCACTAAGCGCAAGAACAATAGCCTTCGGTGTGATTGCATCGCGTGGTGCCCCACCTCTGTCTCCGCCAGTGAAGAGGAATGCCTGTACGCCAATATGACATCAAAACTGCGTTCTTGAACGGCATCCTTGAGGAGGAGATCTATATGCAGCAACCTCCTGGATTTGTGGTTAAAGGAAGCGAACATAAAGTCTATCGATTATACAAGAGCTTAGGGTAGAGAACCATTTGGGCAGTACCCCCTATTCCCGTCCACAACGTTCATTACTCGATCGCATTACAACCGAGTTACTTGTTTTTTTGGTACATGGTTAGTTTCTGTCGACATCTAGTGATGTACAAAAAATAAAGCAATTTGGTTGGAACGCGGTCGAGTTATAGGGGGTGCTGCCCAAATGGTCCCGCTCCCTATATGGATTAAAACAGGCTGCTAAAGCATGGAACCAACAGCTCAACTCAGTACTAGAACAACAAGGTTTCAAGCGTTGTGAATCTGATCCATGTTTGTATTCGAAACTAAGAGGAGGAAAGCATTGTTATGTTCTAGTTTATGAGGATGACATTTTGCTTGCAAGCGAGGACAATAATCTAATCGTCCAAACGGAACAAGCTTTGCAAAACAAATTTGCGCTAACATCACTGAGAGAAATTAACTGATATTTGGGAATGGAAGTAAAGCAAAATAAGGATGGAGATTTCTGCATATGCCAAGAACGCTACATCGAACAGATTGCAAATTAATCCGGATTAGTAGAAGCTAAACCATCAAAAATACCCTTAGACCGAGGATATCACAAGCATGAATCAAATGATTGTCTTCCAGGTAACAAATAATATCAAAAACTTATTGGCCAGTTACACCAGACCAAATATCTCTGCAGCTGTGTTTATTTTAAGCAGAAAAACTAGCTGTCCAAAGAAAAATGATTGGGTGGAACTTAAGCGAGTTGCTCGTTATCTGATGACAAGCAAACATTTATGACTACGACTAAGCTATTTAGCTAATCTGTCTAAACAGAATTACAGTGTCTTAGTCAAGGCCTTGGCAGGTCACTGCCGACTGAACTATCACATGGCAAATATTCAACGCGTTGAATCATCTGTTTGTGATAGTTGTGAATCCGATTATGGAACTTCTTATCATCTGATATGTAACTGCCAAGTCTATGCGTAATTGCGTTTCCAAATATTTGGTAAACACTTACTTAGTGAAATTGACTTCAGAAACCTAAACCTTCAGAGTATATATAGATCTAGGTGTATATTATTTTGATATTTTTTTTAATTTCCCTAATTATTTTCAAACACCTTCAATTTGACATGAGTTGAAATGTTATTGTCTTAAAAGTAAAGTGAGTAATCAAAATGAATTTCATTTGAATTTAATACTTCAAATCATCTGCTCGTTATGCCTCTAGAACTGTCTGCAAATGTTATGCATATTTCCTGTTAACAAGCGTGGAACGATAACTTTGCCCCGATATAACTCCGATTGTCATGATTCAGAATTGACTACAGATTGTTAATCCGTACATTATTGGCCGCTGAGAACCAGCCGGAATATTCCGTTCCACGTTTTTTGCAACACTTACAAGTCGCAATATGTTGCTTGCAAGTCGTTCCGCACTACTTGTATGACAGCTGTTCGAATTGAAACACACAAATGAAAATTAACAATATGTTTCATCAATAGTTAGTTTTATCTGTGTTTTTAAAAATCCAGTTCGTGAAAAATAAGCAAGAAAAATAAATAATTTTCTAATACCGAGAAAACGGGATTAGAATTTGGATGATTTGTGCAGTTGATAAGATTATGGTATCTGGGGGAAACGAAGCTGGATCTCGGCGCAATTAAGTGCGTTGGCCAGGCTGAAAGCTGCAATCTGAACTGGTACAGTAATGACAATATATAAAATTTTGGAATTAAGGAATTTAAAATTCAGGATTTTTTTAGGGATTTATATTGATTCATTTGGTATAAGTAGTAATCGATAAACAAAAGTTATTTTATGAAAATCAACAGATTGAAAGCCGTTCGCTAGGGTACGAGCAAGTATGAAGCGACAAAATGTGATGGGAGGCATACATACCATCTATTGAATAGCACACAATTGAGACGTGAAGCTTCTTGCCTACCGTCCCGGTTGTGGGCGGCGACGAATTTAGGAACTAAGGAACTTAAAGATGACAGACAGACAGTTGTGACGAAAAACAGGCCACTATTCTCTAATAAAAGAAGGCAAAATACAATTGCCGAAACGTCTGACAGTTATAAAACCCTTTTTGGACTCTGGAATTAGGACTGCAAGACAAGAAAACCTCCCAAACTAAGAAGGATGTAGGGGAAGATGCCCCAAAACGCCCCCCCCCCCCCGGGGCAAAACGACTTTCGGGTATTCACTTATATTTACCATGTTTGAGATAGCCTTAATAAAACTAGACGTGAAATTATGTAGGTTAGGCGAAAAAAGGGTCAAAATAATAGATAGGAATGTGAGAAAAACTGAAATTTTCCACATTTTGATGAAACATCTAACATTTCGGCGAGGCAAAACGCTCTAGTGGAACTATCCTACAATGTACTCGCGTCTCCACGCACTGTTCATACCAGAATGCTGATGTGCCGACGCATGGTACGTTGTTCCTTAAGAGCTGCCTGCTAAAAGGCGTTTTGCCTCATGAGTTTTCCGGCAACGAAATATCACCACTTTTTTGAAATGTGAATATTATAAATATGATTGAGATTTTTTCTAATTTTAGTATGGCATCAGCTAGCTATATTGTTTAACTGTTGCGTGAGGTAGAAACACCCTTGAAAATCGTTATAGCTAAGGCATAAAAGCAGTCTATGCTTAGCTAGGGCATATTGCCCCTCCTTCCCCTATGCTATCGCCAAAAGATATTTTAGTTACTAGATAAAGATTGTCGCTTCGGTTCCCTTTGTTCTGCTGTCCGAAACATGTGTGGTACATACCTGTCAAATCGTATGGATTTTCCTTCTTTTAGCTCATTAAGATCCCCTATCCTCGCCAGCAAAAGATGTTCCGGACAGCGACGACAGCGACAATCTTTATCTAGTAACTAAAATATCTTTTCTATCGCCGCACTGTTCCTCATCGTAATCGACGAGATTTCGAATTGGCTGGTGACGTTGCACTGCGGTTAGAGGTTGCCACGCTTGACCTGAGTGATAAGGAATTGATCACTATACTGACGAGAGTATATGACTTGTCTTCAAACACAACATAGGGGTGGCCGTAATCCGGCGCACTGATGGAATAAGACAGCAAGACTTCGTAGATCCAATCGTGAAAAAATGCTTTCAACAATGCCAGCTGGGAAGCTTTACCTTACCGTTTAAAAGTTCCGGACTATCTACGCAGGAAGAGTTATTTTCAGGATAGAATGCTGTTGCAATCATCCTTTAATACACCACACCATACAATCTTCGAAAAACGACCGATGCCTTTATAAGAAGAGAGCATCAACAAAACGAAATTGATCAATGCAGTTACGCGATTATGATAGCAGCTTCTAACAATTCAAAAAGAATCTTGGTAGGGTTTGGGTCACCTTGAACTTTTATATCGTTAATTTGTTGATATTTTTCGGTGAAAACTAAACACACACTTTGCATAATTTTGCATAACGTTTCGGCCTACTGCTTTTCAGCCATCATCAGATTTGCAATTGATCAAACGTTCACCACCAGTGTGGTTTTCAAACAGTTTGAAAACCACACTGGTGGTGAACGTTTGATCAATTGCAAATCTGATGATGGCTGAAAAGCAGTAGGCCGAAACGTTATGCAAAATTATGCAAAGTGTGTGTTTAGTTTTCACCGAAAAATATCAACAAATTAACGATAGGGTATCTGTTCCTATATCAATAACAACAAGGCAATGTGCATATGAAATGCATTTATTTCTCACCCAATAATCATGAAACATGAGAATAATTATGCTCGGCTCACGTCATTTTTAATTGAAAACTATTTTGTAACTTCAAAAATGAAATTGTTATCACATTATAGAAGTATTTAGCTAAAAAACATCATTACTGCCATGCACCTATTTCAATAACATCCAAAAACAGTTAATCCTATGCCTGTACCTATATCAATAATACTGTTTCCAACATAAAATACGCACACTATTACTTTTGTGTATACGTAGCGATATGATTGCAGTGATGCCGAATTCTTCAATGTTTTGTATTTGAGTTGAAATATAATTACAAAATTGCAGTTTTTGTTGTAGTTTTCCAACTTATCATTTTAATTTTATGTTTGTCATAGCTTTTCTCTTCGATATACCTTGTTTTACAAACATAAAAGTTGAATTTCACAATGAAAGTTCAGTCAATCATTTTTGAAATAAAAATCTAGGTCGGCAACCCTTGCAGATGCTGCAAGCCATGTAAATAGTTTGGAATACGGACAAGGATAATTTAGACGTTGTTCGAAATAAACCTATATCAAACTATAGGAAATCGCGTTGGTTTTTCAAATATGATTATATTTATAGTGAAAATGTGATGTGCTTTATGTGTTGTGAAGTGAATTTTGAAAGGATACAAGCCTCAACACTTGAAATTTAGTGGAAAACGACGGCGTGAAATGAGATGAATCTGCTAGTAGCAATCGAGCAGTGCATCAAACCAACAGCTCAGAGGTAGGAAAATGAAAATAGATGTGTTTTATAATTTTGTTTTTAATAATTTGAGTCTTGTGAACTAAAACATTATTCATATGGAATTTTAAATAATATTCCAAACATTGGAGAAGGTGGTCCATCCATTATTGTGTACATACGATGTGAGAAATTGTAATCAAATTGATTTTTTATTTGGTTTATCAACGGTTGGGATTGATATACGGGCTGTTATTAATATGGGAACAGATACCCTAAATATATTCAAAAAGAATGTTCAGCATAGTTTGATCGAATTTGAAGAGTGCTGACAATCTTAAAACCCCTTCCGTCAGTTCTGGACGATCCGAGTAGCAATTACGAATTCTGTGGTAATTTCGTACTCTTGTTCTTTCAGCAACATGAATATACGCCAAAGCAACATAAGGCTTGTTCGCGACAAAATCTGGACACATAACTTTAAGAATAAAAATAAACTGCTGTTGGTTCAATTCGGTACGTTTTTCACTTCAAATGGCTTCATTCCTTATCGATGCTTCGATGTATGCACGAAACTTGGTGACATTTGAATTTTCTAAGAAATAATACGTGCCGAATGATCTAGCATCCTCAGTAGAATTTGTTTCGAGCTCGTATCCTTCTGGTGGCTCATAAAATCCGTTTTTGTTCCACTCTCTGACGTTTTAGATATTGTCGAACAAGCATCGACAAATTTTAAAACGCTTTGAGCAGTGTTCACATGAAAACAAAATGTTTTTAGTCATTTTCTGGATTGAGAGACCCGAATTTCAATTGCGACTGCACACAATTCTTTCCGAACCTGCAATTCCTTCGACGCCATTATTCACTACGTACTTGTACCACTCATAAGAAATATATTTTCAGAAAGTACAGACATAGATTCATCAATCTACGAAATATTTCACTCGTTGATGAGCTATTTCAAAAGTTATACGTGTTTAAAGGTGTCCAGATTTTGTCGCGTACAAGCCTTATATCTTTATAAGAACATAGCGTAACATATTTTTCTGTTGCCCTTACGCGTTACCTACTTAATTTTTAAAATATAATTGAATTTACATGCTTACCCCTTTTCGCATTTCACAGTTCTTGCGCAACGCGGTTTCTTCAAAGATGGCAACTTCATAAACTATTTGAAGTATCTACTGCACTGGAAGGATCCAGAGATGGCCAAGTACCTTAAATATCCGATGTGTCTCTATTTCCTTGATTTGCTACAGTACGAACACTTCCGGCGTGAGATTGTCAACGCTCAGTGCTGTAAGTTCATAGACGACCAGGCCATCCTCCTATGGCAGCACTACACTCGAAGGCGCACGAGACTTACGTCGCTGGGAACGACGAGCCTCACTGGTTTGGCTGTCGGTGGTCAGCCGGTCGGTGGCGGCGTCCAGGGGCCTCTACTGTCCAACGAGCCGATTCCGATGGCAAACAACAATAACCCAAACAGCACCAACGCCAACAACCCTCAGCAGCCAGGCCAGCAACAGCAAAACGGTGCTCCAATATCTCAGCAGAATGGTCTTTCGAACAGTACCGGAATGCCAGGAGGAGTGATGGGGTCAGGTGGTGGTGGCGGTGGTGTTAATCTCAGTGGTCCAAAAGTGTCCTAAGTTTTTTTTCTAAATAAAATACGAGTGAGAGTAAACATTTCGAACACCGCAGCTTCGAAAGATTTAATGTTTTCTTCTGTAAAAAAGACTGTTCTATAAATATTCTAATATCATGTTTATTTAAGTAATTTTATGCCTTCCTTGATTTCTGATATCGAAAGAAAGTCCTGTATCCTTACACCAATATACCTAGCCTTATCTGACAGCAAATTTCTCTTTCGGTCATTCCACATGGCGGTGCTGCTCTCTAACTATAGTCACGTGAAGCGCATATTTCGCGGTCTTGTTTATTGCTTCAGGTACGGCCCAGCATTTACCAACCACCACTCATCACTTAACAGGAACTGTAAAAACTGGTACATATTATGATCCGCGTCCGGGCAGCAGGGACTATGTCCAAGGGCTTGAGGGATCGTCAAGGCCATCTGCGAGTTGTTGCGCCTGCCTAGGATGTGTTGGGGTCTGACAGTGGGCTCTGATAAACCTCTATAAAAAGCTGCATGTAGCAAAAGCCGCAAGTAGGCTCCGCCAAAGCGACTGTGTGCCGCTCAAATCGCACAAGCCCAAGTCCTGGTGTTAGGTGGGACGCTACACAGCCCTGACACGACGGCCCTCCGACGAGACAGGAGGTTTGCGCAGGCCCAATAAGCCGCCTTTAAAAACAACCATTACGAACGACATAGAAATAATACGACTCTATACAATCGGCAACGACCTAGGCGACGAATAAAGGATCACGATTGGAAGCTTGGAGCATGGAACTGCAAGTCGCTAGGCTTTGCAGGTTGCGACAGGATAATCTACGATGAATTACATCCAGAGGCTAGCAATATGACCATGGTTTATCTTATTCCGTAACACACCACTTAATGGTATTTACCCAGCGTCACGGGAGCAGGTTATGAGTTACAAGTTGTTACACTAAACCATGCTTATAATTTCAACAACGATTTTTTAGTAAGTTCTACACTGCCGTTATATGCATAACTGTCCCATGTATATAGGAAATCCCAGCAAACATGGGACAAATATGCGTATGACGGCAGTACAGCATTGTTGTAATAAAGTTTAACATGAGCTCGAAGTTTTTGGTGAAACTGCAGCATGTGTATGAAAAAGGCAGAATGAAGTATAACAAATTTTGTGCTGTCTTTTACTATCGATCAAAAAATATTGTCTCGTCAAAATATATTCCCAAAAGTTTTACCATATATAGATGATTCAGCTGCAAGACAGTATGAAAGAGTGCTAGAACGATGTTTTGGATTGGGCTTTCGCTAATTTTCATGTAGTTAGACGTGTGAACATTCGTTTTGGCACGTTGAAAAATTAGCACGGTTTTTCGGCAAAAAAGCAATAAAATGATGTAATCAATTACTAGACAGAGAATTATTTGGAATTACAAAGCTTTATAAGGAAAAAAAATTGTTAAAATAAACTTGAAGAATCCAAAATTATGATGACATTTTTAAAATACGATTTTAATTAAAAATAACATTTTTAAGAAGCAAATTTAAAAACATATAGAGTACATTTGCCATTTGTTTTTTCGAGACCCTGATCTCGGTTTCATTAAAAACATTAACTTATTTATAACATGAATTTTACCGAACCTAAGTTTCCTGAGTTTCAAGTTTTGAAAAATGTGATCTAAAATCTTGAATTTGATGAATATTATTTTTTTTAGTATTTTTTTTCTGTGGTAAACCTTGTGAAAATTTCTAGGATATTTTATTCAGAAATTGTGCAGAAAATACTTCAACTCTTGTGAAATCTTTCACCAGGAGTTCAAACGGAAATTCCAACAGAAATCCGATGGCGAATGTCAGCACAAACACCTCCGGAAATTCGTTCATGCCATAAATTCAAGGCAGAATATTTTGTAGACATTTCTGCTATCTTTCAGGAATTTCCGCGGGAACTGCACGTCAATTATTATAAAAACTTCTCTGCGAATCCCTGAAAAAAAATCTCCTTCAAATACAAGCGGCTTTTTCCATGAATTCCGGTAGAAATCGTTTTGAGAATTCCTGTAGATAATGTTTGGTGAATTCCTAAGGAAAACTTTCCGAAAATAATTTCCAAAATTCAAGGTGGAATGTTTAAGGAATTTTACACAAAGATTTATGCGGTCATCGCTACAGAAATTACAGTGAAAGTTCCTCTAAGAGAAACAATGTTAGGAAGCTTTTTATAACGAAGGTGGATTTTTCTCCAGGTACAGGCGACTTACCCAACTTAGGAAGTAGTGCGCTGGATTCGCCTAAAGATGCGCTAAACAACCCATCAATTAGTTTGACAGATAAAACTTCGGAAGAAAGTTCGGTTCGGAAGTCCCGATGTCCGAATTATAATGTGGTGCTACGTCGACAATATCATGCTGTGTGGTTCGTCGTAGAGAGGTTAATCAATCAGAAACTAAGAAATATCTCGGAATTATGTCAAAATTGACGTGACAAAAAATGGATATTCAGAAACGATGAAAAATGACAAGTGAAGTTCTTACCCTTATAATGCTTATAAAACGAGTGCTCAAGAGTATAATGCATTCAATAATGGCTTGAAAATATCCAAAAAATTGGGTAAGCATAAACTTCAAATGTGGAGTCCCTTCTCAACGACATTTTGCTATAGAAAATAAAACCCTACGCTCCTTATTTATTAAATTTCCACCCAAAACTAAATCTGCGCGAAGCCTCAAAACCGTTATGTAAATCCGCATCAAATCCGCAAGAATAGCAAAAAACGCGAAAATCGCGAAATCCTCGTAGTCGTAACAATCCTGCGCTTTATATACGGCGTTGCCTAAACGTATGCCCAAGCTTCACTGTATGGTCTGCATACAGGCCTCTCGATCCCGAAGTCCATGGTTCTCTGCCTTTCATAAGACGGCCTTGGAACAATTTTTCAAACTTTATATATTTTGCTAACAGATTTACATTTGATTTGGTTGATGATAATGGTAGATACAAATGATTTTTATTTTTTTAACAAACGGTGGTGCGAAAATAGTGACTTTAGTGACCATTTTCTGGAAAATTCTGACTTTAGTGACCATTTTCTGGAAAATTCTGACTTTAGTGACTTTTGGATGCAAATAGTGACTTGCTACCAGCCCTGCTAACTAGTTTTATGTCTTTGTTGCAAAACGATCTGTTTTCAAAAACCGAATTCAGCAGTAAAATAAACGTATTTACTATTCACAGAGATGCCGAAAAACGGCTGTGTACATATTGCCTAAGTAGTCTTATGACAAGTAAAGAAATTCCACAAAAAAGCTCTAAATAATTTTTTTATCAAAATAATTGTTTGCTAAATACTGGCTGTCCATGTGCTAAGACAAGACAAAAGACGATCTATTTGCTCGCTCAATTTCTTTTGTTCACAACGTAATATTAATATTTTTTAAAAGATCAATGGACAGTGCTGCGAAACTTGAATAAAGTTACTGTTCGATTACAATCAAATAGGCTCAAATATTTTAATGACTATTGAAATATCAAATATTATCGTTCAAGCAAAATGGATCAAGAAAGTCAAATATAGTAGTGGTGTGTGATTTGATTGATGGATGCGCGGTAGCTTTATTCGCCTGTTATGCTTGTTCAAATAGTTGTTTCGACATGGGAAATAAACCCCAATTCATTTGATTCAACGGACCATGCCATGCCAGCTATTATATTCAATATGTTACGGAGAAGTTTTGTTTAAAACTATGTTCCTCGAATTATGGAATATTTTTGACAAAAAGTTGTATTTGAAAAGAATTAATTAATTTGAATGACTTGTACTTACATTCGCATCCTTTATAATTTGGACTGGAAACATGATTCCGTATTTCGGATTAGGCTGGAACAAATTTTCAATTTTACTTTTTTACAAATAAAATGTTTTTTCTTAGTGTTGTTTTTTCCGCGTTTTCCGTGTTTCGACGAGTTGTACAATTCAATTTCTTCAAAACCAGACATTACTGACCTATGGTCTGCAATAATTTAGGGTAAAACCACAGAGAACAGACGTTCATCTTCATTCGCGTGCTTGTGTAAAAGTTTGTACTGGTCATTTTAAAGTATGTCGTTATGCCCCCGTTGCGCGGTGCTAGTGTGCTGTGCTGATAAATATGGTTAAAATTTGCCGTTTTTTACTTTTTAGCGCTAGTGTTCATTCCGAATTGCTCCTAGGCTCGCTCCTAGGTGGCAGCACTACATTGTTTATGAAGTGTATGCCAACGCCATCACTTAGTGGAATTGAGTTTTTATGTCGGGCAGCCTGCGTTGGCGGCGCTGAGGTGCGATTTAAATCTTTACACACGTTTTTAACGAAATTTTGTTCGAGCATCCATGTCTGTTCTCTGTGGTAAAACGTCGAAAGTACGAAGTGCAAGTTTTCACGTCTTTAGTACTCACGATTCAGCCTGAAAGAACAGGAATAAGGCAAAGACAAAGGTGCTGTTTGAACGAGATAGAGAAATCCAAGTAAAACTCATGCGCAACTAGCGGCCGGCATTGTCACTACGCGATGGTGTGAACTTCGTGACAGCTAGTGCAAATTTCAGCTTTTCACAATTTAAACTATTAATTTAGTGAAATTATCAATCCGTATAATACAAACGAAGGTAGGAAATGTTTTAATTAACTATTTAAACTTTGAGTCTTTATTATACTGCTAAAAAAATGTGATCAAAATCACATATTTCAATCAAAGATATTGATAAAGGTTATGTTTCGTTTAGTTCCAGAACCTCAGATTGAGGTTGACGTTCACATCAATCTAGTGGACATATTGGATTACGTCGGGGATTCTGTGCGTCCGATTCGAGAAGGCCTGTCAGTGCTGGAAGCCCAGCACATTGTATGTTTGGGATACACCACAAAATCTGCCACTACAATGCACGCAAAGGGTTTTGTTCTACAGAGTTCCCATCCTGCGGAACGTCCCCATGAAATTAATCTGAAGTTACCATACGACAACACAATGTGGGATTTGAGTTGCTCCTGCAAAGCCGGAACTAAAAGGTGCAAGCACATAATAGCATGTTTACTACAAATAAGCCAGTGAGTTTTCATAAAGTTACATGGAAACCATTCAAAATACGTACTAATCTTGTTATGATTTATTCTAGGTTCAAGAGTCTGGAGTATATATTGTGTACTGAAGCTACACAGGCTTGGGGTTATTCAAAAAAAGAAAAAAACAGTCTCTGGGGAGCTAGAGTGGTGCAAGAAATGTGCTGTGTGCGCCGCACTAAGCCTTTGATTTGCAAAGATGATGAGTTCCGAGTCAACTTACTGTCGGACGCATTCGAAAAGTTAATATCAGGTATGTAATATTAAGTTTCTTCCAAAACTAAGCGATTTTATCGCCGCAACGTCGATAACAAGTCGGCGCGATTTTATCGTTGGGACGCAACGAGTGATGTTCATTTACGCTACCATACCAACAGCCAAAAAATCGCAGTCGCCAAGCGATAAAATCGCGTCCTGATTGTCGCATCACGTGTGTTTAGGAAAACCTTTACACCAATAATTTATCAGTTTTCCAATATGTACACACTATATAATGTACCTAGAAATGATAAGTGAAATGAATAAACTGCATTATTGATAATAATCCTTATCTTTTCTAGCTGCTCCAGATTCTTCTATTTCGAAGCATCGCACAGGGCGTCACAACAATCCGGTTGAGTTCCGCGCAGGCATAAGTGCCGCTAATGTGTTTCAACCACATGATGCAGTTCATTGCACAATCGAGGATCTCAACAAGTTATTATTCAACGGTAATAATATCACATCCGAGTGCCAGTTGGAATTATACGATTTGCGTCCTGAAGATAACGATTTCTTCGAGAGGATTGTGAGCGTCACACAGAATGATGTTTTAAGGATTGCTGTTGAGACAGAGGCTCAAGATAATAAAGAATGGCATCTACAGAGATCGGTCCGCATCACAGCGAGTTCGTGCTATGGACTGTATACTTACGGTAAGAATGAAAGCCCTGACTGGGAGAGAAAAATTCACCAATACCTGAAGCCGAAAACGTTTGTTACAAAAGAGATGCGATATGGCAAGCAAACGGAGCATAAAGCTTTCCTTTGCTACTCACAGAAACGTAATCCAATGATTAAAAAAAACTGGTTTCATTATTCATTGTGAAGAACCATGGATTGGTGGAAGCCCGGATGGTATCGACACGCTATGCGGTCTGATTCTAGAGATAAAGTGTCCGTTTTCAGGACAAGACAAAACTATTGACTGGGTTGTAAATAATTGTCCATCAACTAAACGGTACTTGAAAGCATGCGAATGTGGCGGAGAAAAGAAATATACGTTAAATAAAAAACATTCGTACTATGCGCAAGTACAGGTTAATATGTGGGTGCTGAAGTGTAATAAAGCCGACTTCGTGGTATATTCGGCACATGACGACGATTTTATTGTCATTGAAGTGGACTATGATCCAGAGTTCATAATTGAACTCATAAAGATTCTGAAGCCGATTTACTTCAACTACATACTGCCCAAATTGAAGCGTTAGGTATATTTGAAAACTATCTATAACACAGTTGCTTTTTTTTATTTATTATTTGTCGTATAAATACAGTCAAATTTCACTCGTTGGGCTATCTTTAGATGGGCTACGATTTAGTTGGGCGCCCGTTAGTTGGGCTGTAGCCCACTTAAAACGAAGGTGGACGTCAAATTATGACATCAACGGCAGTTTTTTTTCTTTTTCACAGTTGGCAGCTCTGAATTTCTATTGTATTCGCTGATTTGACAGATGAAATCTCAGCCCAACTAACGAAAGTCTTTCACTAGATGGGCTACGAGTTTAGCCCAACGAGCGAAAGTTGACTGTAAGTGAAATAATATGCTTGTTGAGTAATAAACACATGGTTAATTAGAAATGAAAACAATAATTATTTTCTAAGGAGCAATAAACAATATACGGACTGTGCAACAATTGGCTTTTTATCTATCTATAATACTTACCACAACATTTTTATATAGGTACTACATAATTTAAATTCTTTCTATTCTAGTCAGGACAATGCTACGATAGTTGACGGTACTTAAGGGTATTATTAATGGGTTTTATTCAACATACAACTTGTATACCATATCTGTGGGTATATAATAGGCTATTCTGATTGCTTTTACACCCGTGATATCATATTGAATAATAATGAGATGGGTCCACTTTGCCATCAAGATAGTCTTTATCATGTGATGATTTTTTTAATCTGAACAGGCTATTATGAGGCTATCGCGTGAATAACAAAAATACAATAACCGTGGATTAAATCTTCTTAGAATTTGTCATCTTTTAAGATAGGTGCCGAAAGATTTACAATCCCGCAAATAATTTTCATAATGTCATCTATGTGTCTCAATACACTCGGGTCTATGCTTCCCTGTAAAACTCCGAACGATTTCATCCTCGAAATTGCACGTTCCACGTGCACGCGAGCCTTTGCAATAGATTCATTAAGTAGAGCATCTTCCGCACTTAGTTTTTTTTCCCGCAGGAAAGGTGGAATGTGTAGTCGAATTCCTTTCTCGGCACATTCTTTTTCGATGGCGAATCCTTTATCAGTCATAATGGCATCTTGATGTTTTTCTAGCTTGTCGATAAAATTCTCTTTATTAAAAATGAATTTATCGGATGACTTTCCCGAATACGCACGACTACAGAAGCTTATTAGTCCGGCCGGAGTAACACCCAGCAAAATTTTAACTGTTCGCTTATGCTTGTAATTTGAATAACAAGCTATTCTGCAATTTAAACAGTTTGGAGACGTGATACTGATTTCCGTACAGTCGAGAATGCAACGGACATTTTCGAATTTTCCTTTGAAGCAATGTGGGATATTCTGCTTTATTTCTTCTCGAGATGGCCAGTATATCATCGTACCTAGTATTTCTGCCAGTACTTGGACTGTATGATAAAAGTACTCGGCAGCCGTTGTTGGAGAAATGCAGAATATGGTTGACAAAGCAGAAAATGAAATATTTTGCTTCACTTTTACTAATGTCAAAATGATTCTATCCGTGATGTGCATTTTATAGCTTTTCGGATATACGTTATCTTCCATTGTTCTCGCCATTGCGCATAACACCTCCAGTAGCTTCATCGAAGAAATACCTGTCCAGGTCGTCAAGTGTTTTTCCGTTATTAAAAAGTCGCTTAAGATTGCTGTGCCATGCTTTCGAATACTTCTTTCTAATTTATTTTCGTCTGGAGTTCGTTCTATTTGCTCTGCGCGAGTCTGATCCTCTGTATCGCTTACAATTCTATTTGAATCATTCAAGCAAGCCTGGTAGGGAGGCAAGTCATCATGGAACTCACTGTTTAACGCATCTGTTGTTATATCAGCTGAATCGTTTCCTTTACATAACACAGAAGGACCGGCATTTGAGTTTATGGTCGATGCAGATGTTTCCAGTGACTGATTATCATCTGAGGCCCTATCGTAGCTTAGGCTACTATCTGAGTTACGTTCGATGGTTGATCTCCGAGAAGTTTCAGGGAATCGTTTATATGGATCTTCCCTGCGTGCCTGTACCTGTTTCAGGAGTGTCAGAGGAATGTTCACAGAAGGAACAGCATTTTTCTTCAATATATTTGTACCTGAAAAAGAAAAAAAATGTTTTAGATTTTCAGAAACTGTGTAACAATTTGAAAGTAAAGTGATGCGTAGCATCTATTGTGGGGTGCAGATATAGGAGACGGTACACACACGGAGGAGGCAAATGCATCACGAATTGCAAAAGTTGTTAGGTATATATATAACGTAAGGGCTTTCTAGAAAAGGAGATTTGTCCTTTTCTTTTGTTGCATATAAATAATAAATAATTTGTGTGAAAAATATATTACAAAAGTAGAGGAAATGCAGAAAAAATCATTGCGCAATGATTGTGTGGCCCTAATATCTGTCTTATAGGATTAATTACCTGTGTTATAGTCACTGCCGTGAAAATGTTGACTGCAAACAAATGAGTTTTTCGTAGGTTTTGTTCCTAGCTTAATAGCATGCGTCCATCTGTTAATTATTGTACGTTCTTTCGGAAATCTGTGCAGGAATACGCCTTTGCTCGATTTTACAGTGCATCCAAACACTGAGCACATCCTGTTGCTTTTTGGTCGCAGATCTTCCATTGCGTAATTGTGTTCTAATAGGCACTGTGGGATCGAGTATGTTTTGTCCTTTCTACGATGGACAACATCCGACTTAATCGGTCTTTGAAGATTCTTCGTAGGCACAGCACTATCCTTCAAATACCGTGAGGTTACTGGAAATAAAAAAAAACATAAAAACAATTTTAAACCAAAACAAACATGACTGAAAGATTTATTGGAGAAATTGGCAATTCAAATCCACGTGAATTCCTGACGGAGGAACTCCTGGCAGAACTTCTAGAGGAATTCCTGTCGAATTTCCAGAAGCAGCTTCATAGAAACTTCCAGAGGAATTCCTTTCTGGACTTCGGGAATTTTCTGGCGAAACATTCCAGGGGAATTCCTAGCAGAACTTCCAGAAAAATTCCTGAAGGAACTACTACCTGAACCTGAACTTCTGGTGGAACTTCCATATGATTTCCGGCGGTACATTCTGATGAATTCCTGGCAGAACTTCTGGAGGAATTCCTGGCGAAGTTTCGGGAGGAACTCCTGGCGGAACATCGAGAGGAATTCTTAGCGAAACTTCAGAGAATTTTCGGATGATCTTCCAGAATTCCTGGTAAATCTCCCAGAGGGATTCCTGGCAGAACTTCTGGCGGAACTTCCATAGGATTTCCGGCGGAACATCCAGAAAAATTCCTGGAGGAACTTTCCGATGAATTCCTGGTGGAACTTCTGGAGGAATCCTTGGCGGAGTTTCCGGAGGAACTTCTGGCGGAACATCCAGAGGAATTCCTAGCGAAACTTCAGAAAATTCTCGGATGAACTTCCAGAAGAATTCCTGGTAAATCTCCCAGAGGGATTCTTGGCAGAACTTCCTGACGAAACTTCCAGGGGAAGTCCTAGCTGAACTTTCAAAAGAATTACTGAAGGAACTTCCAGAGGAATTCCCGACGAAACTTCCCGAGGAATACCTGGTGGAACTTTCGGAGGGATTCCGGGTGAAACTTCCAGGGGAACTTCTGGCGAAACTTCCAGAAAAATTCCTGGCGGAACGGAGGGGTTCCTTGTGAAACTTCTGGAGAAATTTCTGGCGAAATTTCCAGAGGAATTTCTGACGGAACTTCCAGAAGAATTTTTGAAATAACTTTCAGAGAAATTCCTGGCGAAACAACAGGAATTCCTAGCAGAACTTCCAGGGTAATTCTTGGCGAAAGTTTTAGAGGCAGCCCGGAGGAACTATCTTTTTTCGGAACTTTCAGGGCATTCTCTGGCAGAACATCCAGAAGAATTTCTTCCAAAGGAATTCCCAGCGAAATTTTCGGAGGGATTCCTGGTGAAACTTTCGAAGGATTCCTGGCGGAACTTCCTGAAGCAACTTCCAGGGGAACTCCTGGCGTAACTTCCAGAGGAATTCCTGGTAGAACTTCCGGAGGAATTTCTAGTAGAGCCTCCAGAAGAAGCCTCCTGAACGAACTTCTAGAGGAATTCCTGGCGAAACTTCCGGGGCTATTCCTAGCGGAACTTCCAGAAGAATTATTGGTGGAACTACTACATAAGCTTCCGGGGGAACTTCCGTAGGGACTTCCAGAAGAATTCCTCGCGGAACTTCCTGATGGAACTTTCAGAAGAATTCATGCAGGAACTTTCAGAGGAATTTCTGGTGGAACTTCAATGGGAACTCCCAGAAAAATTCCTGGCGGAACTATCCGATGATTTCTTGGCGGACCTGCTGGCTGAACTTCCGGAGGAATTCCTGGTGGAACTAATCGATGAATTTCTGGCGAAACTTTGGAGGAATTCCTGGAGGACTTCCAGAGGAGCTCCTGGCGGAACTTCCACAGGATTTCCTGGCGAAACTTTCAGAGGGATTCCTGGCAAAACTTCCCGACGGAACTTCCAGGGGAATTGCTAGCAGAATTTTCAGAGGCATTCCTGGCGGAACATGCAAAGGAATTCCTGGCGGAGCTTCCAGGGTAAACTTGGCATAACTTCCAGAGGCAGTCCCGGAGGAACTTTCAGAGGAATTCCTTTCGGACCTTCCAAGGGATTCTCTGGCAGTACATCCGGCAGAATTCCTGGAGGAACTTCCAAAGTAATTCCCAACGAAACATCCCGAGGAATTACTGGCGGAACTTCCGGAGGAATTCCTGGTGAAACTTTTGAAGGAATTTCTGACGGAACTTCCAAAGGCACTTCCAGAGGAATTCCTGGCGAAACTTCCGGAGAAATTCCTTACATGACTTCCAAAAGAATTTCTGACGGAAATACTGCCTGAGCTTTCGAAGGAACTCCCAGAGAAATTCCTGGCGAAACTTCCGGAGCAATTCCTAGCGGAACTTCCAGAAAAATTCCTGGTGGAACTACTACCTGAGCTTCCGGAGGAACTTCTGGTGGAACTTCGATGGGAAGTTCCAGAAAAATTCCGGGCGGAAATATCCGATGAATTCCTGGCGGTCCTGCTGGCTGAACTAACGGAGGAATTCCTGGTGAAACTTCCAGGGGAATTTCTGGCGGAACTTACAAAAAAAAAATCCTTGAAGACCTTCCGGAGGGATTCCTGGTGACAGTGTTGAACTTAATCTATAGATTAAAAAAAAAACACTTTAAAAGATTAAAAAAAAAAAGATTCCTGGTGAAACTTTAAAGAAATTTCTGACGGAACTTCCAAAAGAATTCCCAAAGGCACTTCCAGAGGAATTCCCGACGAAACTTCCGGCGGAAATCCTGGTAGAACTTCCGAAGGGATTGAAAGCGGAATTTCCGGAGGAATTCCTGGAGGAATTTTCGGAGGAACTTCCTAACGAAGCTTCCAGGAAGAACTTTCAGAAGAATTCCTGGCGGAACTACTTGCTGAACTTCTGGAGGAATTCTTGCCGATACTTCCGAAGAAATTCCAAGCCGACTTCCGAAGGAATTTCTTGCGAAATTTCTGGAGTAATTACTAGCGGAACTTCCAGAGGAATTCCTGGCGGACCTGCCGGCTGAACTTCCGGAGGAATTCCTGGTGGAACCCAGAAAAAATCCTGGGTGAACTTCCGGATGAATTACTCGCGGAAGGAATTCGTGGCCGTACGGTTAGCGACGTTAATCGCCTAGACGCATGTGCTGTGGAGTGTGGGTTTGATTCCCGCCCAGGTAAGGAGAAAACTTTTTGTAAAACGAAAAGTTCTCCACTGGTCCACTGGGTGTTATGTAAATGTTTTGTCCGTTGTCTCATGCTAGATGTTAAGTGTTCAGTCTGTGCGACCTCTGGTCGAAGACGGTGATTCTGTCTTTTTATAACTTCTGGAGGGATGTTTTTTCGGATATGTTTTAGAAAACATCACTTCTGGAGGAATTCCTAGCGGAACTTCCAGTGGAATTCCTGGCGCAACACCCAGTCCTGGCGGAGAAATTTCTGACGGAACTTCCAGAAGAATTTCTGAAGTAACTTCCAGACAAATTCCTGGCGAAAATTCCAGAGGAATTTCAGACGGAACTTCCAGAGGCAGTCCCGGGGGAACAACCAGAGGAATTCTTTTTGGAACTTCCAGGGGATTCTCTGGCAGAACATTCAGAAGAATTCCTTTCAAAGGAATTCCCGAAGAAATTTCCTGATTGATTTCTGGTGTAACTTCCAAAGGATTTCCTGGCAGAACTTCAAGATGGAAATTCCAGGAGAATTCCTAGCAGAACACCCAGAAGAATTCCTGATGGATCTTCCAGAAGAAGTCCGGGCGAAACTTTCGGAGCAATTCCCAGATAAACTTCCAGAAGAATTCCTGGTGATACTACTACCTGAGCTTCCGGAGGAACTTCTGGCGGAACTTCCAGAGGAGTTCCAGAAGAATTCCTGCAGGAACTTCCAGAGGAATTCCTATCGAAACTTTCAGAGGAATTCCTGGCGGACCTGATAACTGAACTTTCTGAAGAATTCCTGGTGGAACTTCGAGGGCAATTTCCGTTGGAACTTCCAGGAAAATTCCTGGAGAAACTTCCGGAGGAACTCCCGGTGGAACTTTCAGAGGATTTCCTGGCGAAACTCCCAGAGCGATTTCTGGCAGAATTCCTGAAGGAACTTCCAGAGGAGTTCCTGGCGAAACTTACAGTGGAATTCCTGGCGGAACATCCAGAAGAATTCCTGGCGGAACTTCCAGGGGGAAATTGGCATAACTTCCAGAGGCAGTCCCGGAAGAACTTCCAAAGGAATTCCTTTCGGAACTTCCACGGTATTCTCTGGCGGACATCCAGCAGAATTCCAGGAGGAACTTCCAAAGTAATTCCCGACGAAACTTTTCGAGGGATTACGGGTGGAACTTCCGGAGGTATTCCAAGTAAAACTACCGAAGGAATTCCAGGCGGAACTTTTAGGGAATTCCTAGGTCACTTCCAGAGGCAGTTCCGACGGAACTTCAAGAGGAATTCCTTCCGGCACTTCCAGGGTAGAAAGGTAGGACATGTTCAGACCGATGATCGGACCGGATAGTCTGCATACTTTTTCGAAAGATAACAGACACCGATGCAAAAACTTTGCAGCCTCCCGCGGAATGGTAGTCCGAAGCACTTTCTTCTTCCGCAAGAATATCCACAAGGCCACATGAAGATCACCTAACCAAGAAATGAAAAACCAAATTGACAACGTCCTAATCGACGGTAAATTCTTCTCCGACATCACGAACATTCGCCCTTACTGCAATGAGAATATTGAATCCGACATCGGATCAGAGAAACGACTGGCATAACGATGAAAGTGAGCAGTTAGTGCAGGAGAAGAATGCAGAGATTGCTGCAACATCGTACGAGGGCGGACGAGGCACGATACAAAAGGGCGCGAAACAGGCAAAAATCGATTTTCCGGAGGAAAAAGCATGAAGATCGAGACCATGAAGAGACTAAGCGACTGTACCGCGCTAATTACCCACGAGAATTCTATTCTTCCTCCTTCCTTCTTCCATCTTCTTTCCTTCTTCCTTCTTCTTTCTTCATCCTTCCCTCATCCTTCTTCCTACTTCTTTCTTCTTTCTTCCTTCTTCCGTCTTCCTTCTACCTTCTTCTTTCTTCATTCTTCCTTGTTCCTTCTTCCATCTTCCTTCTTCCTCCTTCCTCCTTCCTTCTTCATTCTTCTTTCTTCCTCCTTCCTTCTTTCTTCTTCCGCCTTTTTCCTTCTTCTTTTTTCTTTCTTCCTTCTTCCGTCTTCCTTCTTCCTTCTTCCTTCTTCCTTCTTCCTTTTTCATTCTTCCTTGTTCCTTCTGCCATCTTCCTTCTTCCTTTTGCCTTCTTCCTTTTTCCTTCTCCCTCTTCCCTCTTCCTTCTTCTTTTTTCCTTCTTCCTTCTTCCTTCTTCCTCATTTTTCCTTTTTCCTTCTCCTTTTCTACTTCTTCCTCATTAAGTACCACTGATTTCTCACTTCCCAGTTCTCATTCGGCCTAGTGGCCGTTCGGCCTAATGACCATTTGGCCTAATGACCCAGCAACGAAGAGCACATGGACGGCGATGGAACAGACAACGATGGCGGTATAATGACGAATCTGGGAGCAGAACAGGAAATCCAGAAGGCCAGCATTGAAGGAACGCGTGACCTGGTGGACGCTACGTGCACGTAAGCGAATGAACCACGAGTTGTATCAGCTGTTGGGAGTACCAGCAATCGTTCATACCGCGAAAAACGGTGGGAAGGGTACGTATCCATATCGGGGAAATATGGGCCACCTAACGAAATCGTGTCGAAAACCGCTGAAAAGCTCAAAATCCTCATTCAAATGTAGTTGACTTATACTAGGGATACTATACTATTCATATTACGTCAATGAATGATGAAAAATTCGTTTGGAAATTGTTGGAATGCACTTTTAAAAATGTATCGTTTTTAATATGTGTTTCCAAGTATACGGGGCAAAATGGGTCACCATTTGGGGCAGTATGAGGCTACCATCCAAAACGTTTTTTCGGGAGAGAAAAGTGTCGTAGCATGGATGAATATGATATTCCTACAACAGTTAGAGTATTCCATACAAAATGAGATTAATAAGCCACACAACAGCGGACTGACCACAACAGCTTTGCCACTCTTCACCGTTTGCACAGACACATTTCAACTGGTCTATAGTCATTTTTCTGTTCCGATCGCAGTAATGCGGTACTGTAATTTATCCGTATTTAACCTAGATGATATTCTTGTATTCGGCCTCTGATTTGATATAATATTCTTGTATTCGGTCTCTGAAATTTGAACTTGTTTGCATATTAGTGGCTAATATCTTATTCTGTTCAGGTATGTCCATATTGTTCCATAGAGAGTGGTTTAGGAAAAAGTTGTATGATAAATTTAGATTTGTATCAGTAAAAATATGTGTGCACAAAATTCAATTATATTAGATAATATAGATTATAGATAATACATAATAATAATAGATATTTTTATTGTTGGGTTATTTTGACCTGTACTTGAATCAGGTTTGTGTCAAAATCTTATTTATCAACTTCATATCTTATAACAATTCTGCCTATGGTGCAAAATTTACATTTTCAAGTGTCTTTTCATGTTTGAATTGAATTTTAACCCTGTTTTCACGTTAAGGCATATGTGGAGCATTTTCTTAAAGATCATATAAGATTGACATGATAAAACTTGTCAATAAGCTTAAACTGATTGTAGCTCATATTTCCCCGTATGTTCATATTACCCCTACTGTCCCAATCTAATCTCGGACAATAACCTTGTGAAAATCGTTCAATTATTTGACGAGCACAAAAAGGTGTGGTGCGCAGCGAGCTAGGGGGATCGATCAGGCGGAAAACGATTTAATGATCCTTCGTAGACTGTGGCTGACGACGTACAGCCATGGACCTTGTTGAACGGAGACAACTGTTATGTACGGCAAAGACCACACCTGCCTCAGACTTAATAATCCAATAAAATAATTGTTCCCTAATTAGTCGTGTGAGCAGAGGATTGCTAATCCAGAAATGGCGAGTTCGATTCTCGGTCCGGTCTAGGATGTTTTCAGGTGGGAAACATTCTCGACATATTGTGTTCATTGTACTTGCCACACAAGATACATACTCATGCAATGGTGGGCCTTTCAATTGATAACTGAGGAAATTTCCATAGAATACTAAGTTGCAAAGCATGCCAAGTTCCAATATAAGTTTTTTTTTATAGAATTATCGAAATCAATCAACGGTTCTTAATGTCATGAATTTATATACGAACATCACATCATTGCCTATTTAAACCTCTTTTCCAATATAATCCTCCTGATACAGCTGATATACGAGAAACGTAAAAAAATCGTGAGATTAAGGTTCTTCATTTCAACCAACCTGTAGTAAAATCTTTTGCAGTAAAGTGCTGGTGGCATATTTTCCATTTGGCTGTGTTCATGCCTGAACAGCCAAGAATCTCAGTCCACCTGGTCCACGCCCGAGATTTTGCAGTAGCAAATTTCTCCATATTTGCTTTATTCTTCGTACGGCATCCTGCAACGCAACAACCTTTCTTCTCTTTCGCTTTAACCATTCCAGCTGGCAACCTCATAGTTGGAACGGCTGTGGTTTTCAACTTGTTTCGAATGTCTGTAAATACATGCATCATATTATTGCATGCTATTCATAATGTAACAGTAGGTAAATATGTATGTTATTCTGCTTCAATAAAAGAAATGAACTTACTTTTGATAAAATCTGCTTCAGAAAAATGCTGGGAACATATCCGTTCGTCACTCGTTCCGCTCAAAATAGCCACTTTAATCCACCGGGAGAACCTGTTACTTCCCGGAATCGGTACCCGAAAAAGCATCCCATTGCCATCACATCGCGGGATGATACAGCGATCCTGCATAAACATAAAAAGAGGTTAGATTTGGAGCTCGCATTTACCTACCTCAATAAATATCATCATGACCAAACAGCTAGCATAAAAATCATTCAAACTACTTACCATCCCAGGTAATTTTGATTTTTCTTCAATTTAAACACAACAGTTGGGCAAAAAAACCAGCAAAAACGCGGAAATACTTAATTTTAAAACGAAAATTCAACAGTTGTTTGCATTTGACACTTGTCTGTTTTGTTTATCACCGCTGCAACATCAGCGCCACGGGTGGCCGGTTGTTAGTTGGATTTCACTATGGCGCCACAACATTTAAAGTAAAATGAATTTCCTTGTATGGACAAATCATCCGTTCTCATCAACTACGCATCGCATCAATATGAAAGGTCGGTCAAAAAGCAACAAATAATTTTCAGATTTTTTGTACCCACGACTTGTTTTCCAGTTCTAAACAATAAAAGAGATTTCATTGAACCTCCATCACAGAGAACAGACATGGAGGCTCGAACAAAATTTCTTGCAAAACATGTGTAAACAAACACACCGAACCTCAACGCCACCGACGTCGACATTGCAACTCACAATCTCATTTTGACAACACGATGGCGCTGGTATGCTCTTGAATGCATAACGACACTAGCGCACAGTGGCATTTTTTGATGACGCTAGCGCTGATTATGCACGGGATAACGTCGACATTCCAAAGTTATTCAAAATGAACAGTAAAAAGTTATCACAACATAGCGAGTTCAGCTTCAACGTCTGTTCTCTGTGCCTCCATACTAAATTCTAGCTGTATACTTTCAATTTCTTCAAGACTGTTCTCCACCTCGTGTGTGTGAAAGGAACATTGAAAGCTTTCGATATCGAACAGCAGACGCCACTAGTGTATATGCAATATTACATTGATACAAACACGCAGCAACACCACCTGTCGCCTGATAATGGAAATATTGCAATTATACCACCAGGTGTAGTGGCTGTTGTTAAAATGTTTTGAAAGGGCCTCAAGCGGAATTTTGGCTAGAATGCAACTGACGATCTCCTATAGGGAGAACGGATGATTTGTCCATACAAGGAAATTTATTTTACTTTAAATGTTGTGGCGCCATCTCGTTCAAACAGCACCTTTGTCTTTGCCTTATTAAGGCAACATTCGTAAAGTTGAATAGGAGATCGTCAGTTGCGTTCTAGCAAAAATTCCGCTTGAGGCCCTTCCTAAATATTTTAACAACAGCCACTACACCTGACGGTATAATTGCAATATTTCCATTATCAGGCGACAGGTGGTGTTGATGTGTGTTTGTATCAATGTAATATTGCATATACACTAGTGACATCTGCTGTTCGATATCGTAAGCTTTCAATGTTTCTTCCACACACACGAGGTGGAGAACAGTCTTGAAGAAATTGAAAGTATACAGCTAGAATTTAGTATGGAGGTACAATGAAATCTCTTTTATTGTTTAGAACTGTAAAACAAGTCGTGGGAACAAAAAATCTAAAAATTATTTGTTGCGTTTTGACTTAGGTTTCATATTGATGCGATGCGTAGTTGATGAGAACGGATGATTTGTCCATACAAGGAAATTCATTTTACTTTAAATGTTGTGGCGCCATCTCGTTCAAACAGCACCTTTGTCTTTGCTTTATTCATTACCAACTTTTCAGAGAGAGTTGTCTGCTTTTGCGGGCGGGGACTCTGGCGTCGATTTGGGGAGTCTGGTGGCGCTCCCACGCGGACCAGCACTATCAACGGGTAGAGAGACACTCGCGTGCGTGTTGATGGTGTTGGTTTGCGTGGAGGAGCTGTTGGATTCGTCGGGTCGCCGTTTGGGTCTTTGTTTGCCGAAGTGTATGGGTAGTTTGGAGAATTTGGTATTGAAACGATATCCTTAAGCCTTTTTCTAACATTATTTCTGACAAGAATATCAGGTTTGAAGGGCCTGCAAACCATGAAAATCTTAAAAAATACACGTCAATTACTAAACTAAGAACCCATAACATACGTAATCATACATGTACAAAAATAACCATCATATCAAATCATGTCATCATAACTAAGGAAAACTTTTATGGTACTATACAATATTTTAACATCTCTTTAAATAGCACTTCGGGCCATTAACAATGAATTTTCCAGTTTATGCTTTTACTCCAGGCCATGATACCCTCTCGTGTATCACGCAAAACCGAAAACACCCACGTGTAAGGAGGATGCGATGCCTATTTTCGTCCCAATAGGTACGATGTATTATGGAAAGTATGAACTAAAAATTCATTTCAATCAAAGTTAATTGCTTATATTCCGGGGATTAAACCACCCGACTTGGACATTAATTTTATTAGTAATTAATTAGTAATTAGTAAATTAGTAGTATGGTGTAATGAATTCTATTTTTGGGATTTTGTTTATGGCTAGGCCGGAACAAATTTCATTTTTTTTTTACCAGTCGAGAGAGGGGGGGAATAAAAAATAATTACTGTTAATTTTTTTTTTTCATTTCCGAGCCAAAAGTGGCAAGCATGAATTTTTAATGTTCTGAAAACTCAAATGTGAACGTTATGTGGAAGATATTGAATTGAAAAATGTTTTGGAGGTAATCACTTTCCCTTCGATGGGACTCGAACCCGAACCGAACTGAGGGTCGTGGGTTCGATTCCCATCGAAGGGAAAGTGGTTACCTCCAATACATTTTTCAAATCATTATTTTCCACATAATGTACGTATTCACATATGAGTTTTCAGAACATTAAAAATTCATGCTTGCCACTTTTGGCTAATAACAGTAATTATTTTTTATCCCCCCCCCCCCTCTCGACTGGTCATGACTAAAGGTGACAAAAGAAAAAAAATGAAATTTGTTCCGGCCTAGCCATAAACAAAATCCCAAAAATAGAATTCATTACACCATACTACTACTACTTTTTTTTCTTCCCAAGCAATGGAGGGGGAATCAGCTCAACAGACATCCTGGGTTGTCCAGGAAGTGCGGGGTTAGGGACTACCTCCAACAACAAACGAGGGAGGCAGGACTACATCCCCGACTCACTAAACCGTTTCCATTGCCGCCAAGCCAATAGTCCCTCCGGTACAACCAGAAAGTAATGCTTCAAAGGGGGGCCAGTGCACACCGCACCCTCGAGGTTAGCTGCGTGTCCTTGCAGCATCGAACATCGTGACTCGATTTTTTAGAAGAACACCATGGTATCGTGCCATCGCATTGCCGGCTTTCCAGGTGGCCTTACCACGCCCTATGTCCTCGGAAGGTGGGAAGGGTCGACTTCGCGCCTGCTTCCCTCTGCACGACTGGTATCAAGAATGATGATGCCGCGTGCACCCCAAATTGAGCTCTCTGCGATAGGGTCTATTCGCCAACACACAGAGGGACTTGCCGGCGCGGTGCCAACGCATGCCCCAACCTTGACGAGGAGCCCTTTCCGTCCTCGGGCTCGGAACCCGCCCGGTTGACCGTCGCCGCGAAAGCGACGATACCATGTTGTTCTTCGCGCGGCCACTTGTTCGATAAAAGGATCGAGTTCGACCACAGGACATGACTACAGGTATGACCCATGAAGCCGACTGCGATCCCTTGGACCACCTCTTATTTGCGCCTGAACTAGCCATCCTTGAGTCCACGCGCCACTTTCTGAGTAACCCCGAGACGATTTGGACGATAGCCGATAAAACGGCGTTCCAGCCAACTTCATCTTTACACATCCTCCGAACTAGGTTGTCCGGGGTAGTGTCCAGACCACATGTATGGCAAGCATGTGGTCACGCATTGCGCGAAAACGTGGGCACACGAACAACACGTGTTCCGCCGTTTCCTCTAAACCTGCGCACACCAAACACTCGGGCGAGGCCGAGCAAGCCAGCTGCGTTACCTGCACTGTGAATTTGCAGCACGCTTAAACGCCGGGCACTTCAAACCCCCCATGGGGTGCTTGCTGTTCACAGCTTTGCTGGAACAAATCAAACAATTGGGAGGGTTCGTGCAGCATTGTGCCTTATGTCCCTCCAATCCGCAAACTTCGAAGCAAACTTCGGGTTGCTCGTATATGCCCACAGGGCACACCGATCATCCCACCTTGACGCTCCCTAACTTGACTACCTTGGAGGGATCCGCTGCAGATAGCCGAACCAATGCTACCTGTGTCCCTGTCGGACCTTTCCGTAGCCGAACGGCTGCGGTGGGCGTCTCCACTTCACACTGTCGCCGCAGTGCCGTGACGAGCTCTTCGACTTCGGTGATCTCGACCAGGTCTTTAACCCTTAGATTCACCTCCGTCGTGAGTGCCCTCACCTTGACCGTCTCGCCTAGGACTTCCTCCGCCAACTTCTTGTAGGCGGCGCCCTTTTGCGAGACGCCCCGCTTCAGCTCGAGGATCATCTCGCCCATCCGGGTACGTCTTATTCGACGTACGTCGGCGCCGAGTTCACCGAGCTTGACGTCACTCCTCATCGCCTTCAAGACGTCCGAGTACTTAGCCTCTTCCATCTTGATGACTAGGGCATCGCCCTGGAGCGATTGGCGCCTACCCTAGACTTCTTGCTACCCTCATTCGCCTGGGCCTTCCTTTCGGCCCTTGACGTCTTCGGTTTCCTCTTGTTCTTGACCATGGTCCAGGAGGCGTCATCCCCCTCTATTTCCCTGGTTTGTGGCGGCTGAGAGTTCTCACCCTGCCGTAACCCCTTACCACCGTCTTTCCTGGGTGGACGGACCATTACAGGTCCTTCCTCCCCCAGTTTGGGAGGTACCTGGCCGGGGTTCAGCTTCCCAGCCCCACTACCCTTGTTCGGGGTAGTAACCCTCCGCGTTTTGGAGCGGCCCCCAGGGAGCTCATCGCCTGGAGACTGTCTCCTCCGTTTTTGTGTCTACTCCATTGGAGCAGTGACCCCCGCGAATACTTGAGCCTCAGTCTGGGTAGACTTTGGCACTACCGTCTTCGCTTGCAGGCCCTCGGTCGATTCGACCTTGCCGAGTCCGCGAATCCTTGGGCCTCAGTCTGGGTAGACCTCGACTCCACGGATTTCACGGGTTTACACTTGGCCGTCCCGACCGCCCTCTCCAGCTTGGCGTCCAACAACGACTTTCGAAGTTTCAGCAAGCTCCTCTTGAGGTCCTTACTGATATTATGCTTCGATGACCAGCTGTTCCGTCGCCACCTCGAAGGCCGAAAGCCCATCGCGTTTGCGGTTCATCGCCTTCACAAGCCATGGGTCGTCTTTAACCTCTACCGGCGTAACCTGGTTGATGGTTAAGTGACCCACGCTGGCGCTGCGCACCGAGCTGCCGACTATCGCTTCTGGCCTCCTAGGCGGAGACCTGAACAACTCACCTCTTGCGAAGGGGTTGTCGCCTACACTACTACCACTAATTGAAGAATTGACTTGTTTTTCCATTTTGGTCCCACGAGTTGCTCGGGAAAAGAGGTCCACCACGCCAGAGCCCAGCATGACGCGGTAAGGGACAATTACTGTGGAGGGTGCCCAGGTACCCCACAGGCTCCGTTAAAGGCCCAGCTCATTATTTCACCCCCTGGCCATGCATCCCCTCGGCACGGGTCGCTTAGCGCCTTGGGATTAGGGGTTAGGGACGATGGTCCCCTTGGTCGCACCCACTCACTCTAGCTGATGTCAGAAGGACAACAGTGCCCAGGCTGCACTACCAACTAAGTACAAAACCCTTAGCTGGCGGTCGATTGTCATCGGAAGACCCGTGGAAGCGTGAGATTGGAACTGGATCAGAGGATGTGTAGGTCGCTCCTTCCCAGATGTCAACTCACCATTTCGCAGCCCTCATACTACTAGTACTACGTGCATTTAAACATACTCCACATACTTTGTAAATGTTCTAAATACATATAGTATATATGGTCATATTTATATATAGTATATATAGTCATTATAAGATCAAAAGCAAACCAATAGCAACACATTTGCAGGGAAAGAAATATCAAAATCAGTTATTATTGATATGTTGAAAATGAATAATGAATAACAAATGATAAATGAATAACAAACTTTGTTATGATTGCATAATGTATTCTTCATTTGTTGTTCGGCTCTTCGTTATAATAACATATAAATAACAAATTTTACTATTATAACAAAACTTGTTGTTATGATGCTATTTTATGTTATTCAAACAATGTTGTCAACAAAACCTGATATCACAGCAAAATTTGTTATTACATATTATGTTATTTGTTTGTTATTCACATCTACCCGGGTAAGTGTACGACCCCCTCTTTATGTCAATACATTTTATAATGAACGAGAAATGCATCATCACCGCCAGCTGATTTAATCTGAGTTTCAAATTTTATAAATTTCAATCATTTTCAACTAATTTCATAACATCTCAATCTCCAAAAATTACAATGCTCATATGGCTCAGATGTCAACGCTATTCAACTGGCTTCATGGAGCCGGTTTCGCATTACAAGGGATTCCAAGAGCGGAACTGGTACAAATGGCACCCCAATCGAATGCCCTTACCGCATTGAAAGTAAAAACTGTGAAAACGTGACGCTTTTGTTTTCACCGAAGAGGTAACCCATCCAACCAATGCAATGCTGTGTGGAGACCTATGCAAGATTTATTTGACTATTAGTCGTAACGGCGCACGTTTCGGGGCAGTCGATTGAAGAAGGCAAACGGAAAGGAAAACGTGATTCGACTACGAATCTTCGCCGATGCAATCCCAACATCATATGGAATTATGATGCCCATGTAACTATATATGAAAAAGTAGCGATAAAATAGTTGCACGTGGTATTTACCTGTACCTTATTCGACGCGAAAAAGAAAATCTTGCGTAAGCTGAACTACCCTCCTGCAAATTTGATAATTGTTGGTGCTTGCCTAATTATAAGGTTGCCGAATTAGTAATCCACATAGCGATTATGTATCATGTATATTTGCTCTTTATAGAGAAGGTTTAGGGCCGATGTCCACGTAGCGATTTTTCAACACCACGTCGATGCAACGTTAAACTAACGCAGATGTACATCGCCGCGGGGACGTTGCGTCACCGCTTTTTTTCGATGCACACCTGCGTCCTTTTAACACCGCGTCGAAAATACGCTTCGTAGACGTCGCGTTGTTAGTGCAGTTCTAAGTGCAATTCTAAAAGTTGTTGAATCAGTGTCTTCTTAAAGATGTTAGAAAGCTAACCGGTACTACATATTATATTACGCTACTTGATTGTTACTTTAGATACACGTATTTCAATCTAAACATAATGGCAATCTGATGTGTCTCGTACTTGACTCTACTTGAATGACAGTCTCAATTTGAACAAATCTTAATCTCTAGAATCTATAAATTTTGCATATGTCTAGTTTTTATTTGTACATATTTTGGAAGGTTCAGAAATGCAAGGACGTCTGTCAGTTAGACGATATCTTCTTCTTCTTTATTGGCATTACATCCCCACACTAGGACAGAGCCGCCTCGCAGCTTTCCCTCGTTTGTCGGGTGAAGATCACTGCGTCCAGATTTTAGGACTATTGTGATATACCCTTTTGCTGTGAAATACGCAAGTTATCTCAGTAACATGTTTGTCACTGAGATACCTTGGTATCGACTGAACTCAAGACCATCTATTATTGATGAATAGAGATCCTGAGTTACAGTATGTGACTCCCCCATTCTGGCGAGACTAGCTTTATGAAGCCAACCACGTCCTTGGGGGATAAGATCCATATGTCAGCAGGCCCTAAAAAGGGCTTGCTGAGAACTTTAAACCTACGTTGGGTGAGTGCACTGCAATAGCAGAGGATGTGTTCTGATGTTTCTCTCTCCTCGTCACAGAAGCGGCAATTTGAGGTTTGGATTGCTCCGATCTTTTGTAGATGGTATCTGCAGGGGCAGTGTCCAGTTATTAGACCGGTGTAGATGTTGAGATCCCTTTTGTTGAGACCTAATAGTTGTTGGGTTTTCTTGGGGTTAATCGTTACGAGCCTTCAGAGAAAATACATATTTTTGCAAATCTATACTTTCTCCTCAGGCATAATAACACGCATTCTAATATTGCATATATTTCCGCCTGAAATACTGTGGGCCACTGTCCTAAGTGGACAGAAATTTTTGTTGTAGGGCCATAGATTCCGGATCCTGTCAGATTATTCATTTTCGAACCATATGTGAAGAAATTTATAGAGCCTGTTGGAACGCTGGGTCCACCTCCTTCCCACTCCTGGCGGGAAGGAATGAACACATCGTAAGGTAAGTCATAATTGACTACCGTTTCCATCCAGTCACTGCAAATTCCTATTGCGGGATTTATGGCAAATTCATTTAATATGCTGAGGTGACCCGTAAGGTCTCCCGACAGCAGTGTTTTTGTTCTCTTTAACCTTAGAGCACTTTTTTCCGCTTCCAGCTTTATGAATTGATCTAACCGGGGCAGGTGAAGCATTGCGTCTAGGGCCAAAGTGGGTGTACTACGAACTGCACCAGTGATGGCTATGCAAGCGGTGCGTTGGATTTTGTTGAGCTTAGCCCTTGCAGCAGCCTCATTAGTTTTAGGCCACCAGACAAGGGAAGCGTAAGTTGTCCTGGGACGGACAATGGTTTTATATATCCACATGATCATACTTGGTTTTAGGCCCCATCTTTTACCAAGGGTTTTTGAAGAAACCCAAAGTGTATTGAGACCTTTCTGCACAACTGATTGGAGATGAGAGTTCCAATTAAGCTTTGCGTCGAGTATGACACCTAGATATTTTACTTCACTTGAATAAACTAATTGTGTTTGATTCAAGAAAAGGGGTTTCGCAGCTTAGTGTTCACTTAAGCATTTCCACAGTTATTAACTGCGAGGTTTCTCAGCCAAGTTACCATTTTTGCATTCGTATATCATGAGGCTAGCACGATGATACTTTTATGCCCAGGAAAGTCGAGACAATTTCCATTCCGAAAATTGCCTAGACCGGCACCGGGAATCGAACCCAGCCACCCTCAGCATGGTCTTGCTTTGTAGCCGCGCGTCTTACCGCACGGCTAAGGAGGGCCCACACAGTTTGACGATATATAGTGATAAAAAAAACTATCATCGCGATCATTGATTTTTGATCCTGTTTCGGGATTCGAACCCCTACCATGAATACAATATTATCGTTACCCTAGAATGAGTTCTTCTCTGATCCAATTCAGTTCAAAATAATTAATGACGAATATGAGGAACCTCGAGCGCGGGTGATTAGGGCACAAATATGAATGTCAGTTAGTCAATACATCGCCTTAATACATACTCTTTTATCTCGAATCTAAGTAAGCGGCAACGTTCTTGACCATGGAAGATTTTTAAGGACGTGGCGCACGAACTTTCTCTAGATAGACTCTAAACGTGCTATCCAAATGGCATGTAAAGGACACCATTCTATGACAGCATACATCAGGATGGAGAGCACAAGGGCGCAATACATATGTTCATTAGATCTATTCACTTTTTTCAAAAGTAGTAAGTTCAAAGTGCCACCCCTCTATTTCAATGAATATCTTCAATGGAGTCTCCTGACCAATTTTCAGCCAAATCCATGAAAATTAAGAGGTGCATCAAACGAGATTTGTGATTTTTCAGACTTTTTCATAGAAATTTCGTCTGAATGCATCAATTTTACTCCACATAATAGAAGCATTAGTCGTAAATAGCTTCTTTGGACTATTATCTACCACTTTGTCATTTATACGAGGATGTTTAGAGGGCTTATTTTATGACTTTTTAGTAGATTTAGTTGAAAAAATGCCTAAGAACCAGAAAAATAAATTTTGGTGCTTCTGGGGGTAGTATAAATTTTCAATATGTGCCCAATTCAATTTTCCGTTCATTTCCTTTGAGTGTTGCGGAAGTCTCCTCCATACATCACTTTATTCTGAAAAATAATCTTCGGCATGTAATAATGCAGTTTTTATGAAATACTCAACATTTGAATAGGGTAGTCAAGCAAGACCATTCCCCCCATGGCAAAATAAAGTTGACTATGGTTTTTGAGCAATGTTATCCAGTATGCTCAACCCACTGGTATGGAACTAGAGTGGACTATGTAGTAGTGTCAGGCGTCAGGGCCTATGGGCTATGTGGTAGTGCAGATCAAAAGGTCTACGGTTCGAGGCGCCGGCCGAGTAGATGAAGATGTTTTCTTGTCAAGTCTTATGGAAAATGCCATGTTTTCAATGACCTTTCGCGGTCGTTCACTACATTTGTATACATGGTCTCCAAGCATAGGATCTTTGAACCTTTTGGTAACCTTCAGTACAACCCGGAAAGTGAGCGACTCATCCCAGATGGAACCCAAGTAGCAAACTCTTTACACCGTCACCAACTTTTTTCTGATAGCGTGTATAAAAATTGGTCATATCTATACCTTTCCTGAATGAAATAACTTGGCATTTATCGATGCTTAATGATATGTAGTTTCTTTAGCACTTCAAAAAAATTATCAACTTTTGAAGGCGGCAATAGTCTTTCAACAGGGTGTCTAATACCTGGAAAACCATGCAAAACCTAGAATTATCAGGGATTTTTTCTCACCTGGAAAGATTCTGGAATTCTAGACTAACATTTGAAAAGGGCGTAACAGCCAAAATTTATTCATTCTGATTCTTCGTTCACATGTATAGCTATATAGGGGAACTGTTTCGTTTTCCATCACACTGTACATATATTCATCTCATCGCAAAACAAAGAAATACAGCACCAATCTCGTCGCTTCCTTTTGCTAACACCCGTGCTCACTGGTGGAAAAAAAATCACAAAAATAAGAAACAAACCAAATTCCTTTTCATTGCTTTGTTTTTGATGGGATGGAAATAGGAGCTATGGGATGAAGTGCCGAACCGTTCCCCTATGTAGACAAAGAATCAGAAGGAATAAATTTTGGCTGTTACACCCTTTTCAAATGTTGGTCTAGAATTATCAGGGAATTCCCGACACAATCAGGGAGATTTAAATACCCGGTAATCAATGCATAAATGAGTGAAACTTTTTCAAAAGATGACTTTGAATAAATGTAAAGTCTAAATGTCAAATCAAACAATTAAAAATATTGAACATTTATTAATCGTTGTTTCGATCTATGGCCAAAAAAGGTTTAAAGGAAATCTTGGAGAAATGTAGGAATTTATTCGGGAAATCATTCGAGGATTATTTTGTCAATTACTTATAGAAAAAATATTTTTCGGAATTTTTTCAGAAATGTATTTAAAAAAACATTCCTAATTACTAAGGATTTTTCAAAGCAATTCCTGGAAGGAACTTCCGAAGATATTTCTGGATCAATTTTCAAAGGAATTTCCGGAGGATTTTCCAAAGGAATCACTAAAGGAGTGTCCATAGGAATTATTACCGTAATTTTCAAAATTATTTTTAGAGGAATTACCAATATGAGTCCCGAACGAATTCCTGGAGGATTTTCAAAAGGAATATCAGACTTTTGAAAAAAAAATATCTAAAGGAATTCGGAAGGATTTTGACTAAAGAGATTTTCGAAGTAATTCCTAAAGTAAATATCAAAGGAATTTTCAAAGGTATTCTCGGCCCTCCTTAGCCGTGCGGTAAGACGCGCAGCTACAAAGCAAGACCATGCTGAGAGTGGCTGGGTTCGATTCCCGGTGTCGGTCTAGACAATTTTCGGATTGGAAATTGTCTCGACTTCCCTGGGCATAAAAGTATCATCGTGTTAGCCTCATGATATACGAATGCAAAAATGGTAACTTGGCTTAGAAACCTCGCAGTTAATAACTGTGGAAGTGCTTAATGAACACTAAGCTGCGAGGCGGCTCTGTCCCAGTGTGGGGATGTAATGCCAATAAGAAGATTCTCGAAAAAATCATTAAAAAAAATTCAAAGAATTACTCAGAAGAATTCCAAAATAAATTTCTGATAGATTTCTATGAAAATTTTAAAAGAAAACTTCCAAAGGTCCTAAGGGATTTCTCGAAGATTTGCTATTATAAATTGTCTAGGAATGTTCGAAGAAGTTACTGGAAGAATTTCCAAAGAAATACTTGAAACAATTTCCTTTAGGAATTTCAGAAATAATTTCCGAATTAGTTCCTGAAGTAATTTATTAAAAGTAATTTGTTTACGAATTTACCAAGGAATCTAAAGAAAATTTCCGTATGAGTTCCTAAAAATTTCTGTATGAGTTCCTAAAAAAATTGGGGTGAGGTACTTATCTTCTTTGGTTGCTTAATTTGTAGTACAATGACTTTGAAAATAAAAAGTAGAGCAAGTAACCCCATTTGACGGTACTTATAATAATAAATTTTGCATTTCGTTTCTTCACCTTCTAACAGCATTCAACAAAAAAAAAGTTTTTTTTAGATCATTCGTTTGTTGAAAGTGTGAAATTTCTCAGTTTGACAGATTATGCAGTAATATCAGTATTTTAGGTAATCACCTCTAATTTATAATGATAAACTTTCTTCGGTGGAGATCCGGTTACTTTGTGAGGTGTCATTCGCACATTCCGCTTACCAAATGGTCATCACTTTCAATTATTGATCACTGCCATCTGTATTCTTCTAAGCGAACACAAGACTGTCCTAAAAAGTAGGTATTTAAGGAAATATTGGAAAGTGGTCGGCCTACACCTACCCAACCTTCTGCCGAACCGTACGAGTGCCGGTGCCAACAGATGAAGCAATGTTTACTTCTTCATGGGTAAATAACCGCTCATCCAACGCCGCGAAGAGAAGAAGTATTGGCTTTGACATTCAACAGAATGTCGCAAGGTACATTTATCTCCTCTTACTACAGTTTGGCGGATCCACAGTTTTGTTATATTTTCCACACAAACATTGCCATAACTACACAATGTTCGGTCAAATATGTGGCTTTTATATGGTCTAGGATCTGCCAAACGCCCTCTTAATTGTACTCATATACTTTTTTCGGCTAAAAAGCACGGAAATTTATTCAAATCTTTATAGACGCTTTTTTTGTTACATGCTGAATCATTACGTTGAGGAGCAAACCGCATTTCTTTCCGCCAGGCTGTAGTAAAATAACTGTAGATTAATGTTATTAACCATTGGATTCGGCAAGACACGATCACGATATAGCGTTGTTGGTTGGAAAGATTCGAGACAATCTCAAAATTACCATAAACGTGTCCAAGCCGAACCGCGCGACAATCAGCAGGCAGTCAGTGGAATGCATCGAAGCATCGGAATGACGCCGACCGATGCTCAACGGCGGAAACAAAGTGACTTCAATGCACTAACGTTATATTGGATACGAACCTGCATGGAAGTATTTTCGCGGTTGTGTATGCCTTTAAACTCTCACCTACCGGTATCTCCCACGCGGCACTCCCGTTTTGGGTCACTCTTGAGAAACAAGTGAAAAATCGGACATAATAAGGGAACTGTTCCATCTTTCATGCTACTTTCGCGGAATCATCTCAACTCTAAACAAAAAAGAAAGAAGTCCGATTCCATTGTTTGAAAAAGTAAGTTTTGGTGTTTCAAATACGCATGATTACTGCTGAAACAAATAGAATCTGTTCACTTTTTTTTGACAAAATGATAATATGAGATAAAACTTTTTTGACAAAATAAATATGAGATAAAGAACTGAAAAAAACATTCTATTGAGCTAGCACAATTTCATTTGATATTCTCATTAGGGAAAATAAGCATTTCACAGATTCGAGAGAATCATTTCAAAAGAAAATAGTTGGATGATTCGGAATTACAGTCACTCTCAAAATTGAGCGTACAACATGGATTAGATAAATATACTCGAAAATTTCAAAAATAAATGGTTGGCTTGGTTGTTTTTAATAAAAGATATTTTAGTTACTAGATAAAAATTGTCGCTGTCGTCGATGTCCGGAACAGCTTTTGCTGGCGAAGATAGGGGATCTAAATGTCAATGAAGGAAAAATACATACGATTTGACAGTTAGGTACCACACATGCTTCGGACAGCAGAACAAAGGGAACCGAAGCGACAATCTTTATCTGGTAACTAAAATATCTTTTTTGCCTTTCTCGTACAACTAAGTTGTACCGAAAGGCTATCATTTCACTCCAAATTCGAACTTTTGATAGAAGTCCCGGAGACCCATAGTGTTATATACCATTCGACTCAGCTCGACGAGCTGAACAAAAGTCTGTCTGTCCGTGTGTGCGTATGTGCGTGTGTATGTGTGTGTATGTGTGTGCACAAAATGCCATAAAAAACATTAGCCAATTTTTCACATAGTAACTCTTAACTGATTTTCTTGCAACTAGTTGCATCCGACAGAGACTAAAACGCTGTTGATCACTATTGAATTTCATTTGCAAATTGAAAAAAATAGATAATATTAAAATAGTGATGAGACATAGTCACATAGAACAATAACGTGTTATAAAAATGCCTTGCATCTATGAATATTTTTAAAGTTTATCCGTGGCTTGCTCCCATTAAGAGTTTCATCGTACTATGAACATGCTCGTGTTGCACGCATTTAGGCGTAAGTATGCTCTTCGTTCAGTTTCATAGTACTATCAAATTGTCCGAAAGTCAAAATTCGAACATAAGAAATTCGAGAAACTTTTGGCAGCGCCTTCTGTCGTCTACTAGTGTAAATTTTCTATCATAACATAAGACGGTGTAACTGTTTTGCCTTTCTTGTACATCATCGAGATGTAAGCGTTAAGGTGAAGGTGGGTTGAGTACCAAAACAAAGCTTTGAAAGTATTGGTGCAATAAAAACTGTCATATACTGTAGTAGTATTGGTATCGCATTTATAAAAAAACATAAAATATTAGTAGGGTGGTTCAAAAAACGACCCAGCTCCAACACGCTCACTCGATTCCGTCCCATGCTCCGAGTGTCCTCCAAAAATCGAATTGAACAAAAATTGGTTGATTACAAGCCGGTTCAAGTTTGTATGAAAACTAGAATGGGAAATAAAACCTTTCATTACACTGGCTACAGCGCCTCCCCTCCAAACACTGGCGAAAAGAGAACCCACATAGCTGAAAGCAACATTCTAAAGACTTCACTGAACGAAAATCGCACCGCAGGAATGATCCATTGATTACGTAACGCAAAAAATAGCATTTTATATCCCGCTCACCACCATGTCACACTGTTTGTATGAAGTATCTGCCCCTGGTGCAATAGATATCACAGACAAATTTTGGCTATTTTGTTGAAGCACACGTTTCTGATGCCACACTGATGCCTTCTGAGAAGCCTAATTATCATCCTAAAGACACGCAACCTCGATTGAAATCGACTTCTAACTATTGGAACGACCATTCAATATGCATTGTCTACAGAGTTAAAGCTCTTGAATATTTCATCCATTCATATGGTCTCCTCCCTCGCAAGCGCCCAATGACGGAGCACAATCAGAACAATGTAAAATTCAACCTCGCCATATCAACTGTCATACAAACCTGAAACGACCTGTGCACGGTAAGCCTCTATTCAAACCAGCCCAAACCATCGGATGACACCCAAATTATAAATCATAATCGACTGAGCGTGGCAGAGTAAAATTATTTTTTGAACCACCCTAGTTATTAGTTAGCTGCTGCCGGTGCCGTTGTTTACATTCGCTCCGCGATCAGTTTTTAATCGTTTTTTCAGGCAAAAATAGCAGTTTATATTAAGTTTTCGGTTTAAACAAGTGACTGATTTCGAAAAGTGATGTTTAATTTGCATTCCATCAAAATTTCGGGCTGCTCATGTGCGGAGAAGTGAGTAAAAACTTGATTTTTTCAGCGCCCTTTGAGAAGAAGTGAAGTGCAGTGATGAACCCACCAAATTGCAGACGGCTAATAAATCGGCACGAAACTGCTGATTTATGATATTAATCGAGCTGAAATACATAGGACTCTTTGGATAAACATGTTCATTATCACGGGAAGTGAATAAATATGCTGTGAACAGGTTAGTAATTTGAATATTAAACTTTTGTTCGATGCTGTTCGATGCATTCGAATGTTGGTGGGAGAGGAGTGCGGGAGGTGTGGGGTTGACCCGTGGGAGGTTCGGTGCCATATTGACTGCCATTGTGGTACTCTTTCAACTATGTCCTTAAGGCTACATTCATTACCTTTTTGCGCGAGAAAGGCACCATCACCGCTAGGTGGATTAATCTGGGTTTTTTTAATGCATTTCAATATTCATCTCTTCCTCCAATGCTTACCAGGGTTTGCAGAAAACGCTCTCAATAGGTAACGAACATCGATAAAAGAAAGGCAAAAACTATTCCGAATAACAACAAGCCTGATAACAAATTTATCAAACTTGTATACTGCCGCTAACCGCAAGTCGAGCACATCTGTATATGGAGGCCCATATACAGATGAGCTCGACTTGCGGTTAGCGGCAGTATACAAGTGCGAGAAAACAAAATCTGATAGGCAGCCCCCACACAGAAGTGATGATTTTCGCTTTGTTTTCGCTCATTTCGTGTTGCGGATAGCACTGCTGTGTAGAACAAGTTGAAATGCATCATTAGAAAGAGTGCTCCCCGCGTTTGGAGCTTTTTAAAAGAAATTTATTATGAGATACAGCCTACCGAATCAGTTCTTTATAATGGCAGCTTGCGAAAAGTCTCTCGCGGTATGCTATATATCGTATACACTCTCGGCCAAAAGTTTGGGTTCACCCTTGAAAAATATAGGCAAAAGTTTTTGGCCGTATTTTCGCCGTCTTACATCCGATTTTGGGTGTTGTTAGCTCAATACAAAGAATATAAGTAGATCTTGCAGCGTAAGTATTTTAAACTAATAATTTTTATTTATTTATGTGCTAAAATATTACATAAAGATACACATTTTTCTAAAATTTATGTTGTAAAAATATGTTGTTTGTTTTTAAAATTGCGCCCACAAATTTTTTCCATTCTAAATTTAGGCAAAATATACATTGAAGAACAGATATACAGATAGAACAAAATATACATTGACAACAGATCCAGTCAATTTATTTGCTTCGCGGATGACATGGACATTGTCGGCCGAACATTTGCAAAGGTAGCAGAACTGTACACCCGCCTGAAACGTGAAGCAACAAAAGTTGGACTGGTGGTGAATGCGTCAAAGACAAAGTACATGCTTGTGGGCGGAACCGAGCGCGACAGGGCCCGCCTGGGAAGCAGTGTTACGATAGACGGGGATACCTTCGAGGTGGTCGAGGAATTCGTCTACCTCGGATCCTTGCTAACGGCTGACAACAACGTTAGTCGTGAAATACGAAGGCGCATCATCTGTGGAAGTCGGGCCTACACGGATAAAAATTAAAAAGCTAAAAAGATTAAATTTTAATCTAAAACCATATTCGGTCTATCCACTCATTGCTTTGTATAATTCTACGATAAGCCTATGAATGAATACCATAAATTTAATCATTGGAAGGATTATTCCTTTTTTATCTAATAATGATTAAAGTTAATTAATTTAGTCAGTAGATTTTTATCCCAAAACAAAGACATCTGACTTTTCAAAATAAATAAACGGAATGTTGTTTCAGCCGGTTTCAGCTGTGGCTTTTGCCGTCACGCCGGTGAAAATGATTTTTGCCGGATTCTGCATGGGATTAAAACCGAGATTAAAACCTTGATGAAAACGTAAAAAAAACACAAAAACAAAAAGTGAGCTCCTTTAAGTATGGTGGGTTTGAACGAGGGTGATGGTGGTTCGATTTTCCTCAGCCTTATCGCGGGATCATATGGGAGAAACATTGTAATTGTTGGATTGCCAAGTCGTTTGCCAATGCCGAAAAGATATCATGCAGCCAAGAAAGACAGCAAAACCCGCACAAGAATATGCCGTCTTTTTCGGCTTGAAAAAAAAACACGTGTCGTTCTCCTTGAGGATTGCTTTGTCGTTTCGGTGCAACTCCAGAACAAGTGCGAGAAATTAGTTTCTGACACGATTTTTCGTATTCTTATTGCTGACTGCGCAAAACCGAACTCGGAGCGGACGGAACTGACGTAATCCGATCAATATGGGCTGGAACCACCTGAAAAAAAATCTGAAGAAATTTGGCACCGATTCGAACTATACCTTGATGAGCGACAAATGTATAATGAATATTTTTCTCAAGTCTCAAGAGTAGCAATGCGAGCTTGTTAATCATTTAAAAGTTTATATTTCAGAAAATCATACCAATGCTTAAATAGCAACCCAGGCTAAATTTATTAATAATCCTTGCAACAATTAAAATTTGAAAAAGCATAAAAAGGAATAAATATTAAGCTAATAAGCTTTTTTCATTTTATCCGTGTACTACGGGCTCCAGAAGAAACTGCGGTCGAAAAAGATTCGCCACCGCACCAAATGTGTCATGTACAAGACGCTTATAAGACCGGTTGTCCTCTACGGACATGAAACATGGACAATGCGCGAGGTGGACTTGCAAGCACTCGGAGTATTCGAGAGACGGGTGCTTAGGACCATCTTTGGCGGTGTGCAAGAAGACGGTGTGTGGCGGCGAAGAATGAACCATGAGCTCGCCCAATTCTACGGCGAACCCAGTATCCAGAAGGTAGCTAAATCCGGAAGGGTACGATCTGCAGGACATGTTGCAAGAATGCCGGACAGCAACCCTGCAAAGATGGTGTTCGCTTCCGATTCGGCAGGTACGAGACGGCGTGGAGCGCAGCGAGCGAGATGGGCAGACCAGGTGCAAAACGACTTGGCGAGAGTGGGGCGTATCCGAGGATGGAGAGATGCGGCCTCGAACCGTGCATTGTGGCGTCAAATTGTTGATTCAGTGTTATCTGTTTAGATGTTAACTAAATAAATGAAAATGAAATACATTGAAGAAAGTTAATTTCCAAACAAATCGTCAGGAACTGTACTTCAGACAATATTTGGCTAAAATTGAATTAAATAGCATATTCGGAGAGTGAACCCAAACTTATGGCCGGTTTACCATATAGTGGATGATCCCAAACTTTTGGCCTATGCATACCATGCACTTGAGTAAACATTTTGATTTTTTAAAATAAAACAAGATTTTTTCGCCAAAGTTTCATCAATGCATATCAAAGATGATTAAAATTGAGTTCCGCTCCACTTTTTATTTCGAAATTTTGTGGGCTCAATTTCGAGAAAAATCCACATATTTTTACAATATAAATATAACAAAAATGTGATCTTAATGTAATATTTTAGCACATAAAAAAAGAAAAATGCTAGTTTCATATACCTACGATGCAAGATCTACTCATATTCTTTGTATTGAGCTAACAATACCCTAAATCGGATGTAAGACGGCGAAAATACGACCAAAAACTTTTGCCTATATTTTTCGAGGATGAACCAAAACTTTTGGCAGGGAGTGTATGTATACAGTGATGATAAGTGAGAGACTTTGTAATTAGAGATGTCGTAAAATTCCGATTAATCGATACAAAATTAATCGATTATCACAACGATGAATCGATTAATCGAGGAAATTAATCCAATTGCGACATCCTTATGATGTCGTAAAATCCTGATTAATCGATTAGTAACTAATCGATAACTCTCGATTCCTCTCGATTATTGAATCGATTAATCGTTTGGTAATAATCGATTCAAAATTAATCGATTATCACAACGATGAATCGATTAATCGAAGTAATCGATTAATTTGCGACATCTCTATTTGTAATTCTCGCTTAACTTTTCAAAAGGTCCTAAGTAACATTTTTTTCATGATTTAATTTGAATACTGCAATCAATAGCTTCCATGTTGTTCTATTGATTGCGCTATTCAAATTAATTCATGAAAAAAAATGTTACTTAGGTCCTTTTGAAAAGTTAAGCAAGAATTCTCTTTTAGATTCAAACCCTGATGCTTACAAAAGGGTAGAATTCTTTTGCCTAAAGTTATTTATTATTTATTTGAAAACAATTTTAAAACACGCCTGTTAGATGTGACAAAATTGAGCGCACAGCGAATGTTATTCTATAAAATGTCTTATTATAAACGCGTTTAATGCAATTTAGTGCTGTTTTTTCATGGTTATATTTGTAACTAGCGAAAGAAACCCAGCTTTGCACGGGTGTTGCGAATGTCACAATGAACTATTTGCAGCACCGCACTCTAGATTAATTCTCGCTTAACTTTTCAAAAGGCCTAAGTAACATTTTTTTCATGAATTAATTTGAATAGCGCAATCAACAGAATAACATGAAAACTATTGATAGCAGTATTCAAATGAATTCATAAAAAAAAGTGACTTAGGTCCTTTTGAAAAGTTAAGCGAGAATTGCCGTGCATTTGTTTCGTTTTTCTTAACAGCTACCCAAAATTGTATTCTAATGATTTTTTTTACATTTCCCCGTTAAATTCACCAACTTTTTGTATATAACAACCTTGCGGATCCCAAAACGAATCGATTAGGGAAAAAATCTTGCAAATCGGTCAACTCGTTCGCGAGTTGAATCGTCAGGAAGGAAATCTCAATTCATTTTTATTATTTATATAGAAGATAATAAATATCCGCTGTTTGAGCATTCGATGTTTTGTAATTAAATCATGTAATAATTTAGTTTTGGTCAAAATGGCGAACAAGTGAAAGGTAAGAACAATGATATTTAAAAAAAAATCAATGTTGCTGGGCAAAACAGATGTTTTAAATTGTAGGTTTCACCGGCATTGTATCTTATATATAATAAATCGAGCGAGACATGCGATAAAATTAAGAAAACACATTCGGTAAATGATGGAAACAGATTGAAACATACAGAGAAAACGACAAATGTTGGGAATGGCATAGGGTGAATCCGGGTGAGATGCCTTTTTAAAAATCGATATTTCTTTAAAACAAACCGTTAAAGTGAAAATCTAATCATCCTTTTTGATAGTTCAGGCATCCAACTATATAGTGTACAAGTCATTTGCAAAACAAAAAAAATCGGACTGTACTATTTACATTACAAAATAATAGTCAAATCCGAGTGAGATGCCACACCTCAGGGGGAGATGCCTCACTTGGGAAAAGTTGGAGAAATGGGGTTATGATTTATCTTTTTGCGATAAAGGATATTTTTCTGAAAACCATAATCATTTATTTTTGTATTTCAAACCAAAAACAAACAAATTCATAGCGTGAAAAATTTCTCATTTCTACTGTGTAACAATACACATTCGAGTGTATTGGTAATTTTGGAGCATGTTAGGCCATTACAAATATTTAATTAACATTTTGTCCTACTGGTCTCCGAAAGGTCAAGGGGGGAGGGAGGATAATAAAAAAAAATATTATAATGAAAAAAATAAAAAAAAAAACTCCTCGGATTTGTTAAAGAAAGTTTTGAAAATCCTCAAAATTATCCGAATTTTATTTTGTTGCCCCCTCAAAATATTATTTTCGAGGGAAAGGGAGAGTTCAGTGCGTGATTTCTCTTGTTTCGGATAGCAAAATGATCGCGCGATCGGTCGAAATATTATGTTCTGCATTGCGCGGCCAGTAATAAGAGTGCCTGTTTTGTTGTGTTGCTGCTCAGTAAGCAGACAGTTTGCGCGGCCCGATTTTGTTTTGTTTTGTGCGGTCGAAATGAAAATCAATCAGTGCCTTTTTTCGTGTTTCTGCTCAGTAAGCAGAGAGTTCGCGCGTTCGAGTGAGTAAATTAATTTGTGCGCGATCGGACGTGTTTTAAGTAGGACGCTGAACATTCGCGAAATCCGAGTTTGTGGTTCTGCTTTTAGTGTTTGGTGAATAAGTGTGCAAATGAACGTATTTTGTATATGATGCAAAACATTTGTAAGATCCGGGTTACTTTGTTCTTCTTTGGACGCTTCGTAAGTAAATTAATGAATATATTTTAATATTTTTTCAGCGTGTACTATTATTGACAAATCCTCTTTATTGAGCTCCCTATTATTCACCTTTCCCACTAACACAAATTTGCCTCCCGAGACATCTATGAAGGTATTATGGGTTCCCTGCATCTTTACTAGTAGATGTTGAATTAACATTCCTTCCCTTCCTTCTGTGATTGTAAGGACGTGCCCAGGTATACAACTGCTGCTGTATAGGAACAGGTACTAATCCCAAGTATCAATTTGCGACAATATACAGCAGATTGCTCAGTTGAGCATTGTATAGCCACCCACGATTTGCACAATCACATATGCTATGCTATGCTAAAACATCCGAGGGGGAGGGAGACAAAATAGTTTTTAAATATTTGTATCGACCTTTATTAATAAAGGAACAAATATCCTAGAGTGGCAGGATTTTCTGAGCAAGATTTGGTCTTCGTATTTCACATGATTTCCCCACTTAAAAATAATATCTCATTAATGTGCTGATAGTAAGTAGGTGCGGCATATTACCCTGATTTTTGTGGCATCTATACCGATTATATTTTTTACTCAAAACGTAAACTGCTCACAAATATAACCTACAAGCTTTATAGAGGATTCACATGATGAAATAAACATGTGGATTCGCAAGAACTTTCTCAAAACCGTACGAAAAATCTTTATTAAAAACAGTGTTAGAAATTTTACGGCCTCTGTCGCATAAATAAAAGTGTACAACCAACATATTACTTTTTTGACTGATAAGAATGAGCAGTTAGGGGAACAGGAGGTAAAATGAACACGTTAAGTACTTGCTTTGAATTCAATCATAAAATGAGGATAATTTGTTAGTTTTACCACTTAGTCAACAATTTAACTCATAATCTTATTGCACTGAACAAATTTTTTGCTAATAAACATTGTTTTATATAGTTTTTCTTCGAAATAAAAAAAACATCGAAATTTCCTATGTACAAAAATAGTGCGGGTAAAATGAACACTGCCTGGTGGTAAAATGAACTTCGCTTCTAAATTTGAAACATTTAATTTTTGTTTTTTTTTAACTCTAGCACCGTAATAATCAATTAAGATTACGAGAGGCTTTTGAAAAATCTGATATCGGGACCGCTTTGCGATTTGGGCGTAACTTATTTTGTAAACAAACATTGTTTCATGGACTCAGAAGAATGCAAGCGATTTTCCCCAAAACTAGTTCCCCTATGTGATAGAGGAAAGCCTACTCTGTCGAATACATACCGTGGCTTTCTCGGGAAATGCCTCCTGGAGCAGGAATTCGCCTTCCAATGTTTGTTTACAAAATAAGTTACGCCCAAATCGCAAAGCGGTCCCGATATATCTTTTGAAAAGCTCTTAATTATCAAAATAATAAAAAGAAGAGGAAAAGTTTTGGAATATCAGATATTTTGAAACTAAATTTAGATACTGAAAGTTTTATCTCAGTTATTTGATATGGTTTGTTTCCTGAAGTTCCTCTTCACAATTTCACAACTTTTATCATAAATTTGTGGAAGTTTGATACAAGTGTTCATATTACCTGCATACCTGCCATGTGATAAATATCTCCTATAGCGATGAAGGTTGTCTTTGTGAAGGTTGTCCTATTTGCCGCTGTAGTTTGAACCAATGTTATGATGAATTTATTAAGAATTAAATCTCACGGTAAAATGGATGAAAATTGCATCAGACTCTATTTTACGGCCTCGTTTGATATTTTGGATAGTTCGGTCTCACAACCAAAATATTAGCTCAGGTACCTTATTTATTTCGAGGAAAACTTGTGCATGGTTATCATACGCCTAAATAGTGTTACTTAACTACTTACGTTATTGTTTTTGCTACAAAAGTCAAACTCTCACGTACATTTGTGCCATGAATCAAGTCCGTTCTACCAGATCTCTGAAGTGCGGCACCTATACCGAGGCGGCATCTCACCCGGATTTACCCTAGTTCAAATTTAGTATATCTTTAACTAAAATTTGTTTTAAAGTTTATTTTGCAAATCAAATCAAGCGCAAAATGTTTTTTTTTTAATTCAAACAAACAACCGTTAATAAGAACAACATCATCGAAAAAACGTTTGTTGAACACAACATGGACCAGCATACGATACTCAGTCTCATGCGAGTCCCGAAAGGTCAAATTCACATAGAAAATAATGGTAATAATTAAAACTTTGAGGGTGTATTGAAATAATTTTTAACATATTCTCTCCTTAAAGAAATACTCGCGTTCAATATCTCGTAGGTATTTAACTTGAGAAATCGGGTACAATTCAGAATAGTTTAAGGCTCTATAACCCGTAATCGATCCGATAGTGACGATGATTTTATTCGAATCTGCACTAATACTAATGCAGTTTTGAATTAAATTTAATATTTTGGGGTCATTTACCGACTTACCTCCATCATTGCATATTATATATTAATTTTTCACTTTTCTAAACTAACAATTACTGAAAAATTGCTAGAAAAACGCTGAAAACTGCTTTTTTTCTAGGCCGACATTTGTATGTTCATCGAATGCATACTAACTCCGAACGTTCGGATCAAACAAATACACACCCACTTGATTTTTTCCCACTGCTTTCTTAATTTTATCACTCCTATATACTATTCGCTAACTCAGTTCCACATTTTTCTTTAATCCTAAACACCTTTGCTTTTAGAAATTAGAAGTGAGAGACAAATTTGTCGACCGTATTCACTAGCGCAATACGTGAAATGGTAATTTCTAAATCTTCGCTCAATCCGAACAAATACAATCCAACACATATATTTGATATACCGTGAACATGTATTATGATATAAAATAAACATTTCGTCAAGTCTGGCAACATTATGTAACAGCTGGCATACTTTCAACACCCCATTTCCAATCACTCCAGTTGTAAACTTCAGTCATTAATTTTTAAAACAGTGTGGTGGAGTATTATAAGCAGGTATGTAACAACACGATGAAAATGATTTGTTGTTTATTTCTATTATTTCTACTGGGTGTACACAGATAGAAAAAGCTGTTGAAGTTTACACGAATGTAACACACATAAAAGGAATGCCAAAATGAGCTTGAATTTAAACGATATTGTCACCTGAATGTATGCTATTTGTATTGTTTATTTATTTATCATCAGACTAAGGCCGGAGTGGCCTGTGCTGCACATAAAAGACTTCTCCATTCAGCTCGGTTCATGGCTGCACTTCGCCAACCACGCAGTCTGCGGAGGGTCCGCAAGTCGTCCTCCACCTGATCTTCTTGTTCCCGTCGGATCGTTGTCGAGAACCATTTTTACCGGATTACTGTCCGACATTCTGGCTACGTGCCCGGCCCACCGCAGTCTTCCGATTTTCGCGGTGTGAACGATGGATGGTTCTCCCAACAGCTGATGCAACTCGTGGTTCATTCGCCTCCTCCACGTACCGTCCGCCATCTGCAACCCACCATAGATGGTACGCAACACTTTCCTTTCGAAGACTCCCAGTGCGCGTTGGTCCTCCACGAGCATCGTCCAGGTCTCGTGTCCGTAGAGAACTACCGGTCTTATAAGCGTTTTGTAGATAGTCAGTTTGGTACGGCGGCGAACTCTATTCGATCGAAGCGTCTTGCGGAGTCCAAAGTACGTACGATTTCCAGCCACTATGCGTCTCCGAATTTCTCTGCTGGTATCGTTATCGGCGGTCACCAGTGAGCCCAAGTACACGAATTCTTCAACCACCTCGATTTCGTCACCACCGATAGAAACTCGTGGTGGGTGGCTCACATTGACCTCTCTTGAGCCTCTTCCTATCATGTACTTCGTCTTCGACGTGTTGATGACTAGTCCAATCCGTTTAGCTTCGCCCTTCAGTCTGATGTAGGCTTCCTCCATCCTCTCAAAGTTACGTGCCATGATATCAATGTCATCGGCGAAACCAAATAACTGGACGGACTTCGTGAAAATCGTACCACTCGTGTCAATCCCTGCCCTTCGTATTACTCCCTCCAAAGCGATGTTGAATAGCAGACACGAAAGACCATCGCCTTGCCGTAACCCTCTACGGGTTTCGAAGGGACTCGAGAATGCCCCTGAAACTCGAACTACGCACATCACCCGATCCATCGTCGCCTTGATCAACCGTATCAGTTTATCCGGAAATCCGTTTTCGTGCATTAGCTGCCATAGCTGGTCCCGATCGATTGTATCATATGCGGCTTTGAAGGCGATAAATAGATGATGTTTGGGCACGTTGTATTCGCGGCATTTCTGCAATACCTGACGTATGGCGAACACCTGGTCTGTGGTAGAGCGTTCACCCATAAATCCCGCCTGGTACTGCCCCACGAACTCTCTTGCAATTGGTGTTAGTCGACGGCATAAAATTTGGGAGAGTACCTTGTAGGCGGCGTTCAGCAATGTGATTGCGCGGTAGTTGCTACAATCCAGCTTATCGCCCTTTTTGTAGATGGGACACACGACACCTTCCATCCACTCCTGCGGCAGAACCTCATCCTCCCAAACCTTGGTAATCACCCAGTGCATATTTGTATTGTATTATGTCACTATTTATACGATTAAGTGTCATAATGCTATATAAATTGCATACATTTAGGGCGAACTTGTTGAAAGAAATCCATGTACTCCCAGAATAGTGTAATTTTCCACGTATTTTTCTACGCGCTAAATTAGTTTTCAATATTTTATATGTGTAAATAAAAAATGAAGCGCGAGTGCTATTATGGTTAACCATTAAGGACAATCCTCAGGGAATCCAAGCTTGAAAGTATTGGCGGTTTCTAGGGCACAACACTCAATACGGGAGCAACGCACAACTGCCATTTTAATTATTTCACGCATGCTGCGATCTTTAACAGCTAGGCGCCTTGAACCGTGGACATATTGTTGATATTGTTGATTTGAAGCGGAATCTGGTTGATGCTACCACACTTTTTTCTCCATGTATTACGCGTTTACTAGGGTAATTCAACAGCTGCAACATCGATACGTCGCTTATTCCAAACCTGATTTAAGTGCTTACGGGTTGCAAATTGTTCAAATTTGCAATGTATGTTATGTTCCCAAATTATTCGAAATACATGCGAAAGTGCAATGGTTGTTACGTCAACTATGAAATCATGGGCAGAGTGGGTCGAGCATTCTGGGGGTAACATTGCTCATAAATCATAGTCAACTTTGTTTTAGCGTGGAAGGAATGGTCTTGCTTGACTACCCTATTCAATTGTTGAGTATTTCATGAAAACTACATTATTACATGCCGAAGATTATTTTTCAGAATAAAGTGATGTATGGAGGAAACTTCCGCAACAGTCGAAGGAAATGAACGGAAAAATTGAATTGGGCACATATTGAAAACTACCCCCAGAAGCACTTAAAAATATTTTTCTCGTTTTTAGGCATTTTTTCAGCTAAATCTACTAAAAAAGTTATAGAATAAGCTTTCTAAACACCCTAGTAGGTAGATAATAGTCTAAAGAAGCGACTACTGCTTATATTATGTGCAGTAAAATTTATGCATTCAGTCGACATTTCTACGAAAAAGTCTGAAAAATAACAAATCTCGTTTGATGCACCTCTAAATCTCCATGAATTTGGTTGAAAATTGGTCCAGAGACTCCATTTACGATACCCATTGAAATAGAGGGGTGGCACTTTGAATCTGAAATACTTTTGAAAATGGTGAACAGATCTATCTACACCTTCCGTACTTAAAAATAGTCTTTTATGAACATTGGAATTCCTATCAATCTAGCATTAATTTTCCTATCTGTTTTATAATTTTCTGTCTGTAAGTTGTTATCTGTTGATGTGGATTTGAATTTCAATCAAACAGATATGAAGCATATTTTTTGAATGGATATTGCATTTGGGAACTCTTTTTATAATTTCGACATCGATTTCATCAACAAGACACTGTGGTATATGCAGGCCAAGAGGGCCTAACAAGATCCACCAGCAGCAGCTGCAACTGGATTGAGAATCACACGGCTTCGTCGATTATGTAAAATATTTACATGCATTCCTGTCATTTCTCCAAAATAACTTTGTAATTTATGGACGATGTCGAAATTTGAAACCAGTATGATCAAATCTATCCACAGGTTTGGATGCACCGCCACAGATATGCATATACCAAAATATTGGTTAATATCCCGGGTGATGATGATACAACTGGCTGTGTTGAGAAAGTTGCCTATTCGACTCGAAATGAAATTCAGAGTGAAAGATGAAATCAAAGCACCTGAGCGTGAGTTATAGTAATAAAATTGAGGACGTGTGGAATTAGAATTAAATTACACCAATAATTAAGAAACTGAACGTTCAATAGGGAAAAGTAGTAGAGTAACATGTTATGGTTACGTAGATAATAGGAATCGTGGCTGCTGAATTTGATGTTAGCCGAATTAGGCCGAATGAGAAGTGAATACCATGGATCCCCGATAATTTGAAGAACATACTCCAAAGCAGAGATGCATTCTGAACACGAGAACGCGTGTTCATGTTCAAAACGTTCTGAACACAGCACACTGTGCAAGAGTACTGGCCTAACATAGCAACTTGTATCCTAGCAGGAAAAGAAATTCAAGCAACGGCATGCTACACATTTTTTTGTCTAGTAATGGAACACGTGGGCATCTAACGGATATAAATCAAGCATACTCGTATGTTTTTACATAATCCCAAAACTAGGGAACCTTCGTTACCATGATCGTTTTTGCTTGCGTACCATTGAACTGTGTTCAGAGTTCAAAACTAAGAGCACCAAGGCACGCTCTTGGCTCATGTTCTAATCAGAATGCATCTCTGCTCAAAAGCATTCTTGTGAATTTACAGCTAATTGGATGCACAATTGCTTCCCATCAATCACGTATTTTGACATTTTGTGGATTGGATTGGAGAAGAAACATAAAATAGCTTATTTGTATTTGAGTCACAAAATTTTCCATTTCCAATACCATGGTCACATTGTCAGCTACAGGCAAATCCTGACCCAACGAATACCTTCCCAATATCCAACTCCGTGGTACTTATTCCATCTCTCCCTAGTAGCGGTACAAATTAGCGTTCAGCATCTAATACTGTTCAGCATCTGTTTAATAATACTGTTCAATACTGATTACACCCACCTTGATTTCTGATAGCAAGCTGGACAGAGATTTCAATGGGAACAAGAGTATAACTAATTTCCAGTTCATACAGCAGCAATGCCACGCTTCCGTGTTTTGATATATTCGTATTATTTTTTTTTTCATTTTTCATCATATCAATTTTTAATATTTTTACATTTTCATATTTTTTTATTAAATAAAATATTTAACAAAATATTTTCATAATTTTACACTTTCATGTTTTATTATTTTTGTATCTACAAATTTTTATATTTTCGTATTCTATATTATCTTAATTTCATATTTCTTTAAATTTTATATTACACTTTCATATTAGATATTTTAATTTTTTAATGTTTTCAAACTATTAGGTATATATCACATTTTATTTTATTTCACATGTTGTTACAATTTCATATTTATAATATATAATATTTTTATATTAGGCATCATATTTTCATAATCTCATGTTTTTTTTTTCAATTTTTTTATTTTTATATTTTTATATACTCACATTATGCTGCTTTTATATTTTCATATTTTCATGTGTTTATACCTGTTTATGTTTATATTGCTATACTTTTATATTTTCAAATTTCATGTTCATTCATTTGTATTTTCATATAAGCACCAATCTCGTCGCTTCTATTTGCTAACACGCGTGCTTAATGGTGAAAAAAATCACAAAAATGAGAAACATACCAAATTCCTTTTTATTGCTTTGTTTTTGATGGGATGTAAATAGGAACAATGGGATGAAGTACCGAACCGTTCCCCTATTTCTATTTAATTTTCATATTGTTATAATTTCAAATATTTATTTTATTTTATTTTCAATTTTTTATCTTTATTATAGGGGACCAGGGGCATTATGAACACCCGGGGCAGATTGGACACCTTCAATATTCTTGTTAATTCAATCATTTTTTTACTTTCAATGCAGCGAACTCTATAATCCTTTAATAAACAACTAATTTATAGCGTAGTAGTCATTGTTTTATATTCTTAGCGCATACATTTGATAAAAAAAGTTAGGATGTCTTCCAAATGATTAAAAATTATAAGTTTCACTTCCCATAAAATAAGCTTTACTTTACCATAGAAGATGATCTCAATTATTGGTCATCCCATAGCAAAATTCTGTTATTTACAGTGCTCTGGCATGTATTTGTGACAAGTTTTCTTGATTTTTTCAAAATATGTTCACCTGTTGGGGCAAACTGAACACTCTATATGGGGGTAGAACTGACACCTTAAAAATTAAAAACATAACCTCAAACTCATCGAACTAGGCTTTCATATCGTGTTATTTTCGTAGTTATCGTGGTGCGGAATTATAAATCGCTGTAAAAGTTCCAGTACATGACATACAGGGTGCTCAATAAGTTCGAATACAAATGTTTGAACATTGTGTTTGTAAGCCCAATGTACATATTCTGTATTAGTATTGGTGTTAGCGTTAGCGGTATATATAAGCTATCAAATGTGTGTGGTGTTGACATTCTGTCACTTGTTGTTTGTTTATTACGCGCGTTGAAAATTGGGGCATCATAAATAGCCGTTTTTGAAGTTCAAAATCATTGCGGCGTACTTCAAAACTGAGGTTTTGTGGACGATTGATGCCCCCAGTGGCCCGGTGATAAGACGGAGATGAGCCCTACGTATTCCAATAGGACGATAACCCTTTAAACACGAAAATTGCGATTTTAGCCTAATATGGGGACAATTTCATCGATTTTTTGGAAAAAAAAAAAAGATTGCGACCACCCAGCTTCCCGGATTTGAAACCTCTTAGCTTTTTTGTTTGGTCCTTTATTATGTTAAAGCTGTACGAATACATAGTCAATAACTTGGACCAGTTCAAGACGTAATTCTCAAAATCTGGAACGAAATGCCCATGCAGACTGTGCGTGCCGCTTGCGATGGGTTTTAGAAACGTTTGAAGCTCGTGAAGAAGTACAAAATAGAGGTCATTCCAAAAGAAATGTTACAAACGTTCCTTATAAACAATACTTTCAATGAAATGCAACCGGAAAAAGAAATAATTTAATCTCAATTTTTAAACATTTTTTGAAAGTGTATTCGAACTTATTGAACACCCTGTATATACCATAGAAGTCGCTGAAAGTGCAAAAAAAAGGAAGTGTTTTGTATAGATTTGGCAATCTCATTGGCAAGTTGATCGGTACAACCCATTGGAAGGGTTGGCGATGCCAGTAAGGTTGATAAGAGCATGCATAGATTATGCAATATTTTGAGGAGAGACGATTGGGAAGGGGTCTATAAGTGTGAGGATCCATATAAAAAAAAACATATGCTTCACACGAAAAGTTCGGCATACATGTATAAGGCCGGCTGAAAGTTATATTTTTTTTCGTTACGTAATCAATCTTCTTCTATTCACCATGGAATTAAAATAGAATACGACCATATATGACCTCGCTTAAGAAGAAGGAAATAGATTTTCGGATGTTGATGATACAAACACAATTTTAAGTGTCTCATACAAAAACATAACAGGAAGATGAACAATTGGGTAATATTTTTGTTGGATGATCCATAAAATAGGTTACGATGGCATATAATCACGAGTAAGATAATTTTCTTCACATTTTATAAGGGTGTCCATACTGCCCCATGGGGGTGTCCAATCTGCCCCGCTACCTTCCCGAGAGTAGTGAAAAATAACTATTACAAAATCGTCCTATTTGATTGAAATTACCTTATTTTCAATACGATTTAAAAAAGAACTTTAACGAGTATTAGTATCATGTAATTGTTAGAAATCCGAGTTCTATTCAATTTAAATCACCTAATATTGATTAAAACCTTAGGGTGTCCATATTGCCCCTTGTTCCCCTATTTTTATACTTTTATGCTTTTATAATCTAATTTGCATTTATACATATTTTTATACTTTCATTTTCCTGTTTCGTGTTTTTATATTTTCAATTTTTATTATTTAATTTTTTATACTTTCATATTTGTATGTTTTATATTCTTGTGTTTTCATATTTTTAAATTTCCTTAATTTCGCATCTTCATATTGTCATATTTTCATAATGTTATGCTTTCATATCACTTTTTATATATTCAAATAAATTTTTAATGTTTTCATATTTTCATGCTTTTATGTTTTTATATATTTTAATTTTTGTACCTTCTTTTTTACATTTGATGGTTTCATATTTTTCATTTATTTATTTATTCATTTGCCGCCAATCAAATGTAGACCAATTATACTTAGTACAATAAATACCTAGTATCTAGTCTATGTGTAGTTCAGTTCTTACCTACCTTGTCTAGAGACAAACACTTTTTTAGATCAGTTTTACTCATTGTTACATCAAATGTTTCACAATGTGCGTTATAACATGACATCATTCTATTTATTGAGCCATTTCGACCATAGTTTGTCCTTTGATTATTGATATAAAATAGACTTCTATTTCTAAGTGGACGGATAGGAGCGTAAAAATTAATATTTGCCAAAATTTCACTACTATCCACTCTTTGTGCGATAATATCGTTTATGAAAGCTATCATTGAGAATTTCCTACGTTTTTTGAGTTCTTCCAGGTTAAATAATGAACACCGTGATTCATAAGGAGGCAATGGTAGAGACGTCCACCCTAGTTTTCGATAGCGTTAGCGTTGTTACGGTATACTTCGTAGATTGGACACTCATTTCTTCTTCTTCTTATTGGCATTACATCCCCACACTGGGACAGAGCCGTCTCGCAGCTTAGTGTTCATTAAGCACTTCCACAGTTATTAACTACGAGGTTTCTAAGCCAGGTTACCATTTTTGCATTCGTATATCATGAGGCTAGCACGATGATACTTTTATGCCCAGGGAAGTCGAGACAATTTTCAATCCGAAAATTGCCTAGACCGGCACCGGGAATCGAACCCAGCCACCCTCAGCATGGTCTTGCTTTGTAGCTGCGCGTCTTACCGCACCGGACACTCATGCTTCTTTTGAAATTCTTATCCAGATTGCTATCAGAAATCAAGATGGGGAGTAATTCTTGATTTCAATCTAAGATAAAAATGGCAAAAGCATTAGGATTACTACTCCCGGCCACGCCCATCTTTACCGTAACTAGGGATAGGGAAGGAAATGTTGATGCAGAGCTTACTTAGCGATAGGCCTCCGACTTGGCGACGCTCTCATAAGATCTACGTTTGCCTCAAGCTGACAACTCGACCCATTGAATATGTTGTTGTTTATGTGTTTATAAATAAAACTCTTGCCAGCCGGTTGTCGAAAGAGTATATAGTAATATCTATTTTATTTATATTTTTAATCTTTAAACGTTTATGAACCGAATACTCTTCGTTTTGAAACGCACGAAACGATAACGAGCTAACCAAGTAAGACGAATCGACAACACCAACGCACTGGTGTGATGGTACCGGTAAGAAATCGCGCTCCTACTGTTCAGAACGGCCGCACACTGAACTCGAAAGTCGGTAAACAAAAACATACAAAAATGGGAAAATTTTCATCACACTTGCTATGTACTGGGATCGGTCAGCCGAATGACGTCACCATCCGGAACAAAAAATCCGGATCTCCGGTCACCTCGGAACGATCGGGCTGATTCTTTGCCAACATGATAAGGGATAGAGACGTCCACCCTAGTTTTCGCAACGCAAAGAGTAAAAACTGTTTCTGTACTGATTTAATGCGGATCACATGTGTTTCTTGATACGGAGCCCAAACTACACTGCAGTATTCTAAAAGGGGCCTAACATGTGCAACGTACAATGTTTTGATTGTGTAAGGATCATTAAAATTATAACTGAATCTTTTGATGAAACTAAGCATGTTGCTTGCTTTATGAATAATATGATTAAATTGATCTACGAACGACAATTTGGAGTCCAAAATGATACCTAAATTTCTAATTAGGGTCTGTCTCATTTGGAGAATTAAACTTAAAAGTGACTGTTGACGCCACCGTTCGCCTAAAGCCTTGGATTCTGTTCCTCCGTGGATGACAAGGCCTATCGAAGCTGCTAGGCCAACCAGATGATCTTGAGTAGTTACTTGGTTTCCAAAGGAGAACACTTTCGCTACTGGACGGCCTTTGAATTGCTTTTAGCTACTTTTTTCTCCAGTCAAGGAGAGAAGTTTTCACTAAAGCAATTATCACTGAACTATATTTACCTTCACGATGTCGGGAGTTGTTCGGATTCAATTACGAGAACCCTGGAGTGAGTTTTGAACTTGATTTATTTCCAGGCAGTATGTACAATATGGGTCTTAATCCTACATGGTGTAACATCGATATGTATTTTAAATAATGGTTTTATTTCAGCTGGTAATTTTCCGAATCCCTTTCAATACCAGCTTTTTAGTCTAATTCCCTACTGTAATCTAAAAATAACACTACGGCCTCATAAGGGCTAAATTCTTATTACCATTTTCCTATTTGCTTATGGCGTTTCCAGATCAGGAGAAGATTGCAACACATTTGTAGAGCTTAACGTATCCTTGCTAAAGGATAAAGAGAGATGGATAATTTATGCACGCGTGTGTATGGCGTGGGCGTGTTTTTCTTATCTCATGCGCTGTCTTAAGCCAGTATCTGCTAAGCATAGAAAATATTATGCAAAGGAGAAGGTTCGTTTTTCCTCTACCTTTCATTTCATGTTCTTAATAACTGTATCTGCATCTAGTCCGGACTAGAACGTGCCAGTTCGTTCTGATTTTCGTTTCTAAATTAATTATCTCGCGTCTACACTGCCGTCGGACGCATAAATGTCACATGTTACAAACGAGAAAAATGAGAAAAACGCCATTTGAAGTTTCAAAATACATTCATCCTATTATCGCAAAATTGACTTTAACCCAATAAACTATAGAAGAATATTCATATTCTTCGGGCCGGACTCAAACATTGTCAAAAACAACTATTTTTCCCACGTTTTTCAATCAAAACCCGAATGTGACACTTATGCCGCGAAATTCACTGGCCAGGCGAAAAATGTACGCATATTTGTCACACTGTGAATTGAGAGATAGTTGTTGTTAATTTGTTTTTACATTTCGCGAGCGACGATTGTATTTCTTTGGTGTGATTTTTTGCTGTCGGTAGAAGTGGAACCGTAAATGGAATATCCAATACAGACAATCCAGTGGCTGGAATCGGAAAAGGACTTCCTCGGGTTCGATTTCAAAAATGACACAGGTGATCGTGTTTTGTTTGCGGAGCCGGCAAACGTTCCGTTACCGGTCCCAGAGGTTGACCAACCGATTCTTGACGGCAGTGGCGTAGTTTCTATGCCCTGGACAAGGACATGCACAACATCCTCAACGTCCAAAGGAATCACGACTGTCTTATCGAGATGATGGTGACAAAGTGCTACCAGGTGAAATAGTTTTTTCTGTGGATTTGCAAAAAGTTCTTAATTGTTTATAGATTATATTCTAGGTCATACGGCTTCCACGGTTGGATAGGTTCAAGAGCATTAGCGTAAAGACTGCTGGTCTTCAATAAGAGCTTTGCGTCTGTTGGCCCCTACATACGAGCATTCCCATTGTCTGCGTGCATTTGGTCCGAGTCAGTTAATGGTCGTACAGCCAACGAAATCCTTAGCTGTTTTTTCAAAGTTATTATGAAGTACGCTGACCTGAAGACAATTATCTTTTAGTTGGATAATTGTTGTTCGCAAAATAAGAACTGGTATTTATCCCATCACATTACTCTACTGATAAACAATAATGAAATTCAGATCAAGCGCATACTTTTGTAGAACTTTCAATCGGGACATACGTTTATGACCGATAACTCTTTCCATGCGGCGTTTGATTCCAAAATGCGCCATGAACATGTCGTCAGTTGTGAAAACTTCAAGTCTGTGGTTGGCAATGCAAAGAACAATGTTGACGTACTTGATATGCAAGCAACTGACTTCTTTAAAACTCACCGTTTTGGAGTACCTATACTTCTCTAATAGAAGTGGTTCAACCTGTTGTTACCGAAAAGGAAAAATCGTTTTTCATTGATCTTGAGACGAAGCAAGAAGCGTCTGATTAATCTTTGTACTCGTTTCATACTTTGAATAAATTTTATCGCCATAACATGTCACAATAATTATGAGTTTTAGAAAAAAACGGGTTTGCTAAAGGGTTCCTCTTTATCACTTTTTTAAAGGCCTTGAAAATTTAAATTATGTCACAGTTTCATATCGTCTTCTCCCAAGAAGCCGTTCACGTTATACTTGGAGAGGTTCTAGACAATATAATACCTCCCCTATTCTTTCATGGACAACCCTTCATATAAATTCTGAAAGTAGGGAAAGACCTTGCATGCTTACCAGCCACCCTTCTAAACTATCCACGTGGATTGTAGATGACCCTAAATGCATGGTATATTTTATAGATGGTCCTCAGGACACATCACGCAGTCCTATGTGTCTTTTTGTGTGATTGTTATATCTCCTTTTTTTAGTGTGACAAATATGCGTCCATTTATCCCGGTGTGACAAGTATGCGTCCATTGGTTCGAATGTGACAAATTGACTTCACATTTTTTTCGAGTTTTCTAGAATAAAACCTTTGTTTTGACAAAATATTTCGAAAATACGTATCAAATTATGACGTTGAACATCAAAACCTCAAAAATGTTAAAATGTAACATGTGACATTTATGCGTCCAACGGCAACAGTGACAGTTCGAAAATTAGCAAATAAACCGGTAATAACAATGGCTGGTGCTGCCCAGCAATTCCAATAAGACATCGATGCAAAATGATTCGATATCTGTCAAAAGTAATCTTGATCTTCGAGCAGGGTTATTTGATAATTATTGAATTGTCACTTTTAAGTTTATTTTCAGTTTGATTCTCCAAATGAGACAGACCCTTAGCTTGCACCTTACATCTGTTTTGTGGCTTAGGCTATTAACAAAAGTTAGGCTACAATCAAAATGACAAACTAATGAAGCAAATTATGTCTTTCGATCATAAAGATTGCATTTGCAAAATTTCAGGAAAATCTAAAAATACAAAATTGAATTCTTGAAAAAAAAATCGCATTAACTGCCCTGTAACGACATGATCTCTGGATTAACCAGCAGCTCGGGTTTATTACCAAAAAACCAAAGAATTTCGTAACCCGCTATTCCTTTGACCGTAATGACTGTAATTTGCCTTGGTGAGGTCAATACTCGAATCGAATACCGTTGTATGATGCCCGTATCAATCCACTTCGATCCCTAGGATCGAAGCAATGCAACACAAATACGTCAGATTTGCCTTACGTTTTCATGGAATGATCCCTCTTACTTTCCACGACATAAAAATCTCTTAAGAATAGTAGCAGTTTGAAATGTGCAGCAAATTTGTTTTATATTTATTTTTGAAATTCCATGCAGATTGCATTTTTGATTATTCCTTCTCTCCAGAAGACCAACAGCCGCCGCGAAGAACAACTTTCTTTTAAAAACAGGTGACCTTATTATCAGTCCTCAAATTGCTTCGATGACTATAACAATGTGCCCCACTTTCCATAACTTATTCTAACTGTGGAAATGAAAGGATGATCATGTAGTCATGCAGTTTGAATGTGTTGATGCCCAAATAACATAAAATGCCAAACGAATAAGAGTTTATAGATAAAAAATGTGAAAATTAAAATTTCTCCCAAAATTTCACTTATTTCTTTTGTCAATCAAATAGTTTAACTATCATAAAAAACAAGAAGCAGTAAAACATTTCAGATGTGAAACAATATTCACACGCACTCTTCGAATTTCAGTTCACCGAACCAGGTAATTAAATTCGGATATTGGCTATCGAATGATTTCGCGCACCCATGAGTTGTTGAATCGCCTGTTTTTTGCTCTACAACAATAAACTCATCTGTTCATGTATCGGAATAGTCTGAAGCTCAGCGGGCCCCAAAATGTTTATTTATCATTCCGAATTCAAACAAATGGATGAAGTGTTTTTTCGTTTATACGGCTCAAGCAGGTAGCTCGGTTTGGGCTGACTGTTTTCAAACCTTTTAAACAGTTGAACGCTTGTGTAGTCAGGTGTGAACCAGCGCAATATCGTTTTCCTCTCGAATGACTGGTTGGTCAAGTGGCATCTTCCACGAGAAATCATAAACAATAATAATGGATCGCCCATAGGTAATAATGTAACAGCGCGGTTCATGTTGATGCCTCTTCTCAATCAAAATGGATCGCTTTCGGACGTCGTCGACCGCCAAAACTTTACGCCTGACGAAAGCATGCTTGTGATCGCCGCGATCCGTTAGTTTCGGAATTGGAGAATTTCGGGTGTTCGCCTCTGTCGTATAGTCGATGTACATAATTGGAGCTTCCATGCAGATGAATTGGAGGCTGGTTTGGCTTTTATTGGGTTGTTGGACAGTTATTAGTGAAAGCAGCCGATTGTGCCATTTTTTGAAAATGTTAATTCATAACGCAATAGGTACTCCCATCGTTCCGGTGCTTCCGTTGAAGTTGCATTTTGACTTCCACTTATATATTAGTGTGAGATACATGTCATGATAAATCGTTATTTATTTATAGGCACGTTTATGATTCTCAATTAGTCCATTTCATCCGGAATTAGGTTCGACTAACAATTTGTGCATCGATGGTTGAATCTCCCAGGTTGAATCTAGTTTTATAATGAGTACTAGCTTTATGTACCCGGCCTTGCTCGGAGTTGCCAGTTTGGTTCGCAGTTTATTTTTCACAATCGAAAAATAATAAAACCAATTGATTAACAGGGTAATTGTGTTTACTTGTTGATACTTCATCATTTGAGTAAAAGAAGGCTTTTGGAAATATTGACTGATTTTGAAGAAGGGGGTTTGAATAGCTTTATTCCGGGCAAACGTCTATTTCTAAAGAAGGGAAAACATCCACCGATGTCTTATTCCGGGCAAACGCATATTTTTCAAGAAGGGATCACACCCACCATTGCCTTATTCCGGGAAAATGCCTACTTTTAAAGGAGAAATCACATCCACCATCCAGAAGGAAACACTTTATTCATTGCTTCTCACTGGGCAAACTATGATTCCGATGAAGGGTAACAATTATCATTGGTTTATACTTAGCAAATGCATGCTTTCTATGAAAGATTTTTCTGATGCTGTTCAGTATTATCCCAAATTCAATTCATGTCGAATGACCTTAGGCCAAATAGTGTTATGTTAATGGCCTGCTTCATTCAGCGATATGTCATTTTCAGGGAAATGTTATTGTCGAGGATTTGATATTTTTGAGGAATTGTTTTCGGAGCATTGTACAATGTCAAAGAACCTCGGATGAACTAAATAAGAGGGATTTTAAATTAAGTCGTTTTCTAAACAATACCCAACCTCAACATCCTCCCGCATTTCAAAAACTCCTCCCAGCCTCTCTAAAATAATTTTCTTTGGGTAAACAATACGTGTTTAAATATATGGTTTGAATTCACCCATGCGATAAAAAGGTATACTAAACTTTTCGTTTAATAAATATATTCTCTCTCGTTCAGCTATGACAGTCCTACCCAGTCTGATGTAGTCTTTCATAGACATATTATCTGTTCCAAATTTGGTGAACATCGGAAATGGGTTCAGAAGTTATGCTGAATAGATCGCCAACTAAACAATACCTCTCTCTCACAACCTCCCCATTTTAAACGGACCTACCAATATCCACTAAAATCGTTTCCTTAGGACAAATAATATTTGATACAAATTTGGTCAAATCTGACATGGGGCTCAAGACTTACATTGAGTTGATCGATTGCAAAACAATACCCCTTCCCACATACCATCTCTTATTTCCCAAGAGCATGCTTAACCTCCCTTCCGTCTCTCCTTAAGATAAAGAATGTGTGTTCCAAATTTGGTTGACATCGGCTGAGGGGTTTAGAAGTTACACTGAGTTGATCGATAACTTAGAAATTGCCCTCCCTCCTTACCCTCCCCCTTTTCCAAAAAGCATCCTTAACCCCACTATCGTCGTCTCCTTAAGATAAAGAATGTGTGTTCCAAATTTGGTTGAGATTGGCCAAGGGGTTCAGAAGGTACACTGAGTTGATCGATGACTAAGCAATACCCCTCCCCCCACACCCTCCCCCTTTTCCGAACAGCATCCATAACCCCCCTATCGTCGTCTCCTTAAGATAAAGAATGTGTGTCCCAAATTTGGTTGAGATCGGCCAAGGGGTTCAGAAGGTACACTGAGTTGATCGATGACTAAGCAATACCCCTCCTCCCACACCCTCCCCCTTTTCCGAACAGCATCCATAACCCCCCTATCATCGTCTCCTTAAGATAAAGAATGAGTGTTCCAAATTTGGTTGAGATCAGTCAAGGGGTTCAGAAAGTACACTGAGTTGATGGCTGACTAAGCAATACCCCTCCCTCCACACCCTCCCCCTTTTCCAAACAGCATCTTTAACCCCCCTATCGTCGTTTCCTTAAGATAAAGAATGTGTGTTCCAAATTTGGTTGATATCGGCTGAGGGTTTAGAAGTTACACTGAGTTGATCGATAACTTAGCAATTGCCCTCCCTCCTTACCCTCCCCCTTTTCCAAAAAGCATCCCTAACCCCCCTATCGTCGTCTCCTTAAGATAAATAATGGGTGTTCCAAATTTGGTTGAGATTGGCCAAGGGGTTCAGAAGGTACACTGAGTTGATGGATGTCTTAGCAATACCCCTCCTTTCACACCCTCCCCCTTTTCCGTACAGCATCCATAACTCCCCTATCGTCGTCTCCATAAGATAAAGAATGAGTGTTCCAAATTTGGTTGAGATCAGCCAAGGGGTTCAGAAAGTACACTGAGTTGATGGCTGACTAAGCAATACTCCTCCCTCCACACCCTTCCCCTTTTCCAAACAGCATCCATAACTCCCCTATCGTCGTTTCCTTAAGATAAAGAATGTGTGTTCCAAATTTGGTTGAAATCGGTCAAGGGGTTCAGAAGGTACACTGAGTTGATCGATGACTAAGCAATACCCCTCCTTCCACACCCTCCCCCTTTTCCGAACAGCATCCATAACCCCCCTATCATCGTCTCCTTAAGATGAAGAATGAGTGTTCCAAATTTGGTTGAGATCGGCCAAGGGGTTCAGAAGGTACACTGAGTTGATGGATGACTAAGCAATACCCCTCCCCTCACACCCTCCCCCTTTTCCGAACAGCATCCATAACTCCCCTTTTCATCGTCTCCATAAGATAAAGAATGAGTGTTCCAAATTTGGTTGAGATCAGCCAAGGGGTTCAGAAAGTACACTGAGTTGATGACTGACTAAGCAATACCCCTCCCTCCACACCCTCCCCCTTTTCCAAACTGCATCCATAACCCCCCTATCGTCGTCTCCTTAAGATAAAGAATGTGTGTCCCAAATTTGGTTGAAATCGGTCAAGGGGTTCAGAAGGTACACTGAGTTGATCGATGACTAAGAAATACCCCCCCTCCCCCACACCTTCCCCCTTTTCCGAACAGCATCCATAACCCCCCTATCATCGTCTCCTTAAGATGGAGAATGAGTGTTCCAAATTTGGTTGAGATCGGCCAAGGGGTTCAGAAGGTACACTGAGTTAATGGATGACTAAGCAATACCCCTCCCCCCACACCCTCCCCCTTTTCCGAACAGCATCCATAACCCCACTATCGTTGTCTCCTTAAGATAAAGAATGTGTGTCCCAAATTTGGTTGAAATCGGTCAAGGGGTTCAGAAGGTACACTGAGTTAATGGATGACTAAGCAATAGCCCTCCCCCCACACCTTCCCCCTTTTCCGAACAGCATCTATAACCCCACTATCGTTGTCTCCTTAAGATAACGAATGTGTGTCCCAAATTTGGTTGAGATCGGCCAAGGGGTTCAGAAGGTACACTGAGTTGATGGATGACTAAGCAATACCCCTCCCCCCACACCCTCCCCTTTTTCCGAACAGCATCTATAACCCCACTATCGTTGTCTCCTTAAGATAAAGAATGTGTGTCCCAAATTTGGTTGAGATCGGTCAAGGGGTTCAGAAGGTACACTGAGTTGATCGATGACTAAGAAATACCCCCCTCCCCCACACCTTCCCCCTTTTCCGAACAGCATCCATAACCCCCCTATCATCGTCTCCTTAAGATGAAGAATGAGTGTTCCAAATTTGGTTGAGATCGGCCAAGGGGTTCAGAAGGTACACTGAGTTGATAGATGACTAAGCAATACCCCCCCCACACACCCTCCCCCTTTTCCGAACAGCATCTATAACCCCCTATCATCGTCTCCTTAAGATAAAGAATGAGTGTTCCAAATTTGGTTGAGATCGGTCAAGGGGTTCAGAAGGTACACTGAGTTGATCGATGACTAAGAAATACCCCCCCTCCCTCACACCTTCCCCCTTTTCCGAACAGCATCCATAACCCCCCTATCATCGTCTCCTTAAGATGAAGAATGAGTGTTCCAAATTTGGTTAAGATCGGCCAAGGGGTTCAGAAGGTACACTGAGTTAATGGATGACTAAGCAATACCCCTCCCCCCACACCCTCCCCCTTTTCCGAACAGCATCTATAACCCCCCTATCATCGTCTCCTTAAGATGAAGAATGAGTGTTCCAAATTTGGTTGAGATCGGCCAAGGGGTTCAGAAGGTACACTGAGTTAATGGCTGACTAAGCAATACCCTCCCCACACCCTCCCCCTTTTCCGAACAGCATCAATAACCCCCCTATCGTTGTCTCCATAAGATAAAGAATGAGTGTTCCAAATTTGGTTGAGATCAGCCAAGGGGTTCAGAAAGTACACTGAGTTGATGACTGACTAAGCAATACCCCTCCCTCCACACCTCCCCTTTTCCAAACTGCATCCATAACCCCCTATCGTCGTCTCCTTAAGATAAAGAATGTGTGTCCCAAATTTGGTTGAAATCGGTCAAGGGGTTCAGAAGGTACACTGAGTTGATCGATGACTAAGAAATACCCCCGTCACCCACCCCTTCCCCCTTTTCCGAACAGCATCCATAACCCCCCTATCATCGTCTCCTTAAGATGAAGAATGAGTGTTCCAAATTTGGTTGAGATCGGCCAAGGGGTTCAGAAGGTACACTGAGTTAATGGATGACTAAGCAATACCCCTCCCCCCACACCCTCCCCCTTTTCCGAACAGCATCAATAACCCCCCTATCGTTGTCTCCTTAAGATAAAGAATGTGTGTCCCAAATTTGGTTGAAATCGGTCAAGGGGTTCAGAAGGTACACTGAGTTAATGGATGACTAAGCAATACCCCTCCCCCCACACCCTCCCCCTTTTCCGAACAGCATCCATAACCCCACTATCGTTGTCTCCTTAAGATAAAGAATGTGTGTCCCAAATTTGGTTGAGATCGGCCAAGGGGTTCAGAAGGTACACTGAGTTGATCGATGACTAAGCAATACCCCCCCTCCACACCCTCCCCCTTTTCCGAACAGCATCCATAACCCCACTATCGTTGTCTCCTTAAGATAAAGAATGTGTGTCCCTAATTTGGTTGAAATCGGTCAAGGGGTTCAGAAGGTACACAGAGTTGATCGATGACTAAGCAATACCCCCCCTCACTCACGCCCTCCCCCTTATCCGAACAGCATCCATAACCCCCCTATCGTCGTCTCCTTAAGATGAAGAATGAGTGTTCCAAATTTGGTTAAGATCGGCCAAGGGGTTCAGAAGGTACACTGAGTTAATGGATGACTAAGCAATACCCCTCCCCCTTTTCCGAACAGCATCTATAACCCCCTATCATCGTCTCCTTAAGATGAAGAATGAGTGTTCCAAATTTGGTTGAGATCGGCCAAGGGGTTCAGAAAGTACACTGAGTTAATGGATGACTAAGCAATACCCCTCCCCCCACACCCTCCCCTTTTTCGAACAGCATCCACAACCCCCCTATCGTCGTCTCCTTAAGATAAAGAATGTGTGTTCCAAATTTGGTTAAAATCGGTCAATGCGTTCCGAAGTTATGCTGGAACATACATACAAACATACATACAAACATACAAACATTGAGTTTTATATATATGGATGGATGGATGGATGGATGGATGGATTTAAAATGAAAATCATATGACATATATGACTAGTTCTGCTTGTACACTCAAGTGGCTGTCGATTTTTTCACAATTTCTCAAAAGAACTTTTCAAACCCTATATAAAACCTTGACATACACAAATTTTCAAGAATTTCATATAAATATTGCATGAAAAGCTTGCGGAAATTTCTGGTCATCTGGTCCCATGTCCATCCCAGCCCCTAGTTTACAGATTCTCTTTTGACCTTCATCAAATTTCAATTATGCATAGAACTCTAAATTCTCACTGATTGAATCGAAAAACTAATGCACCACATTGCCACGGGTTCAAATTAGATATTTTCCAACAAATATATTAATTAGTCAGACTTGATCGATCTCCAGCCTGAGCTATCGCTTCAACATGTTGCCAGTTTTTTTTATTTATTGAGACTGCGCCGCCATGAGCTTCTGGTTCTGCGTCTCTGCGATGTCCCGCTGTTCCCGCGTCTCTGCGATGTCCCGTTCCAGTCTATTGCTTGTTTACAGTAGCAACCCTATAACCAGAGACCGGCGGAGTGAAAAACTGTCGAAATGGCAACGTATGAAAAGGTGTGATATCGTGGAAATAATACTGGCATCACTTGAACTTTTTGCTTGCCTCTTATGGGTGAAAACAGTAAACAAGTCGATTTGGAACCGCTTTTGACGGTTCGATTGGAAACAAGATGGCGTCTTTGCCGATCTCTTATTCTAGTATTTCTAGTTTATTATTTATTTAATCAGACTAAGGCCGAAGTGGCCTGTGCGGTATATAAGAGTCTTCTCCATTCGGCTCGGTCCATGGCTACACGTCGCCAACCACGCAGTCTACGGAGGGTCCGCAAGTCATCTTCCACCTGATCGATCCACCTTGCCCGCTGCGCACCTCGCCTTCTTGTGCCCGTCGGATCGTTGTCGAGAACCATTTTCACCGGGTTACTGTCCGACATTCTGGCTACGTGCCCGGCCCATCGCAGTCGTCCGATTTTCGCGGTGTGAACGATGGATGGTTCTCCCAACAGCTGGTGCAATTCGTGGTTCATTCGCCTCCTCCACGTACCGTCCGCCATCTGCACCCCACCATAGATGGTACGCAGCACTTTCCTTTCGAAAACTCAAGTGCGCGTTGGTCCTCCACGAGCATCGTCCAGGTCTCGTGTCCGTAGAGGACTACCGGTCTAATTAGCGTTTTGTAGATTGTCAGTTTGGTACGGCGGCGAACTCTATTCGATCGGAGCGTCTTGCGGAGTCCAAAGTACGTACGATTTCCAGCCACTATGCGTCTCCGAATTTCTCTGCTGGTGTCATTTTCGGCAGTCACCAGTGAGCCCAAGTACACAAATTCTTCTACCACCTCGATTTCGTCACCACCGATGCAAACTCGCGGTGGGTGGCTCACATTGTCTTCTCTTGAACCTCTTCCTATCATGTACTTCGTCTTCGACGTGTTGATGACTAGTCCGATCCGCTTAGCTTCCCTCTTCAGTCTGATGTAGGCTTCCTCCATCTTCTCAAAGTTACGTGCCATAATATCTATGTCGTCGGCGAAACCAAATAGCTGGACGGACTTATTGAAAATTGTACCACTCGTGTTAATCCCTGCTCTTCGTATTACCCCTTCCAAAGCGATGTTGAATAGCAAACACGAAAGACCATCACCTTGCCGTAACCCTCTGCGGGTTTCGAAGGGACTCGAGAATGCCCCTGAAACTCGAACTACGCACATCACCCGATCCATCGTCGCTTTGATCAAACGTGTCAGTTTATCCGGAAAACCGTGTTCGTGCATTAGCTGCCATAGCTGGTCCCGATCGATTGTATCATATGCGGCTTTGAAGTCGATGAATAGATTATGTGTAGGCACGTTGTATTCGCGGCATTTCTGCAGTACTTGGCGAATGGCGAACACCTGGTCCGTGGTGGAGCGTTCGCCCATAAAACCCGCCTGGTACTGCCCCACGAACTCCCTTGCAATTGGTGCTAGTCGACGGCATAAAATTTGGGAGAGTACCTTGTAGGCGGCGTTCAGCAATGTGATTGCGCGGTAGTTGCTACAATCCAGCTTATCGCCCTTTTTGTAGATGGGACACATGACACCTTCCACCCACTCCTGCGGCAAAACTTTCTCCTCCCAAATCTTGGTAATGACCCAGTGCAACGCTCTAGCCAGTGCCTCACCACCGTATTTAAATAGCTCTACTGGTAGTTGGTCAACCCCAGGGCTTTGTTGTTTTCAGCTGGCCAATCTCCTCCTAAATTTTCTGGAGATCCGGAGCCGGTAGAATTATGTCCTGCGTGCGTTCTCCCAGGTCCATCACCATACCGCCATCTTCGTCTGCCACATCGCCATTCAGGTGTTCTTCGTAGTGCTGCCGCCACCTTTGGATCACCTCACGCTCGTTCGTAAGAAGGTTCCCGTTTATGTCCTTACACATATCAGGCTGTGGCACGTGGCCCTTACGTGAACGGTTTAACTTCTCATAGAACTTTCGTGTGTTATTAGCTCGGTACAGTTGCTCCGTTTCTTCACGGTCTCGATCTTCCTGCTGGCGCTTTTTCCTCCGGAAAATCGAGTTTTGTCTGTTCCGCGCCTGTTTATATCGTGCCTCGTTCGCCCTCGTGCGGTGTTGCAGCAATCTCGCCCATGCTGCATTCTTCTCTTCCACTAACTGCTCACATTCGCCGTCATACCAGTCGTTTCTCTGATCCGGGGCACCGTGCCAAGTGCAGCGGTTGCGGTGCTACCAATGGCGGATCGAATATCTCTCCAGCCATCTTCAAGAGACGCTGCGCCTAGCTGCTCTTCCGTTGGAAGTGCCACTTCCAGCTGCTGCGCGTATTCTTGGGCTAGTCTACCATCTTGTAGCCGCCCAATGTTAAGCCGCGGCGTCCGACTTCGACGCGTGTTGTACACCGTCGAGAGTTTTGAGCGCAGGCATACTGCAACGAGGTAGTGGTCGGATTCAATATTCGCACTGCGGTAAGTGCGGACGTTCGTGATGTCGGAGAAGAATTTGCCGTCGATTAGAACGTGGTCGATTTGGTTTTCCGTTTCTTGGTTAGGTGATCTCCATGTGGCCTTGTGGATATTTTTGCGGGGAAAGAAGGTGCTTCGGACTACCATTCCGCGGGAGGCTGCGAAGTTTATGCATCGTTGGCCGTTGTCATTCGATACGGTGTGCAGACTATCCGGTCCGATGACCGGTCTATACATTTCCTCCCTTCCTACCTGTGCGTTCATGTCACCGATGACGATTTTAACGTCCCGCAGTGGGCATCCATCGTATGTCTGCTCCAGCTGTGCGTAGAACGCTTCTTTCTCGTCGTCGGGTCTCCCTTCGTGTGGGCAGTGCACGTTGATAATGCTATAGTTGAAGAAACGGCCTTTAATCCTCAGCATGCACATCCTTGCGTTGATTGGCTGCCACCCAATCACGCGTTGGCGCATCTTACCCAGCACTATGAAGCCGGTTCCCAGCCCAGCTCGTTGGTGGTGCCACAGCTTTGGTAGAAGGTAGCCGCTCGATGCCCGCTTTTCCACACTTTCTGTCCTGTCCAGCAAATCTCCTGCAGCGCCACGACGTCGAAGTTGCGGGGATGTAATTCATCGTAGATCATCCTGTCGCAACCTGCGAAACCTAGCGACTTGCAATTCCATGTTCCAAGCTTCCAATCGTGATCCTGTATTCGTCGCCTAGGTCTTTGCCGATTATATCGAGTCGCATTATCTCTTATATTGTTCGTAATGATTGGTTTTCTAGGCGGCTTATTGGGCCTGCGCAAACCTCCTGTCTCGTCGGAGGGCCGTCGTGTCAGGGCTGTTTAGCGTCCCACCTAACACCAGGACTTGGGCTTGTGCGCTTTGAGCGGCACACGGTCGCTTTGGTGGGGCCTACTTGCGGATACATGCAGCTTTTTATAGAGGTTTAACAGGGCCCACTGTCAAACCCCACCACATCCTAGGCAAGCCCCACAACTCGCAGATGGCCTGGGGAGGGATCGTCAAGCCCTTGGACATAGTCCCTGCTGCCCCCAGTTTACAGATTCCGTTTCCGCTCTACGTAATGTGTGGTCGACCCAGCCCCACTTCCTATTCCGGATTTCAGTTGCTATCGGCCTCTGGTGACATCGACGATGGATCTCGTGGTTTGGGATCCAGCTATGAGGCCACCAAGGACGAATTATGTACCGCATGCATGTGTTGATGAACACCTGCAGCCGTCGAGTGTCCTCCACTGATACACACCATGTTTCGCTTTCGTATATCAGCACAGATTTCACGTTAGAGTTAAAAATTCGGACTTTGGTGCATTAACTTATCTGCCTGTTTTTTTATTCAGATATTTCTTAAACTCGCAAAGGCAGCCCTAGCTTTCTTGATACGTGCGCCTATGTCGATCTTGATACTGTCGTCTGACGCCAGACACTGCCCGGCTACTGAGAAACTGGAAAGGATCGCTGTGTTTGCATCCAATGATTTGCTTTTGTTGACGTTAATCACTAAACCTGCCAAAGAGGAGCGCTCGTCAAGGTCGTTGAGCTTACTCTGCATATCAGACCGCCGCTGTGCGAGGAGTACAACATCATCAGCCAATTCCAAGTGATTTAGGTACTCCCGCCGTTTGATTCACAGAATCTCGTCGATTACGATGAGGAACAGTAGTGGTGATAGAATATATCCTTGTCTCACACCAGCTTCTTTGCCGGATAATCTCGAATATTCTCGCGCTTTCCACGGGTAGATCAAACAACCCAAATTTTGAGTTGTTTTCGATCTGGCATCTCTTTCATTCCATCCGTTGATGTCAAAAATAGAGAAAGAAAACCACTCAACGATAACAGTTCGATGGGGGAAGCCAACGCTAGGTTAAAGGGGTTGAACTCAAATTTAGGTTGTTTAAACCTATTTGAACTTAACATTAGGTGGAAACAACTTAATATTTAGGTACTTTTTCACACGGGATCAAACGGAAACTACTCAAATCCAAGTTGGGCCGTCCAACTCCAAAATTGGCTTCCCCCACCAACGGTCCAAATTAAGTGAAATGACCCTAATTTTGAGTTGTTTGAACTTCATTTTGGGTTGTCTGATCTAACCGTGATCATAACATTCTGCATTAAATTCTGCAATAACTAAATGAGTATCGCAGTTCTTCATCGTAAATGTTTCACTGTTTTCGATGTTTCTCCATATGTTTTCCACATAAACTTCTAGAGAGTGTTTTTTTTTTCTTCAAGTTTGTTTATTTGGTAGGCTCAGGCGTGTATAACACTTTACGGAGCCACGGTTCTTTGTGATATGTACGATCGATATAATTTTGTTATTAGGTTATGTAGTGGATAAGATTGGAGTGAGGAGTTATTACAAAATGCCTTTAAGATTATTACCTTGTAACGATTTGTACTCATTTCTTGATTGTTTCTGATCAGCGTGTAGGGCTAACTTGAGCTCCATGGTAACGCAAAAATGTTTTCGGTTTTTCGTTCGTGTCAGAACGAATCGACAACAGAGTTCAGTTTGCTGAGAATTGTTGCGACGAACGGTCGAGCTTTAAAACCTCGTCCGGGTCACGATAATGACGCAGCCGGTAGAGTTGAGCTCTTTTTTTCAAAATGGTTGAGCTCCCAGCCTACATCTGTTGGAATCGGTGTTATCGGAATCAGGTAAATAAAAAAAATGTATATTAAAAAGAGTTTTAAGGAAATGGAAGACAAGATAAAAAAATGCCGTGAGAATGCTAGCGTCCCCGGTAGGCTCCCTGACGGAAGGGCAGAGGAGTAGGCCGGGTGACAAAAGAAGGTGCAAAATAATAGGCACAAAAGAAAAGAACAAAAGACTGCTAGCGCCCCCAGTAGGCTCCTTGACGCACAGTGGTGGGCCCCCATAAAAATGCCGGACAAAACCTAATATGTTGCTCGAATTTTTTACCAAAGAGTAATTTTGGAACGCCAAATTCATTTTGAGGATAGAATTGTTATCCAACATATACTATGCTACTCGAGTACTTCTGGAGGCGCAAGCCTTAAGGTGTAGAGTATTAACAGCGTCCTCATTCTAGCATTGAAGCAGTCAATTTCCAGCTTTGGAGCAGCTATGAGCAAATCACCACACTAACCACCGGAAAGTAGACCAAAAATAGGTTTCAATACATGATACCAGATCGTTCCGAATCGTTCCCGAAAAAACTTTAGTCAAATTTTCTTTTTCCATACAAATTTGTTCGGGAGATGCTTTACAGCATTAACTTCAACAAGCCACCAAAAATTAAATTTACAATCATCAAAAAAGACAGATGAATGCTAGCGTCCCCGGTAGGCTCTCCGGTAGTAGGGCAGAGGAGTAGGCCGAAAAAGACACAAAAAAGGCACAATGAGAAAAATGATTCTAAAAGGCAAGAGAATTTGTAAAATGAAGAACCAAAAAGTTGGTGGAATGAAAACGAAAAAAATGACAAAGATGAAAATAAAACAAAATTAGAATTTGCATCGGATTTAGATTGATTTTTGGATTGGATTTAAATTGAATTTTGCGAACAAATTCAAATTGTGTTTGGTTTGATTTAGATTTGACATGGATTGGATTTGAATTGGGTTCAGATTGATTTTGGATTGGATTTGGGTTAGATTTGGATTTGATTCGGTTGGTTTTGAATTGGATTTGGATTGGAGTTGCATTAAATTTGGACTGAATTAGAAATGGATTTGGAATGGATTGAGACTGGATTTTTGGATTCACATTGTTTCGAAAATCGTCCTCCACCTGATCGATCTACCTTGCCCGCTGTGCACCTCGCCTTCCTGTTCCCGTCGGATCGTTGTCGAGAACCATTTTCACCGAATTACTGTCCGACATTCTGGCTACGTGCCCGGCTCACCGCAGTCATCCGATTTTCGCGGTGTGAACGATGGATGGTTCTCCAACAGCTGATGCAACTCGAGGTTCATTCGCCTCCTCCACGTACCGTCCGCCATCTGCACCCCACCATAGATGGTACGCAACACTTTCCTTTCGAAAACTCCCAGTGCGCGTTGGTCCTCCACGAGCATCGTCCAGGTCTCGTGTCCGTAGAGAGCTACCGGTCTAATAAGCGTTTTGGTAGATAGTCTGTTTGGTACGGCAGCGAACTCTATTCGATCGGAGCGTCTTGTGGAGTCCAAAGTACGTACGATTTCCAGCCACTATGCGCCTTCGAATTTCTCTGCTGGTATCGTTATCGTCGGTCACCAGTGATCCCAAGTACACGAATTCTTCAACCACCTCGATTTCGTCACCGATAGGAACTCGTGGTGGGTGGCTAACATTGACCTCTCTTGAGCCTCTTCCTATCATGTACTTCGTCTTCGATGTGTTGATGACTAGTCCAATCCGTTGAGCTTCGCTTTTCAGTCTGAGTCTTTTCAGTAGGCTTCCTCCATCCTCTCAAAGTTACGTGCCATGATATCAATGTCCTCGGCGAAACCAAATAACTGGACGGAATTCGTGAAAATCGTACCACTCGTGTCAATCCCTGCCCTTCGTATTACTCCCTCCAAAGCGATGTTGAATAACAGACACGAAAGACCATCACCTTGCCGTAACCCTCTGCGCGTTTCGAAGGGACTCGAGAATGCCCCTGAAACTCGAACTACGCACATCACCCGATCAATCGTCGCCTTGATCAACCGTATCAGTTTATCCGAAAATCCGTTTTCGTGCATTAGCTGCCATAACTGGTCCCGATCGATTGTATCATATGCGGCTTTGAAGTCGATAAATAGATAATGTGTGGGCACGTTGTATTCGCGGCATTTCTGTAATACCTGACGTACGTGGTATGTGGTAGAGCGTTTACCCATAAATCCCTCCTGGTACTGCCCCACGAACTCTCTTGCAATTGGTGTTAGTCGGCGGCATAAAATTTGGGAGAGTACCTTGTAGGCGGCGTTCAGCAATGTGATTGCGCGGTAGTTGCTACAATCCAGCTTATCGCCCTTTTTGTAGATGGGACACACGACACCTTCCATCCACTCCTGCGGCAGAACCTCATCCTCCCAAACCTTGGTAATCACCCAGTGCAGCGCTCTAGCCAGTGCTTCACCACCGTGTTTAAACAGCTCTCCTGGTAGTTGGTCAACTCCAGGGGCTTTGTTGTTTTTCAGCCGGCCGATCTCCTCCTGGATTTCCTGGAGATTCGGAGCCGGAAGTCGTATGTCCTGCGCGCGTGCTCCTAGGTCCATTACCATACCGCCTCCGTTATCTGCCACATCGCCATTCAGGTGCTCTTCGTAGTGCTGCCGCCACCTTTGGATCACCTCACGCTCGTTCGTAAGAAGGTTCCCGTTTATGTCCTTACACATATCGGGCTGTGGCACGTGGCCCTTACGTAAACGGTTTAACTTCTCATAGAACTTTCGTGCGTTATTAGCGCGGTACAGTTGCTTCGTCTCTTCACGGTCTCGATCTTCCTGCTGGTGCTTTTTCCTCCGAAAAATCGAGTTTTGTCTATTCCGCGCCCATTTGTATCGTGCCCCCTTCGCCCTCGTGCGGTGTTGCAGCAATCTCGCCCATGCTGCATTCTTCTCCTCAACTAACTGTTCACATTCGCCGTCATACCAGTCGTTTCTATGATCCGGGGCCACCGTGCCTAGTGCAGCGGTTGCGGTGCTTCCAATGGCGGATCGAATATCTCTCCAGCCATCTTCAAGAGACGCTGCGCATAGCTGCTCTTTCGTTGGGAGTGCCACTTCTAGCTGCTGCGCGTAGTCTTGGGCTAGTCTACCGTCTTGTAGCCGCCCAATGTTTAGCCGCGGCGGACGACTCCGACGCGTGTTGTACACCGTCGAGAGTTTTGAGCGCAGACAAACTGCAACGAGGTAGTGGTTAGATTCAATATTCGCACTGCGGTAAGTGCGTACGTTCGTGACATCGAAGAAGAATTTGCCGTCGATTAGAACGTGGTCAATTTGGTTTTCCGTTACTTGATCAAGTGATTTCCATGTGGCCTTGTGGATATTCTTGCGGGGGAAGAAAGTGCTTCGGACCATTCCGCGGGAGGCTGCTAACTTTATGCATCGGTGGCCGTTGTCATTCGATACGGTGTGCAGACTATTGTCGGCGTAGCACCAACTTAGAATTCGGAAGTCCGGACTTCCGAACCGAACTTTCTTCCGAAGTTTTATCTGTCAAACTAATGGATGCGTTGTTTAGCGCATCTTTAGGGGAATCCAGCGCACTACTTCCGAAGTTGGGAAAGTTGCCTGTATCTGCAGAAAAATCCAACTTCGGTATAAAAAGCGGTATAAATTTATTCCGGATACACAATATCCGGTCCGATGACTGGTCTATCCAGCTTTTTACGCAGGCCATGCTATAAAATTTGAATCACCCCTTTTGACATCTGCTGTGTCCACTATAATTTTTGTATTTGGATCAAAGTATGCCTTATAATACTTGAAAAAATATTGTTTACGTGGATGCGTCAAAAGAGAAAATGTTTTCATAATCGCTCGTGAGTTTCGAATTTTAATTTTGTACATATTTTCTAGCATTGAACATGTTCCAAACGCTGCCGATGCGATGGATGAACGTTATTTACTCCACAATTGGGCAACCAAAATACTTCAAGGATCATTCTATTAATCTACACTATTGTAGCTCGGATGGACAAATTGGAAATATTTAACAAACAATTGAATGCTGTAAAGAAATAACCGGACCTTTGGCTTCTCTCATGACAAAGTCTTCAATGATCAGTTTTAGACAAATTAGGAACAAAGCGGTCATTCTTAGACTTGAATTACACTTTATTTAAAAATGTTTCAATCCACTACGTAAAACAAACAATAAGGTTTTGCATGTTAGTTAAGAGTCATTTCAGACTATCTTTAAACAGACTTTGATTACACGTTTTTTTGCTGAGACTACAAAAATATATATCAACAAAAACATAAGTAGCATTTGAAACGTTAATTAGAACGTTTGAAGAGTTAAAACATCTCCCACTGATACACGTAAAAAAATAACCTTATATGTTATGGCAAAAAACCATTCGAAAATACTTATACTCTTCATCATGCCACCTAATGAATGATCCAATATCAAAAAGCTAATAGCATTCATAAGTTAATGAAAAGTATAAGTTTCGGAATGTATGTGACTAATGCAATGTATAAGTTTTTTCTTATACATATCATTAAGCGCCTGCTTTGGCAAAAAAGTATTAGAAATATTAATAATAAATAACATTAAATTTTTTTACGTGTACGTTTTACCATCTGCAACATTATTTAAAAAGTTTTTTTTTTTCAAATTACGTATTTATTACTCAGACAATAGAACTCAGACAGAGTACCATAGGGGACAGGGTACAAGTCCGATACTAGGGGAACACTTCCTAATAAGCATTTCTAAAACCATACTTCAAATTCGTCGTTAGAACACAACGAACGTATCCCCATTACCGATATACGACTCGAGGCTCTCCATTACCAACCCAAAAAGAGGCTTTTTGTGCCCACCTCGTTTGATGCCGTTGTTACTACCAAGGTTTCTACTGATCGTCTTCTGGGTTTAGGGAATCATTGAGGACTATGCAAAAAGATTCGGACTCCATGTCATCTGGTGTGGAGGAGCTTTCCACACTCAAAAATATTGCAACGTTAAATGTACGTGAATGTGCACTTAAATTGGAAAATTATTCGAAATTATGATTGTATGTGCGGCAGATATGAATCACAGAACACCATATGCTCTCTATGTAATATTTGAATGTAGTTTACCAAACTGTCATATTCATATTACGTGAATCAGCATGCATCACAGCAGTTGTCAAAAATACGTGATTTTCCTGTGTGAAAATTTAACATGGCTGAACTGATGCTTCAACCGTTCTCGTTATTTGTGGAAAATTTTATAGCGTAAGAAAACAATCAACCTATTGTTGAACTTTAATTAATTTAGTTGTTATTTGTAATAGGAACGTTTGCCTTGCACAAGAAGCCTGAATAGCGGAAGGGGAGAGACAACGAGAGTGGATAGCAGCTGAAACACGGCAGGTATATGCCAATTTCCATGACCAGCGGCCATTACAGGAAGCGACAGAAGAAATGTTGCACTCAGCAGGGAGCTATCGGAGCTGATGCGACAGCAACGATTCTGGCCAAGTCAGACACACCAGACTAGTCGACCAATCAAATCGACAGCTTCACTCACATCCGCCAAATCCGCATCAAAAACAGCCATGTTAATCCTCCCCGCACTGGTCATTCTCAGACTTGATCGATCGGCATCAATACAATCGGTAGAGTTCAGTTTGTGCCACTCAATGCAAGAACAGGCAAAATAGCATCAACCATTCGTTCCTAGCCAATGATTCTTTCAATAAATATGTTCTTATTTTCTTTTAAACGAAAACTCGTGAATTTTCTTTACTTCTTAATATTCTAAAGAGATACATCATATCGTATGATAAAACATAATACATTACATAATAATATCCACACAAAAACCCATTATCCTTTATTTGAAAATATAATCAAACAGAGGGGATTTTCACGTAAAATTTACCTAGTCATACCATGGAATGGGTTGACGTTTGACATGTTTTGCCTTATATTATCATCCCGTAGCATTTACGTGAAAAGTGCTGTGGAAAAAATCCATGTATGTTTTCACGTAAACCTTACGATATTATTTTTCAGAGTGCAGATTAATATCCTTCTAAATATTCAAGAATAGAAATAATAATTACTGCTGAGAATAAAAATAGATTTACCGAGATTTGGAATCATTCATCAACGAATGAGTGAAAATCGATGACAGATAGAAAAACAAAATTAAGTTCAAGGCTACTAGGATTAAATCTGTACACAGTATCTGTCATGATTGAATCATCCCTCATCAAGATTATAGCTAGCGTAAAATGCTGGATACTTTTCCTCCCTTCATACCTGAGCGTTCATGTCACCGATGACGATTTTGAGGTCCCGCAGTGGGCATCCATCGTATGTCTGCTCCAGCTGTGCATAGAACGCTTCTTTCTCGTCGTCGGGTCTCCCTTCGTGTGGGCTGTGCACGAAGTCGCATCAAGTAGAGCTCTAATTTGGAGCGGATTGAATGACCCTTTGGCTTTTAAATCTATTGACGAAGACTAATAAATTTCAACTATGCAGTACGTCAGTTGCCATTATTACTGAAATCCGTCGATGCAGATTTTCGTATTTAGCATGCCGTTATATGAGTGTCGTCATTTCAAATACTCATAATCATTTAGAGCACCTCCACGGGAGTCCCCATCTGGGTCTCTATCGCTATTTCCGGGCCCTATGTAGGGACCCACTTCTACACCGGTAGTATCTAAACGGGAATGTAAAATAAGAACGCAACTCAAAATTAGCCGTGAGTTTCCAAATTTAGCGCCCCACACTGGGTTGCTAAATTTCTATACAGCTATTGCTATTTTGTGAAACGTCACTTTGGTATTGATAAACATTCGCGGAAAATTTGTTTTCAGAGCAATTTTGGCGTATGTAATTAAATAGAAAAGAACATATTAAATTTGGTGGGTCTCGTGGCCTAGTTCAACTCTGCCAGTGTTGATGTGTTTGTTTTGCGTAAAAGTAATTATACAGTATTGAACCAGCTACAACGAGGCACGATGCGCACTGGCGCTCGCCAAGGATTTTTGTGAAAGAAAATCCTATTGTTTTTCTTTTGCAACTTTTGCAACACTGAGAACTCAATATGTTTATGGAGTCGCTATACTTAAAATAGAAACCACCGGTGGAAAGATGGGGCGCTATCCTAAAATAGCACTCGAGATGGAGAGCTATAATGAGAATAACGATGAGGACTCCCGTGGAGGTACTTCACCAGATTATATGTACAGTACATATAGACCTAAAAAAACAAATTATCGCTGCTCAGTGCTCATCTAATATTCAGCGGCATTGCTTATTTTTTACCGTACAAGTTTCCGGTTTAATGGAATCGGAAATGTCACTGGATCAAATGTGATCGTAATGGTCCGTTTTCGGACCTCAAATAGTTTGTTCGCATAAAATGAGAGAAATTATCTCATATTCAAACAAATTCCGTATCACTACTTCTGAGTATCAATTATTTTTGAAAACGATTTCTTAGTTACGAAAAAAACTATACGAGTTTTTTACAGTCTACTCTGTGTTTCACTTTTGACGCATTGAAGTCCTTGTCTAGAGCTCCTTCCCCAGAAGCTTATTTCATTATTCTTTTCATTTGCATTTCCTGTTCCTTTCAATTTTTTCACATCCCTTTCCATCAGGTAAATGATAAAAAGGCAGTGAAGACGATGGCACAAATCTCCCAAATTAAGGGCAGCATGCTCCTTGAGCGAGTGCCTTCGAAACCCGTAGAGGGTTACGGCAAGGTGATGGTCTTTCATGTCTGCTATTCAGCATCGCTTTGGAGGGAAAAATACGAAGGGCAGGGATTGACACGAGTGGTACGATTTTCACGAAGTCCGTCCAGTTATTTGGTTTCGCCGACGACATTGATATCATGGCACGTAACTTTGAGAGGATGGAGGAAGCCTACATCAGACTGAAGGGCGAAGCTAAACGGATTGGACTAGTCATCAACACGTCGAAGACGAAGTACATGATAGGAAGAGGCTCAATAGAGGTCAATGTGAGCCACCCACCACGAGTTTCTATCGGTGGTGGCGAAATCGAGGTGGTTGAAGAATTCGTGTACTTGGGCTCACTGGTGACCGCCGATAACGATACCAGCTGAGAAATTCGGAGACGCATAGTGGCTGGAAATCGTACGTACTTTGGACTCCGCAAGACGCTCCGATCGAATAGAGTTCGCCGCCGTACCAAACTGACTATTTACAAAACGCTTATAAGACCGGTAGTTCTCTACGGACACGAGACCTGGACGATGCTCGTGGAGGACCAACGCGCATTGGGAGTTTTCGAAAGGAAAAACGTTAATTGCCTACATTTTGGCGATTAAAAGCTTTGATGCGATTATAGCACGCTGCTTAACAATTACTCAACTATGAGAGTCAGAGGCGTCACGTCCGCATGTGCAACCTGTGCACTGCACAGGTAGCAATTTTGTTTCTAACATTTAAACTTTCGATAGATTTCTTCTCATTCTTATACAAATATATACTTGGATTATGTGCATTTGTCATATGTTTAGTACAAAATTAACGATTAGGTATAAATACATAATCGTAAAATGCGCCCGGATTTTTTGCAGGCGACATGTGATATGAGGCAACCGAAATGCTGCGATGGGGACGCGTTATATTTTACTCCGCGATACCGAACCGACGTACCACCACATGTTGTATAACACGTTCACTTTCAGCAGAGAACGGTTTGCCATGCATCTTCTTCTTCTTCTTCTTCACAATGCACAATGGTCGGACTCGTCAAATTTCACGACATAAATCGATAACTCAAAAACCATCAGTGCTGGAGTTTTGACGTCTTCAGAAGAAATGATCTACAAGAAAAGATCTATTTTTAATGTAAGTTGTCATTAGGGTGGCCCTTTTGTGATTTTTTTTGTAATAGTATTTTTTAATTCTTTTGAGTTAGGAAATCATATTATTCTACAAAGTTGTAGAGAATTTAATTCTTAGCATTTTTGCTTAACAAACATTTATTTTATCTCATATAGGTTTTATGGCAAAATTACTAAATTTAGATAGGGTGGTCCCGAAAAAAAATTGTTAGCTGCCACTTTCATCAATTAAAAATATTTTTCAAAACTGTCTGTTCAGAAAGAAAGGGAGTGAATTCATGCCCAACGCCGATAGCGCGAAGTGTTCGCGCTCCTCGATTTCAAATAGCACCAACAACGGCATACACAGTGCGCATCGGCAACAATCAGCGATGAAAGAGCATACAAGGCGAAACTAGTCATCATCATCATCACATCATCATCATTATCATCAACATCATGCACGCCTAGAAGGAGCTACGCTGTGCCAGAACATTCCACGTCCGTCTGGAACATCAAGCGTGGAGATATAAATATGCTCGCATTGCGCGTGTGGCTTCAGTTATATTTGTACCCCGCGTAACGTACTCAAGTGTAGTGATGTTTAATAAGTTTGTAACAAGTAAAGCATAGTGGAATAAAGTGAGCGTTTCGTTAAACAGTAACTCGCCAGTGTTTGCCTTTTTGTCCGAAAAAGACGTTTTTCGTACACTGTCTTAGCATCGTTTCACGGTCTTTGGATAGCGCATCTTTTGGTTATATAAGATGGTTGATAGCTTCATTTTCAAGCATATTTTAAGCCTTTTTTTCATGAAAAAGTGATATTTTTCTGAGTTTTCTACTGCAGCTAGTTGCAAATATTAGCCGATGATTTTTTAAATACTTTTACAAAAAAAAAATCACAAAAGGGCTAACCTAATGACAACTTACACCAAAAATAGATCTTTTCTTGTACATCATTTCTTCTGAAGACGTCAAAACTCTAGCACTGATGGTTTTCGAGTTATCGATTTATGTCGTGAAATTTGACGAATCCGACCATTGTGCAGCGTAAGCAGCTGAGTATCTGATTATTGAAATGTTTCATACACAATCATACGCAGCAACCTACGCTGTTAAGTGAATACTCTTATTATACTTGTTTTGAGTGCTTTTTTGGCAGCTTGCTGTGAGTTCAAAAAATAATGTTTCAAATTTTGGCGAAAAATAAATGCAAGTTCGTCCGAAAGTTCTAACATTCCGCAGCAAATTTAGTCAAGATTGAGACACCTAACTCACAACAAGTACTCAAAACAAAAAATAGTAATTCATTCATTTCTTGAAAATAGTTAAACTGATCAATGTTACTCCGGCGATCGAAGTTCCTACGGATTACGGTACTTACACTATGCCCAGGGTGTCGAGAAAGTATCCAACCCGAAAACATCCTAGACAGGATCGAGAATCGAACTCGCCATCTCCGGATTGGCAATTCTACGCCTTTGCTCGCAAGGCTACTGGAGACCTTCACTGAGGAAAATAGACATGACATTCACAATCATTCATTTTTCATTTATTTAGTTTACATCTAAACAGATAAAACTGAATCAACAATTTGACGCCAAAATCAAATGGCTTATGAAAATTTGCCACAAGGAATCGGTATGGATTTCAATACTTTGCCTTACAAACAATAACAAACCATATTTTCACTAATAAAAAGAAAAGTACGGCAGACTGGTCTCAAAACACATCGGGGTCGGGAGTCGGGAGGCAGGTACATTCAAGAAAAAAAAAAAGTCTATTCGATTCATGTGTCAACCCACATGGATTTTTGCAATGGGGTTTAACTCATGTGTATCATAAGTATGTGTGAAACTTATAAATTATTGCCAATATGCGTTTCTATAAAAGGGAACCTTGGGCCAACAACCTACTGTTCCCGAAACATCAATTTGTTCGAGAATCCGATAATGAAAGAATACGGACTGATTTTACGGCGACGACTCTTAGCGCGAAACAACGGACACGAATAGGAACATGGAACGTTTTAACCCTAGCCCAGCAGGGTAAATTGGCACAACTTGCCAATGAGGCACGCCGCATGAAGCTTGAGATCCTGGGACTGAGTGAAGTCCGTTGGCCAAACTTTGGAGAACACAGAACGCCGTCGGGACAAGTTCTGCTATACTCTGGTTTACGAGGTGAACACGCTCCCCGGCAACGCGGAGTTGGCTTCCTACTAAGCGCTCAGGCACACTCTGCGCTTATGAAGTGGGAACCTATGAGTGAAAGGATAATCGTTGCCAGATTTAGAACACGGGTCCGAAGCCTTACTATAATCCAATGTTATGCGCCAACCGATGCTGCCGATCTGCAAGACAAAGAGAACTTTTACAGTCAACTCAATGCCGTCGTAGATAGAATTCCGAAGGGTGATATCAAGATCTGTTTGGGCGACTTCAATGCGAAGATCGGATCCGACAACTCGAACCATGAGCGCATTATGGGACGCCATGGTCTCGGAGAAATGAGCGAAAACGGAGAGCTGTTCGCAGAATTTTGTGGTAATAATGACATGGTGATCGGGGATCGCTCTTCCCTCATCGACCGGTTCACAAGGTCACGTGGGTCTCCCGTGACGGCTTTACAGAAAATCAAATCGACCACATCTGCATCAGCCGAAAATGGAAACGGAGCCTTCTTGATGTACGGAATAAACGTAGTGCCGATATCGCGTCTGATCATCACCTCCTCATTGGCGAAATACGCCTGCGCATTGCGCGGATTCGTCGGCAGGAGGAAAGAGTTGGACGACGATTCAACACACGCCGACTGGAAGATGCCACGGTGAAACGGTCCTTCGTTGAAGAATTGGAGACGCGTGCTGCAGATATTCCGGAAGGTGGCAGCGTGGAAGACCAATGGACCGCCATCAAGAATGCCTTCATCGCCACCAGCGAGAACAATCTGGGCGAACTACGCACCCAGAGAAAACAATGGATCACCGATGAGACCTGGAGGAAGATAGAGGAGCGAAGAGAAGCCAAAGCCGCGATAAAGCGATCAAAAACCAGAGGAGCCAAAGTTCTAGCCCGCCAACGATACGCGGCTCTTGAGAAGGAAGTAAAACGCTCATGTCGACGGGACAAGCGAGCGTGGGCAGACTCTCTGGCCGACGAAGGAGAGAGAGCCGCCGCAACCGGGGACATTCGCCTCCTCTACGATATCTCACGACGCTTAAGCGGGGCGAAGATGAATGCAACGATGCCTGAGAAAGACGCGAATGATCAGTTATTGACCGACCCAACTGACCAGCTGAAACGCTGGTTCGAGCACTTCGAACAACTTTTTCAAGTGCCAGCCAGGCCATCACCACCTCGGCATGATCTGCCTAGGGTCCGACGTATAACACGCGTCAATACCGAAGCTCCATCACTGCTAGAGATTCAAACAGCCATCCAAAGCATGAAATCGAATAAAGCCCCAGGGGTCGACCGCATATCAGCCGAGATGCTCAAAGCTGACCCCATGACATCCGCTCAACTACTGCATCGTTTATTTCATAATATCTGGGACACCGCAACTTTCCCGGTCGACTGGATGCAAGGTATCTTAGTGAAGGTGCCCAAAAAGGGTGACCTGACTGTATGCGATAACTGGCGAGGCATTATGTTGCTGTGTACCGTTCTCAAAGTTCTGTGCAAAATTATCCTAGCCCGGATTCAGGAGAAGATCGATGCGACTCTCCGGCGACAGCAAGCCGGATTCCGTGCCGGAAGATCCTGTGTGGACCATATTGTCACGCTCCGCATCATTCTGGAGCAGGTCAACGAATTCCAAGAGTCCCTTTACTTGGTATTCATTGACTACGAAAAAGCTTTCGACCGTCTCAATCACGAGAATATGTGGGGCGCCCTGAGACGCAAGGGAGTTCCTGAGAAAATCATCGGCCTCATCGAAGCACAGTACGAGGCCTTTTCGTGTAGAGTGCTGCACAATGGGGTCCTGTCCGACCCTATCCGGGTTGTAGCTGGTGTGAGGCAAGGATGTATTCTATCACCGTTACTGTTCCTCATCGTAATCGATGAGATTCTGGTAGATGCGATTGACCGTGAACCAAACCGCGGGCTGTTATGGCAGCCTATAACCATGGAGCACCTAAACGACTTCGAATTGGCTGATGACGTTGCACTCCTCGCGCAACGGCGCTCTGATATGCAGAGTAAGCTCAACGACCTTGTCGAGCGCTCCTCTTCGGCAGGTTTAGTCATCAACGTCAACAAAACCAAATCGTTGGATGTAAACACGGTGACTCCTTCCAGTTTCACAGTAGCCGGGCAACCAGTGGAGAATGTTGAAAGCTTCCAATATCTTGGTAGCCAAATGGCGTCAGACGGCGGTACCAAGATCGACATAGGCGCACGGATCAAGAAAGCAAGGGCTGCCTTTGCGAGTTTAAGAAATATCTGGAAAAACAGGCAGATAAGTGAACGCACCAAAATACGAATTTTCAACTCTAACGTGAAGTCTGTGCTGTTATACGCTAGCGAAACATGGTGTGTATCAGTGGAGAACACTCAACGGCTGCAGGTGTTCATTAACAGATGCCTGCGGTATATAATTCGGGCCTGGTGGCCTCACAACTGGATCTCAAACAACGAGCTCCATCGTCGTTGTCACCAGAGGCCGATAGCAACAGAAATTCGGGATCGGAAGTGGGGCTGGGTCGGCCACACTCTACGTAGGGGCGGAAACGAAATCTGTAAACAAGCATTAAACTGGAACCCAGCGGGACATCGCAGCAGAGGCAGACCCAGAGGCTCATGGCGGCGAAGCCTCAATAAAGAAATAAAAGAAGTCGACCGAAATCTAACCTGGCAACAGGTTAAAGCGATAGCCGGGCAACGCTCAGGATGGAGATCTTTCAAGTCGGCCCTTTGCACCACCGGAGGTGTACAGGATCCGTAAGTAAGTAAGTAAGTTTCTATAAAATACATAGTTTAAATATCAAAATGAAATCTATAAAGTCGACACATACTTTTGAAAAGGTCAGTTCAAGGTCATTCAGTAGGGGGAATGACGGCTTTGGAAGGTTTTGTTCTATTATTGTCAGGGGGGTTTTTTATGACTGATTATGCTCAAAATTGGCCACAACATTCTTTGTATATCAAAGAATGTTGTGGCCAAATTTCATAAAATTTGGTCGACAAAAACCTCCCTGACAATAATAGAACAAAACCTGCCAAAGCCGTCTTTTCCTCTATATGCGTAAGGAAAATAATTCTTATCGCTGGATTTTCGTGTTTATTCTTGTTAGTCTTGATTGAAAATATATTCTTTTGAATGCAACCATGAATTAAAAGGCGATGAAAATTGTTCATAAATTTGTTCGAGAAACTTATTCACAAGTCATCAATTATATTCATGAGTTCACAAATGGATTTTTGCAATGGGGTTAGCGAAATGGATTCCATATTTTCATATATTCCATGCGCCCACATGCATTGCATGAGTGTTCACACATACTATCCATCCCAACAAACATTCACTAGTTTAACTAGCATCAGTGTGATGATTCAGTTCAGCACTGTGTTGAATTATGTCTGTACTATTTCTTATCGCAACTTCTGTTCAGGCATTGTTCACACAATTTTGGAGAAGTTATACAGCTACAACATCTCATTTTGAAAAACAACTTTATTACCTAATTCGTTAAACCTTTAATAAGCATTTTACTTAGCCTTAATTCAGCTACATGTAAATTCTTCGAAAATAATAACGTAATAATAATTGAGAGTAACATCATCAAGATCTCCATTGAACGTATTGCAATTGCTATTTTCATATAATCACTTTAAAATTTTCCTAAATCGGGAAAATTTTCCTAAACAACAGAAATTCGGGATCGAAGTGGGGCTGGGTCGGCCACACTCTACGTAGGGGCGGAAACGAAATCTGTAAGCAAGCATTAGACTGGAACCCAGCGGGACATCGCAGCAGAGGCAGACCCAGAGGCTCATGGCGGAGAAGCCTCAATAAAGAAATAAAAGAAGTCGACCGAAATCTAACCTGGCAACAGGTTAAAGCGATAGCCGGGCATCGCTCAGGATGGAGATCTTTCAAGTCGGCCCTTTGCACCACCGGAGGTGTACAGGATCCATAAGTAAGTAAGTAAGGTCTCGAACTGCTGACATTTGATCATCCGCCGGTAACGTTGCCATCCGCGCCATCCTTGATTTGTAAGTTATGGCTTACTCAATGTAAAACATAAATAATCGTATGGCTGAATACGAATCATAATTGGACTCTTAATCAACAAGTCAATCTGTCGAACTACAGTAGGTAATAACTGTACAAGATTTTTATTTCAACCATTGTTCAGCCAGTAATAACCATTCAACACTGGGAAAAAATATAAAAAAATAATGGCAAAACGATAAAATAAAATTCGTCTTCAATGATGGGGTTTATTAAAATTTAACGAATTTATGTTCGACCTTGCTCTGAATCTCTGAATAACCGGTTGCGATATGATTGTGCCATCAATTCCACACATGCAGCGAGAAAATAACTACACATATCGACATCTATTTACATATAGAAAAACAACTAGTACATAGGAAATCTGTAACAGACATGCATATCTCGCGCTTAGTTTCATAGGGGCGTAACTGTATTGATCGATTTCTCTTAAACGATTTTATAGTTTGTTCATAACTCAATTGTTTCAAAGGCTACAACCGTGATTACTGATTCTGGTGCAAGATACAATCATCCTTTATCACACCAAGCCATTAAATCATCGACAAACTAGCGCAATTCGGTACAACAATTAAAAGAAAACATCGACGAAAAGAAATCGATCAATACAGTTACGCCCCTATGAAACTAAGTGCGAGATATGGTCGATTTTTTATGAATTTGTTTGTGTTCATTTCATTACAACTTTAAACAACTGCATGAATTTTCTTCTTTGCTCCAGCAATTTTGTTCGTTATAATCTCCGACAGCTTTGTACCTAGATCAGAAATTAATTATGTATCACGAAACAATTATATATTGCCCCACGAATATAAAAAGCCTGAGTGTTCTTGACAATGAATTCAACAATGTCTTGAAAATGAATTATTATTTTCCTATCCAAATATCATCAATTCAAACCATGGCGATTTTTTTTTCAAAGTAAAAAAAAATAAACTATTATAATGTTTTCTTCCACTGTGCGATAGATCCGGCAAAGGTGAAATCCAATGGTTAAGAAGGACAACGGTTGAGAAGGATGTCTAATGCTTGCTTATTAATCTATACTATTCAAACTCAATTCGAACACTATTTTAGAGCATTACATCATAGTCGAACAGAGAATGTTGAAAATCATTAGTTCAGCACATTGATAAACTTCCCCAATGTGTTGAAATGTGATAAAACTAAAACGTTAGTTCGACCTCAAATAAAGGTTGTAAACAAATAAATAGGCCAAGGCAAATATTAGTTGGATCAAATGCTGAGATGAAATCTGTCTAGCGAATTATTCAGTACATGGATTTTTGCCATAAAGTATGTGTCGATTTTCCTGAGTGTACGGTTCTCAAGTACCCTCCGCAACTGTCATTTATTGCTTGGAAAGCAGCGGCGTGCTATTCGACGGCTGAACCAACAGGTAGTTTTGCGATGTACATTGAATGCCGAGCCGGAAGTTCAGCTGATGAATCTGATGGGCTTTCTGCACCTGCAATTAAAGTTTTCCATTCTGACAGTATTTTTTTATGATTTTAGGTTTAAAATACTTACCAATCATGCTACCAATTCAAACAAAAAAGGAATCCAAACGACACGTAAATTATCTGGATCAGCCTCAGAAAATATTATTTTTACGAAACGCCATTTTTCCCGACTTGTTATCAACTTGATGAGCATATTTGCTAGTCGTCAAGATTAGAAATACTAGAATAAGAGATCGGCGAAGACGCCATCTTGTTTCCAATCGAACCGTCAAAAGCGGTTCCATTTCGACTTGTTTACTTTATGCATCCATAAGAAGCAAGCAAAAAGTACAAGTGCTGCCAGTATTTTTTTCACGATTTCATGCATTTTCATACACTCACAAAAAACTCCGCATTATATTCATGAGTTTACACATGGATTTTTGCAATGGGGGTAGCGAAATGGAATCCATATTTTCGACACATATATTCCATGCGTACACATGCATTGCATGTATGTTCACACATACTTTCCATGTGGGTCATAGTATCCATGTGTGAATTTGTATGCAAATAAGTATGTGCCGACGCATGATATGCATATTTCAAAATACATGGATTTTTGCCATAAAGTATGTGTCGATTTTCCTGAGTGTACGTTGCCATTTCGAAAGTTTTTAAACGTAACTGCGAATATGAAGCACTGTTGTTTGAATAATCAGTCAAGTTTCATAAGGCGCAAATAAATTCAGTTCGCTGAGTGTATAAGAAGAGTGCCACCAAGTGTCAACATCGGAACCGGACCATCTGTCATACAAATTTGCGTTTAAAACAAGCAGAAGACATGTCAAATACGGCACACGGCGGCACTGTTCTTAAACATAAACTTATAAAAAAACTCCGCATTATATTCATGAGTTTACACATGGATTTTTGCAATGGGGGTAGCGAAATAAATTCCATATTTTCGACACATATATTCCATGCGCCCGCATTATATGAGTATTATCCATGTGGGTCATAGTATCCATGTGTGAATTTGTGTGCGATTAAGTATGTGCCGACACATGATATGCATATTTCAAAATACATGGATTTTTGCCATAAAGTATGTGTCGATTTTCCTGAGTGATAGGACTCTAATGGGCCAAACACAATTGATACGTTTGCGTGCGTTTTGACAGTTTTCCCATGGGAAAACTGTCAAAACGCACGCAAACGTACCAATTGTGTTTGACCCATAAGTTTGACAACATTTTTACACTCAGGAAAATCGACACATACTTTATGGCAAAAATCCATGTATTTTGAAATATGCATATCATGCGTCGGCACATACTTAATTGCATATAAATTCACACATGGATATTATGACCCACATGGATAGTATGTGTGAACACTCATGTAATGCATGAGTTACTCATGTATATAATGCGGAGTTTTTTGTGAGTGTAGGAACGCGTCGAAAAATTCTTGATTTGATTTTATTGAAACGCAGAAACGTACGTCGACCAAAGGTTCGGGGTCGCTCCTCCGCGTTAGAAAAGTATTTTATCCCAACTCATCAATTTTTCAATTCAGTTCTTAAAGGTACAAAATAGTAGTCTTGTAGAATGTGTGTAGTTGAACTCGTATTGATCTTCCTAAGTATGATTTCTTTTACTCTTCTATATATTTAAAACGCACATGATATTCATATAATTTCGTTTACTGTCACTTTTTACATTATTTACAATCGTTTTTTGGTTATTCGGTTGTTATCCTACGGTTTAGACAATAAATTAAAAAGACATAATTAGACAATAAATAAATAAATAAATAAATAAATAGATAAATAAATAAATTATACAGCATTTTCATTATTAGAAGTCGAGTCGCATCTAATCTTCATTATGTTCATCCTTTCCAATCAATGTCGACAATAAATCCTAATAAGGAATAAAGTAATTTCGATTTTCAATTTAATTTTCAACCGTATAGAAAAAAAAAATTGATGAATGTAATAGGTACATTAAATCGCCGGTTTTGTATAATCCAAGTGAAAAACTTTAACATTTTTTGTCAACATTTAAAATATTGTAAATCCTTGAAAATGTTTTGCAAAAGTATTTTATCAATTGATTTATCCAAGACATATTAAAATGATCTATACTTATGGACTTCGTGAACTATTAGGAAGCTTTTAGAATGGTCTGTTAGAGGAATAACAGACGTTCGCCATATTTAATATGTTCAGATCTAATAAATTAAAATTATAACTTTTGCAATATTGCACGAAACCGACAAAGACTTATAGACTCGTTACGAGCCGTACGATAGCGGAATCGACATCATCATGTTTAGATTTTAAGATTGAAAGATTTCAGGCCTTGGCTTCCTGCTGTTTTAAAGAATGCTTGAAATTTCGGCCGACGCAAATCAAGTTCAGTTCACTACTGGTTATTCTGAAGTGCCTCTTTACAACTGTTCACAGACAAAATGCTTCCCGCTTCCCATTCTCTTTCTTCTTTCATTATCTTTCTCAAAGCATGAATGGTTAATTATTGGTTTTTCACATCTTTAAACGAAACAAAATAGAAAACGATCTTCGAGAACAAGTTGCTTTCATTTATGAACGGTTTCACTTTAAATTTTTTTGTGCTCAATGGTTACTTTCGTTATGGTGTTTCTCTTGCAGGAATTCGCCATCAGTCAAAAACTTTCGGCTTAAAGGTAAAAATGTGGCATTTAAGCAAAAGAGCACATAAGAAGTTTTCCTTATGTGGGTCGAGACTTTTCACTTTCATTTGAATAGTGTAGCCATAACTGAACTCAATATGAATTGCAATGGATGTTAGGGATGGAACATTAGCGCCATCTGACAATATGGTATAATCAGCAGATGGCGATAATGTCATAATGGCGATATTCCAACTCGAAATGTACGGCTACATTGAAAAAAATCCAATCCAAGGGCAGAAGCGAATGGGCGTAAGTGGCATTTTAGAAAAATGGGGGCAATGTATTCTTCATTCGGAACATTCTGTCGATACAATCGTCTCCGACTGTTATGACAAATGTTATGATCAAGGATGTTAAGGTCACTCCTGACGGAATCCAAGTTTAAAAGTGCTCGCGTTTTCGGGGGCACACCACTCGATTCAGAGGCGGTGCACAACTGTAAGTTTTAGCTTTGCTGCGTGAAATAATAAAAATGACAGTTGTGCGTTGCTTCCGCATCGAGTGGTGTGAGCCCGAAAACGCGAGCACTTTTAAACTTGGATTCCGTCATGAGTGACCTTAACGATCATTCAGTAATTTGCGTTCGATCATTTAGTAGTTTGTCATTTACATATTCCAGAAGCTGAATTTCAAAATATGTTGTATGGTGCACTTCTAGTGCACTGGTGCACTAGTAACGGAGTTATAGCTATAGTTTCAGTAACTTAAACTAAATGATAACAAAATTCCAATCATTTAGTTTAAGTTACTGCAACTAGCGCTCTATCTCCGTTATTAGTTGAATTTTAATAACGAATCATTAGACAAAGTTGTAGAAAAACATTCGCACTAGAAGTGCACCATACAACATATTTTGAAATTCAGCTTCTGGAATGTGTTATTGAAAAACTACTAAATGATCGAACGCAATTTACTGAATGATCGTTAACATCCTTGGTTATGATAAATAAAAAAAATAATGCAAATGAAGCCGATTACCTCAATAGAAAATTTTTGTCACATACACTACTTAGCTACAGACCCCCGGCTAATAGAGACTTTACTTGTTGAGACATGTTTGTCTATTTTTCATACCTATTAACTTATTCTATAAAACTATATTTTATACTCGACTGCTCGTTTAACAGCATGATATAACACTTAAAGTTACACAGGTTTAAAACAATTTCTGCTGAGTTTCCGTTTGACGTAAATTGCTTTCGCTGATCTCTCAGATGTGCTACGATTATTCACTTAATGCTAATTATTTCATTACTTCTACATCGTTCGTACTGCGCCGTTGCTTGCCCATTTTGGTTGCCGTAATCGTTGTTGTCACTCTCCTACACGTGTTCATCAATTCGAACCATGAAAGAACATTATCGGGTACTTACTTGTAGGGCACTGACCTTGTTAAGGGACAATCACAAAAATGCATTTCATTTTCTTTTTCGACCACATCAATACGTTAAAATCTGAAAGAAAGAAATATAAAGTATAAATAAATAAGTGAAATCCATGGATCCAGAATTTAAAAAAAAAACACCACAAATCAATTAAACTTAAACTTCGATAATTCGATACAATGTGAAAATAATCTAGGCCAGAGCGTAGCGTAGCCAACAACAGACATTGCAAGCGCTTCTCTCAACAGTACTAATAACTGTCTTGATCATCATGCGTCAGCGAGAAAAGAATCTTTTTTGTTCTCAAGATATCTGTCTTCTGTTTTCTTGTCGCAAAAGAGTTATTAACATTACAAGTTCAGCTAAATATCGTTTGTTTTATACATGAGGCTAGTTAAATGCATACATAACAATTCTATTTCCCTAGGGAACTGATGAAATTGGCAGCCGCACGCATTTCAGTCCGGAATGGGGTCCCAAATACACAGAGGTCCCAATTGAGATCATATCTAGTTAGTACAGTAAAATTTGTCATTGCTCGATACATCATATAAATCATATTTTGACACAAAAGAGTTGAACAAGCACCAGGCTATAAAAAGCGACGAACCCGTTTATGCGCTTCAGTAGATCGCTGTAACACCGAAACGACCTCCACCGGATCAATCGCTGAACGCTTTCTGGCGCCATATTTCGCCCGGTAAATCAATTAGTGCAAAACAAATTTCACCTCACTGTCGTAAATAAACTGCTGCGCGGTTTTGTCGTTCGACTTTTTCCAAACATTGATCACAAAGAAAGCAAACAATGACGCACTGGGTGAAGGCGGGAGCGATGGTTGACCGACGGTCAAACACGACCACGGGACCCATCATGATATCGTAAACACTGCTCGGATCCTACAGCTGGAGAGCTAATCGCCACGGTCCGGCCAGTGGTGGGCGAGAGCAGGTGTGTCCAATCAATTTGCGAATGAATTTTACTTTCTTGTTGCTTCATCTGTATGGCAAGTGGTTTGATTTCGTTTTCATTGTGTGTCTGCGTGTTGAGTAATATATGATCAGCAATCGATCTGCGTCCCAGAAAGAATGACGTTATCACTATTCATAATGTTGTTTTCTGTTTAAAGGTGCGCCCTGCTTTTTAATTAGCGTGTTGTGGCAGAAGTGAAAAACGAATATATATTATGTCAGCAAACGTAATCTTGATGTGTGCTACTATAATTAATTAACATCTTTAGTTTGCAGTATTTGCAGCTTTTCTTATGTCATCATGGGTTTGAGAGGCGTCCCATCCAACACCAATACTTGGGTTAGTGCGCTTTAACGAAAAGGGTAATTTAGGGCAATTTTTTTCTAAGCGGTATTACCCAAGAAATTTGATATGTTCCATTATTTGTTTTCATGATTTATAAGAGATAAATGACGAACCAAATTGAAACATATTTTTTCTGCCCCTATACAATCTTGAACGTCAAGGGACATGGTGAGATGGTTTTGAGATATCCTGGGTCATAAAAACCGGCCTTGAGTCCAGAACTTGCGATCTACAGCACCAGGAGTAAATTTCCCAGGTAACCATAAGCATTTAAAAAAATCCGTACATGCGACTACGACGCTGTCACAGTGCAAACATGTTTTATACTGGCTGATAGAGCCTGGTTTATATCGTTTTATATTGCCGAAAACGCAGGGCTAATAGTTATTTGGGGTTCCGTCACTCAAAGCACCAATATATCGGCACCAACATTTCCGAAGATCGAAACTGTGCCATTTAATGAAAGAAGAGGGTTCGCTGCCTCCATCAGTCGTGTTGGATTGCGTGGGTGGGCTAAAATTAGCCCACCAGCAACGTGAGAAGCTCTTGTTTACAAAAGCAGTTTCGCTCTTTTGAAATGTTGATGCCGATATATTGAACTGTAATAATCACATACATATAGCAACTTTATATTATTCTATATAGCAACTTTATAATATTCCTTAGCAACTGTAGTATAAAAGTATAGTTTGGATGAGCCAGAATATCCATAACTATCTTACGATGTCCGTAGCTTTCCAGGAGACCCAATGGATATAGTTAAATACGTATCAAAAGTTTGAGTAATGAAAACCCCACTGTTACAACTGATTGATTGATAGTTTGGATGACCCAGAACATCTAAACTATTTGGCGTTGTATGTTATACTTCCAGGGGATGTAATAGGTGTGGTAGGACACGTAGCAAAATTTTGTGTAAGGAAAAAAGCTACTGTCAATAGTTGATCGCAAGTCATGAACTCAAGAACATTTTGGACTACTCAGACTATCCCAGAAAAATCTAGCTGTATGTTTTATCTTCCAATAGATGTCATGAACAAACAAGTTTCACAAGTTTCGAGACATTGAGAGACAAGAAACGCTACTTTGAAAGCTTAAGATCGTAGATACTATTCTAAAAGACAGTTTGAATGACCTAGAATATTCCAAAACTGTTCCTATTAACCTTCCAGGAAATGTAATACTCATGTTTGCATACATACAAAAAGTTTATGTGACGAAAAAGGCTTTTTGGTTGTAGTAGATCTGAAGTCCCGAACTCAAGCTAACCATTTTACAATGTCTTTTGGTCTTGCAGGAGATGTAATGCCCATTGTTGGATACATATCGAAACTTTGAGCAACAGAAGAAGCCTGCAAAGCAGCTGTAGTCCTGAAAAGTTTTGATGATGCAGAATATATAAAAACTATCTTACGATGTGTATTGACCATCCAGGAGCTGTACTGCACATACACCCGGTTCTTTTTTACACGGGTGGGTTTTAGCTGATTACGACCTTTAGCGTTGATGAAACTATGAGTTAACCCCATGAAAAAATTCACGAAAAATCAAAGACGATTCAGGTGGTATTTAAGAGGCTGTGGAAAATTAGGTTAACCGGGAAATTAAAGAATACCAACCGTGTAAAAAAAATATTGGGTGTAATTAAATACATTTAGAAACTTTGAGTGACAAAAGAGCTATTTCCGCAGCTGTAGATTTCAAGTCTCGAAATCAAGGAAAGTTTGGATGACTCAAAAATATCTTACGATGTCCGTAGGCTTCCCAGGAAGTGTGGAAAAGAGCTTCTAAGCAGTTGTAGATCTCATGTCCCGAACTAAAGGACAGTTTGGATTGCCCAGAATATCCTAAAACTATCATACGATATCCGTTTGCCTTCCGGAAGGTGTAATGGATGTAATTGAATGCACATTGAAGGTTTGAGTACTGAAAAACGATGTTCTCGCAGCTGTAAATTTCAAGTTCCGAACTCAAGGATAGATCAGATGACAAGAATATCCCAAAACGGTCTTACGATATCTGTTGACCTACCAGGAGATGTAATGAACATAAATGAATACATATCGGAGCATTAAGTACCGAAAAGAGCTTCAAAGCAGCTCTCGATCTGAAGTCCCGAACTCATGGACAGTTTGGATTGCCCAGAATACAGGGGTTAGGCGAAAAGGTTGAGATAGGCAAAATTTTCTGTATCAGCATAACTTTGCATAAAATAATCAGATTTTGATTCTGTCCCCAAACAAAACCCAAAGCCCTTGGCCAACAGAGATGATCCGGGTTTTCCGAGGATATATTAAAAAATGATAACAGATGGGAATCTAACTTCATGGCTTTGCGAGACGATGATTATAGACACATTTCCAGAATGATAGTGTTCATTGCCACCCTTATAGCAGGTTCCAGGGGTCTTCGAGGAGCGGCCGGTTTTGGAACCCGAAACATCTCCGGTGGCCAAGGGCCAATCTAAGGTTTTGGACGGGGCAGAATACTAGAAGAGTGTCCGCGTCCGATGATCCCGGTTTTATCAAAATCCATATATTCTAAGCAAAGTTATGCTGATTTGAATTTCCAGAAAATATTGCCTATATCAACCTTTTTGCCTAACCCCTGTGTATCTTAAAACTACCTTACAATATGACCACCCAAGAAATGTAATGGATATAATTGAATGCACATCGAAGCTTTGACTACTAAAAAGATCTTCTAAGCAGCTGTACATCTCAAATCAAAAACTCAAGAATGATTAGATAGCCCAGCATATCCCAAAACAACCTAGTGGTGTTTTAATCACCTTCTATAAGATGTAATGGACACGGTTGAATACTCAAATAAACTTTAAGTAACGAAAAAAAGCTTTTTCACAGCCTTAGATTTCAAGTCCTAAACTCAAGGATAGTTTGGATGGCCTAGCTCTATGAATACGTTTGAATAAATTATTTATTTTGAAACAGTACAATTCGCTGCCAATATACCTAATATTTTCTCTTTCCTAACTGCACCGTTTTCATGACGCTCTAGGTTGTAGTAGAGCCTTGATCGTCCATGTCTGATATTTTTCACTTATGGGGGAGTTAATTTCAAGTAATGTTGCTGAAGATACTGTTCATGCTTGATAGACTTGTTTAAAGAAGCAGTGATAAAAATATCCCCCCACAACACGAGGTATTATCGCTAGGCTGACCATACGTACAATATTTAACGGAACAGTCCCGTTGTTTGGACCTTTTTGTGCTGTCCCGTCGTAATCTGAAAAATCCTCAATTTGTCCCGTTTTTCCATTGATTCTATACATTAATCATACGTAGAAAATGTTTTTTACGTCCTTATTAGAGAGATTATCTCTCAACAAAGAAAGTGGGCGAAACCCATGAAAAAGTTTGAGATGATATGTTATTAGCGTTGCTTTAAAAAAAATGTTATCTATGCTGATTTGTATTTTCCATTGATCGACTTTTCTTAAGGTATTCAACAGGCTATGACAACAGGTGCTTCTCCGGGAGATTTTTCATACAGACAATATTTTTTTCTGTTTATTCCGGTGACATTAAAATTTGGCCAATTTCATCAGTGGATTGAACAGAATTAGTAACTTGGTAGGCAAGTAGGGGAAAATACCTATTCTTGGCAGTCTAAGACATTCGCCAAATTGAATGATAAAAATAATGAATAATTACACTAAAACACAGGTACAGTTTAACTGATATACATTTGTATGCTCTTTCTTTTATGATTGGTATTCACTAAATATAGCAGCTTTTACCACAAACTCAGTAAATTGAATATAAAGTAACAGGTCAACGTTTCTTCTATTGGCATAGCAATTTCTATTATCAGCAATGAGTTTGCTCCCTTTAGCAACTAGACATGGAAGTAGAAAACTGGTAATGTATTGGTGCCAAATGCTGGTTGTTTATATCCTCCAGTAGTAAAATTCATTCATATTAATCGGCCGCACGCTCATCTCGCTTCACTCAATTTTGGAACAAACTTTATTATTTATCAAAACTGGCTTAAAACAAAACATGAATTTTTAGCCTTGGCATCAATTTTATGTCATGTAGACAGATAGGCAAAAGCATTTAAACACATTGTAAAACAAATTTAACCCTTATGCGGCCAACAAAAAACAGACGTGAATGGCAGATAGGGTACTAGTGTATTCAGATATTGACATTTTCATAACTTTTACCATTTTCAACCTATTTGAATAATGTTGGCCATTTTGGAGAAGGGAACTTATATGCTTTTTGTCCGCTGCCAAGATTTACATCTTTTGTCTTTTGTAATGCCTTAGAGTCGTAAGCAAAAGTCTATCAACCAGTTTCAAATATACAACTTGCTCTTTGCGGTCCTTACGTGATATGTTTGTTTCATCAAAAAAAAATCATGGTGGTTGTGTACAAGACACGACCGCTCGACGTAAACTACGTAAAACCAAATCTATACACATAAGAATTAATTTTTGTCTGTCTGCCCTTATAGATTACACTGCCAAAAATATCTATATAAGATATATGTGTCGCCGTTATAAATTTTTTCAATAGCTCCACCCTAATGTTATCGATATAGAACCACACATAAATTAAATAATTGCTAATTCGAGACCACACATAAAGTTTATTTGGATATATACTTTATTAGTAGTTCGCGTGGAGAATGGTTATGTGTGCGCTGATATACATCATAAGTTAAATCTATGGATTTTTGCCAATAAATATGTGCGGATTTTTAGTAGTGTAGGAAACGGCATGAACATTTGTATGTAGAGGTTTTTGGGAACGATAAAGATTCTTATGATGGTATTAGACCCCTCCTCTTCTGGAGGGGGACTCCCATACAAATAAAGTACAAATTTCTGCTTTAATCGAAAATTAATCTAAAAAATAGAATCTAAATTTGCAAATTTCGAATACTTCTTTTAAATAATGTAAAAAATATATAATTAATAAATTTTAGGTGAAACGAAGCTCGTCGGTTCTGGTAGTATAGTATATTAACAATATATTCCACCTCGTAAGTCTTCATATGTTGAATAATGGGCAGCACTGTCCTATCCAGCCGCTGGAGCCACCCCATTCTTACACTACGTTTCACAGTTGAATAATAGATAATATCCTAAAAGTAGGCAATTATTTATGGTTGAAATGCGCTATGTAGGAACGGGAATGGTTATGATTTTTTTGATGAGCTTGGAAAGTATTGAAGTTGCAAAAGGAAAACGGTCCTGTCAGCTACATAAGGGTTAAAATACTACGGTGTTACTATCACTTTTGATATAATGCATGGTCTGCGTAAAAAATATGAAGCATTTGTATTTTAACACTTTTTTTTAAATAAATGCCATCGCCGGATATTTTGTTCGTATTTTTGCTAAAATCAACTCACATGGAATTGTGCGTGGTATCTCCTTAGCGTGTGTTTGATGTGCTCATAAACACATTCTCTCGCTCTATTCCGAAGTGTGCTGCTGTCAAAGAAAACGAACAGTGCCGATTTTATTTAGTGAAATAAAGAGCAAATATTGCTTAAATTTGCTTTTTGTGGTGATAATCAAGTGGTGATAAAGTGTAAAAAGTAGTTTACGTACTTAATTTGTCGTGTCATACGCAATTAAGAGGAGAAACAGGCGATTCAAAAAAGTAAGTAACAGTTTGCTTTTCGTGCGCTGCTTTCTTTGGCAATGCAATAATGGCAAGAATTTTGTAGGTGCAAATTTGTTTCGGTGATTAACACATCAAATCTTGCTACTTTTACACAAACAACTTATTCAAATGAAAGCTTAGACTTGAAATTGTGTGATTGAATCAAAATTATGTTCATAAATAGTGTATGTTTGCTGGAAAACGCAAATATTGTTGAGGGTGCCAACAACTGTCGCACCCTGCCAATGCCGTATTCTACCCTATTTCCTGAAAATCAGGTCACGCCTCAACGTCAATAAGATGAAGCGCAGGGACATTCTAATTTTCAGAGTAAATTCATTTTCGATTATTCTTTTTGAATCTTCCGAAGTATGTAGGTATTTTCTTCAAAAATCTGCTTTACCACATGCTGTTCAATCATTTGATTAGTTTTGAAACATTAAAAATCATTCAAAGTCTTTCTGGATAATTCTGAATATTTCGAAATCATCCACTATAAAAAAATGACAACATGAAAAAATATTTTATATTATTAAATCGAGTTCAGGCAGTTTCAATCCGATAGAAAATTCGGTCGGATTAAATGCTAGTTTTAAGAGCCCAACGTACTTTGAGGCTAGTTCACACATCAGGAGCTTGTCTGATTTATGGGTTTACGGTATGAAAAATTAGAATTTCGGCCCGATGTAAAATACAATCCGGCGGAAATCTCCCAGAGTCTGAGCTGAAAACCGGACTATAAATTGGCCAGAATTTTTTAACTTCTCGTGATGAAATTGCATGAGTCCCGCTTGGACAAGATACCCGAGGTGTGAGGCATCATTTAAATCAGTTTCGATCAAAAAAAAATGTGAATTGATTAGATTTGACATTTATTCTCAAACGCCAACCATATTTATGGAAATAATTGAAATTACATTTTATCAATGTTCTTTCCTTGTTGAGATTGTTATTATTTTTATCCGCATATATTTTCCCACTTATATTAATGAAAAAGGGATTTGACACGGAAAATCAATAATCCCACCCTATCTCTTCGCATTTGTCTTCTGACATTATTTCTTCAAAGTATTTTTTCTTAGCCTTCTAATGCCTTAGACGAATTTCGCGCCAACCCTTCTATGGAGCTGGCAGCACTATCTCAGAATCCAATGAAACTTGGAGGGCATAAAGATATGGTATTTCTAAGCCACTCCGCATACTTATTTTTTCACTAGGATAGAATGTGACAACTCAATTGAGACTGCCTTGCTGCTTTTTAGTCGGTAGCTCTGACGAGGTGGTCGCCAGTGCAGCCAAATTAATTTGGTACAAAATCTTCCAAATATCATGTATCAAAACTTGATGTTTTTCTTTCCGTTCCATCCATTATTTATGTAAGAGAAGCGAAAGACTAACAGAGAGAAGTTTTCGCTAATGAAAATATGACTTTGAGATCAAAAATGACAAAAAGGTGAATGATAATGCTTAAACTTTTGTCTGTGCTCTGGGGTCAATATGACCCCAGGCCACTTTGAGTAGCTGCCATTTTTTTAGTTTTCAACCGATTCTCCTAATTTTTGGTAGTTTGGTAAAATTTGCCGAGATCTGTCTCCTAGGTGCAAATACGCTTAAAAAATCTTGAAAATATGCGCTACAGCGTACTTTTTTCAAAAAACTTACGTTGTCTGTGCTCTGGGGTCAAATTGACCCCAAATTGAAATTGCTATAACTTTTTTAATGCTCGGCCAATTTTGGATTTTTGGGGCTGTTTCGAAATATAATTTAATCATCTTTCAGGTCGTTACTAAAGATTGACTATAGGTGGGCGGGTACATCGCGGGGAGGGGTTTTCGTAAAAAAGGGTGCAAAAACAGTGATTTTTCATGCTTATTTTACTTATATCTGAAAATCCTACCCATTTTGAACTGCACCTTTTCAAAAGCGTTATGCAGGAAGGCGTGTGCTTTGACATGAGGCATTGATTAGTTTAGAGCTTGATCGCTAGGTGGCGGTATATTTGAATTCATTATTTTAGACTACTCAAGTAATTCCGATATATGGAATTTTCCTCATTGTAAATATTCTTATCGCACAAATTTGAAAAAGAAGTTCGTCTGGTGGGAAGGGACTGTCATGTGAAGGAATAAATAATTAGGAAATTTACAAATAGGCGGCGCTAGTGTACTTGCAATACTCTTGCATATATAAAATATTGCTTTAGCTTGAGATCCCTCATACCTACACCCAAGTTGTATTCGGCAACATTGTTCAGGATGTCTAGCACTACAAAGCGGTGCTCAATATAATGAGCACTTCTTCCATTTTTTTAATTTGTGCGATAAGAATATTTACACTGAGGAGAATTCTATTCATCGGAATTTCTTGAGTAGTCTAAAATAATGAATTCAAATATACCACCAGTGGCGTAGCCACGGGGGTGGTTTTGGACATAAGCTCCTCCCCCCCAGAGACAAAATTTTTAGAAGGATTTTTTTTTTCGAAAAAAAAAATGTTCTGAAAACCACCCCCAGACCAATTTTCTGGCTACGCCACTGTATACCACCATCTTGCGGCCGAGTTCTAAGCTTATCAAAGCCTCATGCCAAAGCACATGCCTTCCTGCAGAACCTTTTTAAAAAAGGTGCAGTTCAAAATGAGTCGGGCATAAGTAAAATAATCATGAAAAATCACTGTTTTTGTACCCTTGTACCCGCGATGTACCCGCCCACCTATAGTCAAGATTTTGCTACGATCTGAAAGATGATTAAATTATCTTTCGAAACAGCCCCAAAAATCCAAAATCGGCCCAACAATAAAAAAGTTATAGCAATTTCAATTTGGGGTCAATTTGACCCCAGAGCACAGACAACGTAAGTTTTTGTGAGCACAGACAGAAGGTTAATATCAACAGTTTTAAACCTTAACAAGCCTTAAGATAAATTTATATGCCGTTTGCAGTTCAATATAAATTAATTTTGTGCCAAAAAACTGGAACTCAAACATTTACGTGCACATTCACAAACATTTGCTTAATACCAACCATCAACACGGCCAAGATAACAATTTGCTGTCCTACGAAAAACGCGCCGCCGCTAATCGGAGTTATGGGTTGTCATTTTCAATTTCAACCAATCAGCAATCGGTATGATTGTGACAGAAAATCGGTACGATTTTTAATGACTACTTGGCACATCCTATCCTAGGTTTTTCGAAAATTGTCAAGAGTAACATTTGATGAGGGCCTAATTTTTTTTTCATTGATTTTTTTAAAATTAGGCCCTTAGGTTACTCTTGACAATTTTTGAAAAACTAAGTATGCAGAGTGGCTTAGAAATACCATATCTTTATGCCCACCAAGTTTCATTCGATTCTGAGATGGTGCTGCCAACCGCTGGTCGAGTTGGCGCGAAATTCGTCCTTGGGCAGGGTGCTTTGACTCCTGTTTGTTATTTTTAATTGTTCAGAATTGAAAAAGTTTTTGATATTGGTCAATAATAAAATCCTTAATGCTTATCTAAGAGTAGATTAAAATAAAATTTCACAATTCCCCATTTTTTTAATATGGAAAGTTGCGTAGTTTTCTGTTCCTTCGTCCGCATCCCGTTGAAGAGTGAAATATTTATAGTCTAGTATATTTTCACAACTATTTCACAATAGAAGGTTATAATATTTCTATGTTTTGTACACGGAAAATGAAAAATAAGCCCATAAATTTTGAAATTTTCACAGCTCTTGAATTTTATCCCAGGCTTTTTTTTACATGTCTCGTTTTGCAAGCGAATTTGTCCCGTTTTTTCACCAAAATAATCTGGCCAGCCTTATCGTTGAATTATTATTTAGGTTGCGTGATGAGCCAACGTTACATCCCAGGCTAACATTACCTCCCGTTACCCTATAATGAGACAATATTTTATTAGTTCCGTCATCGGAGTCAATTGATTGCCCGGCCTTGCTCTCTCAATTGAAGTTTGATATCACCTTTCGTCCACTTGGGTCAACATTTTTCATTTTCATGAGAGGTGCTCGCACAATTATGAGCAAAATAAGCCATTTAATAGTATGTATTACTTCACCGCATCTGGTTTTCATCTTTCATCTTTTCATACTCTATAATATTAAGTAACTAGTTGACCCGGCAGACGTTGTCCTGCATAGTAGGCGAAAATTTGCGTTGGGAACTGCCTATGCAAAATGCCCATACAAATCTGAACTTAAGTTTTTCATGATTTACTCAACCTTTAATTTTAACCTTTAACCTCGTAATTTTTACATGAGGATATATCATATAAACCCGTCGGAAACTGTAACGAACATATCTGCTGAAGGAATGAAGAAAATCCATCCAGCCGTTTTCGAGTTATGCGGATACGAACACAGACCATTTCATTTTTATTATATAGAAGATTTTATTAAAACATTATATCATTTGGAATTATTGTATTTTTTGTTGATATGAAGAGATGAGGAGGTTTTGCGCCCATTTGAGAAAGATTCAATGGTTCTAATCAAATGGACTTTTCCCTGCTCCGAAATGAAGAAATAAAAAACCCAGATTAATCCACTTAGCGGTGATGGAGCCTTTCTCGTTTGTATTAAAAATAGTATTTTGGTCATAACTTCTGAGCCCGATCTGGCCAATTTCCAATAGGAAACAATGGGACAGGAGTCTGCGTCTAATGCAACTTGTTGCGAGCAAATCGGTTAGGAATATTTGTAATATTTTTTTCATCATTATCATGCAAAAAAAAATCTTATCCGGAATTGGTGCTATAACTATCCCGTAATAAATAAGGCCGATACAAATATTTAGGAACTATTTTGTCTCCCCCCCCCTCGGATTTTTTAGCCAAAAAGGGGGCAACAAAATAAAATTCGGATAATTTTGAGGATTTTCAAAACATTCTTTAACAAATCCGAGGAGTTTTTAGATTTTTTTTATTTTAATATTTATTTTTTATTACCCCCCCTTCCATTAACTCTTCGGAGACCAGTAGGACAAAAAGTTAATTAAATATTTGTAACGGCCTAATCACCAATCAAGCGTTCTATACGAGTTTCGTGAGGAGCGAGTTAAAATAGCAACTTTTAAAGCTGCGCTCGGAACAGAAGCAAGAAAGATTTTCAACTTGTTGCCTTTGACAGAAGATGAAAGCAACACTGTGGCTTTATGTATGGAGTCGCTTACAAGGAATGACTTCTGGAGACTGTCTAGATTTAATAAGCGTATTGTCACGACGATATTGTTGATCACCAACTGCTACTATTGTGGAACGATCAGAGACAGGATCCATCACAGTTGCTTGCTTCCACTCTTTATCCTTAGGTTTCAACTTAACAAAAACAGGATCACCAATTTCCAGGGGTGGCAACGGTTTAACTTTTCGATCGTAGTACAGCTTTGCTTGTTGATGAATCCGCTTTATCTTCTCTTTTACTCCTTCTTCCACCTTCGGCACGTATTTCTCATCTGACATTGGCAATCCGAAACGGGTTCGCCGGTTGAACAACCGCTGCGCTGGAGAACTGTCGGTTTTATTCGGTGTATTTCGCCACTGCAGCAACAACTCCCAGAAATCTTGTTTCGACTCGTAGGCTTTCTTTAACAGCATCTTGGCTATTTTCACCGCTGACTCCGCTTTGCCGTTCGCTTGTTGGTGATATGGAGCTGAAACGGTATGCTTAAAATTCCACACCTTCGCAAAATTCTGGAACTCTTCACTGACAAACTGTACAGCACTGTCAGTAGACACGAATTGAGGCTCTCCAAATCTAGCAAAATTTCTTTTACAAACCCTGATGATTGCACTAGTTGTTATTGAGGTCATCTCATCAATGTCAAAATAATCAGAATAGTGATCAACGGTGATAAGATAGATTGTTCTTCTACCTCCTAGTTCTATCTCACACAGATCCATTATGTGTACTTAGCTCGTCCTTATATGGCCAATACACTTGTACGGCTTCTGGAACCTCGTTCTTTTTGGGCCATCCATCCACTATGTATTGAATTATGGTTTGCATCTCAGGATCTTGTTTGGACTCGTTCTTCAGCTGCTGTACACGTTCATCCGAAATAGGAATATACTCAATTGCGTTGACATGTTCCAGTTCGTATATGTCATATATGTCACGGCACGTGTTGTCATCGTCATTAATGGCTGCTCGGGATAACATGTCTGCAATTATTACCTCCTTTCCTGGTTTGAAACACAGTGTGACCTTGTAGCGTTGCAGTCCCAACAACATGCGTTGAAGCCTAAGTGGTGCTTGGGTCAGCGGCTTCTCGAAGATCTTAAGTAACGGAAGGTGATCTGTTTGGACAGTCACGGGCTTTCCAAGAATGTAGAGTTCAAACTTGCGACAGGCGAATAGGATGGCAAGCGTTTCTTTCTCGATTTGGGCGTATCTTCGCTCTGTCGAACTCAAGGTCTTTGATGCGTACACCACAGGCTGCCCTTCTTGTAAAAAAGAACTGCACCAAGTCCGACACTGCTGCTGTCACATTGTATTGTTACATCCTTTTGTGCATCATAATATCGAAGAACAGGTGCTGATGTTACCATATCCTTCAACTGTTGGAATGCACTTGCGTGTTGTTCGTTCCAACTCCAAGGTTCTGCTTTATTAGTCAGCCTGCGCAATGGATCAGCTACTGTTGCTAGAGAGGGCAAATACTTCGTCAGGTACGTGATCATTCCTAAAAACCTCAAGAGACTCTGTGCGTCCTCAGGAACACTCATGCCTAAAATACTCTTGATTTTATCAGGGTCCGCTTTCACTCCGGTAGATGTTAACACATGTCCGAAAAACTTTACATTTTCCTGACAAAGCTTGATTTTTTCCTTGTTGAGTTTCATATTGTGGGTCTTCATACGAATCAACAGCGCCTCCAGTTTGATGTTATGGTCCAACATTGCTTGCTCCATACTGTCACCACACCCGAAGATATTAATGCTGTCCAATGAGCAGCTCGAAGTAGCTTGAAGTTGTTCCTGTCACGCTCATGCCCGTTCGTTGACAAAAAGAACGAGCAGGACGGGAACAACTTCGAGCTACTTCGAGCTGCTCATTGACAGCACTAATGATGTCATCTGCTAGCGCTCGAACACCTTGTAATCCATGGATGATTTCATGCACCTTCCTTTGAAAAATTTCCGGCGCCGGAGAGATACCGAACGGCATCCGGAGCCATCTGTAGCGTCCAAAAGGCGTCCAGAAAGTCGTCAAGCGAGAGCTTTCATCGTCAAGTCTAATCTGCCAGAAACCGCATTTAGCATCTACAGTTGTGAACACTTTTGCCTTCGAGAGTACGGGAAGTAGCTCATCTACGGTTGGCATTTGGTAATGTGGACGCTTCAGTGCTTTGTTCAACGTCAATACATACACGAATCTTACTGTTACGCTTCACCAAGACTAGATTGCTGACCCAGTCTGTGTTCTGTTTTTCTTCAACTATTATTCCTTCTCGCTCCATTTCGGCTATTGTTTTGCGAAGCTGATCTCTTAGTGTCACTGCAATTCGGCGAGGCTGTTGAATGACGGGCTTTACACTGCTGTCAACTTCTAGATGAACACTACCATCCAGTTTACCTAGTCCGTCGAATACTTCCTGATATTTGTTGACAATTTGTTGTGCTGCTGCCGTATGTTCCTTGGTAATTGAAAAACACAACTGGATCAACTTTAACTGCAGACAGGTGTTCCTTGACAAAAGCGGCTGTTGTGCAAAATTGACGACATGGAATACTACATTGTAGATAACCTTCTTATGAACACATCTTATGATCACTCCTAAACCTAAGGATAAAGAATGGAAGCAAGCAACTGTTATGGATCCTGTCTCTGATCGTTCCACAATAGTAGCAGTTGGTGATCAACAATATCGTCGTGACAATACGCTTATTAAATCTAGACAGTCTCCAGAAGTCATTCCTTGTAAGCGACTCCATACATAAAGCCACAGTGTTGCTTTCATCTTCTGTCAAAGGCAACAAGTTGAAAATCTTTCTTGCTTCTGTTCCGAGCGCAGCTTTAAAAGTTGCTATTTTAACTCGCTCCTCACGAAACTCGAGTCCGGATGCAATTAGATAGATATCGAATGCATCGCGGAAGCTTTCCACGTTCTCTTGTATATTTCCAGTCAGCTTGAGAGGCTCCGGGAATGGAATGCTGCTATTGATGGCGGGTACTATAGCTGCTGCTGCGGATGATATCAGCGATTGCCGCGAATTTTCATTTTCGGCATTCGACATTGTAAAACACAAATTTACGTTCCGGTTCGTTCTGATACTATTTCGATCATATATCAGGCGACGTCTTTTATCGTGGGTCAAAAAATCACTCTGACACCATATTCGAAGCTCGTATAGAACGCTTGATTGGTGTAGTTGAACTGCTTTATTATTCGTAGCGAAGGTATATATAAGTGTAGTGATTACATTGTAAAGAGCAAAGTATATGCACACAGAGGTGTGCATATGTTATTTCTAACAATGTAGCACAAAATTACACAAACACACATACAGACATTGTAAACTTTGGAAATGGGGTGTTGCGGTGTGAACCGCGTGTATTTTATCCAACTGTCGCATTTTATACAGATTTCATCTATATTGATAATAGTAACCCAATACCCAATCTCAAGCATCGTACAATATGGAAATTGTACAGTTAGATCAAGCCGTGAAGGCGAGAAGTTCCAAAACCTAAAATTAGTGTTGGGTATATTAGTGAACAATTTACCCATGCAGAGGAAACGAAAAGTAAATTTCTCGTCAAAATTTCTCACAGCTTAGCTTCAATCAGTAATCGAAACTAATTCAAGCCTATACATGAAAGCCTCAGAAATAGGTCCAAGCATAAAGGGTCCAAGCTAGTTGAACAGAAATAAACCAGACGGATTAATTACGAACAAGAGTAAAAGTGATTCAGTTAATACCCCCACAATTACCGTAACTAATATCAGTGGTTTCAATTCAATAAGATCGATTGGGTTCGCCTGGGTGACTTGAAAAAAAAATGAGCTCAGTCCACGATGCGCTTCTTCAACACTGCGAAGTACGATTTCATGCGGCAATGAGATCACCGATTGAGAGAAACCAGCTCTTGAGGTAGGTCAGTGTGCGACCTACACGGTTCGACCGGGTGCGCGCTCGGTCGTTGGTCTTTAATAACCAGTTGTCGTGATTCATTCCTGCTGCACTCCAGGGGAAAAACGCGGCATGGGCGGCACTTCTCGTGGGGTAATTATCAATCGCCCTGTAGTCCACATAATGATGACTCAATTGTAATAGGTGTATAAGAACTGATAATGACGAATGCCGCTCTAATTACTCATCTTTCCATAAATGCACGAATGGGCGGTACAAAGAGATGAGAACTGAAAAATGGGTTCAAGTTTTGCAAAGTTCATTTGAGAAAATGGGGCTTGTAGAATGCTTTACAATAGTTACCGTTGAATTCCGTAGCTGTACAATACAAGACTTGAGGCAACGAGGCGGGAGTCATTTGAACCGTTGGGCTGGTTCTATGATTAGTTCCAGTCCGTTGCAAAAATAGTTCAACAAGTTTGAGAAATGTTTTAAGATTGTGCTAACAATGCCAATGCTCAAAGGATATGTTTCAGACTTCAACTGGAAATAGAACAATGTGTACGTTATTCCACTTTCATTCAACCTATGATTCGTGTAAACAATCAATTGTAGCCAGTTTTATACAATGAACACGATGAGCAGAGCTAATTTGCACGCACCTGAAAGGGCTTCTCACGCAAGTATATCCCAAGTAACAATTTCCATGCTTATTGAATTTATTCAATTCTTATAGTGGATTTAAAATAGCAATCACCAAAGCTAGCTGTTCAGTTTTATTGTCGTTCTTATTGTTATCTATAAACCTCTCATAAAGATTCTGAAAAAGCTTCAAACGTCAAATGCGTATTGATCTTATGAGCAGCTCTACGGTTGTGATGAAGAGCGTAATAAATCATGTTTCCAAAGCTCGAATAATGCCATAATTTTTTGTCCTAATGTGGTCAAATGAATAACCCCAATAAGAATATTTGCATTGCGAATAGTTTAAAACGATTTTGCCGCTGCTGCTGAAGCTGAACGGTTGTTTGTCTCTTGTGCTCCACTTCGGTCTCTGTTTATTTAAAACTAACGACTGCTAAATAAGTTTTAATAAACCGCATCATCACTTTTACCTTCATTCCGTTTGAGGATAAAAAAATACATAAGGTGAAGGAACTAAAAGATAGTTTAAATTCGCCGCAAACATCGTATCGAAATCAAGTAATCGCGAACCAATCACCATATTGGCTTTGAGATACAGAACAATGCAGTGCAATAAGTGTTGTGAAACTATCGACTTCAAGAGTGAAGCGCATACAATGTGTGAAGGGAACTGTGCGAAACGCTATCATTTCGCTTGTTTGGGATTTTCTGATGCGACAATATGTGCCCTGTCGTCGAAGAATATATTATGGATGTGTGACGAGTGCCTGCATGAGTTCTGTAGTTCTCGTGATGCGAAATACAATATCACACCGCAACGCCAGCCAACTCCTATCGAATCGGATGTTACTGACTTGAAGAAAAAAGTTGCGAGAATTCTCGAGACTCTTTTCCCAGATTCTCCCGAACATACACCATGCGACCAGTTGGACGAAGTCTTACACTCGACTCCTGCTACAACGTCAACTGATAGGACTCTGTTGAATGGAACGAAATCATACCGATCCAACGACACAAAATGTATTGATTCCGTCGCTTCCACTGGACAAACCACCGATGCCGACGAAAGGTTTTCACTCTTTCTAACGAACATTGAAGCTCATACTGCTGCAGACGATATGAATAAACTTGTACGTGAATGCCTTGGAATTGATAATTCGCATTTAATCGATGTTAGAAAATTAGTTCCGAAAAGGAAAATATTTGATGCAGATATCATTTCATTTAAAATTACAGTTAGTAAGAAATTTAAATTGTTAGCTCTAAGTCCCTCCACATGGCCGAAAGGAATTAAATTTAGGGAATTCTTGAATGAAAACATTGCTTGGAGGCCAAATATTTGGTAACTCATTCGATTTTATTTGCTTGATAATTCTGTAATTTATAGCTAGTTTAATATCTGAATTTGTGTTGCGATCTGATTGTGAATTTTGCTTTTGTTTGTAATGATCTGCTTGTGAATTTCGGCTCTGTGAGAATACATTTTAAGAATCTGTTTGATTGATAAGTGTTAGAGCTAAGGAACAGAAGATGGACATTTCGTAGTGAATTATAAATATGTGAGTGCGATTGTAAAGATTAAACTATAGATACACTGTTTTGTAATACTCTTAAATACCACCATCATTGGGACTTCTAATAGTCTGTTGATGAAGATAAAGTAAATAAATAAATAAATAAATAAATAAAACGGCTTGTAATAAGAACCGCATTTTTCTGATCGAAATTGATGGTGGCCATGTTGAAAAGGTACAGGCATTTTCAAGTCAGTGTTATTATCACTGGATCTCATGATTTGACGATGTTTTCAGCACGTAATCTACTTTTTTGGAAATTAATTTGCATTAAAAATATATTGAGGTGGAAAATCAACACAATCAGTGAAGATTTGCGATATTGCTTTTATAACTATTTTTATTTGATTGCCCAAAACTACACTATTTTGAGAGCGCTTGGTGATCAATCTAATTTTTTTATTAGCTTTCACCATAAAATCGAACGCGCACCTCATTTTAAGGAAAGTACAATGAACGACAATCCTGTAAAATACATTATTTTGTAACCCATCATCATTATCCTCAACAACCATTTATTTTGTTATTATTTTCGGCAAAGTTATTTCTCTTTTCCATTTTTGACAGCTACCACAGCGAAATTCCCTTTTCTGCGGGTAGTTTAAAAGGGGGTTTTTAATACTCTTATAATAGGTTTATAGCGGTTATCCAGGGAGGGCCACTTGGCCATATCTTATTCTTATAGTGGTCATCAAAAGGTTGTCGTGTTATAGTGAGTTTTATTGGTCGATCTTATCATTTAATCTTGAAAACCACTCCTAGAGCGGAATAAAACTTGAAATGTTACTTGGGATTTCATTCCAGGTATTTATAACCTATTTCTGCATTTAATCGCAGAATGATCATGAGATATCATTGGCCATGTACTTCTCTCTACATAGGTGCAACATAAAACAATAAACGCAACGATAAAATCATGTGTTTCATTCGAATTATCAATTGAGCAAAATCAAGCAATGAAATTATTGATTTGGGAACATGAATCTTGCCAAGATAATAATTGAAATTTCTTGTCATTTTATTATTTTGCAGAAGAAGTCAATTAATTCAATCAAATAAAGCCCCCAAATAGAAAATGGGTAAAACCAAGCTAATATAATAACCGATAAAATTTCAATCGCACTTTCTAACTCCAAAAATATCTAATACATTGTTGAAACATTTTGTGATCTTGTTCACTTTTTGCTGAATTGCTCCTTTTTGAGGAAATCGTCAAAGGAAGATTTAGGTGCGTAATGTATGCTGCAATCAGGGCGTATACATTCTTAATGAGAGGACAAAAAGGACTCAAAATAGGACAACGCTACTATCAAGAGAACGTTAATCCACTACAAACACGAGACCTGATTGTAGAGAATATAGCAAGTACATATGATGAAATTAAAAAAATGAAGCAAATAGAGACGGGTAATTTGCTCCAGTGCAACTAAAGATTTATGCATTAAAGCACTTCGATTGTATAAGTTTCATGGGTTTAATGTTTTCTTGAAGTATAGTTGAGTGTGCGTGGAACAGCCGAACTTTAACGAGTGAGAGTGTGAAAGTGTATGTCGTTTGATCACCGATTTGCGCGATGGTGAGAGTGTGATTGTATTTGTTTGAGAATATTCATATTACTTACACGATTCGATATGGTTTGTATGTGTGTAACAGAGAATGTGAAACGAACGGACTTGAGTGTTCAGCATAAAGCTTCAGGGAATAAAAGCACACTCAGAAATGGAGTTACGATCGAGAAGAATACCACACGTGTGATTGCCCGAGGAGGAAGCCCCTGGAGGACAGAGCAAGCGGTCAGTGCAGAAAGTGCAGAGGGAACTAGGAGAGGAGAAAAAGGCAAGATCAATCGATAAGTTGAGAAGGAGTTCTGTGGGGTTGGATGCATCAATCGCAAGTAACCGTCGCGATTCGATTGCATACGCCGCTCCAGGATCAACAGTGGAATTGCAACGGCAGCAATTGAAGGACGAACTAGCCAATCATATAGCCAAAGCAGTTACATAGTTCCGTGGGACAGACCCCATGCTACGACATCGGGTACCACAATTGCAGTGCTACTATCGGTTGACGAGTGCGGTAAGCATCTTTAAACAGGATATTTTATCACAGTACATGGAAACCAGGGAGAACCTTGAGGCGCTGCAGTTTATCGTATATTTGGCTGCAGTGGCTGCTATAAGGACGTTGGAATTGTGAACGCGTCCACAAGCTAAGATTGATGGACGCGCACACCCCAAGTACAAAAACCCGCCTGGAGGCGATGACTGCAGACCCGCGTCGCCATACTGTGATAAAAGATTGGTCGATCAAAACATAGTACAAGCAGGGGAATCGATCAACGATGCTATAGTTCAGAATATTACTGAAATTGTGAAACCAACAAAACTCCGTTATCTGACCGAGTTCATAACTGAGATCCCGACACCCATGTACAGCGGTTGGGTGCTCTTGCTAAACGATTGCGACGTTGCGTTGTGGGGAATGTTCGATAGGGAAGGAGCAAAACCGAATGTTCAACATCAACGAAAGGGAGTTCTACAACCACATCCAAAACGGGAATGTCACGCAGTTTTGGTTCAATTAGTGAAAGAACCCCGTCAGAAACAATGGCAATGGGGTGTGGATGGCAGAAGAAGAGCGATATTGTGGTGGAATTGGATATATGACCGCTATCATTGTGACCGTCTAAGCAACTCGGTATTCAAGGAATTGGGCTGCACCAGGACCCGATTTTGTGCATGATTCCTGGTATAAAAACTCAAAGGATTTACGGACGAGCAGTTACCAAAATTCATCACTAGCGGTGTCACTTATCTTCTTCCAAAGGATCGGAATACTTTGAACCCAGCCAAGTACAGACCAATAACGTCTCTTTCGTACAGCGAGGAGGGTGCAGACCTATTGCGACGTTAACAACTTGATGACCGAGGAACAAAGTTATCGACACAACACACGAGGATCCATAGATCATCATTGATGCAGTCGTTGTTGGGCAGGCCAGCCACAAGCAAAGAAACTTGAGTATGGCGTATATCGACTATAAGAAGTCGTACGACTTACTCGTACCGTCTTAAGGTCTGGTCACGTCATCAGGCTAATGCAGCACGCTATGGGAGTACATTCATACACATTATAAAGATAAGGTGTTACGGTGTTGCATTGAACCCTCTTAGCAGAGCATCACCTTCTTTATGGACAATTTGAAGCTGTTTTCTGTGGGTTATTGGGGGTGGGCTGGGCTGCACCAATTTTTGCAGCTTCTGATAAATGTGGATCCATACATCTACACCGGGGTAATAGTTTTCAATAGTTTCCGCGTCAACGAACAAGATGAGATTCGAAACATGGTTAAATGTGAAACGTTCAAGTTTTAGGTTGCCGCGGATAGATGATTCCCACACTCTGGTGCACTGCCGTGTGGTAACTACTAAACGCGTGTACTGGATCAATGCATAACGCATTACTCCTTGTAAAAAAGACCTTAATGTCCAAGCAACATTCTCCAACGAGATAACGATTTTTCGAGATATTGTAGGTACCAAAATATCGAATGTAGGGTTTGAGTAAGACTTCTAGTAGTGATCGATCACTGAAATTGAAGGGCGAATTTATTCTATACGAACATTTTTCCCATCTAACCTTACTGCCCGTATTCAAATTGCAAAAAATATTGTGGATTTACTTGACCAATGGATTCGAAGGTCGGTTCACTTGCCTATTTCAAACGTTCTCTTTTCCAGCAAGGTTTGCCAAACTCAATAAATGTTTGGTAGATTACCTTGTTTTTTACTCCTTGTCTATCAAAACAGATGTCAAAACATCGGAAAAAGAAAGAGAAGTCCGAGGGAAACAGCAAAAAGCACGTGTCAGACTTGTCAGTTTTGACAGATTTTACTATGAAAATGGGTGTGAAGGTGAAAACGGCGATTTCAACGACCGTTAAAGGAGCGACTATTTCGAACGGTCGGGTCCAATAGGGAAATCCACGTACAATATATAATCTTCAACAAGTGTCGTTCAAATGCTTGAATTCTAACATTTTCTATGCTGGAAGCCATAAACCATAAGAAAGGTCAAAAAAACAAACTATTTAAAACAGTAGCACCGGGAGTGGGTGGGACAAGTAGGACATGTCCTACACATGTAAACATCTGGGTAGGACAGTCGAAGCATTGTCCTACCCATGATTATGGTAAGAACATACAGTATGGATAACTAAAAGATCTTATACTGTTTGAATTTCTAGATCGAAAAAAATATCGTTTATTAATATCGATTAATATCAATATTAATCAGAGGTTGGAAAGTTTATCAGAGATTAAACTGACAATCGTGGAGGTTTCCGGGATTGTAAAAGAGAAATCTATTCTGAAAGGCTCTTCATAGTCTGCGAGGATTTTTTTCTATTCCAAAAAGGGCTCTATGATGTATTGAGATTTTTCAAGAAGTTTTGAAGTTTCTAATAGTTTTTGCTCTTCCATGAAATAGTAGAAAATTTGCTGGAAGTATGTTATTATTTCTGCTAGTTCAGGGAGGTTCAGAGAATTCCTGACATTTTATAAGAATAGGCAGACCGACAGACGAAATGAACAAACGATGAATATCTAAACAAGGATATAACTTAGCTTAGCTTAGCATGACTGTACTTGTCAATGGTTGACTGATCAGAATTGGTGTAAATTGCGCTACGATCCAACTGAATAAAAGTTGGGATTTACCACCTATTCTCGACCAGGGTGTCTACTCATCTGTAAAAACAAAATTCCCTGATTTTTCTAGGCGTTTTACATTAATTTCCAGGCAAAAACAAACGTGCCATATATAGATTTTAGCAGCAAAAGATCAATTCAAAAACCCAGATTAATCCACCTAGCGGTGATGATGCCTTTCTCGTGCGGCAAAAAAATAGTATTTCGGGCATTACTTCTGAGCCCATAGTCTGATCGGGCCAATTTTGAATAGAAAATAATGAGACAAGATTCTGCGTCGGTTCGGGGTAAGAGCATTAAAAGTGAGCGAGAATTTTTTACGCACTTTTTTCTGAGAAAAAGTATTTTGGCCATAACTACCAAGCCCATTATTCGATCCGTCCAATTTTCAATAGGAAACAATGGGGCAGGATACTGCGTCGAATGCAGCTTGCTTAGGGTGAGTGCATTAAAAATGAACTAGACTTTTTTACGCGTTTCTTTATGAGAAAAAGTATTTTGGCCATAACTTTCAAGCCCATAGCCTGATCTGGCAAATTTTTGATAGGAAACAATGGGGCAGTATACTTCGTCGAATGCAACCTGTAAATAAGTAAATTGGTTGAGGGTAAGTGCAAAAAAGTGAGCCAAACTCTTTAGGTGCACACACACACACACACACACACACACGCGCACACACACACAGACATCACCTCAATTCGTCGAGCTGAGTTGATTGGTATATAACACTATGGGTCTCCAGGCCTCCTATAAAAAGTTCATTTTTGGAGCGAACATATAGCCTTTACGTATACTTAGTATACGAGAAAGGCAAAAAGTAAATAGGGGAACTGTACCGGTTTTGGCCATGTTCCTAATTTGGCCAATTTTGCGAATAACTCTAAAAATGAAGCAATTCACGAGGGTTTTATTAGTTCCAACAAGAGATATATCTCTCACGCTTCTACGCTGCTTTTAACTGACCGATTATTTTGGAAAAATGTGTATTTTCAGGGTTGGCCAAATTAGGCACTAAGGTGGCCAAAACCGGTGCACTTCCCCTATTGCAAAAAATATTATTTTAAAGAATATTTTGGTGGCTTCACAAAACAATGTTGTAAATTGCTTAAGAAATTCCTCCAAGAATTCATTCGCAAGTTCACCCAGAAATTTGCAATAAACTCCTATGACGTCCTCACGCCTATGGAGCGGACGTCCTAACGTCCCTAACCAGCTCACCTCGTTCCACCTTCGTTTTATCTCAGGGTCGTGTATGACCTGCTTAGGGGAAGCACGATACCAAACCGAAGCGGACAACGACAAAAGTAAACCAGTCCGGAAATACCAGACGATTGGGGGATAGTTCTTGCTGCGTAGTCTTCGAAACTGGAATCGCTTACTTTCGGCCGCACAGGCTAGTGCCAGGCTCCTTTCTGTCTCGGCGCTGGTATTGCATACCTTTGCATTTTAGCCGATGAGATGGGCCACTGCTGGAAGGCAAGTCGATTTCTCCGGCGGTAGATCCCAGGGTCAAATCAATCCCCTTGACTGGGTCGATTCGTCCTTCGGCGTCGGGTGATACTCCTTGGGCTCTACCGTGCCACGAGGGGGCGTTTTCGGTGGAACTTCGTACGATGGATGACTTCCGGTATGATCCGGGTTGGCAAATCCGAACACGTGCCGACAAGCACTGGAGTGAAGGGGGAAGGTACCCGGGGAAGCAATGACACACTGCACAAAAATTATAATAAAAATTAATGGGAAAGTATGAAAAAGGGCTCATGTAAATTAGAGGAAAAAACTCAAGACTTGAACAAAAAAAATTAACAATTAACCTAACTAAAACCGAAGGGCCAAAATGACCGACAACATTAATTCAAAACATATTCATAAAACAAAACCATAAATTGAATATAAACATGCATTGCACTTAACCATTTTCAGTGTCACCATAACAGTGTAATTAGTCGCTGCTTTCGGTTCATTAACGAATAATATACACCGTGACCCGATTATTTAAAGATGCATAATAAGATAATGTATTCAAAACAAAAATCATAGTAGAAACATCACAGCTCAATTATTACGAATTACTTGACTAGCTAGGAAATCACATTGATTGCACTAATTGCAAATCATTTAATGTGTAATCACTATCGTTTTACCGGATCCGCAATTTGATAATCGTTTGATAATAGTGCAATCAGTTTATAATTGCGATTTGAACCATACTTTATGATGGTGGCCGAAAATTACCATTAATTAACAAATCGTACTCTATGAACATTTCAGATTCACTGGCTGTAACCTGGAATAATTCCAAAATGATAATTCTCTCTAACCAGGCATATTGAGTATGTGTTAGTACATTTACATATATGATCAGTACTGTTGACTGCTGTAACGCATCTAATCATTTCTCTAGTGCTAACTTCCTAGCAAATCGCGTCACATTAACGTAGCCAGCGAAGCCCGAAATTGGGTCAATGAAATAATTGTCGACCGACTGTCTGTATAGGTAACAAGGAACTCTTGTTTTCACTGTGAATGAGCACTTAGAGGAGTTTAACAATATCTATTATTCATCATTCCAATTTCCGAGTCGGACCAAGCTGCATAAAATAAGACACATTTGCCTGGCACCTATTTAAATATAACGGAAGAATAATTTTCTCCGCAAGCCGGGCCAAGTGAAGTGTTCATCGCATCGCATCACGCAGTGCTTTGTAGTAATTTCTCCTATTTCGCGCGCATCAGGTGACGATTGATGGTGGCATTCCTCCCTCAACATTGGTTCACCGGCTTGATTCAGACAATGACGATCTGGCGGGGTGCGCAAGCAACCAGATAATGACCAAAGGCGTCAACATTTATTTTGTTTTGTTGTAAGTTTCTCTGCTTCCTCCGGATACTTTTGCTTTTGTTTTGGGATTCCGTTATTTATATTAAATTAGCAATATCGGGATGAATGCGATGGAAACTATGTTAGTAGGTGGACATCAGCAGTACTTAAAAATATGTTCCCCGCCCCTTCAGTTTTATCATAGTTCCTCCTATAATAGATTCATGATAAATAATAATCTCAATATTGACATATTTTCTAAAGAACTCAAGCTCAAACTTATTTTTTATGACAAACAATGTCCTACTAGAAAAGGTCGTCGGTCGTGCTAACACGCTCACACAGCCAGGTATTGGCTGAATCCATTGGTATAATACACTGTGAGTCTCCAAGCCTTCTAGTAAAACTTCGTTTTTGGAGTGATCCAAATTGGAAGCAATGCACTCTCCAATAGTCTAGATTTGTCCTGGCCACTTCCTTGCGAATGCTGAGGAAGGGGAAGGATGGTTAGTGGGACACCAACTTAAGGAAGGTGCAGAGAACTCCGCGACCTCTCATAGGTGCCACGGGAGGTTTTGGAATTGTTAGTATGGAAGTTTAAAAAAAGGAATTCTTTCGGTAGAACTGAAACACAGAAAGAACTAAGATAGAAATACAAATCATGAAAGGGACGAGCCTCGAATTGAACACACTACCTCCTGCTAATAAAGCAGCCACTAGACCACCGAGCTCGACATAATCATACTATGTATTTTAGCATTCATATTAAATTCACAATTTTCATTAGTATAGCGACACGATTTACCAAAAAATGTTGGGTCAATATTAGGAGCATATGTTGCCAAATTTCGGCAAAAGATTTTGATCTGAAAAAAAAATAGGACTTCAACTTGGAGGAATTTATCAGTCGACAAGGTCACAGGTAGTAGTGAAGTGATTTAATGAAGCAGAGACGACCCAGCGCCAGGCATATAGCGAAATAAATGTGAAACCAACTGAACAAGTGAAGTCCGGTGGTGAGTATTTCCATCTGGTTTGTCCAAAAAATGAAAAAACGTGTCATGGCCATGTCTATAACATCAGGAAATCACCGAACCAGAGCTGACGAAACCGAGGCGAGTTGTTATTAGGCTTTCTGCGAGCGTGCACTTACACGCACATTTTACTCACACTTTTACTAAGTTTGTTTTCAACCACGAGCAGCTGTCACGGAAAAATCAAATGAGATTATTTTCAATCACGGACCGTGCGTCGGTGTTCGTGCGAAATACTGGCGTGATCCCAATGGACGACGAGATTTTCTTTAATGCTCTATAAACCGTAATCAATTCGATAATGACGATGATTTTATTCGAATCCTAATAAAGTTTTGAACTAAATTCAATATTTTGGGGCTATTTACAATATATTCATGACATTTTCATATTAATTTTTCACTTATCAAAACTAGAAATTATTGAGGAATTGCTGGAAAAACGCTGAAAACTGCGTTTTTCCTAGACTGATATTCGTATGTTCATCGAACGCATACTAACGTTCGAACGTTCGGATCAAACACATACACACTCACTTGATTTTTCACTTGATCTTTTCCCATTGTTTCCTTGATTTTATCACTCCTAAAACATATTCACTAACTGAGTTTCACATTTTTCTTCAATCTTGACTACCAATTAATTCACTTCACGTCCAAAAACTGTCGAAAACTGCTTTCCAAAAATCGAAGTGAGAGACAAATTTGACGACCGTATTGTGAATGCAATAAAATGCGGAAGACTCAAATTCACTAGCGCAATAAGTGAAATGGTGAGTACAAAATCAACGCGATGCAACTTCATTCAATCCGAACAATACAACGTATACGCCAGCCAACACGCAAACAAAGGTGTGCATACACAAGAAAATAATCATCTCTTCACCGTTGCCAAATTTGCTTATTGGAAAAAAACATTGCTGTTTGTCGGATTGAACAATAATACCAAAAATAAATATTAAAACATGTTATGTAAACTTCTATTACACTCCAAGTGGTGTAAATTTTTTTTAAACCGATATATATTTAATACACTATGAACATGTCGTATGATATAAAATAAACAATTCGTCAAGTCTGGCAACATTATGCATCAGCTGGCATATTTTTACAACCCCATTTCCACCCACCTCAGTTGTAACATTTATTTATCGCTGCTGTACTTTTCCTTACCAATTGCATCACTATTACAAACAAGTGATACAGTCATTAATTTTCAAAACATTGTGATGGAGTCTTGAGCCTTAAGGTGGATACGAAGTACCTAGTAGACGGGCAAGAGTTTTACGTTGCCACATTACAGTTAAGGCAACGTAGAGGAAATAAGAAAAAGAAGGTAAACAAATTGGCCAAACTTTTGATATGGCAAGTTCTTAATAGAAAAACATTCATTTAGATTGTAAACCTTCTTTAATAAGGTAAAATTAATCAAAATATCAAACAAAATATCAAAACTACACATCACTCTGTTTTCATCCTCATTACTCTTAAAACATTCCATCTTACATAAACCGTGTACCGATTCCATACAATTTGTTTTTCCATACTGAGGTAAAAGCCATTGCAGTTCAGAACCGCAATAAAAAACTTTCAAAATTATTAAGAAATGAAGTTAGATATGGTAACGGTACCAATAGTGGAGTTATTAGTAAATCCACAAAAGAAAATATTTTTTTAAAATTGATAATGATTGGAAACAGATAAACTAATCAATTTGCTAACAAAAATGAGATAGATGTCATTCAACATCAACAATTATCAAATATTGCTTGCACCCAGTGGCGCCGGGAGTGGGTGGGACAAGTAGGGCATGTCCTACGCATAAATTTGTCTGGGTGGGACAGTCAAAGCATTGTCCTACCCATGATTATGGTAGGAACATATAAAGTCATTGACTGGCAAGAATCTGTGCGTTATCAAATGGTGATTTCAAAGTTAATCGGAGTGTTTAGTATGATTATAGACGCTTCTGGGTTTCTAAAGGAATAGAGCTCTGATTGTTATTTAGGACTTTAGACCGATAGCGCTCAGGATGTTTAAAGCAAGGATGTTCTCGATCATTTAGCAATTCGGGGTCGATCATTTACTAGTTTGTCAATAACTCATACCACAGGCTAAATTCCAAAATGTGTTGTACGCTGGACTTTTAGCGTGGAGGTTTTTCTACAACTCTGCCTAACAAGTCATTCTTTGAATTCAACTAAAAACGAAGTTAAAACGCTAGTTGCAGTAACTTACAATAGATGATAACAAAATATCAATCATTTAGTTTTAGTTGCTGCAATTAGTGCAAACAACGAACTACTAGGCAGAGTTGTAGAAAACCTTCGCACTAGAATTTCACCATACTACACATTTTGGAATTCAGCCTCTGGAATGAGTAATAGACACACTTCTAAATTATCAAACCCAGATTACTAAATGATCAAAAACATCTTTGGTCTAAAAGATTTCCAGAGATAAAAGAATAGTTGCTGAAATCAACAATCAATAATAACTAAATAAAGTTCGTTTAAATGGATTATTAGAAGCCCACGGAAAAAAGTTTTCTACAAACTTCGAAAGATTCATGAAAAACTGAGGAACCACAAACAAATCTGGTCCGTCATAAATTCTGAGCAAATTCTGACAATCATACCATTTCTTGGATGTTTGCCGGTTCAAGTAGATCCATATCCATTTCTGAATGTTTATAAAATAAATCAAATAAATTAATTGAACCCATTGAATATTTTTACAAATTTCAGTGATCCATTACCTCTACTGGAAGCTTGGAAAAATGTTTGATAATCGTAGGAAAGATGTATGTCATGCTTCTGAGGAATCCTCACACAATCTTGGAGAAATAATATTTGTCCTGAAAATTGTCAAATTATGTACCGTATTCTGTCTGAAAAGATCCTTTCAAGTCCTGATTATTTTTAAGAACTGATTAAGTTGCTGCCGCGTTACATGGGACAGTAACTGTTATGCTTTTAGCGGCAATATTGGTAAAATGTGCATCGATTCCGGACACAAACTCAGTGGCAACCGCTACTGCCTTTAAGTAGGAGGTCGTGGGTTCGATCGCAAGCTCGTACCTTTATTAATCTGTTTGTCTTAGTTCTTTCTGTGTTTCACGTTATACCGAAACGAATCCTACTGTTATACCTTCCACATTAACAGCTCCAAAACCTCCCGTGGCAACTATGAGAGGTTGTAGAGTTCTCTGTATCTCTGTGGTAACGGATGCAGTTCTCTGTGGGAACGGATGGAAGTGATGCTACTCTCATACTAAAGTTTAGGCTTGTAACACCCACGAATTTGTGCGAATCGATTTAATCTAAACCTAATCCCAGAAATCGACCCATATCGACATTTCCAGTTTGTCCTACCCACGACTCGGAACGTGGATGCGCCACTACTCATGGGCGTAGCCATAGGGGGGCAGGAGGGGCCGTCGCCCCCCTCTAAATGGTGGAAAGATTGAACGGGTACTGAAATGAATTCGCTTAAACATGTGCACTTTACGATCCAATCATATTTAGAAATAGGTTTTTGAAATTCAAAAGATTCCCAAAAAACTTATAAGGGTATCCATGATCCATACTATATGAAATTTCAAAACAACTCGTAACATTTCGGGCTCAAGAATTCTCCTAGAAATCCTTCAGGAGCTCCCCTGGGAACTTCTAAATTCCGGAAAATTATCCACAAATTCCTCTGAAAATCGTTTGAAAATCCTTCTCCTGTAATTGTAATTTCTCCTTATCTAGAAACCCCCAACTAATTTTGTTTTAGGAAATTCATGTGGAAGTTTCTTGAAGATTTCTTTTTTTCCCTTCAAGTTTTACTTCTAGACATTTCTTCGGCTATTCTTCCAGGAAAATCTGCGACATTTCCTTCAGCAATGAACTCTAGAGTTCCTCCAAGAATACATACGGAATTTCCTCCCAAAATTCCACTAGAAGTTTCTTCAGTAATTTATGACGGAAATCCTCTGATTTCGCTCCATAATTTCATCTGCTAATCTATAAGAAACTGCTTTGGGCATTCCTCTAGGAACTCTTCCTTAAATTCCTCCGGGATAAAGGTAGCCTCACACCTCGGGAATTTGATCCGCGGATTTTTTTCCACATGTATTTTTGCATATGCGATGTTTTCTGGATTTGGGCATGGAAAATCAAAATCCCGGCCCATTTAAAATGCACGGGGACCAAAATCCGGCGGAAAATTTTCCCGAGGTGTAAGGAAGCCTTAACTTCCAGGACTTTTTCCGGGAATACCTTTATAAATTCAATAGCGAAATCCTCTAGAATTACATTTTGGAATTCTTTCCGCAATTATTTCAGAATATCCTTCAAGAATTCCTCTAGAAATTTCTTTAGGAATTTCTCCAAGAATTCGTCCAAGTATTTCCCCGGAAATTTTTCTCTTCCTTCAGGAATTTCTCCAGATTTTTTTCCGCGGAATTGTTCTAGAATTCTTTCCGGACTTCACTCGGAATTTATTCCAGAATTTCATTCGGAAATTAATGTTAGTGTTCCTCCAAGATATCTTCCAAGAGTTCTTCCAGGAATTTCTTCAGAACAAACAAAGAACAGCAATTCATCTGGGAATACTTTCTGGATTTCATCTGGTAATTTCTGCATTAATTCCTCCTGGTATTTTTTCGGTAATTCCTTCTGATATTTCTCCAGAAATTCCTTCATGAACTTCTCCAATAATTATTTCAGTACTACCTTGTGAGAATTCCTCTGGAAGTGCTTGTGGGAGTTCCTCCGGGAGCTCCCCCAGGAGTTTTTCCAAAAGTTCCTCTAGTAATCTCTCCAGGAGCTTTACAGGGGATTTTTTGAGGATATTTGGCAGGAATTTCAAGGGAAATGGGATTTCGGAAGTTCCTCTAGAAATTCAAATCCGGGTATTCCATCGGCTGATCCTCTGAAAATTTCTCCGGGAGTTCCACTAGTAGTTCCTCCGGAAATTGACTTTCTTTCAGCAGTTCATTAAGGCTTTCTTTGGGAATTTATCTACAAATTCCTTCAGAAGTTCCTCGGAAAATTTCTCTGGGAGCTCCTCCGGGAGGTCCTTTAAGAATTCTTGCAGGAGTTTGTCCTGGAATTCATCCAGAAGTTCTTACGAGAGTTCCTCCAGGATTTCCTCCGGAAATTCTTCCTGTAGTTCTTCAATAAATTCATCTAGAAGTTCCTCTGGCAGTTCTTCCGAAAATTTCTCTGATAATTTCTCCGGGAATTCCTACAGAAATTCCTCTGGGAGTTCCTCCGGAAATTACTCCGGAAGTTCCTTCTCAAAGGAACTGCCGGTGAAACTCCCGGAGAAATGCTCATAAAAACTGCTGGTGGATCTCCCGGAGGAATTCACGTAGGAACTGCCGGAGGAGCTCCCGTAAGAACTCCCGGAGGAATTTCAGGAAAAACTTATAAAAGATTTCCTAGAGAACCTCCCGGAGGAACTCCAAGAGAAGCTATCGGAAGAACTTCTGGAGGAAATTTCAGCTAAATTTCTGAAGAAAGCCTAAATGATTTCCTGAAAAAAGTCTGAATGATCTCCTGGAAGAGCTACTGGTGGAATACCCGGAGGAATTTCTAAAGAAACTCCCGGGAGATTTTTTAAATGAACCTCCGGAGGAACTGCCAGTGAATCTACCAGAAGACTTCTCGCAAAAAATCTTGGAGAATTCATCTTATAAACAAATCTCATCTAGCTGAAACCTTTGTAGGGGTATGTAGCAGGACCATCATTATCATCATCAGAGGACCTCCCGGAGAATTCCTTGAAGAGCTCCCAGAGAAATTCTCGGAGGAGCTTCTTGAGGGATTTCTGTATAATTCCCGGAGAAAATTCTGGAGAAATTCCCGGAAGAATTTTCAGAGAGCCCCCGTAGAAACTGCCGATAGAACTACCAGAATAATTCTCGGAGGAAATCCTGGAGGAATTCTTGGAGGATCTGCAAGTTGAACTCCTGGAAGAATTCCCGGAGGAATTTTCGAAGGAACTCCTGCAGGATGTCCAGTGGAAATCTTGAAGTTTCCACCGAAATTCTTTCTGGATATCTTTGGGAATTAATCTAGGAACTCCTCCAAAAATTCCATTGTTGATTTTATTTTCGGTATAATTTCTGTATAAATTTTCGGTGGAATTTCTGGAGAAATTCTTTGAAATTTTCACAAGAAATTATTCGAAACTTTCACGGAAAAAAATATGGAATTTACACAGGAAGTTCGCGAAATTCTCAGGAATGTTTATTGGCAATTCTGCGGAATTTTCACGGAATATTCTTAGAAAATTCCACGGTGCAATTTTTCAGATTTTTTTATAAGAAACAGCACGAAAGAATTATCTGAAGAATTCCCTGCAGAACTTATAAAAGAATTCGTGGAGGATTTCTTGGAGTAAATAATGGTGGAATTTTCGGTCAATTCCCGGCGAAATTGATGGTGGAATTCCTGAAGACATTGCCGAAGAAATTGCTGGAGGCATTCCTGAAGAATCCGGGCGTGAATGCGTCACGTTTATTGGCATTACGTTTTAGTACAAAACGCTGACGCGCAACGCGCTGTTGAGATTCAGCCTTTACTGTTGGTTGTGGATTTGGTTTCAAAGTGTTTGGAGCTTAGAAGGAAAAAGTACCAAGCACTAATATTCATGTGTTTTTATAAAACTACTATATAACAACGATTCAGAAGACCTAAAAAATTTGGCCCCCCCCTAATCGAAATCCTGGCTACGCCCATGCCACTACTTGCACCACTATGGGTACACTGTTCCTTTAGTGGCGGTAAAAATTAATATTGTCTATGCGAGTCATCGCTAGAACGTCGCTGGACCGTCGCGTCGCTCAACCAGCGAGCGCTTTTCAGTTTGGTGCTGCAGCGACACATTGAATTTGCCTGCGTCGCTGGAGCACTTACTGGAAAGGGTCGCCAGCGACCAGCGACGTTTCAGTCAAGCGACGTAGCTAAGACAAGTTCATACATGTTCTTGATTTTATCTGCATCAACAATATTGGTTTCCATAGTGGTGCTATTCATTGGTTTTTTATGAGACTCGCCACTATTGGTACAGCTGCACCTCTATACTGCCGCTAACCGGAAGTCGAGCACATCTGTATATGGGCCTCCATATACAGATGTGCTCGACTTGCGGTTAGCGGCAGTATAGGTGCAAGGGAGTCAATTTTTTTTTAAGGAAAATCATTGTTTTCAAAAGTTTTTCAAGCAAAATATTAAAAGTTAGCAAGCATTTAATAGGATATTCAAAGCACGACGCATCAACTGAAACCATCGTAAAGTGTATAAATATTATAAATCTCATTAAAACCCCACTACCTCCACTAAGGGTACGGTTACCCTATGCACCAATTTTCCGCTGAAAAATTTATGAGGAAAAAAAGGAGTTGAAACTATTCTGAACCATTGCTTGAATCTCTAAAATAAGATAAGCATAACATACGCTCTTAGATTGCGGTTGCAACAAGTGATGTTTCCGAAACCGATCAATGGAAAATTCATCCGTAACCAATTCAGCATAATTAATCGAGTCATGATACACCGATATCTTACTAAACTACATTTAACATCAATATCGAACTCTATAACAAAGCTGGGAAATAGCACAATAACCTTGAAAAATCCTATGTTTCATTTCTTGTCTTCCGCCATAAATCCAGCATATCACGGCGTGTAATTATGAAGTTTTAATTCGATGCACATACATAATACTGATCTCGTGTGGGCTGCGGAATTCTTCCTACAAGACATGCTTCCACTTTCTTACACCGGAACAAGTCTGGAACAACTGGATGCGAGTATGCAGCAGTCGATGATTATGGTAACAGTTATGGGTGCTGTTTGATTCTTCGGCAGCATCAGACTGCCTTCACTGCAAGACCGGTGTGCTGCCGGATATGGGACTAGCTTCGGCTTCTACTGCGCAAATTTGGCCACAGGTTGTGCGAATGAACACGCGTGCGATGCGAAAGATTCATTACCACAGCCATCGACGTATCTAGAGGGAGGGCCTCGCGTCCCTCATGAAAAACCAAATTCGTTCATCTACGCAGAAAAAGTAGAAAGTTGTATTAAAGACACGACCGAAAATTGAACGTAGAATTACGTATAGTTCCATAGTGGATGCGAAATTTAATTATTTTGTGCATGTTCATTGCGAATGGATACAGGGGGAGAAGGCGAAGCACTGAATCCCTACCCCAACATATGCGACATCTGGATTTGGTTCTAAACTGTAAACAACAGTGTTAATTATCGAATCTATGACAAAAGGTCGAGGGACAAAAGGTCGACAGACAAAAGGTCGAAGGACAAAAGGTCGAATGGACAAAAGGTCGAAGGGACAAAAGGTCGACGGGACAAAAGGTCGAATGGACAAAAGGTCGACGGGACAAAATGTCGAAAGGACAAAAAGTCGAAGGGACAAAAGGTCTAAATTACAAAATTGGTTAAAATTGAAAAGCCATAGTATTGAGAACAAAACAAATGAAAACTATGATGTGAGTACCGTCATTGGGGTGACACTTGGCCAAATAAGGGTCAGATTGGCCCATGTTTTCAAACAAATTTCAGCACAAGGAAAATGTAATATAAGACCCTTTTCGAGCGATTCAGATAGCCGACCTACAGACTCTAATTTCTACACAAAACTCTACCACTAATATGCAATATGCATAGGCACATTCATTCATTTATTTAGCTTACATCTAAACAGAAACCACTGAATCAACAATTTGACGCCACAATACACGAGTTAATAATTGAGAACACGGAGTTCTGTTTAAAAAATTAAACATCTCACTACCTTCACTGTACACAACCAACTGATTTATTATCCTTAACTTAACTACATTACAAGTATGCTAAGTCTGCACTGGCTCGGTAGGTACAGGTTTGATGATCGCCCTCGATATCGTTTGCTTGGTTCTGCTGATGCGCCTTGATGTTGTCAACTTCAAAATGCTGACACCGATGGGAACGTCGATGGAAATTCACAAAGTCCGGTCGGCAACGACGTTAACTCACGGTTCGATACCGCATCTCTCCAGCCTCGAATGCGCCCCACGCTCGCCAAGTCGTTTTACACTTGGTCTGCCCACCTCGCTCGCTGTGCTCCATACCGTCTCGTATCTTCCGGATCGGTAGCGAACACCATCTTTGCAGGGTAGTTGTACGGAATTCTTGCAACATGCCCTGCCCATCGTACCCCTTCTAGCTACCTTCTGGATATTGGGTTCGCCGTAGAGCTGGGCTTGCTCGTGGTTCATTGTTCGCTGCTACAAACCGTCTTTTGTACACCGCCAAAGGTGGTCCTCAGCACCCGTTTCTCGAATACTCCGAGTGCTTGCATATGCACAATCATGATTTTATCCTGAAACACTAATGCAGGATCGTTCATGCTGTGTACCATGAGAGAGATTTTTTCGTTAACGTTGTACAATATACAACATCACGCATGTTTGAGTGTTAAAATGATTCGTACGGTTGAACCACCGAATAATGTGCATAATGTAAACTGTTATGTACGGCTTAAGGCCAGTCTTTGTGTACATGATTCAGTGTTTATTTCTTATTTAAAATCAATAATAACGTCACGTTGAATTAAAACCAATAATATTCCCATCTAATACATGATGATGAGTGGAAAATGAATTTGACACACATTTATACAAGAGACTTCTGATTCTCCATGATCGACATCGGAATGTAATGTATAGGAATGTATAGGAAGTCGCGTTGGTGAAATAATTAATTATACGACACTGAATCAAATATACCAAAACCAACGTATTTTACTCAAACATGCACTCGAAGCGACACGTGTTACAAGAGCACGATCTAACAAGTTTTAATTTTTCAATTCTCGAACTAATCAAAATCATACAATGCTCGCCCTGGCTGTTGAATATTCACCGTAAATTGGTTAAAGAACTGCCCATGAAATAAAGAAGGAGAAATCTCTGGGAAATGTAACAAGCTAAATTTTTTTTCAGAAACATGTTTTCAAACTTGTCGTATATTTAGTATTTTTCATGTATACAGAAGTATAGATTTTAAATTTTGTCCATTCGACTTTTGTCCCTTCGACCTTTTGTCCTGTCGACGTTTCGTCCCGTCGACTTTTTGTCCCGTCGATCTTTTGTCCATTCGACTTTTTGTCCCTTCGACCTTTTGTCCCATCGACCTTTTGTCTCTTCGACCTTTTGTCCGTCGACCTTTTGTCCTTCGACCTTTTGTCTTTCGACATTCTGTCCCAAAGCCTAATTATCTACCACCTTTTTGTTATGGCGAGGCAATTTTTATGCACACTTTTGTTTTCGATAGTTTATCAAAATTAAACACTCAATCATGCAGCAATATAACGATGTGGTATGCAAGATTTTTTTATGTACAGGTTATCCGACTTCGTCAGTAGATGGGAATAACCAGCGCGGGGATGAAACATACATTTTCAGTGCAAAACGTAAACAAACGAGCATAAATTCCATACAAAAATCCAAGATGGCTGAGTTGGGGATATTGACAAGTCGGATAACCTGTATACATAAAAAAATCTTGGTGGTATGCTTGAGATACCTGCTTGATTATAGGGACTCGAAAAAGAATTTATTTGCAGGAACTAACCGAATATAAAAATGTTCATGCCCCAACACCGGTTCTAAGCTTCGATGCAGAGTACACGAGCTTTGTTCGCCAGTGACAAGCGTATGAGGCCCTTGAATGGATATAGCCGTAGAAATCTAGACAATTTACTGTGAAAGTGAAATTCGAACACTACCTGTCGAAATTGGATTCTCAATAGTGAAATAAATTCAATCAATTGTTTACAATAGTTGTATTAAATCTTAGAGAGTTAACTGTTCGATTCATAACAAAATCTTCAGAATCCGATAAAAAACGGCTGAGTTATTGGCTCTTATTCCTTACTTCTTTTCGTAACGGTTTCAAATTTGAAACTTTGGAATGACTTACCGAAAGACGTAATTCTACGTCAAAAAAATAATGAAAATTAAACGACATGTGCAACAGTGTCTATTGTAAAAATAAACTAAATGTGTTGTAATCACGTAGTCATGTAAATTTAAATTTATTTTTATTTAAATTCAAATGAAATCTGCTTTCATTTCCTAGTTCTAATTCATCTTATTCGTCATTTTTTGCTCACAATTCAGCCGATAGTAATCCTTACTAGAACAAATAGATTAGACAAATCTGCCTAATAGATACTCTAAATCCGATATTTTATCCATTTCCTGAAATCTACCTACGCCAATGGCCTATTGACGAGCCGTCTAGCCCACCAGCCGTTATTATAAAAGCGGTATAATTGTTTTTATACCCTGCTTCGATGCGTTTTCTAAACAAACTCCATGAGAAGCATGTGCCCAGCATTTCATTTCATTAGTGTTCAAGATGTGCAATGAATTCCATAAAAACAGTTAGTTGAGTTAATTTTGCCTCTTCAGATCTGGATGGATAGTGAAATGCGAACGAACAGATTGACTGATATGTGTTCATTATTATTCTTCTAGTTTCCCATGTGGATCCACGTGAAAAGATTGAACTGAGTATGGTTAATACAACACACTTGACATTTGAAGCATTCGAAGTCTTTGTAGTGGTCATCGCATGTTATTGAATTATGCGAGTTCCCTTTTTAAATAACGGAAGGAAGATGAAAACAATTATTACAATAAAAATGAGCCAATTTATTTAGTCTAATATCGCTTGCTTAATTACTTTAGGATTGTGATTTTCAGTCAATACAATTACTTCCATGTAATTATCTTTTATTAAATCTAAATATTTGGATCAGCTATGGCAGCTAATGCACGAAACAACGCTAAACAACGCATCAATAAAGATAAAACTTCGGAAGAAAGTTCGATTCGGAAGTCCCGATTTCCGAATTCTAAGTTGGTGCTACGTCGACAATACTTGGACTCACACCTTCAATAACGATACCAGCATAGAAATTCGGAGACGCATCGAGGCAGAAAACCGTACGTACCTACTTCGGACTCCACAAGGAAGACGCTTCGATCGAATTAATCAAACAGACTATCTACAAAACGCTCATTAGACCGGTAGTTCTCTACGGACACGAGACCTGGACGATGCTCGTGAATGACCAACAAATTTGATGATCTAAATATTCTATGATATCCGCTATAAGACGCTTATATTAAAAAATAATTATCTTCACATGGAAAGGAGAAATCTTTCGACTTACAAAATGCCATTTTTAAAGTTCTAAGTTCAAATCAGCATAACTTTGCGGAGAATGATCCGATTTTGATTAAACCGGAACCATCGGACGCGGAACCTCTTCTTGTATACTGTACCCGGGGATATATTAAAAATGCATTTTTTTTCTTCTGCTTGTCATTTTATGTGACGTTTACTGCTTTCCGCAGAAAGTAGAACTAATATTCTGACCAATGATGGCTGCAGATCGAAAATCCGTTAGGTATACGCAGATATATGGCGCATCGCCATTTAAAATTTGACACGCCGCTGATCTATAATTTTCCACGCCGATTCAAATTTGCAGAAGTCAGAAGATTCAGTGGAATTTCCGTAGAATTTCCTGATTGATCGCTACAACATCACGGTGAAACAAGTGACGAACTTCTCTTTTTTGAAAAAATCACGTTAAAAAAAGTAAAAAAAAATCACGTTGAAACTCCAGAGAATTTTTCGTGAAGATACCAATGATTTTCTTGAAAACTCCATACAATTTCTTATCGAAATTTCGAAAAACTCTCCTTAAAAACAAAATAACACTCATGAGGGATTTCCCGTTAATGTCCAAAGAATTTCTCGTTGAAGTTGAATTTTTAAACGAAAATGAATCGTTCGCAGAATGCCATGTGGCCGAAGACCACAAGGCTGAAAGTTGTTTAAACGAATATATCTATTATAGATCATTTGGTAGAAGTTATTTAGCCGAAAGTATCATTTGGTCCAACAGTTCATTTGCTTGAAAATAGAGGATGGCCGACTACTTTAAATTTTTTCCCGAATATTCATTTGGAAATTATTCTCAGATTTTCCACGGTAGCCACTTTGAAGTTTCGAGAATTCTTTGGATTTACCAAGTGGAGCTCTTTGGATTTTTCAAGGGAAATTGATTGGAATTTTAGCGAAAAATATTCAAAAAATTTCACGAGAAGTTGTTCCAGATTTCTACAGGAAAAAAATTGGAATATCCGCGGAAAGTTTCTGTTGAGTTTGTGTTGAGAACTCTTCAAAATGTTCACAAAAAATCCTTCATAATAGTAGGAGCTTGTGACTAGAAGAAGGGATGCTTTAACGTTGACTTTATCAATCTAGAATAATTAAGACGACTATTTTGGCATAGCCACCGTTAAAACAGGAAATTCTTTGGAATATTCAATACAAATTTTCTAAGGATTTTCATTGGATTTCTACAGGAAATTCTTTGCATTTCCATAAGTAAATCTTGAGAAATTCGATTGGACGGAACACCATACAGCAGAGCTAATTTGGCCGAAAAAGCTGTTTGCTTAAACAAGTCGTCTGGCCGAAACGATCATTTGTCCACAGAAGTCATTACGCGCAAATGCCTTTTTGACATAATGGCCAATGTTATTTGGCATACTGTCAATACTGTCAATTACTTAATAAATAATATCGTCAAAAATGGCCACTCGTTAAGCGTAATGACCTTTTTGTCCAATGACAAATGATGAAAATTCCGTAGCCTTTCTACTTTTTAAGCCGATACTGGCCTTTAAGCCAAAAGTCATCTAGCCAAATTCCATTTTGCCGAGCCAAACTGAACATTTATCTGAAACTGTTTTCAGGTCGAAAATCTAGTTTGACCGAAAGCTACATACAGCCGAGAGGAACATTCGGCCGAACTGGTAATTTGGCCGAAAATGTTGTTTACCCTAACATGTCATTTGACTGAAAATGCCGTTCGATGGAAAAGACGTTTGACCGAATAGATCATTTGATCAAAAATACAATTTGGTAAGAATGGTCATTTGGCAGAAAAAAAAGCCATTTGGCCCTAAATGTCCTTTCTGTTTTGATCTCATCGCGCTCGAACGTCTAACTGGCGCAATAGGTGGCAGCATTGTTTTTTTCGCTTGCGTACGTACGTACGGGTGGAGATTTTTGGTCATATTATCCGCTCAGTAATTTACATTTGAGCATATGACCCGTTGGGCCAAACAACATTTTCAGCCAAATGTTCCGTTCTGTCGAACAAACGCTTTTCGGACTGATGACCTATTCGACCAAATGACCATTTCGACCAAACGACGTTAGGGAAAACGACTTTAAGGACAAAACTACCAATTCCACCGTATTCTCCTATCAGCCAATAGAATTTCCCAAGATTTTTTATGGACAATACACAGTCGTTAGATAGCTGCAAAATTTTTACGTTTTAGTGAGCGAATGTCGTTCTGCAGCGCATTCTAGACAACAAACGGTTGTTGACGTCAGATGCAATAGAAGTGCATCTGATTGTGTAGCACAATGCAGCTTTAATCGACTTTGACATCGTTTTGAAGTTCAGCCGTATGAGAGGTGAGCCAGCCCAGGGCTGCATACCTCTATAATAAAGACAAAAAAAAGTTCAGCGGTCCGATAACTGCAAAACTGTTGCAACTGTCGAATTGCAGTCAAAAAGGATTGCAGTTATCGAACGTCTACTGTACAAAGCATTTCTCTTAGATAAATCCAAAGATTTTATTATTGAAATCTACATTTTGAACAACCGTCAGCGGAAATTCTAAAGAATTTTCCGTTTAAATTTCGAAGAATTTCTCGTGAAAATTTCAGCGAATTTTCCTTGAAAACTCCATAGATTCTTCCGCGGATATTCTGAATGATGGCCATGGCAAACCAGCTGTCCTAATTACTCTAAACTGAGTAAGTCAAAGTTAAAACACTCATTCGCACTCTTCTACAATTATGAAAAAAATCTTCGCACTCTTCTACAATTAAGACAATTATGAAGTGATAGTTTCGAGAAATATTAAACAGAAACTCGACAGGTACTTTCCGTGGAGATTCCGTACATTTTCCTGTAGAAATTTGGAACAATTTCTCATGTAAATTCCGAAGAATCTCCTGCTGAAATTTCAAACAATTTTCTTTGAGATTTTCAGAGAGCTTCTGTGGGTAATTCTAAAAAAATCTCGAAACTTCAAAGTAGTTCCTGTGGATCAAGCGAAATTCGAAACATTCTTCCGTTAATGTCCTGAAAATATCCCGAAAACAAAGCAAAAAAAATCTTTAATCCTGCTTTTTAGAATTTACGTACTTTCGCTATTACTCCGTGTCCAATATGGGGTAAATCCGGGTGAGATGCCGCTTTAGTATAAATGCCGCACTTAACAGATCTGCTAGAACGGACTTAATTTATTGGCACAAATGTACGTGACAGTGTCTCTTTTGTAGCAAAAACAAAAACGTAAGTAGTAACTTCTCATTCGTATCAGCCAAAAAAGTAATATGATGGTTACAAATTTCTAACATTATTTTAATTAAAGATTTTTCTTACGGTTTTGCGAAAATTAGCATAAGAATTGTGATTCTAGGCTGACCGATTTAAATTTTGATACTTTTGAAAAATATGAAGAGGTTTAATATTCATGCTGACATAGCCCTTATTCGTCGAGCTGAGTTGATCAAAAGTTTGTTTTTTCGTGAGATATAATAGCCTTTACGTACACTTAGTGTACGAGGAAGGTAAAAAAAGATAAAAAGTATAATAGCTTTTAGCTACAGATTTAAAACCGAAGTTCTTCGCACTATTATTTACAACCAGCCTCGCTTGTACCTTATCCAATGTCCAATAATTTATTTTGAAGCAAATTAAACAACCGTACCAATGGTGAAAGCGAAACTAAAGCGGTGCAAATATTCCACAAGGCATTGATGAAAATATGTTTCACTGAAATTGAAAATGTGCCTTCGTTAACATTCCGTATTGCTGTAAACAAACACTAGGAAAACACATTGGGTCTGTAACAAGTGCGCTGGATGATGTACTCAGTGTTGGGAATTTGGACTGATCGGTAACTGGTATGTTGCGGACGACGACGACGGTCCTTCGATGCTGAGTACGGAAAGAAACTCTAGCAAACTGCGGTCGTGGGTTCAAAACTCACCGATGGAAGTAATTACCTCCAATGCATTTTTCGAACTAAATTTTTTACATGTTGTGCATATGTACAAATCGAGTTTTCAACCATAGTAATTAATTTTCAATTTATTATTTTCCAAAGAAAATCTTAGTCAACCATTAAAATTCCAATAAAATCCTAAAACTTCACAGCGAAATGATAACTTATCTTAGGAACCTCACAATTAAGAATTGGTGAAGCGCCTCATGAACACTAAGTTGCGAAGCTACAATGTTCAAGCAGGGAATGTAACACCATCAAAGAAGAACGACTTGTTTGTTCAATTCATTGACCGCTCAAGATTTGTTCAGTTTCTTCACCTTCACTGTGATGCGTTGAGCCCGGAGATCCGCTAGTTTCAGCGGAAATGTTAAATGAATTTTCAAATTAACATGAAATTGCACGATCATATACTGCTCTGCACTACTGGTGGCTTTGCTCAATTTTGAATCGAATTTCGGAGAAAAGTGACGACCAATGCTAAATTTGTGGTGATATAATAGAAGAAGATTAACTAATGGAGGAGAGTAAATGATCCCAAATTTTACACCATTTGATGAATGAACTTTCTCTCAAATTAACAAAGGTGTTTCAAGACCATTTGTAATACATAGCACTACTCTTGGTACAGAATTGTAATTCAGTACCTTGAAACAACTTTCTAGACAATGTCCTTTTTTATCTCACGTTTTTTGGACCTTAAGAATTTTGAAATGATTTTTGACTAAATGCGATTATACAGAACGCAACGACTGATCGGGCAAAATTTAATAGTAAACAGTAGAACCTTTTTCCTTGTAGAATACAATGCATACATAGAGAAACTTCATCTTCAAAAGTTTAAAACTAACAAAAAACTGTTTTGTACACCTTTAAGCTCAACAACTTACCTTAACCTATGGTGAATTCCCTTAAATTATCGGCTCATTAAAACTCTTTTACAGGCCGTAATCTCCGTCACCCTCGTCGCTGAATACATCCAAATAATCATCGCCTTCCTCGCCAGCATTCGGAGGAACAAACGCTCCACCGAAAGCGTCATCCAACCGGTCTTCGATTCCCATCTGGGTCGCAATACCGTAAACCAACCGCATCAGGACCAGCCGGACGAAGTTGGGCGTGTTGGTTTCACGGGACTCGTACTCAAGCTGCTTCAGAGTTTTCCGAGAAGGCAAGTGATGCCTTCTCCGTGAAACCCGCCGGGCATTGCACACAGTGGCCACCACGACCACCAACAGTAGGATAATGGCAATATGTTTCCGCGCCTTAGCACCAAACATGTTGATATCCGTTTTCACCGCACGCGACTTGCTTTTCTCCGAATATGCACAAATGACCGACTTTCCTGCGGGGTCCCGATCGGATCTTCTACCGCGGCGGTAGTGTTAATTGGCCTAACGATCGCACTATATAGCACTTAAATTTCTTCGTCTACTGTTTTACTGTTTACTATTAAGCGCGGGGTTTTCCGTCCATGCCAAACAACAACCCCCGGTTAATCACGATGATCTCCGATGGTTTAATTTATCTTGAAGTTGATTATCTTAAACGTTATACCCTTCACTGGCACTCGTTTTAATTCTGTATAACAGAATCAGTCTACTAATAAATCATTTGCCTCATATGCTCTGTTCCAAATATCAATTTGTAATTCCAACCCTAGTGCGGTTCACTACCATATTTCGCGATCAAATTTTTAATAAACCCGCGCAAATTCTTCCACCCACTTGATTGAGCCGTTTGGACTTGATCTTCCCGCGAAGATCGACCGTAAACACCGATGTATCCGCGTTGAGAGCTAAACGTTGAATGGAAAGCGGATCTATGGTCTCTGTGTGACTGTGCCGCCGAATGAAGCCCGGCCCGGGTGGTGATCTCCGCGGGGTGGTGGCATCATCCACTAGGCATAGGAGTAATTGAACAATATTTTTGGCAAAAATATAATTTTTTATCGAAACATTTGGAAAAATGTTCTGCATCATTTTGACCGAAAACGATGCAATAGCATATGCTGCTGGTAAAGCATAAACGTTAGCGCCTGAATTCTGTCAGCAGGCGGGGCGTAAGAAACCATCTTTTGTTGGTAATTCATTACAAGTATTTTTGTAAACATGTTGCAAGGATTCTTCTACTCGTTCTTCTTCTATGGCTCTATATTCCAACTGCAACTTGGCTTGCTTTTCAACTGAGTATTCTATTAGCATTTCTTCAGTTATAAATTGAAAGCTTTTCTATGCCCGCCATTGCATGAGTAATGAGTATGTATATTGTGTGGCAATGGCAAGTACAATGAATACACAATGCCCAGAGTGCCGAGAAAGTTTGCAACACGAAAACATCCTAGACCGAACCAAGAATCGAAATACATATTCGAAATACATATATTCGTCCGACGTTTCAACACTGGATTAGTGTCTTCTTCAGGTAACGAATAATTTGTTCGTTTTTTGTCTTATGTTTTATTTAGTTTAACTTAAGTTGGACAATATGTAAGAACTAATTATTCTTTTCTTCTGGAATCAAGAAAAATCGGACGAATGAAAAATCTATGATAAAACCTCACAGTTGCGCCCAAAAATTGCAATATTTTGGTGGCAAATTGAAGTCACATAATCAAACATATAAGCGGAAAAAATCCTTTAAAAACAGATTTTTTTTGTAGGGGAGATGGAGCTATCGAAGAATAAATCTGTATTGTCAGTTGAACGCCACCATAGAACTAACCATTTGGACATAGACTTTGATTTGAATTCCGAAAGGTGATATCAAGATCTAGGAGCCTCCATGCTGAGGGTGGCTGGGTTGGATTCCCGGTGCCGGTCTAGGCAATTTTCGGTTTGGGAATTGTCTCGAGTTCCCTAGTATCATCGTGCAAAATGGTAAAATGGCTTAGAAAACCTCGCGGTTAATAACCGTGGAAGTGCTCAATGAACACTAAGCAGCGAGACAGCAATGTCCCAGTGGAGGATGTAATGCCAATAATAAGAATAAGATATCAAGATTTGTTTAATGACTTCATTGCGAAGATCGGGGATCGCTCTTCCCTCATCGACTGATCTCACAAGGCCACAAGAGTCTCCTGTGACGGCTTTACACGCAAAAAAAAGCGTTAAAGAATTCGTGAACTAACGAGTTCACGGTGTCATGTCATGTCATACAGTCATGTTTTCTGGAACGTTCTGGAAAATGATCAGCATATCCATTGATAAATCAATGTACATTTATTTTAATTCAACTAGTTGTTTTAAATGTTTTGTTCAGTTTGCATGATTAACGCATACGATCTGCATTATGTTTCATTGATTACATTACCAGTAGAAGTCAAATTTTTTTGCAGTGTAGTATTCCCGAATCCATGAATCACGGTGTATTTTTGCTGGTTCACAAATTCGGGAACGCTTTTTTTTCGTGTACAGAAAATCAAATCGACCATATCTGCATCAGCCGAAAATGGAAACGATGTACGCAATAAACGTACACTGCAAAAAAATTTGACTTCTACTGGTAATGTAATCAATGAAACTAATGTAAATGCAGATCATGTAATCGTTTTCTTAATGTAATTATGCGTTGAAAATCATGCACATAAACAGAGCATGATTTAAACCGTATAAATACATTACCTTACCATTATTACTGCACTCTGTTGACAACAATACTTTATTCACCATGGAAATTCATTTATAAACCATTAAGTTTACATGATATTATGTGAACCGAAACAAAAGATGGCCACGCTTGCAACGATCTCGGTAGAATGTAAACAAAACAAACAATTCCATCACAGCAGCTGTAAATGCAGCGGGAAACCATCGTTTTCGACCACAGTCATATACTAAAGTGAAGATTTTCCATCACGACTACAAAGCAACATCCATTATGCTGCATTTCATCGGTGTACTTCATCAGGCGTTTACTAAAATCGTTGGAAAAACTTCGAATTCTTGCACTTTATCCAGTCAGATTTTCCCCCTGACGATGCGTATGCGTTTACTCAGAACATGTAAATTTACATTACCTAGACAGTACCTGATCCTGACGGGTTCGATACTGGTATATCTGAATCGCCATAACTCAGAACCTGTTATTCTTTGGGCAACATTGGATTCAAGAAGTGAAGATGGTAGAGTGGTATCAGAACGGGCTATCACTCTGCGGACCTGAGTTCGATTCTCATGTTAACCATTTTTTATTTATATAGGATAAAATAGAACATGTAAGTTTAAAACAACACAAAAATTTGGGATGTTAAGAGATGTAAAAATAAAATGAAATGTAAATTTCTATTGTTTATCATGCTCCAATTATGTGCATGATATTTGATGTAAATGTACATGATTCGTTCGAACTGTGTAGTGCCGATATAGCGTCTGATCATCGCCTCCTTATCGGCGAAATACTCCTGCGCATTGCACGGATTCGTCGGCAGGAGGAGAGAGTTTGACGACGGTTCAACACACGCCGACTGGAAGATGCCACGGTGAAACGGTCCTTCGTTGAAGAACTGAAGACGCGTGCGTAAAACGCTCATGTCGACGGGACAAGCGAGCGTGGGCGGACTCTCTGGCCGACGAAGAAGAGAGAGCCGCCGCAACCGGGGACATTCGCCTCCTCTACGATATCTCACGACGCTTAAGCGGATCGAAGATGAATGCAACGATACCTGTGATGCGAATGATCAGTTGTTGACCGTCCCAACTGACCAGCTGAAACGCTGGTTCGAGCACTTCGAACAACTTTTTCAAGTGCCAGCCAGACCACCACCACCTTGGCAAGATCTGCCTAGGATCCGACGTATAACACGCGTCATTACCGAAGCTCCATCACTGCTAGAGATTCAAACAGCCATGAAATCGAATGAAGCCCAAGGGATCGATCGCATATCAGCCGAGATGCCCAAAGCTGACCCCATGACATTCGCTCAACAATTTCGTAATATCTGGGACACCGCAACTTTCCCGGTCTACTGGATGCAAGGTATCTTAGAGAAGGTCCTTAAAAAGGGTGACCTGACTGTATGCGATAACTGGCGAGGCAATGTGTTGCTGCGTACCGTTTTCACAATGGGGTCTTGTCCGACCCTATCCGGGTCTATCACCGTTACTGTTCCTTATCGTAATCGACGAGATTCTGGCAGGTGCGATTGACCGTGAACCAAACCGCGGGCTATTATGGCAGCCTATAACCATGGAGCACCTAAACGACTTCGAATTGGCTGATGACGTTGCACTCCTCGCTCAACGGCGCTCTGATCTGCAGAGAAAATTCAACGACCTTGCCGAGCGCTCCTCTTCGGCAGGCTTAGTCATCAACGTCAACAAAACCAAATCGTTGGATGTAAACACGGTGACCCCTTCCAGTTTCACAGTAGCCGGGCAACCAGTGGAGAAAGTTGAAAGCTTCCAATATCTTGGTAACCAAATACCAAGATCGACATAGGCGCACGGATCAAGAAAGCAAGGGCTGCCTTCGCGAATTTAAGAAATATCTGGAAAAACAGGCAAATAAGTGAACGCACCAAAATACGAATTTTCAACTCTAACGTGAAATCTGTGCTGTTATACGCTAGCGAAACATGGTGTGCATCAGTGGACAACACTCAACGGCTGCAGGTGTTCATCAACAGATGCCTGCGATATATAATTCGGGCCTGATAGTCTCACAACTGGATCTCAAACAACGAGCACCATCGTCGTTGTCACCAGAGGCCGATAGCAACAGAAATTTGGGATCGGAAGTGGGACTGGGTCGGCCACACTCTACGTAGGGGCGGAAACGAAATATGTAAACAAGCATTAGACTGGAACCCAGCGGGACATCGCAGCAGAGGCAGACCCAGAGGCTCATGGCGGCGAAGCCTCAATAAAGAAATAAAAGAAGTCGAACGAAATCTAACCTGGTAACATGTTGAAGCGAGATCTTTCAAGTCGGCCCTTTGCCCCACCGGAAGTGTACAGGATCCATAAGTAAGCAAGTAAGTCTTATGACAGGTGATAGTGATATTATCGGTTCATATAATGTGCGAAAGCAGGAAAACTCCTTTATTGAGCAAAAGAAAAAACTCTTTTCGATTTTTCACGCAAGGTTATTGGGGTCGTACACCAATTACGTAAGCACTTATGGAGGGAGGGGGGATCTGCCATTTTCTTACGGTACATATAAATAAAACATGATTTGTATGGGAAAAATCTTACATGGGGGGAGGAGTGATAGAAAACCCCAGAAAAATTATTTACGTAATTAGTGTACGGCCCCATTATGTTTTTTAGTTGAAAAAGTGCATGATACTAGCTAAATGTAACTGAAATATGCATGATACATTTTTTTTAAGAAGAATCTCTACAATCGATGTATTATCGCTGAATAATTGATTAATTTGTGACTTAAAAATCACGCTACGCTCCTGGCTGAGTCGACTAGTATATAAATTATGTTCCTATAACATTTCCATCAAAAATTGTGATTTGAAGTGAACTTATAGCCTTTCAGTCAGTACTACTTTCTTGTGCGAGGAAGGCAAAAACTTCATACCAAATGCTAATTTGGTATGAAGCAAATAATAAAAATGTTACCAAGTTACCAAGTTGCTTGGAATCGGTGGGACACTATCAAAGAAAATGGAAAAGAGATAAATACACAGGATGCTGTTTCTACAAGATTTACATTTTCTCAATTTTGCACTCATCCTGAATGTTTAACGCATATTAATTACCATGTGATTTTTCTTTGAATTCTTTAGGATTTTTTGAAACTTATTGCAAAGATTTTGGTGGCAAATTGAAGTCACACGATCAAAAACACGAGCAAAACAGAATCGTGTGTAATTTTAGCCATGATTTTGGACGAGGTACTCCTGTGTGCGCCGGTATGGTGATTTCAATGAGAGAAATGTCCGCAACGCTCATGGCGCGCGAGTAATGCGAAAAAAACCGTTCACATTTCTTTCTTCTGTTGTTTACCTACTTGCTTATGTTGATCATGATCATTTCACTCTCTTTCTCCTGGTGCGATACGGGGTGTTGTTTCTTTCTTCATATTCATTGAGGAGTTTTACTTATATTTTTCTTTTTTCTTTTGGTCGTTTTTAAAATGAAAAATATTCGACTTTTTTAAGAAAATTCAGCGCACACCAAAAGTGGTTCGAGGTACATGTACATCAATAGCCTAATAGTTTTGATGTTACGGTAGGTTGAAAATGGCAAAAGAACACCGCCACCGATTGAGGAAATTAGTTTTCGTTTCTGTCCATTAAGATTTTGTACACTTCTGGCCAAAATCAATTAAATTTGAGCATGAAAAATCCAGACCATATTATAGCGCTGATATTGCGATTGCAAGTTACATAAACTGTCTTAATTCAGGCAAGAACGCGATATTGAGAAAATAAATCTTTTATTTTGTACTTATTTAAGTTTAATATACAGAAAATTCACCTTTTGATATTTTTGAACAATATATGTAGGGTTTAGAGTAGGATGGGTAACTCATTTCGTGAAATAAAATCCAAAAAACATGTTTCTACAGAAGCTGTTAGCTCGACGAATTAAGGCTCCACCAAACCGTTTACTATGGCGGGAACCTGAGCGATTTCATCACCGCGATGGCGACAACTATTGGCCGCGACTCTATCGCAGGGTCGCTGCATGCAGTATTGCATTAACGCTTCCATATCATCAACGATAGTCGCATCGCGTGTGCGTTTGTTTGTTTTTATGTTTTTTTTGTGCGTGTGCTAAATAAAACTGTCTTAAGTTCATAGTCCACACTTTGTTATAATAATCTATACTTTACCTGCCAACATTTGAAAAGGGCGTAACAGTCAAAATTCATTCCTTTTGATTCTCCGTCTACACATATAGCTCATATGTGGACGAGAAATCAGAAGGGATAAATTTTGACTGTTACGCCCTTTTCAAATGTTGGTCTAGATATAAACTAATCTATGTTTGTATGTATGTTCGCAAACTATTTCTGAACCTTCTTCTTCTTATTGGCATTACATCCCCACACTGGGACAGAGCCGCTTCGCAGCTTAGTGTTCATTAGTTAGTGGACCGATTGCTGGATACACATTCTCTACCCTAAGGAAAAGATAACAAAGATGCCGGGATGGTCATTGGGAAAAGGGTGAGGGGTGATGAAGAGTTTTTGTTCAGAAAACGAACTAGTCAGTGTAGCTTCTGAACTCATGGACCGGTTTTTAACCAAATTTGGTACACATATTCTTTATACTAAGTATACGAGTATATAGGCTGCACGAAAACGGATTTCCGGATAAACTGATACGGTTGATCAAGGCGACGATGGATCGGGTGATGTGCGTAGTTCGAGTTTCAGGGGCATTCTCGAGTCCCTTGGAAACGCGTAGAGGGTTACGGCCTGGGAGCTGCGGACTCGATCGATTCTAATTTTCAAATTATTTTGCTTGAAGCCCGCAAATTTCCTCTCAGTGTTCAATGTACACGCTACGATTTTCTCACATTGAATTATCATTATGTTTATCTTTTAAAAATTAATTTCAAAGATTTCGTTGATTTACTGCATTGCATAAATTATTGTGCCGATCGTAAAATTAAATCATGCTATTCACGTATAAAAATTTCTCGATAGGTTTGAAATGACACCAAATAATTGGGTTTTGTTAGAAATAAACTACAATTGGTATGAGTTGATTTACACGTGTACTCTCTCGTCTGCGCTTAGAAGGCTCACAAACTCTCTCGATGCGATGGATACTTTTTGACAGCTTGCTTTGGAGATTTTTTGACAATCGTTTTGACTCGATCCGCAGCTCCCAGGTTACGGCAAGGTGATGGTCTTTCGTGTCTGCTATTCAACATCGCTTTGGAGGGAGTAATACGAAGGGCAGGGATTGACACGAGTGGTTTTATTTTCACGAAGTCCGTCCAATTAGTTGCTTTCGCCGACGACATTGATATCATGGTACGTAACTTTGAGAGGATGGAGGAAGCTTACATCAGACTTAGAAGCGAAGCTAAACGACGTCGTAGACGAAGTACATGATAGGAAGGGGCTCAAGAGAGGTCAATGTAAGCCACCCACCACGAGTTTCTTTCGGTGGTGACGAAATCGAGGTGGTTGAAGAATTCGTGTACTTGGACTCACTAATGACCGCCGATAACGATACCAGCAGAGAAATTCGGAGACGCATAGTGGCTGGAAATCGTACGTACTTTGGACTCCACAAGACGCTCCGATCGCCGCCGTACCAAACTGACTATCTACAAAACGCTTATAAGACCGGTAGTTCTCTACGGACACGAGACCTGGACGATGCTCGTGGAGGACCAACGCGCACTGGGAGTTTTCGAAAGGAAAGTTTCGCGTACCATCTATGGTGGGGTGCAGATGGCGGACGGTACATGGAGGAGGCGAATGAACCACGAGTTGCATCAGCTGTTGGGAGAACCATCCATCGTCCACACCGCGAAAATCGGAAGACTGCGGTGGGCCGGGCACGTAACCAGAATGTCGGACAGTAATCCGGTGAAAATGGTTCTCGACAACGATCCGATGGGAACAAGAAGGCGAGGGGCACAGCGGGCAAGGTGGAGGACGATTTGCGGACCCTCCGCAGACTGCGTGGTTGGCGAAGTGCAGCCATGGACCAAGCTGAATGGAGAAGACTTTTATGTGCAGCACAGGCCACTCCGGCCTTAGTCTGATAATAAATAAAATAAAACGAGTATAGAGGCTAAGAAAAGAAGGCAGATATGGTGGGAACTTATTGAATTTGGAACCTCTTAATCGATTTCAACCAAATTTGGGACGCATGTTCTCTGTGTTCTATTCTAAGTTGACAATTATAGGCAGTAGGCGTGTTATTGATTAAAGGGGGAGAAGTGTTTGTCAGGAAATGAGTAGCAGTTTACTAAATAAACGCACAGGGTGATTAAAAGGAATAAAGAAGTTTGATATAAGAATTATGAAAGAAAAAGAAAATACAAAAATAAAGAAAGAAGGAACATGTGAGAATGAATAAGGGAGACAAAAGAAGGAGGAAAATGGAGGAAGGAGGGTAAGGAAGAACAACACAAAGTTGAAAAAACGGAAGAAGGCATAAGGTAAAAAGAAATAAACGGAAAAAAGGAAAAGGAGGAAGATAGAAAAACAAAGAAATAAGGAAAAAAGCAAAGAAAGAAGATGGGAGAAGAAAGAAGGCTCGAGAGTTTTTCAATATGTTGAAGTATTAATCCTAATGGCCTAACACCAAGTAGGACACGAAGACAAACCAGTACAGCCACCCTATTGAGAAACCTCACATTGTGCACAGCAAGTTGAGAGCCGTCGGAAGGCTATCTCACCACAAGCAAGGTTGTTAGGACTATGCGGATTTGGGATTTACGGATTTCGGATACGCAGATTTATATGACGATTTTGAGGTCTTGCACGGATTTAGTTTTAAGTGAAAAATGATTAAATAAAATGTTGGAATTATGTTGCCTATAATTTATATTAAATTTTTTTTCTACACGCAGCTTTTTTTCTATATCAAAATAACGGAATGAAAAGTTAGCAACAAAATTAATTTCTTTTTTGCCATGGACAAATTTTTTTCGGATCTCTGTCATTATTATCTACGACAAAAACAAAGCTTTGTCGTTGGTTCTCTTTCGTCGCTTGTTTCGTATGCGCATCGACGAAAAATTGATTCCCTGGTTATGAGGAAATGGACGCCACTTGTAATTTTTATTCTATTTATTTATTTATTTAGTTTTCATTGCATTCATCCAGAACAAATCAAGGTTCATACAACAATTGAAACACACAAAAATGTTCCTTGTTTTGATGAAGATGGCTTATTTTATTAAGGCAGATCTTCAAGAATCAAAGGGTGAATTTTCAAAGCCATTTCTAAAAAAAATCAGCCGAAATATTGTAAGGAATTGTAACGATGTTTTTGGATTTCAGAAAGCATTTTCACATGAATAATATTACGAAGAAAATTCCAAATAAAGAAACCTATGAGGAGTTTTAATCAATAAATTTCCACAGCTCGGAGAAGATTTCTGCGGGATTTGGCCCAAAAAATTGAGAGAAAATTCTGCGGACATTTCTAAAAGATGACCGCCAGTAATTCTGTACCAAAAAAACAGCAGAAATTCCGCCTCGCATTTGCAGAAGAACTCCCGGATGATTTTGTGCTGGAACTTACTAACGAATCTCACTCCCACGAATGATTTTTTGAAGGAATTCCCGGAGAAGTTTTCGCAAGAATTCATGAAGAAATTTTGTAAAAACTTCCGCTGGAATGCTGCCTTGAATTTACGAAAGAATTCCCTGAACGTTTTCCACAGGAATTCATCAAAAAACGTCTGCAGAAATTTACCAAAGCGATTTCCACACAAATTCATGAAAGAATTTTCGCAGATTATTCTGGAGGGCTTTACTTGAATTTACGAGGAGCTTTCACAAGAATCCGCAGAATCTCCATGGTTATTTTCAGAAGAATTAACGCATACAATTTTGGAGAAATTTCTGCTGTAGTTCCAAGAGCAGTTGGATTTCCGCAAAAAAATCCGGATGGAATTTGCGTACGAGTGATAAATTTCCACATATGACCCGATGCCCACGAAGCGTCTTTTCAACGCAACGTGCACGCAGCGGTCAAATAACGCAGGTGTGCATAGTCACGACGACGTTGCTCTACCGCTTTTTCCCGATGCACACCTGCGTAATTTTAACGCTGAGTGCACACAGCGGCGAAAAAACGCTACGTGGGCATCGGCCCTATAGGGGTAACGGCTCAAACCTTGGCCCATTATGCTACGGTTGAGCACATTTATCGTTATAAATCTTCATATATTGCGTTTCCAACCAGAATTATTCCACCAGCCGGCTTGCTTACATTTGGTTTTGACGCCAAATAGCAAAAAACGACGATGAATGTCCGCAATATCTCATTAAAACCAGCGAAAGTCTCGAGAGAAATGGACAAAATGTCGGCATCCTTGTCCCTATCAAGTGGATAATTTTTCAGCCCACTTGGGACGAGTGATTGTTGATTTTGAACATACGAGAGATAAAGATGGGTTGCTGTTTATAGTACCAGTCATTTTGCTTGCGTTGAATAAAGGCAGCATGCAAACAAACAGAGAAAATCATAAGAAAATTATTTTGAGCTTTTTAGTGGAATAGTTTTCACCTGTCATAAGACGAGTTTATACAATCCCATTGAATTCCACCACTTAATTGTATCTTGGCAGATACGTATTTCGACCTCAACAGTAAGGCCGTCTTCAGTGTCTCGTACTTGACTCGAGTCAAGTTTGGATTGTATAAACTCGTCTTATGACAGGAGAGAAAATCAAATCATCTTATTGAGCGTGAATTCTAATTGGTTGCATGTAAAATACTACCACATTGATTGTGATAGTGCGTTTCAGATTCCCCCTATAGCACGCTTACCAAGGACATGCTAACGAAAATACTATTATATGAATCATTTATTTCCCAAATATTCACCATATTTGCAAGTGAAGAAGTTTGGAAAAATGAAAACTGTATTAAAAACTGCAATTGCAAAAAGGCTACATCAAGATGAATACACCACTAGGTGTTCCAATCTGCCAAATTCACGATTCAGCCATCTTGGATTTTAGTATGGAAGAGCCAGCCGGTTTGTTTATGTTTTGCACCGAAAATGAATTTTTCACCCCCGCCTTCTTCTCATCCATAAACTGGGCAGATTGAAACACCTAGCTGTGTATTCATCTTGGGCTACATGTTCTAGCCCTCATGTTGTGCCTTCAAACAAATTGCTTACGTTAATTATTGGCTGCCGCATAATTTTGAGATTTACTGCTAGTTGAAACCATGGCAGTTGTGTTGCTCTCGCTCTCGTAAACAATGCTTTAGGTGGGGATGATGCATAACGCACTACTGAAGAAAGCCAATTGTAAAACTTATTCAAGGCAATTCATTGCATACTGTACTGTGCATAAACAGTCATAACTGTGCCAACTACCTGATATTATTACACAATTATTCATAAATACAATTATTGGATGCTTGTTTTTAACTCTGCCTGCATTGAAGTTTCATGATTGGTACGTGCGTTTGATTCCACTCCTCTCTATATCGATCAGCTGTTGTGAATCCTCTCAAAACTCGCACGTGTTTCAACTTCATGAGTTGAGAGAATACTTTTTCGGTATCATTTTACAGATCAAAATACTTTTTGCAAGCAATAATAAATCTAAATTATGATGAAGGTATTTGTCAAGTAATTTGACTTGAAATTATTCCCATGAAATGATGTTAAAAGTTTATCTAATGAAACATACGATCCATTGTATCTTTCCATTATTCAATGAGAAATGGATTCGTGCGAAAGATGATAAAACCAAATATTCTTACACTAATTGAATAATTTATTTGCGAAATTATGAAGAAAATGGTGTATCGAACCACGAAAGGTTGATGCTTGAATCGCTTTTGCTTGAATCGTGTTTGGAGGCCGTAAGGTAGGCAATTATTTTTGGTATGTTCTGCGAATGAAAGCGATTATATCGTGATTCGAGAAAAGCATCATGAGGGCCCATTTACAAACTACATGACGTTTTATGTTGTGGGAAGGTACTTGTCTGAGCGTTATGTTATTTGCGAATGAAACTTAACCACTGAGTAGATTAACCTGTTTTTACAAAAAAATCTTAGCAACCTAATCGCAAGCATCGGATATTCTATCTGCAGCTTTCGGTTATTTTCTCCAGTACGGGTTATTGGTGAGAATGTTTTGATTTTAGAGTTTCACCTATACTAACGTAGTGCTACAAATCGAAAGCGCATGCCACCATTTGGCTACGGGTGCCCCCAGTATTGTCCAAAAAAGTTTTGGTTAATTATGTCGCTATACTAATGGAAATTGTGAAATAAGCTGACATAGTGTGGTTGTTATCCATTCATCTGATGTGCGAAAGCAGGTATGTTCATTCGGAAAACTCTTTTATTGGGCAAAAGAAAAACTCTAGCACAGCCAGCCTGCATAAGTCAACAAAATATGGCTGCTAAAAAACCGAGTCAAAGTGATTTTTCACGCAAGATAATTGCTTTTTATAAATTAAGAAGTGTATAAATCTAGAGTTATGAAGCAGATATATGTTTGATACACTTTTCTAAAGAAGCAGTGGTTAATATGTCCCTACAAATCGTCGTATTATCGCTAAAATATTGATTAATTTGCGTGATAAGCCAATGTTACATCCAGGGCCAACATTACCGCCGGTTACCCTATGAACTTCCGTAAGAATCGTTGAAGAAATGTCTGCAAAAAAAAATCTTGTCATGGTGAAAGTTTTCACAATAATTTAAAGAAGGATTTTCGCATAAATACAGGACCAATTTTTGTAGGAATTTCCGCAAGATATCCTGCGAAAAATTATGAAAATAATTTTGCCACAACTCTAGAAAAAATTGTTTCGGAGAAGTTTTGTTCAAAAAAGCAAGTTGCAATGTCTTATTACCTAATATCTACTCAATTTTATATTTTGATACATAAATACATCTTGTACCAAATTTTATTATTTTGAAGTTGGAAAATGATGGTTATGTTGAGAGTCTAGACAATTTCCGTAGATATTCAAGAATCCAGGCAATCTGGATAATCAACATAAGTCAAATTTGTCAGATTCTGAATAACGCAGAAATCTTGGGAATCTGAAGCATTTGAATAACCTGGAGGGCTAGAGAATGTGGGGATGTTAAGGGTTTGTATGATCTACGAAATCAACAAACTATATTATGAAAAGTTTAGGTCATGAAAATGACCTGAATCGGAAGGATCTTAGTCAGATACGGTTACTGAAAAAAGGGACAACGGAAAATGCCGTCTAAGACGAATTAAGTACTGTCCATTTAATTCCACCAGTTAATTTTCGTTATCTTTGCAGATACGTATTTCGACCACAACTGTGTGGTCGTCTTCAGTGTCTTGTACTTGACTCGACTTTCGGAATTAAATGGACAGTACTTAATTCGTCTTAGACGGTTGAATACATTCCACTAAAAGAGCTATATATATTTTTCTGAACGGAAAATGTATAAAATCTGGAGCATACTGAAAGATTTTATACATTTTTTCACACGTCTGAATCATCCGAAGATTGAAAATTTCAACCAATGTCTATTCAGACTAGTGGCGTAGCCAAAAAATAAGGATGGGGGGGGGTTATGATTTTTTTAGTGTAGCAATTTGCAATTTGAGAGCGATCGAGCAAATTTTTTCTTCTAAAAAATGTTTCTGCGGGGAGGGTTATGCTACGCCACTGGTTCAGACTAAAAATTTGCATTCGAAAACGTGCAATGAACAATACCCAGTAGACAAGTAAATGTTTCGCTCGAATTGTTTCCAGAACTGGAGCGAGAGTCGAACCCGCACACAATAATACTTTAAAATAGGCTCGAACGACTGGCGCTACTGATCGCCAATAGGTTGAGATATGTTTAATATAATTTATATCAAAGTACCTGACCCGGCGAACTTTGTATCGCCAAAAATGAATAAATTTTCTGATACAATTTTTTGCGTCCACAATTTATCTAGAAAACAAATCGGTTCTTCAGAATGTTTTCTTATTTTTTTACAACTTGGTTTAACCGATTCAATCCGGATTTTTTTTTCGTCGTATTTCAACATAAATTTTGGACATACTGTTTCAAAACGGATGCAAACCATGAAAAAGTAGGAGTATGGCAAAAAATTGTTTGTGTTCTTCTAGGGATTCCACACCTTCCTTGAGTTCAGATCTTGATGATCTACATCAACAACAAAGCGTTCTATGGGGCCTCAATCCTAATTTGAAGTTGGCATTGCTACTTGAGACATAATTAAACTATTTTTTTTATCAAATCGCAGTGTTACCAAAACATAAACGGTACTCCAAACTATTCTTGAGTTCATATCTTGGAGGTCTACAAGATCAACAGAGCAGTTCATAGGTTCCCGAGCTTGTGTAATAGTTGGAGGAGCCCCATGGAACATTATTACAGTAGTATATACAAAATACAAGACTCCCAGAATATCTACGGTACTCCAAACAATTCTTGAGTTCAGATCTTGGAGGCCTACAAGACCAACAGAGTGATTGATAGGTTCCTGAGCTTGTGTGTTAGTTGTAAAAACCCCATGGAACGTGATTATGTCAATATATATAGACATCCACATTCCCAGAATATCTACGGTACTCCAAACCTTTCTTGAGTTCAGATCTTGAAGTTCTACAACACCAACAGAGTGATTCATAGGGTCCTGAGCTTATACGTTAGTTGGAGCAACCCCTTGGGACATCATTACACCAGAATATGCAAATCACAGCATTCCTAGAGTTTCTGGGGTAATCCAAGTCATTCTTGAGTTCAGATACTGGAGGTCTTCAAGACCAACAGAGTGATTCATTGATTTCCGAGCTTGTGTGTTAGCTGGAGAAGCCTCATGGAACATCATTACACCAGTATATACAAAATACAATATTCCCAGAGTATCTGCGGTACTCCAAATCATTCTTGAATTCAGATCTTGGAGGTCTACAAGACCAACAGAGTGATTCAAAGGCAACTCAGCTTATGTTTTGGTTGTAAAACCCCACGAGACATCATTACACCAGTATATGAAATTTGAAACATTCCAAGAATATCTACGGTACTCCAAACGATTTTGAGTTCAGATATTTGAGGTCTACGAGGCCAACAGAGTGAATCATAGGATCCTGAGCGTGTGTGTCAGTTGTAGAAACCCCATGGGACATCAATATACCAGTATATACAAATCATAACATTCCCGGAATATTTACGGCGCCATACATGAGTTCAGATATTGGAGGTCATAGTGATTCATGGATTCTGAAGCTTGTTTGTTAGTTGGAGAACCATCATGGAACATCATTACACCATTATATAAAAATCTTGTTAGTTGGAATTGCTCAAATGGGCATCATTACGTACACAATACGTAAGTACGAAAAAAAACGTGTTATTGTGATCACAAACATCGCATCCACGATTTTTTCGTTCTTTTTATCATCTATAGTGTTATAGAGGGGCCCTCCTTAGCCGTGCGGTAAGACGCGCGGCTACAGAGCATGACCATGTTGAGGGTGGCTGGGTTCGATTCCCGGTGGCGGTCTAGACAATTTTCGGATTGGAAATTGTCTCGACTTCCCTGGGCATAAAAGTATCATCGTGCTAGCCTCATGATATACAAATGCAAAAATGGTAACCTGGCCTCGCAGTTAATAACTGTGGAAGTGCTTAATGAACACTAAGCTGCGAGGCGGCTCTGTCCCAGTGTGGGGATGTAATGCCAATAAGAAGAAGAAGAAGAAGAAGAAGAAGAAGAAGAAGAAGAAGAAGTGTTACCAGCTTGGTACCACGGCGTCTCTTGATGACCGGCTGGGCTATACATGTGAATTATTGCTACTCCATAATCGATCAGAATCAGAGTAAGTTGCACCCTGAAGGCGTTGGTACTCTCATACTTACTTGTTTCATTATTATACATATTATATATTTTATACGATATGTTTACCCAAGTGTTTACCATTTCTATACGTATTGAAACCAGCAAGGGGTATCATGAGATGACAGTCTAACCAATAAATGAGGATTGCGTACCAAGAACTGAATAAAGCTCGCAATACATTCAATCGACAATATAATTGGTTTCAGTATTGCACGGAAGTGGATGTTACTAAGACTAACATTTATATGTAAGAGTAAAGTAATTTACGTATGAATAATATCACAAATTTTCATTTCAAATGCTTTTCTCCATACTTGTCCCAAAATGAATTAAATGTAATAGCTAAATCATGTTGCTATCTACGGACACGAGACCTGGACGATGCTCGTGGAGGACCAACGCGCACTTGGAGTTTTCGAAAGGAAAGTGCTGCGTACCATCTATGGTGGGGTGCAGATGGCGGACGGTACGTGGAGGAGGCGAATGAACCACGAATTGCATCAGCTGTTGGGAGAACCATCCATCGTTCACACCGCGAAAATCGGACGACTGCGATGGGCCGGGCACGTAGCCAGAATGTCGGACAGTAACCCGGTGAAAATGGTTCTCGACAACGATCCGACGGGCACAAGAAGGCGAGGTGCGCAGCGGGCAAGGTGGATCGATCAGGTGGAAGATGACTTGCGGACCCTCCGTAGACTGCGTGGTTGGCGACGTGTAGCCATGGACCGAGCCGAATGGAGAAGACTCTTATATACCGCACAGGCCACTTCGGCCTTAGTCTGAATAAATAAAATGTTGCTATAAAAATCTCTCTCAGTTCCTCTGCAACCAATTGATGTGATTCTGCGAGATCATCAACAGAAGGCGCTTCATTAAAACTTTCGAAACGACACGTTAAGCGCTGGTGCACTGCTGCAAACATGCAGCACATTAGGAGTAAACTCTTTGAAAGTAGTGTACCAAAAGGAATCAATAGTTAAGTTTCTCAATAATAATCTTCTTCATCGAAAAAATATTTAGTAGACTAACAGGTAACAGGCCATTGTTTTTTTTTTTTCGAGAAATGCTCTCATTATTGATGAAATTTGTGTAAAGTGGTTATTCACAAATTGCGTGACGAATAATAAAAAAACTAGAGGTTCATTACAAGAAGTGGCGAATAGGAGAGGGGTGTTGAAAATAATAATTGTACGTACTATATCGATCTTCCCTAGATGTCCTTCACCATACAATTTTTTGGCGGTAAATTCATGCTAGACCATCGTACATCTTCTTGTTGATCGATTTGAATGTAAAGAATTGAACTCATGGACAATTTGTATTGTCGTACATGTTCAACGAATTCTACAATGTGTCTATAATGGTGTAACGAAGTCCAGTAGAGCTATTCCAACTCATAAAAATAGATGAGATGACGTAGATCTTCATGTTGATCGATTTGAATATTGAGATCTGTACTCATGGACAGTTTGGAGTGTCGTCGATGTTCAACGAGTTCTGTAATGTATCTATAATGGTGTATCGAAATCCCGTGGAGCTATTTCCACTCATAGAAATAGTGGAGACCTCAAAGATCTTCGTATTGATCGATTTGAATATTGGGATCTGAGCTCAAAGACAGTTTGGAGTGTCGTAGATGTCGAGCGAATTCTGTGGCGTGTCTCTAATAGTGTAACCAAATCCCGTGAAGCTATTACAACTCATAAAAATAGTTGAGACATCGGAGATCTTCATGTTGATCGATTTGAATATTAAGACCTGTACTCAAGGATAGTTTGGAGTGCCATAGATGTCGAACGAACTCTGGTGTGCCTGTAGGGGTGTTACGAGGTATCGCGGAGCTATTCCACCTCATAAAACTAGTGGGGACATCGAGAATCTCTATGTTGATCGATTTGAATATTAGGATCTGATCTCAAGGAGAGTTTGGAGTGTCGTAGATATCGAAAGAATTCTGTGGTGTGTCTGTAATGATGTTACGAGGTATCCTGGAGCTATTCCAACTCATAAAACTAGTGGGGACATCGAAGATCTGCATGTTGATCGATTTGAATATTAGGATCTGTACTCAAGGATAGTTTGGAGTGTCGTAGGTGTCGAACGAATTCTGTGGAGTGTCTGTTATGGTGTTACGAGGTATCCTGGAGCTATTCCAACTTATAAAACTAGTGGGGACATCGAAGACCTGCATGTTGATCGATTTGAACATTAGGATCTGTACTCAAGGAGAGTTTGGAGTGTCGTAGATGTCGAACGAATTCTGTGGTGTGTCTGTAATGATGTTACGAGGTATCCTGGAGCTATTTCAACTCATAAAACTAGTGGGGACATCGAAGATCTGCATGTTGATCGATTTGAATATTAGGATCTGTACTCAAGGATAGTTTGGAGTATCGTAGGTGTCGAACGAATTCTGTGGTGTGTCTGTAATGATGTTACGAGGAATCCTGGAGCTATTACAACTTATAAAAATAGTTGAGACATCGAAGATCTTCATGTTGATCGATTTGAATATTAAGACCTGTACTCAAGGATAGTTTGGAGTGCCATAGATGTCGAACGAACTCTGGTGTGCCTGTAGGGGTGTTACGAGGTATCGCGGAGCTATTCCACTTCATAAAACTAGTGGGGACATCGAGGATATCTATGTTGATCGATTTGAACATTAGGATCTGGACTCAAGGAGAGTTTGGAGTGTCGTAGATGTCGAACGAATTATGTGGTGTGTCTGTAATTATATTACGAGGTATCCTGAAGCTATTCCATCTCATAAAACTAGTGGGGACATCAAAGATCTGCATGTTGATCGATTTGAATATTAGGATTTGTACTCAAGGATAGTTTGGAGTGCCGTAGATGCCGAACGAATTCTGTGGTGTATCTGTTATGGTGTTACGAGGTATCCTGGAGCTATTTCAACTCATAACACTAGTGGGGATATCGAAGATCTGCATGTTGATCGATTTGAATATTAGGATCTGTACTCAAGGATAGTTTGGAGTGTCGTAGATGTCGAACGAATTCTGTGGAGTGTCTGTTATGGTGTTACGAGGAATCCTGGAGCTATTCCAACTCATAAAACTAGTGGGGACATCGAATACCTGCATGTTGATCGATTTGAACATTAGGATCTGTACTCAAGAAGAGTTTGGAGTGTCGTAGATGTCGAACGAATTATGTGGTGTGTCTGTAATTATATTACGAGGTATCCTGAAGCTATTCCAACTCATAAAACTAGTGGGGACATCAAAGATCTGCATGTTGATCGATTTGAATATTAGGATCTGTACTCAAGGATACTTTGGAGTGCCGTAGATGCCGAACGAATTCTGTGGTGTATCTGTTATGGTGTTACGAGGTATCCTGGAGCTATTTCAACTCATAAAACTAGTGGGGACATCGAAGATCTGCATGTTGATCGATTTGAATATTAGGATCTGTACTCAAGGATAGTTTGGAGTATCGTAGGTGTCGAACGAATTCTGTGGTGTGTCTGTAATGATGTTACGAGGAATCCTGGAGCTATTACAACTTATAAAAATAGTTGAGACATCGAAGATCTTCATGTTGATCGATTTGAATATTAAGACCTGTACTCAAGGATAGTTTGGAGTGCCATAGATGTCGAACGAACTCTGGTGTGCCTGTAGGGGTGTTACGAGGTATCGCGGAGCTATTTCACCTCATAAAACTAGTGGGGACATCGAGGATCTCTATGTTGATCGATTTGAACATTAGGATCTGGACTCAAGGAGAGTTTGGAGTGTCGTAGATGTCGAACGAATTATGTGGTGTGTCTGTAATTATATTACGAGGTATCCTGAAGCTATTCCAACTCATAAAACTAGTGGGGACATCAAAGATCTGCATGTTGATCGATTTGAATATTAGGATTTGTACTCAAGGATAGTTTGGAGTGCCGTAGATGCCGAACGAATTCTGTGGTGTATCTGTTATGGTGTTACGAGGTATCCTGGAGCTATTTCAACTCATAAAACTAGTGGGGATATCGAAGATCTGCATGTTGATCGATTTGAATATTAGGATCTGTACTCAAGGATAGTTTGGAGTGTCGTAGATGTCGAACGAATTCTGTGGAGTGTCTGTTATGGTGTTACGAAAAATCCTGGAGCTATTCCAACTCATAAAACTAGTGGGGACATCGAAGATCTGCATGTTGATCGATTTGAACATTAGGATCTGTACTCAAGAAGAGTTTGGAATGTTGTGGATGTCGAACGAATTATGTGGTGTGTCTGTAATTATATTACGAGGTATCCTGGAGCTATTCCAACTCATAAAACTAGTGGGGACATCAAAGATCTGCATGTTGATCGATTTGAATATTAGGATCTGTACTCAAGGATAGTTTGGAGTGCCGTAGATGCCGAACGAATTCTGTGGTGTGTCTGTTATGGTCTTACGAGTATCCTGGAGCTATTTCAACTCATAAAACTAGTGGAGACATCGAAGATCTGCATGTTGATCGATTTGAATATTAGGATCTGTACTCAAAGATAGTTTGGAGTGTCGTAGGTGTCGAACTAATTCTGTGGAGTGTCTGTTATGGTGTTACGAGGTATTCTGGAGCTATTCCAACTCATAAAACTAGTGGGGACATCGAGTATCAGCATGCTGATCGATTTGAACATTAGGATCTATACTCAAGAAGAATTTGGAGTGTCGTAGATGTCGAACGAATTATGTGGTGTGTCTGTAATTATGTTACGAGGTATCCTGGAGCTATTCCAACTCATAAAACTAGTGGGGACATCGAAGATCTGCATGTTGATCGATTTGAATATTAGGATCTGTACTCAAGGATAGTTTGGAGTGCCGTAGATGCCGAACGAATTCTGTGGTGTGTCTGTTATGGTGTTACGAGGTATCCTGGAGCTATTCCAACTCATAAAACTAGTGGGGATATCGAAGATCTGCATGTTGATCGATTTGAATATTAGGATCTGTACTCAAGGATAGTTTGGAGTGTCGTAGATGTCGAACGAATTCTGTGGAGTGTCTGTTATGGTGTTACGAGGAATCCTGGAGCTATTCCAACTCATAAAACTAGTGGGGACATCGAATACCTGCATGTTGATCGATTTGAACATTAGGATCTGTACTCAAGGAGAGTTTGGAGTGTCGTAGATGTTGAACGAATTATGTGGTGTGTCTGTAATTATATTACGAGGTATCCTGAAGCTATTCCAACTCATAAAACTAGTGGGGACATCAAAGATCTGCATGTTGATCGATTTGAATATTAGGATCTGTACTCAAGGATACTTTGGAGTGCCGTAGATGCCGAACGAATTCTGTGGTGTATCTGTTATGGTGTTACGAGGTATCCTGGAGCTATTTCAACTCATAAAACTAGTGGGGACATCGAAGATCTGCATGTTGATCGATTTGAATATTAGGATCTGTACTCAAGGATAGTTTGGAGTGTCGTAGATGTCAAACGAATCCTGTGGAGTGTCTGTTTTGATGTTACGAGGTATCCTGGAGCTATTCCAACTCATAAAACTAGTGGGGACATCGAAAACCGGCATGTTGATCGATTTGAACATTAGGATCTGTACTCAAGGAGAGTTTGGAGTGTCGTAGATGTTGAACGAATTATGTGGTGTGTCTGTAATTACATTACGAGGTATCCTGAAGCTATTCCAACTCATAAAACTAGTGGGGACATCAAAGATCTGCATGTTGATCGATTTGAATATTAGGATCTGTACTCAAGGATAGTTTGGAGTGCCGTAGATGCCGAACGAATTCTGTGGTGTGTCTGTAATGGTGTAATGAAGAACCGTGGAGCTGTCCCAACTCATAAAAATAGTGGGGACATCGTAGATCTTTTTGTTGACCGATTTGAATATTAAGATCTGAGTTCAAGAACTGTTTGGAGTATCTTAGGTATTGAAAAAGATCTGTTATACTGCAGGACAGGTGCGGGATATTATCATAAAGCATTTCAATTTCAGTTATTTAATCAGAATGTGGTAAGAAATGGTGTTGATTTCTTAGAACATCAAAATTAGAGCTCAAGGATAGTTTGGATGCTCTAGATCATCCTAGTGACCATAACCTGACCTGGGCAATATTTTTCCTGGATGGAGCAGTTAATTTTGAACATTTTTGCTGAAGAAAGCAAGGCTCTATCTCTTAAAAGTGATTTTCGACAACTGATTTTTGTCTTGGGTCATATATGACCCATCCGGATTGAATCGGTTAATACAGGGTGTATAGACGATCAAAATTTTAAAGAGAAGAAGAAGAAAACGAATATATATATTTTTTTTTCGAGGGTTGACCAGTTGTAGTCTTAAGGTGATTATACAATCAAGCCAAGTGGTGAATTTTAAATTCACCACGCGGTTTTCTACTCCTATTATCAAAAATTCAAATCTAGCGTAATAATTTTCGAACAATGCTGGAATTCAAGTCGATTGTTTAGCACAAATAAGCAAACGGTCAACGGATGTTTCATCCACATGGGCGTTGTGGTTCTCTCAATTCGTGCTCTTGAAAAATCATTAGAAAAAGCACGTGGTCTCCAATATGGCCGATTTGTGGCTTTGTTGTATAACCACCTTAATAGACTGGTATCTCGGCTGGGCTCTCCATGTGATACACAATACTAGCAGACGACTCAAGCTATGTTGCTCACTAGGTCACTGCGGCCTGGGTTCGTATTGTGATCATACCGATACATTTCCCTTCCCGCAGTCTGTCAGTTTAAAAACAAATAATAATAATAATAATGAAAGCTCATCACGCGCATGAATGTTTTCCGAATAATTAACATGTAAAGTTGATTTAATGTTTTCTTGGAGCCGACATTCAATACCGAATAGTAGTCTATGTTGACAACGGGTGGTACTGATGCCATCTCCAAGTAAAGGCCGTTCTACAGCGATTAACGCAACGGCGCATCTTGACAGTAATTCTGTATTCTCTGTCAAAACGCGTCACCGCGCCCACCACCGCAGCCGAGCCATAACACTTTGATGTAATGTGATGGGATCATACTAGTGGACTTTGTTTCAACATGGAATAATTTAAATGGTATCGTAAATATACAGTAAATTAATTTAAGTACTATTGCAATAAATCGACATATTAATCTGAGAGCTTCCATTATTTTGGCGGTTGATCAAGATTATGGCGTCATATCCTTTACAGTACTGTCTGATATCATAAATTTCAGTAGTCAAATGGTCATGTTCTATTCCGCTCTTCAAAATTCAAGTCTTTAAAGTCTGGTCCAAGATTCAGTTATCAATGGTATGGTAATGTTTCATTGCGTCTATTTCCTAGCTAAATGAATGAATTTTACGATTATGAAGCATTGATTTATATGAATAACATCATTAAAAATATGTACTACTCGTTGGATCTTTTGGTCACACAAAAAATACAATTATGTTGATGTGTATATGGTATAGGTATACACGATACACCTCGTTAAATTTGAATTGCTGACTATATTTCAAATAAACACCTTTCATGAAAATTGATTCCACGTCGAGCATCCGTGCGAGACGGTTGTAAGTCCGCGTACGGTCTGCTTCTCATTCGGTTTTTTTCCTGAAGTACAGGTAGTGGTTTTCTCCGAAAGTGTTTTGAAGCATAGTGCTTGAGTGGAAGTGGTGCTTAGCTGTAGCAGTTAAGTAGCCATTTCGTTGGTTTTACAACTACGCAAAACTTTGCAGTTTATTCGGCGTCCATCGCAGGCGCAGGCATCATCGTCCCACGCCGACAGTCATCATCCATCGTGCGTCTCCACCAACACAGACGCTGCCGTCCTGCCACCATCCATCCACCCAGTCGCAGTGTTGAGTGCGACGAGAACACCAACAATAGCGTGGTTCGCTTCGAACGCACCACCGGCGAGTGTCCATCGAGCTAGTGTGTGCTGCCAGAACTGTTAGCCGGCAACACAGCAGTGTGAACGCAAGTATTTAATTGAGCTCCCTCTCATTGTTCCCTCTCTTCTCCATCTTATTAGAATAGTTTTTTTTTTTTCTTTTGTCCTCGTCTTCCCTCTGTCCCAAATCATTATTTTGTTTGTGTGTGTGTTTTTCTGCCCTTGTGATAATTGTTTAGTTTTAAAAGAGATTGTGCTTCGCTGCAGCGGCGCATTTCGTGTCCGCAATGCGCGAAGGCGAAGTTGGCGGGGGTACTTCGTATTCCATGTCAGATGTTTCGTTGCATTCGGCTGTTCCAAACCAAAACGAAATGGACACCAGCAACGCTAAAATTTCCTCTACGAGCCCCCGTCCCAAGGTCTACCCTCACGACTCTAGTGGGCCGTATGTTGTTTTCTTTCGACCCAAAGGCAAACGTTTGAATATCAGCCAGATTAGCAAAGATCTGGAAAAGCGATTTTCGTCTGTCACGACCATTGACATGGTTGGGTCCAGTAAACTCCGTGTAACGGTCAGTGATTGCAAACAGGCCAACGAGATTGTCACCTGTGAGCTTTTCACTCTCGAATATAGGATGTATTTACCGTCAGCAGTGTGTGAGATCGCGGGGGTGGTGACGGAGGGAAGTATGACATGCGACGATTTGAAACAAGGTTTCGGTCGTTTCAAGAACGTTTCTTTGCCTCCTGTTGCGATACTGGATTGCAAACAAATGTATTCGGTGTCGCAGGAGGGAGAGAAGCGGAGTTATTCCCCGTCTGACTTTCTGCGTCACTTTTTCCGGGTCCGCACTGCCTGACTACGTAGTGATTGGCAAACTTCGTCTACCTGTTCGGCTGTATGTACCGAAGGTGATGAATTGTGTTAATTGCAAGCAGCTGGGCCACACCGCTCAGTACTGTTGCAATAAACCTCGCTGTGCATCATGCGGAGAGAAGCATGTGGAGGGCGCGTGCAAGACGGCACCGAAATGTGTCTATTGTAACGAAAGCCCTCCACATGCTCTTGAAGCTTGCCCAACGTACATACAGCAGCGAATCCACCAGAAGTGGTCTCTTCAGCAACGTTCTCGGCGAAGTTACGCCGAAATGTTGAGGAAGGCCGCTCCTCCACTCGTTTCTGACACCATCTACTCGTCTCTTCCTTTGGACGATCAAGGTAGCTCTGACTCCGAGTTTGGAAATGGGGTTCCCTTTGTTTTCAATGGCTCAACGAGGAAGAGAATAAAACAGAGCCAGCGACCCTCGAAAAAGCCTAGAAAACAGCCTCAAAGTGAGCCCCAATCCAACATGGTCAAATTCAAAGCGGGAGGAAATACTCAAAAACGATCAACTTTTGTGGTTTCACATCGGGATGATCGAGAGTTTCCACCGCTTCCGGGAACATCTAAAATCCCAGATGCCCCATTTTTTGCGATTTCTCAGCCAGAAAGAGAGCATACAGAGCGAGCAGAAGAACTCCCGAGTAGACCTGTGCGCCGCCGCGCCACGCCGCCGCCGCCGGTGGGTTTACTCGCGCCGCCGCCGCCGACGATTTTGGGTCGGCGCGCCGCCGATCATAATTTGGCCACGCCGGTGACTAATCGCAATAAAAAAACTCAATTAACTTACGTCGAGTCGAGCCAAGCACGAGATTCAGTGTCTCGGACTAATAAGTGAGATCGAAATCCGTATCTGTGAAGAAATACAGCGTGGTAGAGTTAATTGGAATAGTACTAAACTAGTCTTATGGAAGTCAAAATTCAATTTCAAATCTACCTCAAGCTATGGTGTCCCTAGGTCGGTGTAGTGACATACATTGTCTTGGTTAATTAACAGGTTGGTTGATTAGTTTGAGAGTTTGAATGAGGATTTATCTAGTATAATAAATTGTTAAACTGATCTTTGGAATGCGTTAAGCCAAGGCCTCATTTAGTCGGGCACCTAAACGTGTAGGTGATTCGCAAAATGGGTTTGTTGTGGAGCCTGGATACATGCCCAAAGCGTCCCCATTCTTGAAGGATCTGGCATTGGTGCAGGAAAATTATTGCAGTTAAGAAATTTCAAGTCAAGTTGCACATTAGTTATTTTGACATTTTTTTATTTATTTAAATCAACTTATTTAATCAGTTTTCTTTGTTTTAAGATTTGTACTATTAGGATAGTTGGCTCACAGACAAACAGACATAACACATTAAACATTCACTCATCAAATTCATCGTCGTTTAAACACTAACGATATCTGTTGATTTCAGTTAGTTGGGCAAATCACGAACCAGATGGTGATAGTGAGCAAACATCGAATTCGAGCGAATCCGATGTGCGCGCCACTAGTGATCGATTTTTTTTTATTCCTTTATTTATTTGTTAGGCACTCTGTGTTATTTAACCGCTACTGTGCCGAGATCTACTGTGGTATTCTGCAGCCATAATCCACACAGAATCTATTTTTAGATTTTTTCCATTTTTCATTGTTGTTGTCGTTGCTGGTCCATCTCGTCGTGAGTCCATTGTGTTCGTTTTGTCCATGTCGTGTATCCAATGATCGTTGCATTGTCCGGTTGCCATTTATCCGGGTAACGTTGGAGGAATGCCTCCGAGAAGAACAAGTTGTCAGTCGTCATCAGGCAGCCGTGACGGTGAGGCATGCACCCCAATACGCCACCGCATAGGCTGCGCATGAAACCATGACCATTCGCTTGAAAGGCGAACGTGTAGCCAACTACGCTACGGGACCCCTCATAGTGATCGATTGGCCAACTAATAATTATTTGAATTGACCAGTAAATCAGTGAACGATGTAAATTTGACGAGTGTTATGTCTGTTTGTCTGTGGTTGGCTTATAAGGCAAACTGATTTAGCAAAATAATTAAATCCCAACTCTTAATGCTTTACCGATTTTTTTGTTCCGACTCCCGAGTAAGTAATTCATATTTTGAAATCAATTTCTGAATATAACTTACAAAACTACTTGCTCAGCATCAGCAAAGCAAATATTGCTGAGAAACTATTACGAGCATCAGTTAAAAACGCTACCCAGACGTAACCCAGAACTGGGGTGTTGTCGTATTTAATCAAATTATTTAGTTAAAACGTCAGGTATTTTCAAACATAACGAAAATTTTATTTAATTTTATTGTCTTGAAATTATTTAATACTGTATTATAAAAGCCTTATTGTGAAATTCCTGGAATTTCGGAGAATATTCGAAGAAGTATCGTTCAAACATTCATTTATGAATTCCTTCGAAAAATACTCCAGAAATTAGTTCGGAAATAAATCAAGAAATTTATTTGATAATTCCTTCAGATATTCCTCCGAGAAGTTCCTTTTAAATAGCCTTAGAAGATTATTTTAGGAATTCTTCCTATTTTTTTGGGTATTCCTTCGGAGATTCCTTACAACATTTCTCCGAAAATTCCTCAAGAATTTTCATTACGGATTTCTTCAGAAAATCCTTTACGAATTTCTTTAGGAAATTGCTTAAGGAATGCTTTCGGATTTTGTTCCACGAATTCCGACAATCTCCTTCGGAGACTCCTTGAGAAATTCCTTTGGATGTTTCCTTAGCAATTCCTGTGAAAATTCCATTCGTTCTTTTAAGAATTTCTTCGGAATTTTGTTGGAATTTCTTCGAAATATTTTTTCTTTTGAAATTATTTCGGCATTTATTTCATGAATCGCTGGAAAAAGTTTTTCTAGATATTCATAAGGAAATAATTCAAATTTTGCCTAAGGAATTTCTTCAGAACTTCTTCCAGCAACTCCTTTAAAAATTCTTCGGGAATTCTCCCAGTACTTCCTGCAGGAATTTCTTCAAAAATCCCTTCATCTTGCCTAAAGTCTTTGTTTGTTTGTTGTTTATTTTTGGATTTTTTTTTCGAAAATTCAGTAAGTAACAACGTCGCAAACAATTTCATTTTCAATTAATTTGATAGGATTTCCTGTAAGATTTTCCGAAAAAAAAACTGGAGAAATCTCCGAAGGAAATCTTGGAAGTTTTACGAATAATCTTTTAAAGAAGTCCCTGGAGAAATATCTGAATGAATTCCGGGCGGAATTTTTTTTGTTATTTAAGAAATAAAATTCTGGAGGAATTCACAAATAAGTTTTTGGAGGCGTTTTAAAGAAATTTGTATTGGGTTTAGTGCAGCAATTTCCAAATAAACTTTTGAAGGGATTCCCAAAAGAGAACCTGAATGCATTTTCAAAAATAATTCCTAAAGGAACTTCTAAAAGAGTTTTTTTAAGGTAAAATACTTCCCTAAAGAATTCCTAAAGGAATTTCCAGAGGAATCGATAAAGGTATTTTTGAAGGATTTTATGATGGAATTTCCGAAGGAATTCTCAAAGGAAATTACGGAGAAAATCCTGATAGAATTTCAGGGAAAATTCCTACTGGTTTTTCTGATGTAATTCCTAGGTTTCTCCAAGAATTTCTTTGGAATTTTTCTCAGTAATTTATTCGCAATTTCCTCCAGAGATTCCTTTGAAGATTCGTTCGTATTTCTTAAAATTTACTTCGGGATTACGTCAGAATTTCCTCCACGAATTCCTTTGTTTAAGAAAACCTCAGGAAATTCATTAAGGTTCGTTCTTTTAGAAATTCCTTTGAAAATTTCTTAGGAAATTGCTTTAGGAATTGCTTAATAAAATCCTTTAGCAATTCTTTCGGATATACCTTCCGGAAATCATTCGCAAATTCCCTTTGAAATATCGACGGAAAATATTTTAGAATTCCTCCAAAATTCCTCCAGGAATTCATTTACAGATTCCTTCGGAAATATGTTTAGTCATTGAAAGTTTGCTTAGGAATTTCTTCGGAAATTAATACGGAGGATTATTTTAGGAATTCCTTCGGTTTTTGTTTTTGAAAAAAAAACGTTGAAAATTTTATAGAAATTCCTCTAGGGGTTCCTTAGCAAGTTCTTTGACAACTTTTCTTGAAATTCCCATAGGAATACTTCCAGAACTACCCTAAACAATTCCTTGGGAATTTCTACGGGTAATCCTTTGAAAATTCCTTGGTAACTTTAGAAAGAAGTTCTTGGACATTTCCCTCAATAATTCCGTCACAACATTCTCCATTTCATTTGCTTTTTTCGGAAATCACTTCAGAAATTAATTCAAAGAATTTTTTTCGGAAATTGCTTTTGGGAATTATTCGGAAATTCTTCTACAAATTCCCTAGATCATTTTTCGAAATTTACTGAAAAGATTTCTGATTTTTCTGCGAGAATTCCTTCGGTTCCCTAATGTAAACTATTTTTGAAATCGGTGCTTCCGAGCAAAATTATAAAATACCTATACATATAATAAGCAAGGCCTGCGTGCCCAAACCTTTGTTCCTTATGACGTCTACATTAAGCAAGGTTTTGTATTTTCTTGGTGTGATTTGTGGGAAATGAGTCATGGGATCAATAGTGAATCTTACACTAAGTTCTTTCGAAAATTCCTGCAAAAATTTGGCAAGAAATGTCTTTATAAACTCTTTTTGCTATACTCTCGGAGAGTGCTGTCTGAACCCCTTCGAAGATTTTTTCCAACAATTTCTTCGGAAATTGTTTTAGGAATTCTTTCGGAAACTATTTATACTCTTTCGGAAACTAATTTTCGAATGAAATCCTGAAAGAATATTCTACGCTTTTACCTGTGGTTTTACTAAAGGAATTTCCCAACGAGAACCTTAATGGTTTTTGAAAAAACGCCTTCATGGACTTTCCGCAAAATTTCTTATAGGGTTTTACAAAGGAATTTCTAATGAAACTTAGAAAAAAAATAGAGGGTTGTATTAAAAATACGATCGCAAATTGAACGTAGAATTACGTATAGGGGAAGAGGCCCCAAAACGCCCCCCCGATGCAAAACGCCTTTTGTGGTTTCCCTCATATTTACCGTCATTAATATGTCCGTAACAAAACTAGATCTAAAATTATGTAGGATAGGCGAAGAAAGTTTCCAAATAGCCAAGGTCGGAAAAAACAAAAAATTTCCACATTTTGAAGAAACATCTAACATTTTGGCGAGGCAAAACGCCCTAGTGGCAATAACCTACAAAGTACTTGCGTCTCCACGGACTATCCATACTAGAATGCTGATTTGCCGACGCGTGGTACTTTGTTCCCTAGGAGCCGCCAGCTGAAAGGCGTTTTGCCTCATGAGTTTTCCGGCAAAAAAATATCACCACTTTTTTGAAATGTGAATATTATCAATATGATTGAGATTTTTGACAATTTTTGAATGGCATCAACTAGCTATCACTAGCATAATGTAAAAATACCCATGAATAGCGTTACAAATAAGACAATAGAGCAGTGTTTGCTTAGCTAGGGCATATTGCCCCCCCTTCCCCTAGTGCGATAGTTGATACAAAATTTGATAATCAAAATTTTATGCCGGATGACCAGGGAATCAATTTTTCTTGGGTGCGCTTACGAAACAAGCGACAAAAGAGAACTAACGACAAAGCTTTGTTTTTGTCGGAGATAATAATGACAAAGATCCGATTTTTTTTGTCAGCAACAAAAAAGAAGACAATTTTGTTGCTAACTTTTCAACCCGTTATTTTGCATTATCTCTACGGAAAATCTCGGTTTTAAGCTATCATAGTGTCTGCTTTGATGGAAATATTCGAGAATCTAACTATGATTACAAAATTAGCATCGTATTCTCGGAAATATCAGAGCATGCAAGCCAAGTGATTTTTATCATATTGTGTTTGAGTTCTGACAAAGGCTTGTTGCAAGGTGCGTTTGTCAGTAACAAACTCTGTTGACGACAAATGGTATATTATTAGGCGTTACTCGAATATTGATTCCCTGCGGATGACTAATAGCCGAAATGTAGGAAAATCACTGGTAAAGTACAATTTCAACATTGGCTGGCAACATTTAATTTTTCAATAGTTAAATGCATTGAATCAGTTGTTTACAATAGTTGTAAATAATCTTAGAGCTTACTGATCGATTCATACCAAAATCTCCGGAATCCATTGAAAAACGGCTGAGTTATTGGCCCGTACTTCCTGACCTCTTTTCGTGACGGTACCTAATTTGAAACTTTGGAATGACCCCCTTATCTTACTGAATGACCTAATTCTACGTAAAAAATTGTAATTTCCTCCGGAAATCCCTTCAGGAACTCCACGAAGAACTTTTTTGGCATATTTTATCAACTTTTAAGGAAAATATTCAATTTGGTTGGTCATCGTGCCCAAGTCTTATTTAGCCAGAGCTCATTTTAGTTATGTTGATCATCTATTGAGATTTGTGCATACAAAAACGCGAGGTGGGGAGTAAACTGGCCATTGTGAATGTCATTAGTGGACTCCATCGAGAATGCCCTTCCAGGATCTAAGGGTCACAGCAGATGAACGAAGTAGCACTGCAAATTCTCTAAATATACTAGATACGCATCCGCTCAAACATTGCCCAATTGTATATGTAACTCAAAAAATAGTAGTTAGAATTTTTCTGAAATTTAGATATATTGAGAAGTAAATCGATTGGAGTTTGTCAAAATCCTGAATTGGGAAAACTTTTGGAAAAAATATTAACAAATTAGTCCTATGACACCGAAGTCTAATTCTCCATACTGCTCAAGAGATACGAAAAGTGAAGCAGGACTCGTTGTTAAATTTTGATTCATCAAAAACAGAGAATGATAGAATAGTTTTAATTTAAATAACATTTTGAGATCAGGTACTTATTAGTGTCGCTGGTAATTTACTATGGAATGTGGAATTTTAATCCACTGAAGTCGATTTTTATACGGGCGATTCGTACGGTGCCAAAACCACGTGAATTCAAAAATTCGCGTTAAAATTGATTTTTTTGCCATTGATTTCTTTATCCACGCCGGTTCACGCCGCCGCCGCCGCCGCCGATAAAAGCCAACGGCGCGCCGCCGTGACGCCGCCGCCGCCGGGGCAAAAGTGACCACTACGCCGCCGCCGCCGATTATATGACCGGCGCACAGGTCTACTCCCGAGCGCTCCAATGTACACACTTTCTGGCATCGTGGAGCTCATCCTCAACTTCTTTGATGCTTCCGACCCCGTGAAGAACATGGTCAAAACTGTTCTTCCTATTCTGACTCCTCTCCTGAAGCAGCTGGCTTCGAAAATGCCCCTCCTCGAGTCATTTGTATCCTTCGATGGCTAACTTAGTCAATAAGGGTAACATGATTTCGATTCTACAGTGGAACTGTCGAAGTATTCTTCCAAAATTAGATATTTTTAAATTTTTAGTTAACAAATTACAATGCGATGCTTTTGCTTTATGTGAAACATGGCTAACACCAGATGTGAACCTTCATTTTCCTGATTTCAACATAATCCGCCGCGATCGGGCAAATCGATATGGAGGGGTGCTTTTAGGGATCAAAAACAGCACTCCTTCTATAGAGTCGATCTTGCGCCGATGTCTGGCACCGAAGCTGTCGCATGTCAGGTGACTATTCGAGGAAAAGACCTCAGTATCGCCTCGATATATCTTCCTCCAAACACCGCGATATCTCGAAGAGATCTCTCGCGCATCTGCTCGGTTATGCCCGAGCCACGGTTGCTCCTGGGAGATTTTAACTCCCACGGAACAGGCTGGGGGGAACTGTACGACGACAACCGTTCATCAATGATATACGACCTCTGCGACGACTTCAATATGTCAATTTTGAATACAGGAGAAGTTACACGAGTGGCTCCTCCAGCAAGAGATAGCCGTCTAGATCTTTCCATTTGTTCGAGCTCATTATCGTTGGACTGTACTTGGAAGGTGGTCCAAGATCCCCATGGTAGTGATCATTTGCCGATCGAAGTTTCGATTTCCAATGGACATAAGCAATCTGCTTCCATCGATCTTTCATATGACCTCACGAAGCACATCGATTGGGGCAAATATGCGGACGCCATCAGCGATGGCATACAGTCGATAGAAGCACTTCCCCGCGGGAAGAGTACAAGTTTCTATCGCAGTTGATTCTTGAAAGCGCTCTTCAGGCACAACGTCGGCCGGTGCCAGGAGCTTCGGTTCGTAAAACCCTACAGTCCGTGGTGGGACATCGAGTGTACGCAACTTTATCGCGAGAAATCCGCCGCGTTCAAAGAATTTCGGAAACACGGGGCGATCGTTCTTCACAAACGATACACCGCGCTCGAAATCCAGTTCAAGAAACTGGTTAAAGTGAAAAAGCGCGGATATTGGCGCACTTTTGTTGAAGGTTTATCGCGCGAGACTTCAATGAAAACTCTGTGGACCGTCGGGAGAAGAATGCGTAACGCGTCGTCCGTAAACGAAGATCGTGAAAGCTCGTCGCAAAGAAAGTTTGTCCGGATTCGGTACCGGTGAGGCAAGAGCTACGTGATGCTTTTGCAGACAGGGATGATATGGATCGTCACTTTTCGATGATTGAGTTCTCACTTGCTCTCCTTTCATGTAACAATTCCGCTCCAGGGATGGATAGAATCAGGTTCAATTTGCTCAAAACCTCCCATACGTCGCGAAGAGGCGCTTATTGAACTTGTTCAACCAGTTACTGGAGTGCAACATTGTTCCGGATGATTGGAGGGAAGTGAGGGTGATAGCCATCCAGAAGCCCGGAAAACCCGCGTCGGATTGTAACTCGTATCTCCCCATCGCGATGCTGTCATGTCTTCGGAAGCTGTTGGAGAAGATGATTCTCTTCCGGCTAGACAAATGGGTTGAATCGAATAGTTTGTTGTCAGATACACAATTTGGTTTCCGCAGGGGCAAGGGAACGAACGACTGTCTTGCGTTGCTTTCTTCAGAAATTTAGCTTACTTTCGCTAAAAAAGAGCAAATGGGCTCAGTGTTTTTGGACATTAAGGGGGCTTTTGATTCAGTTTGCGTCGATGTCTTATCTGACAAACTCCACGAGTGTGGACCTTCACCAATTTTGAACAACTATTTGTACAATTTGTTGTCAGAGAAGCGTATGAGTTTTTCTCATGGTGACTCGGCAACTTCACGAATTAGCTACATGGGTCTCCCCCCTAGTTTGTTGTCAGATACACAATTTGGTTTCCGCAGGGGCAAGGGAACGAACGACTGTCTTGCGTTGCTTTCTTCAGAAATTCAGCTTACTTTCGCTAAAAAAGAGCAAATGGGCTCAGTGTTTTTGGACATTAAGGGGGCTTTTGATTCAGTTTGCGTCGATGTCTTATCTGACAAACTCCACGAGTGTGGACTTTCACCAATTTTGAACAACTATTTGTACAATTTGTTGTCAGAGAAGCGTATGAGTTTTTCTCATGGTGACTCGGCAACTTCACGAATTAGCTACATGGGTCTCCCCCAGGGCTCATGTTTGAGTCTTTACAATTTACGTCAGAGACATTGATGAATGTCTCATGCCAAATTGCTCGTTGAGACAGCTTGCAGATGATTGTGTTGTATCCGTTTCGGGGCCAACATCGGTTGATCTGCAAGGACCGTTGCAAGATACTCTGGACAATTTGTCCACTTGGGCTACGAAGCTGGGTATCGAATTCTCTCCGGAGAAAACTGAGATGGTTGTCTTTTCAAAAAAACATAAGCCGGCAAAGTTCCCGCTCCAACTGATGGGTAAGACAATCACTCATAGCATATCTTCTAAATACCTCGGGGTCTGGTTCGACTCGAAATGTACCTTCGGGAAGCACATTGTGTATCTGACACAAAAATGCCAGAAACGGATCAACTTCATGCGATCAATAACCGGAACATGGTGGGGAGCGCATCCCGAAGATCTTATGACGTTGTATAGAACAACCATTTTGTCAGTCCTCGAATACGGTAGTTTCTGCTTCCAGTCCGCGGCTAAAACACACATGCTGAAGCTTCAAAGGATTCAGTACCGCTGTCTCCGTATCGCGTTAGGATGTATGAATTCGACACATACAATGAGCTTGGAAGTACTTGCGGGAGTACTGCCACTAACAGATCGTTTCGCGGAATTATCGCTCCGGTTCCTCATCCGCTGTGAGGTTCTCAATCCATTGGTCATTGATAACTTCGAGAAGCTGCTAGAACAAAACCCTCAATCTCGATTCATGAGTATTTACCACTGGTACATAACGCTGGAGGTAAGCCCTTCTTCGGTAGATACTAATCGTGCTAACTTCTTAGACTCTTACAGTTCCTCTGTTACTTTTGATCTGTCCATGAAGCAGGAGGTTCATGGAATACCAGACTTTCTGTGTGCGGAGGTCATACCTCCATTATTTGCAAGCAAATACGGGCACGCCAGTGAGGAGAGAAGCTTTTACACAGATGGGCCAAAAATGTATAACTCCACTGGTTTCGGTGTTTTCAAAGTTCTTCATAGCGCCTTCTTTAAGCTCAAAGAGCCTTGTTCCGTGTATACTGCTGAGCTAGCAGCTATACACTATTCACTCGAGCAAATCGCATCCATACCTCTTGACCACTTTTTCATCTTCACCGACAGTCTAAGTTCCTTGGAGGCTGTTCGGTCAATGAAACCAGTTAAGCACTCAGCGTATCTTCTAAATGGGATACGGAAAGCTTTGAGTGCCTTATCACAACGGTCTTACACAATCACCATGGCTTGGGTCCCTTCTCATTGCTCGATCCCGGGAAATGAGAAAGCGGACTCTTTGGCTAAGGTGGGCGCTATGGAAGGTGATATTTACGATCGGAAAATCACCTTCGATGAATTTTTCACATTAGTTCGTCAGGAAACCTTGAACAGCTGGCAACAGAAATGGACAAATGGGGAGTTGGGTAGATGGCTGTATTCAATTCGCCCGCAGGTGTCAAAGCGTCCATGGTTCAAAAAATTGAATATGGGACGAGACTTCATTCGAACCATGTGTCGTCTAATGTCCAATCACTACACTCTAAATGCACATCTTTTCAGAGTGGGGCTCTCGGAAGGAAATCTCTGTGTTTGCGGCGAGGATTATCAGGACATCGATCATGTCGTGTGGGCGTGCGAGGAGCATCGTGGCCCCAGATCTGCGCTAACTGAACATCTCCGGGTCCGAGGAAAACAACCAAAGCCTATTAGGGAAGTGTTGTCGGGCCTTGATCTCGAGTACATGTCCCTGGTCCACCAATTTTTGAAAGTTGCTGATGTAAAACTGTAATCATTGTCTGCCCATTCCCTTGTCTGTCGTACCCTATTACGAATGTCTTCCTCTTGTTGTACATTTCAATGTCTGTCGTTAATCCCTTCCGTATGTCTTCCTCTCGTCGTTGTCTCCCAAAAAAGTTTGTTTGTCCCGTTACAGATGTAAAAATGCGAGGAATGTCAACTTTGTGAACATCAGCATCGTAATTACTTAAGCACCCTAAAATCCTTTCCTTTCCTACTGTATTATTGTATTCCCTAACCTCGACTAAACCGCGAGTCTTTCGGTTCCCCAAAACTAACACTATGTATAAGAATCAAGAAATGTATTGTTAAACTTGATTTCGGCTCCGTAACGCTTCACGGCAAATGAGCCTTCCAAATACGAAAGATAAAAAAAAAAAAAAAACCTTTCATGAAAACTTATTTTGAAACTAAAATATCGTATTACAATTTGAAGAATATCAATAATCGTCCAAAGTTTTGAAAATTATCTAGTGAAAGCAGTCGAAACTGAATCGAAAAGCCAAAATTGGCCACAGTTTAGAACCGTTCACCAAACAATCTTTAAAAAAATTGAGCCTGCTATTTTAACAACTACATATTTTGAACCATGTTCCAAGAAAACGCCTAATACTATCTTTGTGGACTTATGACGGCCTTGCATAGCATCATCATCGTCTCGGAACTAGAATCAGTCAGTAAAGATTTCAAACCATTTCGTGAGCTTCCATTTGATGATGGGCTTAAAAAGACATTGATTGATCCTCCTCACGACCTTAGGTGGTCAAACTATTAGTCATGTAGAGAAAAGGATAGTGGATGAAAGCATCATATGGTCTATTCTCATGTACATAGGTGGCTAAGGTCTCAGTTAAACGTGACTCTATCTCTTGTTTTACCGTCTAGCGCTGATCATGAGTTCATTCCCTATCGGTCATTTACTGTGTTATAAGGTAGTCAACTAATTTTATTTGTCTTTCAGAATACACTTAGTCACGTCTCCTATGTCCTTCAATCTTTCTTTACATTGGAGTATGTATTATTTTTTCCTAACCCAAAAAAAATAAAAGCGAAATAGATTTGTTTATACGTTGATCCATGCAGTAAAAGTAAGAGTAAAATAACAAAGATTACTGAGAAGAAATAACGAATACAATCACCGTATATAATGCAAAATTAGTAAATCTACAGTATCTACTTTCACTACTTACTGTATACTGAACTATGAACTACAATTGGTGCAATGGATGATCGTTTGCTTCCCAGTCTTTTGTGTTAGTATTTTGTTAGTTAAGACTGGTACTAGACCCTGCCGGAACCTCCACAGCATATACTCAAGAAGATGTTGTTAGATCATGCGACACCTTCTCTAAGTATTTGCATGGAGGTATGATATATCAAGTGTTTAATTATTTTCTATATATTGGCAAAAAATACTCGACGCGTTTCTGTTAAATTGAAATGTTACCGGGATTAAAATACGTACTTCAGTACTGCTTATAGTGTAACCTTACTCGGATGCAATTAAATTCATCTCGTTTTCGTCTAACGGTAATGTGGTGAGTACTAAAAATACTAGCAATGTGTACTATAAAAGAACAAATTATTTCACAATTTTAACAATATGCAGACACTTGACTTATCAACGTTGACCCCATCATCCGTGGACAGGAAAGAAAACGAATATAAATTAGTAAAAATTGGGCTGTCTATTCCTGTGTGATGCGCGGTCGTACAAATGCCAGCTTTGAGTTTTATATATATAGACATTTTGGAAAAACCCAAAAATCTTAGGGTACTTGCTTCTTGACATCGAATAATTAGCAGCGTACTAAGTGTTGGTTAATGGAAGAAAAATTTCTTTTGAAGCGATTTGAAGGCTTTAAAAATATATAACGCATAAGGTGTCCCGAATTAGTCCAAGAAAAATCTGGTCAATTTATCTTATAGGGTTGCTAGAACAAATAGAAAAATAAAATGTTTAATTCAATTTAATTCAATACCGATTCTTCCATGACACACGTTGTTTCAAATAAATATAATGTAACATGGAATAGATTATGATCACTGATAGAGATTAACGAGTTACAAAATGTATGGATATTTAATGACAGATATTTATATTAGCCTACATACACATTCAGATCAAATTTATTTTATTTAAATACACATGTTTTTAATAAAAATATAACTCATTCTCTCTCGCAGTCTGAAACATCGTCGACCTCGAACAAACTCTTATTACCAGAGTCTTCTACAAGGTCGCTACATCCGTTGGCTTTCCGAATCAGATCTCCCCATAAAAAGTGACTATCGCAGATCGGGCAGCTCCCCTCAACGGGAACGTACTGTCCCGGTTCCAGGCAGCGATCAGCCAAGCATTCAATGTGGCAAATTAGCTTACACCGTGGTTGAATACATCGCAGCGCGAAGTCTTCCCTCACCGATCCGCTGCCACTGGATCGAATCCGCCCGTTGCAAATCAAACAATCGACACTGATTAGCTCTGTTATTGGAGCGCCGTCGTTTTCCTCGTCGTCTGAGCTGATTGTTATGTCATCATTATCGACAGCAGAAGCGATCAATTGTGGCGTCAGCACTGCGGTAGCGTTGTAATCCCGGTTCCCTTTGGATCCCATCACAAGGAGGTCATACTCATCTACATCACAGTCGTAATTAACGGTAATTTGCTTACTTTTACTGCTCTTCGATTCCACGCTTGAAGCTCCCGTTGAAGCTGTGGGACTTCTTTTTCGCCTCTTCGTTTGTGAGACCTCGGACGCTTTTCCTTTTTTCGGCACTTTCTTCACACGTCCGAAACAAATTGGCATATGCATGGGGGGCCCCTTTCCTACCTGGTTCGCGCAAAATTACATTTTGATTGGAGCCAGAATTATGGATTTTGTTAGTTTCGTTGAAGGTTAAGGTTACAATACGCATAGTATTACCTGGAAATCACGACAGAAGTCATCGGTCAGCCACCGAACTGTCAACGGTAGACGATTCCATGGACCAATACGGAGCATTTCGGTTAGAATGCGGAAGTTGTACTCAAAGTGACTCTCTTTTCGTTGCCTCCGCTGTAATTCTGATATTTGCTTCAAACGGCGCGATACCTTGGGTTGTTGCCAGGCCCATTCGAACTGACATCAAGATTATTATTAGTTAAGTGCATTTTACTTAGTTCTAGACTAAGAAAACTAGAAATGAATACATACCCGAAGGGCTGAGATGTTATTCGGGAAGCCATGGACTATCATCACCATAACCCTGCAATGAATTGCAGTTAAAAGATTTAATTTGTTTGTAGAAATGATTTAATAATAATTATGATACATCGCTCAAAATTGAGCGTATCACGGATTAGACACGGTGCCCCGGTAGACCGTTATTATAAAATAAAAATGTCCATCAAAACCAAGTACAGGGCTCGATTCCTGTGGTAATTCTACACCTCTAGACCAATTTTTAAAAAAATCCCTAGGAGGAATCTCGAGAAATTTTGATTTGAAGTTTTTAATTGAGAAATTTCAAAAGAATCTATATTTTAATTCAATAATATTTCCAAAATACCTTCAAAGGCGTCCAAAAAGTGGTCCAAGTTGTTTTCAACCAGTTTGCATTTGTTGCCTTTCTTTCTCTTCATTGGCATTACATCCCCCACTGGGACATTGCCGCCTCGCAGCACTTCCACAGTGTTCATTAACCTTCTGTCTGTGCTCAAAAAAACTTACGTTGTCTGTGCTCTGGGGTCAAATAGACCCCAAATTGAAATTGCTATAACTTTCTTAATATTTGACCGATTTTGGATTTTTGGGACTATTTCAAAAGATAATTTAATCGTCTTTCAGGTCGTCACCAAAGATTGAATTTTGGTGGGCGGGTAAATCGCGGGGAGGGGTTTTTGTGAACAAGGGTACAAAAATAGTGATTTTTCATGAATATATTAGTTATATCCGAAAATCCTACCCATTTTGAACTGCACCTTTTCAAAAAGGTTATATAGGAAGGTGTGTGCTTTGGGATGAGGCGTTGATAAGTTTAGAACTTGGCCGCCAGGTGGTGGTATATTTGAATTCATTATTTTAGACTACTCAAGTAATTCCGATATATAGAATTCTCCTCAGTGTAAATATTCCTATCGCACAAGTTTAAAATTTGTTAAAATGGCGTCTTGATCAATGGTCGTCTAGTGGGAATGGACTGTCTTGTGACGGAAGTAATAATTGGGAATTTTACAAATAGGCGGAAAATTGGCTGATCTTTGGTTACGCATGTAGACCCAAAGGCCTTAATTCCGGATTTTCTTGGATGACCTAAAAGATATTCTGTGAACACATTCTATTATTTGCAGCATCGCTGGAACAGGTTGAATACAAAGAAAACTTTTGATGAACTCTACCACAACATTCATGTTAGCTAAAAACAAAATACATCAGATCTCACATGAAACAATATACTCAAATATAACAGCTCACTAGCGCCGCATCTTGGAACAAGTGCTCATTATATTGAGCACCGCTTTGTAGTCCTGAACATGCTGAACAATGTTGCCGAATACAACTTGGGTATAGGTATGAGGGATCTCAAGCTAAAGCAATATTTCAAACATGCAAGAATATTGCAAGTACACTAGCGCTGCCTGTTTGTAAGTTTCCTAATTATTTATTCCGTCATATGATAGACCATTCCTACCAGACGAACTTTGTTAAAGAAGTCATCTTTACAAATCTCAAATTTGTGCGATAAGAATATTTACAATGAGGAAAATTCCATATATCGGAATTACTTGAGTAGTCTAGAATAATGAATTCAAATATACCACCACCTAGTGATCAAGCTCTAAACTAATCAATGACTCATGTCAAAGCACACGCCTTCCTGTATAACCTTTTTGAAAAGGTGCAGTTCAAAATGGGTAGGATATTCTGATATAAGTAAAATAAGCATGAAAAATCACTGTTATTGTACCCTTTTTACGAAAACCCCTCCCCGCTATGTACCCGCCCACCTATAGTCAATCTTTGGTAACGACCTGAAAGATGATTAAATTATCTTTCGAAACAGCCCCAAAAATCCAAAATTGGTCAAACATTAAGAAAGTTATAGCAATTTCAATTTGGGGTCAATTTGACCCCAGAGCACAGACAACGTAAGTTTTTTGAAAAAAGTACACTGTAGCGCCTATTTTCAAGATTTTTCAAGCGAATTTGCACCTGGGAGATAGATCTCGGCGAGTTTTATCAAACTACCAAAAATTAGGAGAATCGGTTGAAAACTAAAAAAATGGCAGCCACTCAAAGTGGCCTGGGGTCATATTGACCCCAGAGCACAGACAAAAGGTTAAGCACTTTTATTAACTGCGAGGTTTCTAAGCCAAGTTACCATTTCTGCATTCGTACATCATGAGGCTAACACGATGATACTTTTATGCCCAGGGAAGTCGAGACAATATCCAATCCGAAAATTGTCTAGACCGGCACCGGGAATCGAACCCAGCCATCTCCAGCATAGTCTTGCTTTGTAGGCGCGCATCTTACCGCACGGCTAAGGAGGGCCCCATTGTTGCCTTTATTACAATTATAAATTTTGACAACTGATGAAGCTCACCAAACTGACTTAGGTATGTTTTTTGTATGGCTTGAAGCCGTCTATCTTCAAGAATGCTTGTTCAGAACCATTCTAGAATTCACGTGCAGGCTGCATATTATTTTTTGAATGCCATTCAGATTAAAGTTTGTATTTTTTTTATTGTATTCACAAATGTATTCGAGCATCAGAAGTAAAGATTGGAGTGTGGAAGAAATTGATGAAAAAACCAACAGCTTAAAGAATTGTTTAAAGTAGTGTAGTTGTTTAACATTATATAACAGGTTAGATCTTCGTCAGATGCTGTAACAATTGAATTGACGGAGCTTTATCAAATTCTGAGATTTCCCCGCAAAATGATCATCGGACTGGTAATGACTCCAAAGAAGGCGGTAAGGAAAAGCTAAGATTTTTAAGAGTGAGCTCGGCATATAGAATGAGATCTCGAGAACCAAGGAAAACATCTGGAAAAATGCACAAGAGAAAGAAAGAATTTCACAAGCTTAGTGCATATTCTTTTGGATTTTCGGTTACGACGAAGATAAAATATTCAATTTTTGAACTTTTAAAAACACTTCAATAAAGAAACAAAATGAAACTTTTCCTATCTCCGCCACTACACGATTAATACGATTTTAATACGATTGTTAATACGATTTTAATGTTGCTCGAGAAGCGCCATGTTGAGTAAATTTATGGGTGAACCAAGTACAGATGAGGCATCAACAAATTGCATAGAGTTCACTATAATTCCGATCTTTCGGATTACGTCATGGTAAGTTACTCTGCTTAAACATTAACAATTTTCTAATTAATATTTCAATCAGCAGGTTCTGAATGATTTCAAAAATGTTTACGCGAGATACAACTCTTTGAAACTCGAGCATGGTTTTGAGGAAGCAATTGATGGCTTTTGCTAGCAGCTGGAAAAAGCCCCAGTTCCATATCTTGAATTATCATGTTTCAGAGTTGTGTAGAGGTACCGTAATATGTCTTGGCTTACATATCAAACATGCTTTATCTAGTCCGTTGATTAGAATTTTAACGAGATTTGGCAGCAAAGATCGGTTAATAAGTGCTGTGATCGAGTATAACAGCTTCTAACTAGTATTATTATACACGAACTCTGGTCTTACTTCTCTCCATTATGAACATAAATGCTAAATTAAAATTAATTTTTACCTTTCATTCTATTAAACATGGAAAGCAATACGTATACTAAATTCGAGCAAGTTAGCCATACAAAAACATACTTAAGTCAATTTTTTAAGATAAGTCAGTTGTAAATATTTATGGTTCTAATAACGGCAACGCGTGCTTAGGGCCATCTTTGGCGTTGTGCAAGAGAATGGTGTGTGGCGGCGAAGGATGAAACAAGAGCTCACCCAGTTCTACGGCGATCCAAGTACCCAGAAGGTAGCTAAAGCTGGAAGGGTACGATGGGCAGGGCATATTTCAAGAATGTCGGACAGCAACCCTGCAAAGCTGGTGGTTACTTCCGACCCGGCAGGCACAGGAAGAACATCTATCTAGCTAGGTGGATTAATCAGGGTTTTTGGTAATATTTTTAGATTCTTATATGGATTCTTTTGAAATTTCTTAACTAAAAACTTCAAATCAAGATTTCTCGAGATTCCTCCTAGGGATTTTTTAAAAATTTGTCCAGAGGTGCAGAATTACCATAGGAATCGAGCCCTGTACTTGGTTTTGATGGACATTTTTATTTTATAATAACGGTCTACCGGGGCACCGTGATGGCTATATTTCAAATTTAGAAGAAAAATAATCTGATTATTTTAATTCGGTACATTAATCTTTCCATTCTGCCATCTATACGTTCGAAAATGTTCCGGTGGATTGAAAAATATGAATGCAATATTCTTCTCCATCTACTTGTGTGTTATTATCACCAAAACACAATTTGTATGCCTACTTGGTACATATGATAAAAATTATTGTTAAACTAGCGGATATTTGTTATTAATAACATACCTTAACATTAAACATGTTAATAATAAGGATTTTATAGTTCATTCGACGTATGCTCAATTTTATGCCACTCAATAAGTGGTTTTTATTAGATTTATAAAATTTTTATTTAGAAGAATTAATGTCCAAATACAATTAAACATTGGAGAAACATTTGGAACTTGAGCTCTCAAAAATCAAAGTTCCTGCACCAAATTTAGATAATTATTTAATCTTCTTTAAGCCAAAAAAGTTCAAATGCTGTTTTCTATCTACTTCTTCGGCAGCTCAATCATTTACTTGCAATTTAAAATATTGAACGGAATTTGTTCCGGCAAAGATTGGTCTATAAAATGTCAAAAAATGTGTCCTTGTTCCACGAATTCAATAATACAACTATCAATGAGCCTAATGTGCCATCCAGACTATGAGCTATATCACTTGATATAGAGTAGCTTGGCATCAAAGTTCACATATCTTATTTTTACCGCAAATAATGCATATAACATCTCATGTCAAGATTCTCTATATCAAATAGCTATATCACCAATCTGAACTAGAAATACTAGAATAAGAGATCGGCAAAGACGCCATCTTGTTTCCAATCAAACCGTCAAAAGCGGTTCCATTTCGATTTGTTTACTTTTTGCATCCATAAGAAGCAAGCGAAAAGTTCAAGTACTGCCAGTATCATTTTCTCGATTTCATGCATTTTCATCGCGAGTGGTGCGCATGATGGCGCACGGCTATGGCATAGATGCGCACTACTCGCGATGCAGTTGCGACATCCGGAAATAGGAGAAAATGCGCTTGTCGCGAGAGCTCAGTTCGGTTTTCAACTGGATCTACAATACATATACGATATGTAGCATATCGCGAGAGACTTTTTTCGCAAGCTGTCTTGATAGAGAGCTGATTCGGGAGGCTATACCCCATGATAAATTTCTTTTAGAAAGCTCCAAATGCAGGGAGAACTGGCTCTGATAATGCATTAGAGTAGAGTGGGGTAAGAGTACGCACTTAGTTTTCAATCGATCATGTGGCCCTTATGAAGCAAGCTGCTGCATATCAAATCAGTTTCGATGATTCATATACTCTTCCTTTATGTTACCCAGTGGATAAAATATTGAAATTATTGAGATTCGTTTTAGTAGAACCCTTATTGCGAGACAAGTGAAAAACGCACTCTTACCCCACCGGTGGGGTAAAAGTGCGCATTGGGTGGGGTAAGAGTACGCAATTATCCAATCATGTGCTTTAAGTATATATTAACACAAATAAGAGTTAATAATATTTAATTGATGTTTAATGAGCATATATTAGGAATGTTTAAAGATTACGTAACTCTTAAAGGGGAGGGGTCCTAAAATGTGCACTTTCATACAAAAAACCATTGTTTTTTTAAATATACAAAAAACTACAGAGGTAAAAATATATATCAGGTTTCGCGTGGCGTATACAAAGGCATTTTCCTTAAAGAAAGTCCACCAATCACGGAACGTAAAATTTGGTTATTTCATCACCCCTCCCCTCCTATCTTACACTATTTGTATGAATCCTCTAAAAATTATATGGATCGTCACACATCTCACAACCCCTCTCAGCTAAACGTTACGTAATTTATGAATGTTTCTTTTGATTAAATGAAATTATCATATAGATGAAATTGTGTTTTGTGCTATGTTTATGTGTACAACAAGTCCTAATACAATTTCATTATTTCGCTTCAGTGCTTTGTTCGCTAAGTCCTTTCTAACACCGAATTACTTCAACTTATCCTAAAAACTTGAGATAATTTCAAATTCTGTCCCTTTTTTCTTAGTTGTGGATCTTTACGCTTTGGAAGAAGTCTTATTTCGGCCGGAGATACGGGCTTGACATCATAACTAGAAGATTCATATGCGTACTCTTGCCCCACCGGTTCCTGCGTACTTTTACCCCACAGTCCCAAAAATTATTCAAGTAATGGTTTTGACTTCTTGAAAAACCAACCGGATTGGTGTTCTGTACCATAAAGTACTCTATACAATAGGCTATCGAATTAGTATAATGTTCACCTGATTGAACGTATATATGGTAATGAAATACTAGTTGCGGAAATCCAATTATTTTTAGCAAAATGACCAAAAAGTTATCTAACTCCATATCTCCCTTGTTGTTTATTCAAATCGTTTACAATTACACATGATAATAGTTGGCCAGAATACCTGTAAAACTGATGCAGTGCTGCTAGTTTATCTTTTTTTATTACTTCAAAAAATCGAAAACGTACTCTTACCCCACGCGCACTCTTGCCCCACTCTACTCTACAACTTGTTTTACACAGCTGGGCAGTAACCAACACGAAAGGAGCGAAAACATAGCGAGAATCACCATTTTTCTGTGGGGGCTGCCTATCCGATTCTGTTTTTTCGCACTTGTTATGATTCGGAACAGTTTTTGCATCTCTTTTATCGTTGTTCGTCTATTGAGAGCGATTTCTGCAAACCCTGCATTTTTCCCATGAAAAAAAAAACTGTCAAAACGCACGCGTTTAACATAATGCCTTAAGGTTTAGGCCGATGCTCAGTTCAAGTGAGGAATGGGTCACCGCTTTCACCGGCAGTCTGGAGGTCGTAGAGCAAAATCGTTCAAAAAGGTCTCTTATATTTTAGTCTTCTTGCCCTCAGATGCATTCAATCCAATCTACAAGCATTCTAAGTGGTTGAAACAGTGAAACAGGTCACCCCCATTTGACCCATTGTCACCCCCGACGACGGTACAATAACTTGAATACAGTTCCGTTATGCTCAAAACTTCAGCGTTCATCAGATGGGCCCTAGAAAAATAATTTGGTAAATCGTACATAACTTTTGATAGAAAAAACATACACTTGAGTTTTTTGGACACAACGCACAATATAAGCTAAGCTTTCCATCGATGTAATCATATTCAAAAAATCTAGAGGAGACATATTTTTCAAAAATAAATCCAAGATGGCGGCCAAATTCAATATGGCTGCTTCCGTTTTTATTATTCAAATTGAGGAAACACTTCCTCTTTCCAACGATATGCTAATCTTTAAGATATGTTGAGAAATGTTTAATAGATCTTCATATATTGGATATGATCTTCTTATTCTAAGTAACTTAACGCTAGGAGTCGTCTCAGATGAGTGGAAAATATCAGCAGTTACTCCAATTCACAAGGCGGATAGCTCCCATAATGTTGAGAACTATCGTCCAATTTCGATTCTTAGTTGTCTGGCCAAAACACTCGAACTGCTGATTCATGAACGTACACAGAAAAAAATAATGATAAACAAACAGCGCGTAAAACTTGGCATGCGGAAATTTACGCTATTATACGCTGAAATGGTCCTCTTGCTAACAAAATTGCTTACAACTTGTATGCAAAATTGACGATTCAAGTCAAATATTGTATACTTTTAAGCTATATCCCGTATGAAATTACGATAATAATGGCGTTCCATTTAAGTGCATGATTTTTAGCGTAAATTTCAGTGGATTTTTCTATCTGTGTATGTATGTGGCTGCTAAACCTGTTATGGAACGTACACACGGTCAAGCAGTTTGACCAACATTGACTCCACCTCTCGTTTATTCAAACATGCATCAAGTTTTACTTACACCGGCACGAACAATCAATTTATTCGACCAACAATATCACACACGAACGACCGAAGCACCAACTTGAGCACCAACCATCAAAAAATATATGGGTGTTTGTGCAACTTCACTACAAATGCTCAAACATGTTCGGCGAACCTTGACTCCACCCCCGACAACTCAAACCAAAATCAAACCGTTTTAATTTTTTCCAACCGAGCCGCCAACTGTCAAATGGTTGTTCGAACAACTTCACACACGTTCAAACAAAGCAGCAACCGAAGCGTTTTCTTGGGGCGGAGTCAATGTTCGTCAAACTGCTTGACTAGTGTGTACGTGGCATTATCAACATGGCTTTGTACGAAATCGCTCAACTGTAACAAACCTGATGACCTACACTAGCATGCTTTATTCTAGCCTGGAGAAGAGATGTCAAGATGACAGCATTTACATTGACTTTTCGAAAGCTTTCGATTAACTTAAGTTCCTCACGGATTAACTTTTAAGAAATTAGAATGTTTTGGATTTCCTGACTGGATTGGCACTTGGCTGCGTTCTTACCTGATTGGTAGGTCATCCTTCGTTAAATTAGGCACTCTCTCAACTAATACATATCGTACGCCATCCGGAGTGCCATCATCTTCGTGAACGACTTATGCTGTAAAATTCTAACTCATCGCCTCATGTACGCCGACGATTTTAAAATATTTCGAATTATTCGATGATTGACCGATTGTCTTGCGCTGCAACAAGATCTAGATATCATAGCCAACTGGTGTTGTTTAAATGGTATGGCACGGTGTGTTTGTCCGAAGAGGCTTATTTTCAAAAAAATCAGTATCTCTAAAACACTCACTACACGAAAGTATAGGTTTTCCTCTTTCACGTAGGTGCATTTTTAAAATGTTCTATCGGGGGTCATTTTTCCATACATTTTTGGGGGGGTTAAATCAGCTATCATTTGAGGTTTCTATGGAATTTGCACCAAAAATAGTGAAAAAATAAAAATTGTTCTAGATCCCCCGATAGAACATTTTAGTTTACCCACTATATGAAAGAGGAGAGCATATACTTTCACGTGGTGGGTGTTTCAGAGATACTGATTTTTGAAAAATAATATTTCCCCATAGACACACCGTGTATGGAGATAAATGCGTCGAAATGCAACTCAATAAGTTTTACCAAATGCAGAACGCAGATAAACTTTCGTTACTCGGCATGCGGAAACGAACTGAATAGTGTGTGCTCCATAAAAGACCTATATAATATTTTTTATATATATATAATAGCCCTGTTTGTCTGTCCGGTGACTAGCCAACCAGACGCAGAACGCGGGAAAATTCTCACAAAAAAATAAAATATTTTACACTTTAATTTTTTTTTACTATCAGTTGCAGAAAACAAAACCAGTGACAACCTTAGACAACCAGACACAGCATTTGATTAAAAAAATCACAGACAACAGACGTTGAAAATTTTGATTTTTTTAATGCATGAATTAATGAACTGTTTATATAACTTGCCACGGGCGCTACTGCGTCCACGAATAAACTAGTTGTTGATAATGGGCTACGAAATGGTGAGTTGACATCCGGGAAGGAGTGCCTAACATAGCTCTGGTCCTAACAAGTTCCAATACCGTCACCGTAACCAATCACCGTTACTGTTCCTCATCGTAATCGACGAGATTCTGATAGGTGCGATTGACCGGTCATTTTTCCATACATTTTTGGGGGGGTTAAATCAGCTATCATTTGAGGTTTCTATGGAATTTGCACCAAAAATAGTGAAAAAAAATAAAAATTGTTCTAGATCCCCCGATAGAACATTTTAGTTTACCCACTATATGAAAGAGGAGAGCATATACTTTCACGTGGTGGGTGTTTCAGAGATACTGATTTTTGAAAAATAATATTTCCCCATAGACACACCGTGTATGGAGATAAATGCGTCGAAATGCAACTCAATAAGTTTTACCAAATGCAGAACGCAGATAAACTTTCGTTACTCGGCATGCGGAAACGAACTGAATAGTGTGTGCTCCATAAAAGACCTGGGCGCAAGCTGAATTTTAATTAGCATATTGCAACGACTAGTGGACCCTCCTTAGCCATGCGGTAAGATGAGCGGCTACAAAGCAAGACCATGCTGAGGGCGGCTGGGTTCGATTCCCGGTGCCGGTCTAGGCAATTTTCGGTTTGGAAATTGTCTCGACTTCCCTGGGCATAAAAGTATCATCATGTTAGCCTCATGATATACGAACAGAAATGGTAACTTGGCTTAGAAACCTCGCTGTTAATAAGCTGCGAGGCGGCAATGTCCCAGTGGGGGATGTAATGCCAATGAAGAAGAAGAAGAAGAAGATTACAAAGACTACTTCCAAGGCTCTCGCCGTACTAGGCTTCATGCGCCGGAACGCTGCAGATTTTGGTGACGTTTACTCCCTGAAAAGCCTGTATTGTTGCCTCGTGCGAAGTATACTCGAATATGCTCCTCAACGACTCCAGCCTCGTTTTCACCCATCTATTATAGAAACATCATTTATCGAAAACTAGATTGTTGGAAACAGATAAAGCACAAGTTTACTCATAATTGTTTGCTAATGGTACGGGAAAACTTGAACTTAACCTGTTATCAAAAGCCAGTTTTCGAGAAATTAGTGAGGGCGATTTCTGGGTGTCTTACCTTAGATAGTGGAATCTATAAATGAGCGAAAATTACGTAACGCTGTATAGGGGAGGGACAACAAAGTAGACAAAACAGTGTTGAAAGTATGAAGCACCATTGATCAGTCCAGCCCATGCTCTAGAGTTCGGCATCTCACCCGGATATTTATTTTACTGCTGTGTCACAAAATAAGCCTTTATTAACTTTTCCAAACTATGCAAACTACAGATAGTAGAATCTATAGATGAGCGAAAGCATGGCTGAGTCGTTTTTTTTACCGTGCACACGTGCATATTGTTAACCATATGGTATCATACAACCGACTACATTTTATGTTCAGCCCTTCTGGCAACACTTTATACTTCTCGTGTTCCTATATTTTGGTTCTACATGAATAAATAATTACTTTGTGTTTGACTACTAAAGAGTACACACGTTTGTTTCATTGTCTTCTCTCAAGTCCTCGGAAAGTTGATCGTCTCGTATTCGTTGTTACAGTTCAGAAATTGAGCCACATTATTCTGTTCAGCTGTGTAGCATTAGTTAGCATGCAATTGGAAAGACTAGATTATATAAACACAAAACAAACATAGCCGTCCCTATGCTAGGTTGAAAACAAACGCCATCGGTAAATTATATTGCCGATGGGTGACGTGTCGTGTCATCTACAGCGAATTTCCGGCCGGGAAAGAAAAAGCCGAAAAAAGGGGAGAAGTAAAAAAGCCATCGCAGTGAATGGTCGCGATACCGCGTGTGTGTGCTCTGAAGCCGAGTGATCAGCCGACAAGAAGGAATCGGAATCTTGTTCCTGCATGTTGAATATTCGCCGAAACGGGCCTGGATTATTCCCCGAAACGTTTATTCCGTCAGCGGCGTTTGTCACGTCGCAAATCGCTTCACCGTACTCATCTCTGTCACTCATCGGCGACACCATCGGCATACGTGCCAAACGAGGAGATTACGCATAAAGAACCTTATAGTGTTTCGATCAGCGCCATTCAACACGTCACAAGTCGTATCGCTGTAGCCACCTCTGCGAATCGCAAAATGCTCCGTCACCATCCGCAACGGTGTAGAACAAGGAAATTCCGCGTAAAAGATCAACCTTACTTTGAACCGTATTGCTGTATTGCTTCCGTAAGCCACGAACTAACCCGACGTTATCCGCAACGGTTCCGCGCCGAGAGGATCTGCACGAAAGATACACGGAAAGGCCATTCCTAAGAGGGTGTCTTCGGATTAAACAACCCCGAGAAAGGGGTTTTGTTTTGCACCTACAGATCCGTCGACACGGTGGTCTCCGAGGTCAACGATTGCCTGGCCGGCTGCGATGCTGCGAATCGAACGGGTACGGAACGGGACGGCTGGAGAGAGTCTCTACCACGCGTGGCGGTGATTGGGAGTGGCACAAGCTGCGGCTCTGACTAGGGGCGACCGACGACCGGTAGCAATTGGGGCAAGCAGCTGCCCAAAGGCAACCGAATGACAAGGCGCACGGCACGACGCGTCACCAGAGCAACGCCGCTTATCTGTGGTCTGTGTTAAGAGCCAGTTCGCGAGAAGCGCGACCCCCTTTCCAAAGGAGGTTGCAACGATGTTCTCCGATTTGGATGAAATTTTCAGGGTTTGTTCATATATGTAAGAGAAGACATTTTGCAAATTTTCAGATTTTTTCATTGAGGGGAAGTGGGGTAAAACGGCCCTTCAAAAATTATTGTTCAAAAATCGCCAAAACCATAAAAATGCAATAATTTTGGCAATGACTGACCGATTTTGTTTAAATTTTGCACGCTTTTTTTACTCAATTAGTACTTTATACCAAGTGGTTAATATGGTTATAAAGTTGTTTACTTTAGGAGAAAATGGACTTTTTGGATAAAAAAATTGTCGTTTTTCCAAAGGGAATATTTTTCACCAACAGATATACACAGAAAAAAATTATGAAAAGTAAACAGCGCGTAAAACTTGCCATGCGGAAAATTACACTATCCCTCGCTGAAATGGCCATCTTCCTAACAAGATTGCTTACAAGTTGCATGCAATATAGACGATTCACATCAAATATTGTATACATTTAGGCTATATCCGTTCTGGAATTACGCTAATAATGACGTTCCATTTATGTGCATGATTTTTAGCGTAAATTTCAGTGGATTTTTCTATCTGTGTAGGATAAAAAACTACGTGAATAAAATTATAAAATTTAATAATTACTTTGTATTTGACTACTAAAGAGTACACACGTTTGACAGCTCATTTGGTGACAGACGATTTATCTTCGCTCATCTATATATTCCACTATCTATAGTGCAAACGGAACGGGGGATCAGTGCAAATTCAGGATAATTTGAAAGTGACTAAATTTACTATTTAAACATTATGGTTAAGCTATTATTTCCAGTTTACCTTATGACAGCGGTTTTCAACCTTTTTGTTGAGTGGTTGCTTTCAAAAGTTATTAAGAAAATGATGGATCGAACGAAAATGGTTTCAATCAACACATTTAGTTAATCTGTTAATCTGTTAAGCCATGGCGCAACCCATAACCCTGTAATTGACTAATATTCACCAAGCGTGCATGATTCCCAATCATTTATAATATAAATTATTCGTGAAGCATGTACCAGATTTCCTTCGATATTAATTTAAATATTTATTTAAATGGGTGCTGCCCAATTATTTTCTTTCGAAATTTCTTTTGGCCAGATTCCTTTGGAATGCAAAAACAGACAAAAAATCTGAAGGTGCTTTATTATTCCTTTGAATACCTCCCAGAGATTTAAGTTAATTTTCTAAGAAATGAGACAGAAATTCTCTAACGAGATTCAAAACAGAGCCGCACAACAGATAGATATGTTTACCGTGGAATGTGATTAATCCTTGATTTTGAAACACTAGCGACTGTGCACATCCAATGCTTCCCGTCCATTGGTCCCTGTGCAATTGCGATTGTTCTGGTCTATTACGGAAGTGGAACTACGAAATACAAGATCATCATGCTCATGCTCAAAGTTAGACAGAAGTCCTCGGAAATCTGCTGTAAGTCCATACGTAAAACTGATACCCTACAAAAATATCTGAATGAGCTTTTGAAAATGTTTTTAAAAATTCGCAATGGATGTGAAAAGTTATAAATGGGATTGTGATTTACTCTTCAATGAATCTTAATGACATCCAGTTTTTCTACTGGAACTCATATTTGAATCATCATATAATAATATATTATATATATATATAATAGCCCTGTTTGTCTGTCCGGTGACTAGCCAACCAGACGCAGAACGCGGGAAAATTCTCACAAAAAAATAAAATATTTTACACTTTAATTTTTTTTTACTATCAGTTGCAGAAAACAAAACCAGTGACAACCTTAGACAACCAGACACAGCATTTGATTAAAAAAATCACAGACAACAGACGTTGAAAATTTTGATTTTTTTAATGCATGAATTAATGAACTGTTTATATAACTTGCCACGGGCGCTACTGCGTCCACGAATAAACTGCGTCCACGAATAAACTTGATAATGGGCTACGAAATGGTGAGTTGACATCCGGGAAGGAGTGCCTAACATAGCTCTGGTCCTAACAAGTTCCAATACCGTCACCGTCACCAATCACCGTTACTGTTCCTCATCGTAATCGACGAGATTCTGATAGGTGCGATTGACCGTGAACCAAACCGCAGGCTGCTATGACAGCATATAACCATATAGAGCACCTAAACGACTTCGAATTGGCTGATGACGTTGCACTCCTCGCTCAACGGCGCTCTGACATGCAGAGTAAGTTCAACGACCTTGCCGAGCGCTCCTCTTCGGCAGGTTCAGTCATCAACGTCATCAAAACCAAATCGTTGAATGTAAACACGGTGACCCCTTCCAGTTTCATAGTAGCCGGGCAATCAGTGGAGAATGTTGAAAACTTCCAATATCTTGGTACCCAAATGGCGTCAGACGGCGGTACCAAGATCGACATAAGCGCACGGATCAAGAAAGCGAGGGCTGCCTTTGCGGGTTTAAGAAATATCTGGAAAAACAGGCCGATAAGTGAACGCACCAAAATACGAACTATCAACTCTAACGTGAAATCTGTGCTGTTATACGCTAGCGAAACATCGTGTGTATCAGTGGAGAACACTCAACGGTTGCAGGTGTTCATCAACAGATACCTGCGGTATATAATTCGGGCTTGGTGGCCTCACAACTGGATCTCAAACAACGAGCTCCATCGTCGTTGTCACCAGAGGCCGATAGCAACAGAAATTCGGGAACGGAAGTGGGGCTGGGTCGGGCACACTCTACTCTAGATTGTTCGGGTACTGAAACGAATTCCCTCAAACATGTGCACTTTACGATCCAATCATATTCATAAATAAGTGTTTGAAATTCAAAAGATTCCCAAAAACTTATTAAGGAATCCAGGATCCATAATATATGGAACATTACGGGCTCATAAATTCTCTTTTTAATGTCTGTAGTCTGTTTTAAATCCCTTTATTCAACTGTGAAACTTTATAATAGCATACAGTAAATATTGTGGATTTTATTTTGTTACCAGATTTCTTAACCGGTTCTAATATTTTTCACTATTTCTAAAATATAAAGTTTTAAAAATCATAAACCACCCTTCGGAATATTTTTTGTAATGCTCGAAGTTGTATCGTTCTTTTAAAGGCATGGCATTATAAATTTACTCTAGGATATCAAACTCTGGAATCAACTTTGAAAATGAAAGATTAGTTTTAGATATTAATAATGTTTTTCTAAAACCCAGTGTTCTCTACCAAACTCAATATTTCAATCCTTTTATAAAACCCCGCTCAACTAAATCTGATACTGTGATTTCGGCAAAATGAAAATTTGCAACAAAATTACAAACAAATATACTGATCACTTTAGAAAAAACCCAAATTAATCCACCTAGCGGTGACGATGCCTTTCTCGATTATATCGTTTGGTTTCGTTTTATATATATTTATATATACGCACACACACGGACAGACAGATATATGTTCAGCTCGAGGAGCTGAGTCGATTCCCAACCAGTAGATAGTAACAGATTTATATCAGAACTTGTGATTCTGTTACAGCAGTTTTTTTTATAACAGCAGTTGTTATAAAACATGTACCATAAGTAGTTAAAATAACAAAATCTCTTCTAAAATCTCAACAAAAATATTAATAAATATCTTATTATTTGAACAAAAATATAACTCGAGGTGTTTCACAATACTGATAAAAATAGCTTATATAAATTATGGTATTGAAAAGATTATGATTATCAACAATGTAGGCAAATAAATTTGTCCAGCTTGTTAAACTTTAAATGTACGATCAAGTTATACTGAAGGTGGTAACGTGGTAAGTTATACTGAAGGTGGCGTTGTTCGTCGATTAGTTTTCGTGTTCAACACGTTCCACATTGCAAGCTTTGAAAAGCTTTGCTCGTTGCGTTAGCGTTATCGATATTGCCGTAGCGAGGATTCTAACCCATCGAGCGAACGTAATTTATATTATAGCATGGTAGCTGCTCAATGCTCGTAGTCCCGATTATATGGGAAAAAAATTGAAAACTGCCTAAACCATTTTGCTTGTCAGCTGCGAACGCATTGATCAATATTGATGAAAATAAATAGCATGTAATAAGAAGAGTGGATCTGCGAAATGCAACTTGTTGCGATAAAATCAGTTAAGTCTAAGTACATAAAAATCGTGCGAGTTTTTGAGGTTGAAAAAGTGACCATACAGACACACAGACATACACACACACACATACATCACCTCGATTCATCAAACTGAGTCGAATGGTATAAGAAACTTTACTATCAGATGTTCCTGTAGAAAGTTCGTTTTCAGAGTGGAATGATAGCCTTTCGGTACAACTTTGTTGTACGAGAAAGGCAAAAAAGTGTTTATGGGAGGATTCTTTAAAATACTAAATCAGCATTATTTTCTAAATATAAGGACTCTATGCGGATTCTAGAGAAGTCCTTAGAGATCATGAGATTTTCATCGGATTTTACTCTTCCGGGACTCGCTTAGTCTTGAATCACTCATTCAGTCTCGCGTCCGTGGTGTACGATAAGCGTGCTTTTTTCGCTAGTGTTGTACTAGCCTATAGGGCTGAAAACATCTTAAATAAAGACATTATTTAATTATAATAATACAACGGTGCTAGTTCAAAATGTAGCAAATTTTAGCAAAATCATAGCTGGTTTCATGTTGTATCAAGAGCTCGAACAAAATATCAGGTTACAATTTGTTAATTTTTGTCTTAATAAAATCTTAAAATGTTGTTCGATACCTTCACGATTCTTGTGCAATAATTATTGATCGTTATCACAGAAGCGGAACGGTGCCCGATGTAGCTATTTCTGAGTATGAGCCGAAGTATGCGAAATACATGACTTTCAAGTGCAGTGAACTATGTGAGAACCGCCCTTCACACTTTCTCCTAGCAGAAGCTAGATTAAACATTGAACCGTTTAGTTTATTCTAGACGGTGTGCAGCAAAACCCGGTCTTATCAACGATCTGTCCCTTAGGATCTCTTCTTTTTGAACTGCTTATCCGTCCAGTACTCGGTTCGTTCCGCGAGCCCGTCAGGTTGTCCTAAATCGTGAAGGATCCAGTTGTTCATTATCGGACGAATCTGCTGGCCATTTATTTTAATCGCCAAGGATGGTCCCTCTCGACCAGCCAAGATGGCTAAGCCAAGGTCTACCAATTATTCCAAGAAGAAAAGATGTAGGTAGCATACGGTCCAGAACCACGCGCGACGACTGTCCGTGAAGCGGTTCTGAGTATCTTTGTGTTGCAATAAACTCAATAGTTTGCCGACCATGGGATTGATGGATAGTCTCTTCTGCCCTCAGTTGGTCAGTTACTGTTGGTTGTGGATTTGATTTCAAAGTTTTTTCGAACTTGAAGGAAAAAGTGCCAAGCACTAATATTCATGAGTTTTTATAAAAGTTCAGAATATGCAATAATACCAATTCCAATACAAGCTTTTGCCAAAACTACGATCCAGAAGATCTTAAAAAATTGGCCCCTTCTGCTTGAAATCCTGGCTACGTTCATGTTTGTGATACCTTTTATTCAAATGCACGAGCAATACCGGGTAGTTTTAAAGCATGAAAATATTTAATATAGATGCTAATACCTATGGAGCATTCGTAACCTTGTTGGAACTTACCACGGACCACGGTTCGATGTCTTTTTAGCACCACCTGCATCCTGGCCACCGTTGTGCTGCTTAATCCGCCGGTTGGGATCAACGGTGTATCCGATGTACGTTCGACCAACAAACTTTGCATTTGAGCTTCTGCTCACCAATAAATACACTCCATAAAAATCTTCGATTTCCTGCACTGATTGAGTATTCATTTCCAATATCTATTACTCCATTATAAAAATGCTAAAATTATTTCTAGTTCCTAGACATTAAAAAAAACTACGTATAAAACTATTCTATTTCTATGTATTTTATATTGTATTATTTTGATACCGCTAATTATTTATTTACAAACAAAATCTTGTCAATCAACAATTTCAGTCGGAGGGGCATCAAGAAAAAGCCGACACGGCACTGCTGTTTCAAAGGAGCCTAAGCTGCAAACATAAAAAATGAATTTTTGGGGACCAAATTCGCGAAGTTCAAGCTGCCGTGTATAATGCGCAAACATGAAGGACATCAAGGCAAATAAGCATGACGAAGTATAGAAAATTAAACTAAAAATACTCCCAAACAAATTTTAAATACTTCTAATCAAAAACTAATTACCTAATAATTAAGAGAATATTGATAATATGCTAAATAAAGCCCGTAGTCCACCCTTTGTCATAATGACCAATATTTGTCAAGATTATCTAAACATAGGACAAAGAGTTTACTGATAGCTTAAGCATCCTCGTGAGAAAATTTAATATGTTTATTATAAGATTCCTTTAAAAGTCTGTTCATACACAAATCGTTTCTTAATTTAATTTTTAATTTTTATTGGGTACGACAACTTTTTAGTTTTTAATTAGCTTTAATTAGTTTTTAATTCAATTTATATGAATTTTAAAATTCATTAGTTCTGAGCGAAATTTTGGTTCTAAGAGCAAGATTACCGGTGGTGAGTTTAAGCCGTTTGGCAGCGCAGTATCATTACTTGACACTTTACCGGTCGCTACTAAACGCGCTGCTATAACAGTAGCGCGACTGACAGGTGACCAAATTTGGTAGCGCGATAAGAGCGCTGCTATTTGATGAACTGTCAACTGTCAAACGTCACCGGTACGGAATTCAGCAACCAAATTGAGAGCCGAAAATAGTGACCGCTACGGAAACGAGTGATGAAACTAAAATGAAAGCGCTGCGCGGGTGAGTAAAATGCTCGCGACCGATAATGATGCTCTTAGTTTATTTTTTGTAGAGTGATTTTTAAGTTTTTTACTCGGTTTTTTACAAAGTTCATCACTTAAGAGCAAGATTATCGGTGGTGAGTTTAAGCCGTTTGGCAGCGCAGTATCATTACTTGATACTTTACCGGTCGCTACTAAACGCGCTGCTATAACAGTAGCGCGACTGACAGATGACCAAATTTGGTAACGCGATAAGAGCGCTATTATTTGATGAACTGTCAACTGTCAAACGTCACCGCTACGGAATACGGCAACCAAATTGAGAGCCGAAAATAGTGACCGATACGGAAACGAGTGACGAAACTAAAATGAAAGCGCTGCGCGGGTGATTAAAATGCTCGCGACCGATAATGATGCTCTAGTTTCTATTTAATACTAAGTATATTTCAATTTGATATTAAGTATAATTCAAGAAAAAAATACTAAATTTTGGGTTTCCACACTGATCCCCCGCTTTCAAAACAGAGGACAAAAACTAAAAAAAGGTCAAAACTACTCAAATTCATTTCTACCGTGTACAGTCGGTTTGGTCAGTCTGTTCCGTCCCGTGTAGTCGGTCTAGCGTCATGTTCTGAACAATTGGCGAACCCCTCTATAAGACCATTCAGTTGTCAAGAAGACATTTCCCGATTTGAGTATTATTTTTCAATAATCGTAAACTTTCTCCAGAATATAAAGTTTTCCAAGGAAAACGATCGGGAAAATTTGACGAAAATAGTTTTTTCGATCCTGTGCTGTGATTAAGTTTGTTAACGGATGACCATTCGGGTGTATTAAGCTAAACAAACTGTGAAAAATGTTCTGATATTGGCAGAAAAGTGCAACCAAACAAAGGGCAGTAGGCTGCGAACTTTGAGGCCCCATTTTAGGTGGCTGAGCACCCCGAGAATCCCGACCATCGTTATCGAGGTGAACGAGTACTGCCGTACCGTGAATCATGTCGAAAACGGTGAAACGACCGTCCGCTGGAATCTACCCAAACTGCTACATTCCCTCCCGGCTGGAGGACCGAAGACAGCGGGCACGAATGCTGAGGCAGGAACGACGGCGGAAACCCGACAAACCGGATGATTTTGTTACCTACGAAGACAGTGATAGCGAGGAGGAAACTCCGGCCCAGCAACATCAAGTCCTGAGCACGTCGTATAACTTCGTGGACTACGTTCGCAGTCGGGAGGCGGATATGCGGGAAGTGCGCAGCGTCGATCCGGCGTATGCCAGTAGGCACATTTTGACTCACGACATGTTCAAGGAGACTCCCATTGCGCTGGGAAACATTAATAAGGTTTTTTGTTCGCAGTGGCTGAGCAATCGACAGGTAAGATACCGCTACGGTTTTGTCCTAATTTAAGATATAGAACTGTTTTGTATATTTTGCGGGACTGGAGCGCGGCAAGCACCTAAATTATGATTGAATTGAATGGTTGATATGTTATTCAAATTACGAGCTTTACCACTTGATATGAAATGTCAATACATTATTGTCCGTGAAAATAAGTGAAAAGAAGATGGAATTTGAGATGATTCTATGTCAAACGGGAAAGCCCATATGGCATAATACCATTTGGCATAACGGGCTGAATGTCCACCGAACTGTATTTACCTGGAATAAGGCAGAAGAGTAGATTATGCTTTCTTCAAAAGTATGTATTTGCACGGAATAAGGTAAAAAAGCATTTGCCCGGAATAAGGCATAGAGTAGATGACGGATCTTCAGTAGCCTTGCGAGCAAATGCGTAGGATTGCCAATCCGGAGATGGCGAGTTCGATTCTCGGTCTGGTCTAGGATGTTTTCGGGTTGGAAACATTCTCGACACCCTGGGCATAGTGTATCCATTGTACTTGTCACACAAGATACATACTCATGCAATGGCGGGCATAGAAAAGCTTTCAATTAATAACTGAGGAAATGCTAATAGAATAGTTGAAAAGTTGAAAAGCAGGCCAAGTTCCAGTTGGAATGTAGAGCCATTGAAGAAGAAGAAAAATAAGATGACCTCATCTTTACAAGTTCGCATGTAGACAGATAGGCAAAAGCATTTAAACACATTGTAAAACAAATTTAACCCTTATGCGGCCAACAAAAAACACGTGAATGGCAGGTAGGGTACCCGTGTACCCACATATTGACCGTTTCATAACTTTTACCATTTTCAACCTATTTGAATAATGTTGGTCATTTTAGAGAAGGGAACTTATATGCTGTTTGTTTGCTGCCAAGATTTATTGTCTTTTTGATCTATTACATTTTTTGTCTTTTGTAATGCCTTAGAGTCGTAGAATTTTGTAATGCCAAAAGTCTATCAACCAGTTTCAAATAAACAACTTGCTCTTTGCGGTCCTTACATGATATGTTTGTTTCGTCAAAAAAAATCATGGTGGTTGTGTACAAGACACGACCGCTCGACATAACTACGTAAAACCAAATCTATACACATAAGAATGAATTTTTGTCTGTCTGCCCTTATAGACTAGGAAACGGGTCTGGGTCATTTGGCGTACAGTTATTTGGAATAAGGTCATTTGGCATAAAGGCCATTTGGCATAATGGTCATTTGGCATAACGGACATTTGGCATAATTTTGAAGTGCAAGAAAAGAGTGGGTCATTTGGCATAACGGACATTTGGCATAATTTCGAACTGTGAAAGCGAAAGGAATATTTCATGTAATGTTTAGCGCAGATAAAGTAGGTTGAGGCTGTTTTCTGATAAATTTAGACTGATGGTAGACATTTTCCGGAAGAACGAAATAACAAAACGTCAGAATTACTTCCGAGAGAGCGATCACATCCATCATTGACTTATTCCGGCCACATGCCTACTTTTAAAGTAGGGATGACATCCATCATTGCTTCAATCCGGGCACGACCGGATCAAATTCAACACTGCCTTAATCCGGGCAAGCGCCTAACTTTAAAAAGTCAAGCAACACACTTGTCGTAGACGAGTTACTAAAACCAATCAAGTCACATATGAGTTATTGCAACCAAATCAATCTGAATTGTGCTTTTCGGGAAAGAGATCACATCTACCATTGATTTATTCCCGACAAGCGCCTACTTATAAAGAAGGAGTCACATGTACTATTGCCATAATCCAGGCAGGGATTACTTTTAAAGAAGGGATCACATCCACCATTATTCTTATTCTTATTGGCATTACTTCCCCACACTGGGACAGAGCCGCCTCGCAGCTTAAAGTTCATTAAGTACTTCCACAGTTATTAACTGCGAGGTTTCTAAGCCAGGTTACCATTTTTGCATTCGTATATCATGAGGCTAGCACGATGATACTTTAATGCCCAGGGAAGTCGAGACAATTTCCAATCCGATAATTGCCTAGGCCGGCACCGGGAATCGAACCCAGCCACCCTCAGCATGGTCTTGCTTTGTAGCCACGCGTCTTACCGCACGGCTAAGGAGGGCCCCTATCCACCATTGCATTGCCACAATTCAGGCCACACATCTACTTTTAAAGAAGGGATTAAATCCACCATTGCTTCAATCCGTACAAGCGCCTACTTTTAAAGAACAAATCAAATCCTCCATTGCCATAATCCGTGCAAGCACCTATTTTTAAATAAGGGATCACATCCACCATTGCCTCAATCCGGGAAATCGCCTTCTTTTAAAGAAGAAATCACATCCACCATTGTCATAATCCGGACAAGCGCCTACTTTTAAAGAAGGGATCACATCCTCCATCGCCATAATCCATGCAAGCGCCTACTTTTAAAGAAGAGATCGCATCCACCATGGCTTTAATCCGGGCATGCGCCTACTTTTAAAAAAGGGATCACTTCCACCATTGCCTCAATCCGGGCAAGTGCCTTCTTTTAAAGAAGGAGTCACATCCACCATTACCATAATCCGGACCAGGGCCTACTTTTAAAGAAAGAATCACATTATCCATCGCCATAATCCGTGCAAGCGCCTACCTTTGAAAAAGGGATCGCATCCACCATTGCCTCAACCCGGGAAATCGCCTTCTTTTAAAGAAGAAATCACATCCACCATCGTCATAATCCATGCAAGCGCCTACTTTTAAAGAAGGGATCGCATCCACCATGGCCTTAATCCGGACATGCGCCTACTTTTAGAGAAGTGATCACTTTCACCATTGCCTCAATCCGGGCAAGCGCCTTCTTTTAAAGAAGGAATCACATCATTACCATAATCCGGGCAAGCGCCTACTTTTAAATAAGAAATCATATCCTCCATTCCCATAATCCGGACAAGCACCTACTTTAAAGAAGGAATCACATCCACCATTATAATAATCCGGACAAGTGCCTACTTTTAAAGAAGGGATCACATCATCCATTGCCATAATCCATGCGAGCGCCCACTTTTAAAGAAGGGATCCAATCCACCATGACCTTAATCCGGGCAAGCGCCTACTTTTAAATAAGAGATCATACCCTCCATTGCCATAATCCGGGCAAGCACCAACTTTTAAAAAGGGATCACATCCTTCATGGCCCTAATACGGCCACACGCCTACTTTTTAAGAAGGTATCATATCCTTCATTGCCATAATCCAGCCATACGCCTACTTTTAAAAAGGGGATTACATAAACCACTGCTCTAATCCAGGCATGCGCCTACTTTTGCATTGCATTGCAAATGCATTCTTTCCCCGGGAGGATAATGTCTTTTTATTATTTTTATCGACGGGTGTTATATTTACTATCCCGGGGTGTTTCCCGCGCCACTCAGTCATCATTTAGCAAACGTAAAGAAAAGTTATGCCAAATGTCCGTTATGCCAAAAGACCCTCACTTTTGACGTTGGTTACAATTATACCAAATGTCCGTTATGCCAAATGACCTTATGCCAAATGGCGTTATGCCAAATGACTTTATGCCAAATGGCCCGCTCCCCTCTTCTGGAAGGGGGACTCCCGTACAAATGAAGTACAAATTTCTGTGTTAATCGAAAATTAATTTTAAAAACGGAATCCAAATTTGCGAATTTCGAATACTTAACCATCTTTTAAATAATGTAACAAATATATAATTAATCAGTTTTAGGTGAAACGAAGCTCGTCGGTTGAGGTAGTATAGTATATTAAAAATATATTCTACCTCGTGAGTCTTCATATGTTGAATAATGGGCAGTACTGTCCTATCCAGCCGCTGGAGCAACCCCATTCTTACACCACGTTTCACAGTTGAATAATAAATTATACCCTAAAAGTAGGCAATTATTTATGGTTGAAATGCGCTATGTAGAAACGGGGATGGTTGATTTTTTTATGAGCTTGGAAAGTATTGAGGTTGCAAAAGGAAAACGGTCCTGTCAGATACATAAGGGTAAAAATACTACGGTGTTGCTATCACTTTTGATATAATTCATGGTCTGCGTAAAAATCTGAATAGAAGCATTTGTATTTTAACGCTTTTTTTTTTTTTTAAATAAATGCCATTGCCGGATTTTTTGTTCGTATTTTTCCTAAAATCAAATCACAAAGAATTGTGCGAGGTATCTTTTTAGCGTGTGTTTGATATGCTCACAAACACATTCTCCCGCTCTATTCCGAAGTGTGTTGCTGCCAAAAAAAACGAACAGTCCCGATTTTATTTAGTGAAACATAGAGCAAATATTGCATAAATTTGCTCTTTGTGGTGATAATCAAGTGCTGATAAAATGTAAAAAGTAGTTTACGTACCTAATTTGTCGTGTCATACGCAATAAAGAGGAGAAACAGGCGATCCAAAAAAGTAAGTAAAAATTTCGCAGGGTTGTTACGGAGATCCTGGAATATTTTTCGCGCCAAATCCGCGCCGACTAAAATCAAATCCGCGCCATTTCCGCGCGACATGAAATCTATTTCGCGCCAAATCCGCGCGACCCAGAACTGACTTCTCAAATATACGTGAAATATCAGTTTTGGTTACCACAATTAACTAAACATAATCTTATTTATTTAAATTTGTATCAAGAAACAAATAATAAAAAAATTCAGCAGCAAAAAACGAAAACTCCAGCAAAAGCTAGTCCGAAATTTGTGCGGAAAGCTCTTTTTCAAATGCTTGTGACAAGTATATCTAGGAGGAAATTCCTCCAATTGACACCTATTTTTTTCGTAATTCTCCGACAAGAACTCCTGTGTCATTTTTAGTAGAATTTCAACTAAAACTTCAAGAATATCTGCAAAAAAATGCTGCAGAAATTCATCATTCGTGCTCACATTCATTCCGGAGATTTCTACGGTGAGTACTGCGGAAATATTCGCGGAAATCACACTGGAATTTTTTTTTGGCAGAAATCCAATTGCTCTTGGAACTCCTGAACTTCTGGAACTTCTGGAGTTGTTCCAATATTGTCTGGGATTTTTTTCTGAGAACATCTGTGGAAATCCCTCCGGATATTCTTGCAAAAGTTCCCCTGGAAAATCAAGCGGAAATTCATTCGGGAATATTGTAATAAATTCAAGAAAACTCTTCAAAAACAACCTACGGAACATTTTCAGAGAAAACATGTAAAAATTCCTTCATTAATTCCTGCGGACATCGGAAAATATTTCGTTAAAATCTAGACACAATTTTTGAGAATTGTTTAAAGAAATTCCTGTGATCATCGCTACAGGAATTTCTAAAGAAATCGCAACGTAAATTTATGCGGAAATTTCTCTCGGAGTCTGTAAAAATTCTTCCGGAAATACATTCAAAATTTCTTTTATGAATTTCTGTGGAAATCGCTTTGGAAATGTATGCAGACATTCTTTGGTGAATTCCTGTGGATAATCTTCCAAGCATCGTTTCGAAAATTCAATATGGCATTGCAGCGGATTTTTTACAGTAATTCCTGTGGTTCAGGGCAAGACCCTCGCGAAGAATTCCTCCACAAATTTCTTCATAATTTTTCGGTTTTAAAATGCTGCATAAATCATCTTTAAGCTGCTTTAAGCTGTAAAGATATTTATTAAATTCCTCATAGAATCCTTGTAAAAATTCTTCAGGGGATTTCGTAATCGGTGAGTTATCTGAAAATATCGCAAAAAAATGCTCCTAGAATTACTGTGTTTTTTCCAGAACTACCTTTTGAAAATTACATTCTAATGTTTGAACGAATTTCTGCTGAAGTACTTATTTAAATGGAGCATCTGCATCAAATTAAGGAACATTTTTGTATTTTCAATTGCTGTAAAACCCTTATTCGTTTAAGATGAATGCTATGAAAGCAATATTAAATGTTCAACACTATATCAGAATTCTTGACGAAAAAACTATCGAAAAATGATATAATACAGCATGCTATGTGGTTCCTTACGATAATCAATCAGAAACTGACACATATCTCGGGTGTTCATGTCCTTCAACAGACATGTTTTGTATGTATCATGCTTTAAACTGGTTTACAAATGACAACAAGTGGCACCTCTCTCCTCATAACATTTGTTTAATGGATGCTCAAGAATGTAATCATGGCAATTAATAAGGGCTTGTAAATATCCGAAAAATAATGTGAGTAATTGACTTCAAACGTAAATTTTATTCTCAACGACATTTGCTCACAAAACGAAAATAAAGCCCATCTAGAATTTAGATTCTAGATAGATATAAAACTAATTTTCAAATAAACATCCTTAGATTTAGCATTTTATTTGTAAAAATTTCACCTAAAACTAAATCCGCGCCAAATCCGCGCGAAGTCCTAAAATCGTTATGTAAATCCGCGCCAAATCCGCGAAAACCGCGAAATCCGCGTAGTCGTAACAACCCTGAATTTGCTTTTCGTGCGCTGCTTTCTTTGGCAATGCAATAGTGGCAATGATTTCGTAGGTGCAAATTTGTTTCGGTGATTAACAAATCAAATCTTGTTACTTCTACACAAACAACTTATTTAAGGTGAAGGTGGGTTGAGTACCAAAACAAAGCTTTGAAAGTATTGGTACAATACTAACTGTCATATAATGTAGTAGTATTGGTGTCGTATTTATGAAAAAACAAAGAATATTAGTAGGGTGGTTCAAAAAACGACCCAGCTCCACCACGCTCACTTGATTCTGTCCCATGCTCCGAGTGAGTGTCCTCCAAAAGCCGATTTGAACAAAAACTGATTGAGAACAAGTTTGAACGATTTAAGTTTGTATGAAAACTATTATGGGAAACTAAACCATTCATTACACTGGCTACAGCTTCTCCCCTCCAAACGCTGGCGAAAAGAGAACCCACATAGCTGAAAGCAACATTCCAGAAACTTCACTGAACGCACCTTAGGAAAGATCCGTTGAAATAGCATTTTATACTCCGCTCACCCCCATGTCACACTTTTTGTATGAAGTATCTGCTCCTGGTGAGATAGATATGTATCACAGGAAAAAATCTGGCTATTTTGTTGAATTAAACAAACACAATGTCAGCGGAACGGAAACGGCAAATTTGACGGAAAATATATGGGCTAACTGTCAAATTTGCCGTTTCCGTTTCTGTTTCGCCGACATTGTATTTGGGGCTTTATTATCATGCTAAAGATTTGCAACCTCGATTAAAATCGACTCCATTTAATATGCATTGTCTAAGGAGTTAAAGCTCTTGAATTTCATCCAGTTATATGGTCTTCCCTCACCAGCGCCCAATCACGGAGTGCCACAATCAGAATAATGTAAAATTCAACCTCGCCATATCAACTGCCATACAAACCTGAAACGACTCGAGCACGATAAGCCCCTATTCAAACCAACCGAAACCAGCGAACGACACCCAAAATATGAAACATAATCGACTGAGCGCGGCGGAGCAAAATCAGTTTTGAGCCACCCTGTTTATTAGTTTGCTGCTATCGGTACCGGTGTTTACATTCGCTCCGCGATCAGTTTTTAGTCGTTTTTTATCGAACAAAAATAGCAGTTTATATTAAGTTTTCGCATCAAACAAGTGACTGATTTCATAAAGTGATGTTTCATTTGCATTCCATCAACATTTCGGGGTGCTCATGTGCGGAGAAGTGTGTGAAAAAATGATTTTTTTAATGCCCTTTGAGAAGAAGTGAAGTGCAGTGATAAACCAAAAAAATCGCGGACGGCAGTTAAATTGCCACGAAACTGCTGGTTTAGGCTATATTTCGAGCCGAAATGCATAGGACTTTTTGAAGAAACATGTTAATTATCACGGTAAGTACATAAATATACTGTGAACAGGTTAGTAATCTGAATATTAAACTTTTGTTCGATGCTGTTCGATGCATTCGAATGTTGGTGGGAGAGGAGTGCGGGAGGTGTGGGGTTGACCCGTGGAAGGTCCGGTGCCATATTGACTGCCATCTTGGTTCTCTTCCAACTATGTCCTTAAATGAAAATGATATTATTATATATTCTGAATCCTCGTTCAAAAATACGACTGGCAAAAAAACGAAAAAAAAAATTTGTTCTGGAATGTATTAAAATTTTTTCGTTTGTTTGAGAAACATAAGTCCACGCACTTTGAAGAGCAATTGTGGAATACTGCTTACAGTTTTTGCACTGGAAGTGCCCCAGGGTGTTAAGTTTTGCCAAATTGTTGTATCGGAGAAATCGAATGATTCGGTGTCAATTTGTTCAAAAACAGTTTTTTTTTGTTTCTCGAAATTGTGTAAAATGGATATGCAGTTTTTCAAACAAATGATTCAAATGTTGCCGCTATATAAACAAAAATGCGTTATGTGCGCAAAAGTGGTCCTAATTTCGCTCATGTTTGAAATTGAATATCGTTATTGGTTTGCAGAAATATAATCAATTGACCAATATAAGCATGCATCCATTGTTCAAAATATGCAAATAATGGTATCTAACAGCAATCAGTACCCATTTTTAGTTGGAATGGTATGCCCCTAGATTTATATCCTGGAACACAAGTTATAATTCCTAATATATGGTTTCCTTCTGTAATATAAACCATTTTTTAGGAAAAATTTAATCCACCTTTGCCTTTCTCGTGCAAAAAAAAACTAAAAAATATGAGTGGGTGCTGAACTGAACTGATTCGGGAGGCTATACCCCATGATAAATTTCTTTTAGAAAGCTTCAAACGCGGGGAGCACTGGCTCTGATGATGCATTTCAACTTGTTTTACACAGCTGTGCAGTAACCAACACGAAATGAGCGAAAACAAAGCGAGAATCACCATTTTTCTGTGGGGGCTGCCTATCCGATTCTGTTTTTTCGCACTTGTATTACTGCCGTTCTACGCATAATTGTCCCATGTTACCTTTGATGAAAAAACTTAAACTCGAGTAAATTTGTCCCACTGAAAAAATGAAGTTGCTGTTTGATGACAATGAAACTGAAAACCGTTTAAATAAGTAGTGATTCGTTTTATGTCCTGTAAAAGTGTTGCATTCGCTCATAACATTCCAAACATATTTGTTAAATTTTAAGATCCAAACGATTCCGAAATTAGTGGAACAAAATGACTCGAGTTTGGATTTTTTTGGAGGTAACATGGGACAATTATGCGTAGAACGGCAGTATACAAGTTTGATAAATTTGTTATATGAGCAAAGCTTAACTGGTGTATTAAAATATGAGTTTTATATAATTATTAAGACATCTTTCAATATTATATAAATTATTGTCAAAGCTGCTATTATTTTATCCTCGACAAAAGATTATCATCATTTTACACATCGGATTTGAAAGCTATTGCGGCCACTAATCTATAACATTTGTAAAGTCAACATTACTCTATGTCGGTAGTTATCCGCAAAAATGAGCTCTTCGGATTCTATTCAGTGTAAAACTGTCGATTCCTGTGCATCATACTGCTTTTGTTTCGTAAGAATGTTGCAAATGAAATTATAGTATACGAAACAATAATAAACAAAATTAGCCACCCTAATTACTCTTACTTGATACTTGATGGGCTACAGCTCTTTGATGAACCTACGCCGAATGGAGTATCCTTCTCCACTGGACTCGATCCTGGGCCAATCGCTTCCAGTCGCCCTGAACATTGAGCGCCCTCAGGTCCTCTTCAACTGCAACGCGACCTTCCACGAAGCCTGCGGCCTCTTCCGGGTTCTCTACTAAATATTATCTTCGCTTGACGTTCTTCCGGCATACGAACAACGTGACCAGCCCACCGTAGTCTGCCGTGTTGTATAAGCTTAATAATATCCAGCCCTTTATACACCTGGTACAATTCGTGAGAGCTGAAAAACAATAAGGCTGCGGGGAAGGACCAGCTCCCGGCTGAACTTCTCAAACATGGCAGTGAGCAGCTTTATGAAGTTCTGCACCATATTATGTCGAAAATATGGGAAGACGAGGAAATGCCTACTAGCTGGTTGGACGGCCTCATTTGCCCTCTCTTTAAGAAAGGGCACAGACTGGAGTGCGCCAATTACCGAGGAATAAACCTCCTTAATTCGGCGTACAAAATTATGTCCCGTATTCTGTTCAACAGATTGAGACCGCTTGAAGAGTCCTTCGTCGGCGAATACCAAGCATGTTTTCGTGAAGGCCGATCAACGACGGATCAAATGTTTACCTTGAGACAAATCCTTGATAAATTCCGGGAGTACAACTTGCAGACACATCATCTGTTTATTGATTTCAAGGCGGCGTACGATTCAGTGAAACGGAATGAATTATGGCAAATTATGCTTGAACATGGTTTTCCGGCGAAACTGATACGGCTGATTTGTATAACGTTGGACGGATCGAAATCAAGTGTAAGGGTTGCGGATGAAATATCGACGTCATTTGTTACCTTAGATGGATTAAAGCAGGGTGATGCACGAACCTACTGTTCAATATAGCGCTCGAGGGAGCGATTAGGAGAGCTGGTGTGCAAAGAAGCGGTACCATTATCACAAAATCGCATATGCTCCTGGGATTTGCGGACGATATCGATATTATCGGAATTGATCGCCGTGCCGTGGAAGAGGCTTTTGCGCCTTTTAAGAGGAAGACAGCGAGGATTGGACTCACGATCAATACCAGCAAAACGAAGTACATGGTCGCTGGCAATCAACGTGGGTTCATTAGTGGTGGTGGTAGCGAAATGGTGCTGGATGGTGAAAAATTTGAAGTGGTAGAAGAATTTGTGTATCTTGGAACATTAGTGACGTGCGATAATGATGTTACCCGCGAGGTGAAAAGGCGTATTGCAGCTACAAATAGGGCTTATTACGGACTTCGTAACCAGCTTAAGTCCCGTAGTCTGCAAACGAAAACAAAACTCGCGCTGTATACTACTCTGATTCTTCAGTGGCTTTATACGGCCATGAGACATGGACGTTAAAGGAGGCTGATCGGAGAGCTCTCGGAGTGTTTGAGCGTAAGGTGCTGCGGACAATACTCGGCGGTAAATAGAAGAACGGTATCTGGCGGCGTCGCATGAATCACGAATTGTACCAGGTGTATAAAGGGCTGGATATTATTAAGCTTATCAGCACCATTTCGCTACCACCACCACTAATGAACCCACGTTGATTGCCCTAATTACTCACATATGCCTAATTTCGCGCACAAAGCGAAAGTCGAAATAAATACAAAATACACCAAATTTCACACTTTTGAATTCAAATATTTTTAAAAAAGTGACCATTTTTGTACAGTAAAATCATTTGTTTGCTTAGTTGATGTTCTTCGTCTCTGTGCTAAGCACAAGCAAATATGACGCGCGCGAAATTAGGGCACATCACGGTAGTTATTGTTGCTAGAGACCAAGAAAACCTCTGAATACAACGGAAAGTAAATTTTCTTTAATTCTGTAAGGTAGATAAACAGAAGTGTAAGTCAAGCATTCACTTAACCCTTTCCCAACCACGACGTCTTTTTTCAAAGATTTCAATAGAAAGGAATTATCTGTGTGAAAAATGCTAGAACGAAAGTTATTTGGCATAGCTAAAATTAGTGGAAAACGAATAAAAAAGGTTTTTGAATGTAAACTAATAGTTAATTGATTGTTTTCAATAGTTTAACTATTTGTCCTCAAAGTGTATTATATTTGCAGTCTAAAGGAACCATAAAAATGTGCCAAATATTGCTTTTTGTTGTTTAAACAATTCGATGTAGGTTAGAAGGTGCAAAATATGATGGTGCTCCACAGCCACCATGGGCGGCAGAGGGTCAAAAAAGTGATGTAGGCTTTGCCACATTATGTGATGTAGTCTATAAACCTCTTGTCTATAAAGCAGATGCTGTAGTCACTTAGACTGCCGAGCTCGTCTCCAAAAATTGAGATACTAAACAAGGATATAAGAGAACACATCCGGGGATTAAACCACCCGACTTGCTGCAATGTTCTGTAAACTCATATGTGAATATTTGGAAGATATTGATTTAAAAAAATGTATTGGAGGTAACCACTTTCCCTTCGATGGGACTCTGAGGGCCGTGGGAAAGTGTGTTACCTCCAATACATTTTTCAAATCAATATCTTCCACATATTCACATATGAGTTTACAGAACATTGCAGCTTCTTAGAATTTATTGAAATCTGTAGGAATCACAAATATACCTACGTTTGCATGAAATCTTGTCCGAAACCGAATTTATTGAAAGCCGAGAGTATCTCCGAAAAGTCCCTGGAACTCTTTAAAAGTTTTCTATAGATTTGATAATATAGTTTGTCCTACCCACGTCTCGGAACGTGGCTGCGCCTCTGGATATATTAATATACTATATTTGCTGCAATGCAATTTGCAGTTCTGAAGTTGAATGTATTCATGGAACTCTGTATGATTTATACGTTTCAGGTGGTATTCGGAACAAAATGCAACAAACTAATGGTGTACGATGTCAACACCCGAAAGGTGGATGCAATCCCTACCTTGCCAAATAGCCGCGGGGCCAGTCCAGACACACAGTCCGGAATACACGCATGTCAGATCAATCCCAGCCATAGTTTACTGGCCACGGGAGCGCGACATTCGGCGGATATTGCCATCTATCGATTGCCGACACTGGACCCCCTTTGCATCGGAGAGAACGGTCATCGTGATTGGGTGTTCGATATGTGCTGGTTGGACGACCAGTTTTTGGTATCTGGATCACGCGATACCAAGGTTGCGCTGTGGCGTATCAACGAAGACAACATGGAATTCCCCATGGTGAATAAGGAAGGCGAAGAGCAGGAAGCCGTTCCTACCTATGCTCACATCAATCCCGTAGCGATAAAGGACTGCAGAGGAGCACAGAAGATTCGGGCTCTGTGCTTTCACAAAGAGTACCGAGAAATTGCTCTACTATCACTCAATGGGTACATGCATCTCTTCAATGCGGAAACCTTTTCGCAGAAGCTCTCACGAAAGCTACCGAATTGCCAGGAGAACGTTTGCATCGCATGCCAACCGAATGGTCTATATGCGGTAGGTTGTCGCTCGTACACCTTGCTGCTGGATCCGAGAACACTGCAGGTTAGTGTGCTTTCAGTGGACCGATGTTTCGAGTGTTGAGCATACCTATTTTATTTTCAATTGCAGGCAGTGAAGAAGATTGCATCTCGATACAGCGGGTGTGGTATTCGCTCGGCCAGCTTCCAAGGAAATATTCTGACAATTGGAACAGGTCTTGGCATGTTAATGTTCTACGACATCCGGGCTGGAAAATATCTTGAATCGCAAACCAGTGCCTCCAGGACGGTGGTGTTGAAGGCCAGCCGAGGCTATGTAGTGAGTATATGCACTGTGTGACGTCTGAAGGTTCAATCGAAAGCTCGACACGATCTAAACTGACGTATGCTCCGTTTCTTGCAGGCACAATTTCCCGAAGAGGAGATGGATAATTTCCAGCAAATTAAATACGTTCCGGCTATCTACACGCACTGTTACGATAGCAGCGGTACCCGACTGTTCACTGCCGGAGGACCTCTTCCGGCGACACTGATAGGTAACTACGCGGGAATTTGGCAATAGGTAATACGGTTCGAACGACAAACGCCCCCATTTAAAGTGGAAATGAGGGAATCGCTTCTTCGTGCGTAAGCGATAAAATATAGTTTTAGTGCATAATTTATTTTGATATTATGGACTAGGAGAATGTATTTCTGGGTGAGACATTGGCTTGCAATCACGAAAATTGCCGTACCGAGGTGTGTCTACTTCACATAGCTTGACAAATTGATATTTAATTTGTGCGAAGCATTTTAATCGGAATCAGAACCAAACGTTCAAACGATTCTAGTTCTATGATTATTTATCCAAAAAAAACACATCGTAAAAACTTAAAGAGAACATAATTATCTAGATGTTAGTGACTGGAAGTCAAATTCTCACCTAGTACTTTATTCTATTAATCCTTCTTTTACACCGAGGAATATGTTCCAATAATTTGCAGATCAAAACTTTTTTTTTATAATTACAAATCTTCAATATTATGAATTTGTTAGGAACTCGTAATTTCTATTCATTTCGTTTACTCTTTTTCTTCAATTTTCATTTGTTTTTATATCTAAGTAAGGGTTTTAGTTAGCATTGACGCCTATGTCCCATAAAAAAGCATTTTAACCAGCTTAAATGGGGCTTGCCACAAAACATACACATTAATGTAATACCATTGCAAAATCAATTCGCCAAAACTGATGAAACCAAACCACCGAAAAGCATAAGAACTGTTTTCTGTTTCAAACCATTTATCTATCCACGTTATAGGTGATAGTGTCCTTCTCGAGGATTAGCGTAAGTAAAACGCATATGAGAAACGTCTACAATAGCACTATCCACCTAGGGGAGGTTTTTAACATTAATTACAAGATTTCCTGTTTTTTGTCTGTCCAATTTGTTGTTTTTCCATGTGAAAACTGTCAAAAATATGCAAACGTATCCATTCTGCTAGGCTCTTGAATCGAATAAGAACCCAGTACTCGTATGGCTACAGCAGCGTAGCATTACAAAAATGCCGGACGTGTTGAAGAAAGCTAAATAGAGATTTTTGACACGAATGTAAGGTTGGTCTACATCTCATAGGGGCAGCCTTATAGCTAGTCTCAAATGTGCGTCCTGGTGTAACATTTGACGAATGGACGACAGAGGCTTGGTGATTAGGTCTGGACGTACTGTGTGATGCTTGTATGCGCAACAATCGTTGAATTCGTCGTAAATTGGAAAATATTTAGATACGAGGAACCACAGTTTTCGCACACATCAATAATACAATTCAGTTCAATCAGAGTTAATTGCCTATTTTCTGAGTATAAGACCATCCGACTTGGACATTAATTTGCTATGTTTTGAAGACTCATATGTGGAAGATTTGGATTTTAAAAATGTATTGGAGGTAACCTTGGCGCTTTTAACCAACTGAGCTACGAAGGACTTCCATCGGCCTTTGCAACTTTAGCGGTTACTGAATTAGCCCGAGATTCCCAAGTCGGACGCATAGTCGAAGCACTCACAGTCCATTTTCTCAAGCCAACACCTTTTGGTGTTGGCTTGAGAAAATGGACTGTGAGTGGTTCTACTATGCGTCCGATTTGGGAATCTCGGGCTCATTCAGTAGCCACTAAGTTGCGAACTGAGATAAGTGTCAATTGACTTCTCCTTTTTCTTCTTCATTCATGCTTTGTTCCCTGTTGTGTTTTTAGCCACAACCATCACGGGGACGGCAAGTGCTGTTAGAAATGTTGACTTTTTTGTGGAAATCATTAAATTTTATATTTATTGAGCGATATGTAAACAGAGTAGCCTCAATACACATTAAGGCTCAAATTACCGTCATCCAGTCATTGACGAAAAAGACAGCCACGTGCTCGTAGTACCCCCCAGTAATAAAACCACCCATCGAGGAGAAAAAGCAGTCTCCAGCTGAATGGGGGATGTATTTTTGTTCCAAAACTGCATCATCCAATAGCGAAGACATAACTATATCCGGTGGATGCTTCATTTGATTGTTTTTTTTTTGTCTTTATTAAAGAGACTTTCAGCAACATTTGATTGTATTCCGCTTTAGTTAAAAAAAAAACTGCCTTTTGCAACACTTTTTCCCAAGAGGGGAAATCGACGATTTACTCTGCTGAACGCTCGGTTGCTCGCTCGGTTCAAGATAGCTTAACCGAGTGTTCTGTACACTTAGTTTAGCTCTCACTTGTCAAACTTACCGAAAAAACTCGGTTTACCCGTAGGAATTACTTTCAGTTTTGAACAAAAACAAAACACAGCAGCATTCTTCAAATTTGTTTTATTAAATTTTATGTTAATGCTGTGTAATAAAAATAACAGCAGTTTTTTTGCTTGTTCCTCAGATTCGAATAAGTTGTCTTTTGGGTTGTTCAATATTGGTGCATCGTGTGCATTGGTTTCAACATGATGTATTCTTTTTTAAAACATTTCATTGGCGCAATTGGTGGAGAAATATTATTTTGAAACAAAAAACTCTATGACTGATATCGGTAAAAGAAATTCGATTAATTTTTCGAGAGTGCTCATTGATGATGTCACACGATGTTCTTCTCAAGGTCCGGGGCCAATCCTTGAGTCGAGGCATCGCTGTTGGAGAAGGGATAGTTGGATTGTCGAGTACGACAAAGAAGCGCGGGTCGATAAAACCCGGTCGCGACAACTAGAAATCAACAAATGCTAGCCATCCCAAGCAGCACGGTGCGGGGGCGGTTGTTTTATTCTATTACAATATAACTCCCACTGTCCGAAAGTGGCATTATGAATACAATATTCGTGAAACCAGTTTATTAATATAATTGCAAGAATCTTAGATCCGGGAGCTAGAAGGTGCTAACACGATGATACTTTTATGCCCAGGGAAGTCGAGACAATTTCCAACCCGAAAATTGCCTAGACCGGCGCCGGGAATCGAACCCAGCCACCTTCAGCATGGTCTTGCTTTGTAGCCGCGCAAGTGTGTTATTTACAATTTACAAGCAATCTGCAAACAGAACATGCTGTTGTTGTTATGAATGCTCGTAAAAATAATCTAATTGAATACTCATTTTGATATTAAATTAAGAATCTTATGATATCAAATTTAGTAATCATGTTGATTTCATTGATAGCAAAATTAGTTTTCATTATGATTTCACAGTGGGCGGGCAGCAGGGACTATGTCCAAGGGCTTGACGATTCCTCCCCAGGCCATCTGCGAGTTGTGGGGCTTGCCTAGGATGTGGTGGGGTTTGTTAAATTCCCTGGGGGCCCTGTTAAATTCCTATAAAAAGTGTTACGCAGCGCTGATCTGCGCCACCTTAAAGCTTGATCCACTTAGTATTTGGCCGTACGAAATTAGACATTTATTTGGCGAAAAAGTACATAAAAAGGTTGTTCAGGTTTTATTATACAGGGAATTTAGTAAACTTTGAATGAAAAAATATCGAAAAATTATTCATTGGCATTTCGGATGAATTCTCGGACTTTTCTCTCAATACCACCCGTTATTTTTGCACAGTAGAACGATCAATTTGATCTCCCACTTTGATCACACCACTTCTCCATATAAGTTGGTTTTCTGATTGTTTTGCACCATTCCTTAAATTTTTTTATGATAATTACCTAATATTTTTCATTGGGACGAAAATTTGGGCATTTTGGTGGCTTGATAGTTTTTTTAATAACTTCATTATCATTCGGTTCATACCATTCCATTACATCCCGTTTGTAATGGCAGCTTGTTAAGTCAGACCAAAGCAACACCAGACAGTCGTGTGATTGAATGGATGGCAAAAAACGCTTCTGAAGACACTCCTCCTTGTATATTTGCCCATTTATGGTCGCTCCAGTGATGAAAACTTTAGTTTTCTTTCCACAACAGCAGATGATTTGACATACCATCAATTTGTGGGCAATATTGCCTGCATAGACATATTATTTAATTTTCCTGGCGCATTACTCTTCCGTTTGGCAAGGTAAAACCTGTGTCCCGGGAATTGAAAGTCCATTTTAATATTGATTTCATCGCCCATCAACATACATCAATTGCATTTCGTCAGAACTTGCTCGATCGGCATTCTTGCGCGATGTTTGGCAACCAGGTTCTGTTTCAAGGTCCTGTTGGGATGTTTACTGACATCATACGACTTGAAACCTTCGCGCCGGCATTTTATTTGAGCTCTGCTGTACGGCGCAGTGAACCTTTTCGCTAAATCACACAAAGAAATCCCAGAATTGTTCCGAACTGCTCTACAAACTTTCACTTGTAGTTTCTGGTCGTATGTTCAATTTCTACGATTGTTTTGTTCTACGCGATCCAGCAATAGTGTTTCCCGATAACGTTTGACAGTTTTTACAGTCAATTTCGGTAATTTTAGATAATTTGAAATCATTCCTCTTGACCATGTTGGATTTCCAACGTGAGTGTGCAAAATTTGTTCCCATCTCTCACGTTCCATTTTCGATAACTTTTGAACGTGAGCGTCAATACTGATGAAACTTTCACCATAAATCAAACAAATCTTCCGCAACGATGTGACTTTTAAATTCTGCCCACCCCAAGCAGTACAATGTATGAAAGGTTGTGGGACAAAAGATCATAAGGAAACGTTGAATGAACAAATTTAAAAAATCTTCAATGCTATCTACCTAATCGGGACAAAATATGAAATATATTTCCGACAAGGGCCTCATACGCCTGTCACTGGCGAACAAAGCTCGTGTACTCTGCATCAAAGCTTTGAACCGGTGTTAGGGCGCAATCGTTAATGTGAACATTTTTATATTTGGTTAGTTACTGAAAATAAATTCTTTTTCGAGTCCCTATAATCAAGCAGGTATCTTAAGTATATCACATCGTTATATTGCTGCATGATTGAGTGTTTAATATTGATAAAATATCGAAAACAAAAATTGCCTCGCCATAACAAAAAGGTGGTAGAGAATTAACACTGTTGTTTACAGTTTAGAACCAAATCCAGATGTCGCACATGTTGGGGTAGGGATTCAGTGCTCCGCCTTCTACCCCTGGTTTCCGAACTAAAATTCAGAATCTAAAGACCTCCTGCTCGGAAGCCTCCGGTCAAGATGTTTGGATACCTCGTTTCAAAAATTCTTCTTTCAAGGGGCTTGGAAGACTCTTTTTAAAAGGCTCGGAAACCTTATTTCAAAAAGCTCGGAAACCTCATTTCAGGAGACTCGGAAGCCGTTTTTCAAGAGTCTCGATAGCGTCCTTTCCATGAGGTTCCGAAGAAATTCTTTCAAGATGGTCGGAACCTTCCTTTCAAGAGGCTCAGAAGCCTCCTTTCAAGAGGCTCGGAAGCCTCTCTCCAAGTGGTTTGGAATTTTTCAAGAAACTTGGATGGTTCCCTTCAAGATTCCGAAAAGCCTTCAAGATGCCGTGAATCGGAAAGTTTCACGGAATGAAAAATTTAGACAATTTTTTAGAGAGCCATATGGCTTATGGCCTTTCACGAAACCTACGGCCTCTCCCGGGTTCTCTACTAAATATTATCTTCACTTGACGCTCATCCGGTATACTAACAACGTGTCTAGCCCACCGTGTTGTATTTATTTATTATTTATTACATCAACAGACTTGATACAGCCCCAATGATGGTTTAAAAAAATATATATAAATACAATATCACATCACTACATTAAAAACATTGTCAAGGATTAAAATACAATACAATCACAAATACATTAACTATAGTCTATCCCGGGCAGAAGCCATGAACAGAATAACAAAACATGATATGGACTTGATTGATATAAGAGATAAAAGAACAGGCAACAATATCAACAATTTGCACTGAAATATCATTCAAATATCAAGATATGCTATGGATAAGAACAAACTAATGGCACATGATATTGATTACTTCTTACAAATAGCATAACTTGATCTCCTTATGATATTTTAGTTGGGTTGGTTAAATATTGATATTATCGTCTGATCTTTTATCTCTTATATCAATCATGTCCATATCTCATTTTGCTATCTTATCAACATTTGATATTATTGAGCTGTTTTCGTCTACTCGGGATGTGCGTCAATTGTTCTGGTCGGTGAAAATGATGTGAAGAACCGGCGGAGGTCATCTCGCGTCAAGTGGAAATCAAACATCGACGCCACTCTATTGAAATCACGCTGCAAGCCATGGAGAGCACTACGCAGCCCATAGTTTGTGCGACGAAAAGGAAGTCTTAGCATTAGGTTACTCCGGGGTGGTGCGTTGATGTTTATTTGCCGCAGAAGAGTGTCACAATCTATTCTTCCTTGCAAAATATCGGCGACGGTTAATGCTCTGCATACATCCCTTCGGATACACAGAGGTTCTAAGCTGATCAGCTGACAACGGCTCTCGTAGCGAGGAAGTCGTAGCGGATCTCTCCAGGGAAGGTTGCGGAGTGCGTACCGTATAAATCGATGTTGAACAGATTTGATGCGTTCGACACCATTATTATAGTTTGGACTCCAGACCGCAGAGCAGTATTCTAACGTAGATCGCACGAGAGAGCAATACAGTATTTCGGGCTGAAAGTCTCCTTAATAAAGACACAAAAAAAAGCAATGCAGTGTTTTCAAACAGTAGATGTCTGTGAAAGTCTTTGTCACTTTGATCACAATCCAAGAGACCTAGATGCTTTATCAACAACATATGAAATGTGATCCGGGTATGTCAGTTTGGAGTCCAATAGAACACCGAGATCTTTCACACAGTGCACTCTTTCAATAGTCGTTCCGAACAGGCAGTAGTTGAAGGTAATCGGTTGTTTCTTTCGAGAAAAAGTTATGATCGAGCACTTTTTCGGGTTAACTACAAGTCGATTTAGATCGCACCAATGAGCGAAAGCATCGATCTGGTCGTGTAGTAAGTGACAATCGGCTATTGAGCAGATGCGCAAAAACATTTTAAGATCATCTGCAAATGATAATCGCGGTCCTTTTAGAACTAGATGTAAGTCGTTGAAGTAGAGAAGGAATATCAACGGTCCCAGATGGCTACCCTGTGGTATGCCAGACATCGCAAAGAAGCTTTCCGAGCGACAATCGCCTAGAGCAACTGTCAGCTGGCGCTCAGTAAGGTACGAACTAAACCATGCAAGTAGGCTGCCTCCAATTCCCAATCTATCAAGCTTGGCGATCGCAATGCTGTGGTTCAACTTATCAAATGCTGCAGTTAGATCCGTATAAATTACATCTGTTTGATTACAAGCAAGCATACTGTCTGTAACGTATGATGTAAGACATAGTAGATTCGTACCTGTAGAACGTTTTTCCATAAAGCCATGTTGATCGGTACTGATATAATGTTTACAGTGACCATTTAGAGAATCCATGACGACCAGCTCAAACAACTTCGATACAGCGCATAGCGACGTGATTCCTCAATAATTATTTATATCACACTTGCTTCCCTTTTTGTACACAGGAAACATTTCAGCTGTCTTCCAGCAGGACGGAAATACACCATTAGAAAGGGAGAGCTGGAAGATTCGATGAAGTGGATCCAGAAGGCAGGAAATGTTCGTTTTTAGGAAAACCGACGGAACACCGTCAGGTCCCGATTTGTACGACGTTTTTAGCCGCGTGGCTGCTCTCGCTATGGTATCTGTACTTACATCAACAGCGTTTAGCGTTTGATTCGTTAAGGGTACATTACCCGCTGCGCTGGTTATGGAGTCATTGGAGAGGCGCTCATTGACAAACACGCTAGCAAACTTGGCCGAGAATAGGTTACAAATCTCTTGTTGAGTTGAAGCCATGTCTCCATTGTAGACCATGGACGATGGAAGACCTACTTCCTTACGCTGCTCGTTTACGAAGTTCCAAAAGGATTTCGGATGGGATTTAAGCCGTTGCTGTATCCTCCGCTGGTAACGTTTAAAATACAAACGACTTAACCGTTTGTATTTGTGAGCCTAGCATAATGGTGCTTCAAGGGAAGAGTGCATTTTAAAATTTACACTAGAACATGTTTTCAGACTATGCTCAGGAAGCAATCACTGGTTCGAGTTCGAAAAATAAGCTAATTATTCATATGGTTCTTATGAAGCATGCGCTTTCCTAACAGAAGCGCATGGCGCATGTTTATCCCATATTCGAGAATATAAATTTGATAATGCGGAATGTTATTTTGTGGTGAATGCTATTATAGAATCCTTATTTCTAAATGATTTTCAATGCTCTTTTTACGAGACTTGGTTTTCTTCTCCTAATCACCTTCAACTTGTGCAGTCCCGTACTGAAATCCATTAACCCCTTTAAAATATGACAAACTGCATAAAGAAGCGATTCGATGGGCGATAGACAAATATAACCTAACGAACCGCAAAAATCGAGGAGAGAAACAACAAGAAAAGATTAGTAAAATTACGTTTATTACTGTGGACATACATAAATATACTTTTATACGCGTTTAGATTACGGTAACGAACGAAAATAATAGGTTTTAAAACGATTTATTCTCAAGATTCGTCTTACTTTTGTTTTAATTCTTTCAGTTGTTGTGCGATGACTATGTGAGATGCGATTTGAGTTAATTTTATGGGTTTGAACGTTTTATTAGATATTCAGTTCTTTTTTCTTTATTGCCGCGTGTGAGAGCGTAGGTTAGTATTTAGCGTCGATACAACTGAAAGAAAAATGAGGAAACAGATACTAGCATGGATTGAATAACAAACAGCAGAATACGTTGTGAAAAATATAGGAATAATAACAATGATTCAAAAGTTTTTGAGCTTGCAATCTGTCGAGTTGTGTTTTTTGACGTAGTTCAATATCACATACCGCCACCTAGCCAACGATTCGAGCGAGGTTAGAATCTTTCATCTTCTTCTTCTTCTTCATTGGCATTACATCCCCCACTGGGACATTGCCGCCTCGCAGCTTAGTGTTCATTAAGCTCTTCCACAGTTATTAACTGCGAGGCTTCTAAGCCAAGTTACCATTTCTGCATTCGTATATCATGAGGCTAACACGATGATACTTTTATGCCCAGGGAAGTCGAAACAATTTCCAATCCGAAAATTGTCTAGACCGGCACCGGGAATCGAACCCAGCCACCCTCAGCATGGTCTTGCTTTGTAGCCGCGCATCTTACCGCACGGCTAAGGAGGGCCCCTCGAATCTTTCATACAAGAAGTAAATTTTAAAAGATGAATTATTAAAGATGCTTCAAACAACAATGGATGTTTCCACTCCATAGTTGGATTTTTTTTGTAATTGAAAATAAGTCTTAAGTGCTTGTAATATTAAGATTTCCTGAAGATAGACCGTCAGTGATAGATTGAACGAGCTACGGATAGGTTGAGGGCTCTTGCAGTAAGAGTAAGAGGCTGATTTACATTTCGGAAAACGGTTCACGGGAATTGGTCTCCCATGTAATTTAAAAGGGAGCGGGATTTGGGTTTCCCGTGACAGGAGAAGTCTACACGAAAAAAAGTTTCCCGAAGTGTAAACCCAATCGCGAGAAAAAATCTACTACCATCTCTACACATGCAAATCCCATGGAGAAACAATTCGGCTTGAATTTATTTTACCCAAGAAATGGGGAATCTCTGACGGAAATTAAAGAACCCAGTGGGAAGGGAGTAGAGAGAATTGGATAGTGAAAAAAATGAGTAATAAGAAGTGAGAAAAGAAAAATGAAATGTGCTTAATGAGAAGTGAGACGCAATGAGTGAGAGGTGAGAATTGACTAGTTAGAAGCGTGTACGACCGAGTAATGCAAAGTAAAAAATGGGAAGTGAAAAGTGAGAAAGAGAAATAAGTGAGAAATTAGTAGTGAAAAGTCATATGGTTCGAACGAGCAGTGAGAAGTGAGAAACAGTGGCGTCGCGTAACCTCACTTTTTACCTGTGCACTGACCCAAAAAGTGAAAATTTTGATATTTTGACAGCCCAAATGGAAGAGAAAATTAGCAGAGTCGTTTATATTAATCAAAATCTTATTATTGTAGGCATTTCCGCACACAAATTCCTTGAATTTAAACTTAGTGCACAGGTAGATTGAGGTTAGCCACTGGTGAGAAATGAGAAATGAATAGTGATAAGTTAGAAAAGAGTCGCGAGAAATGGAAAGTGAGCAGAGAGTAGTGGGAAGTAGCAGAGAAAAGTGAAGAATGAGTAGTGAATATTTGCAATACCTGTTTAACCGCGTACAGTCCAAGGGAAATTATCAAGGAATGATTTCGCTACTGAAATTCCTTGAGCAGTACGGAACTGACAAGTAGAGGAAAATTCGTAACGTTAATAACGCCGACAATGTAAAGTAAATGAAGCTGTCACTTTTCCGTACGCCAAAATATTCCGACCCCTTATTCCACAAGGAAAGGTTATAGTTCTCCCATGATGAAGTATATTGTCAAATTTACTTTAGTAATTTGATCTAATTTTCCGTACTTAAACCCTATCCGTATGAGAGCGTACCTATCCTAAAGCTATGCTACCGCTAACCGCAAGTCGAGCACATATGTATAAGGATGTTTTACTTTACACTTTTACTGGGTTTTCTTTCGGCATACGCACTACATGTCCAGCCCATTGTAATTTGCCGTATGTTAATAGCCTGCCTATGTTTGCATTTTCGTACACTTAGTATAACTCGTGATTCATGCGTCTGCGCCATTCACTATTTTTCTCCACGCCGCCAAGTATGGAGTGCAGTATGTTCCGCTTAAACACTCCGAGAATTTGATAGTATGCATCTTGGTGACGCGGGCAGCAGGGACTATGTCCAAGGGCTTGACGATCCCTCCCCAGGCCATCTGCGAGTTGTGGCGCCTGCCTAGGATGTGGTGGGGTTTGACAGTGGGCATACCGTATCGAACGACAACGGCCAACGATGCATAAACTTTGCAGCCTCCCGCGGAATGGTAGTCCGAAGCACTTTCTTCCCCCGTAAGAATATCCACAAGGCCACATGGAAATCACCTAATCAAGTAACGGAAAACCTAATCGACGGTAAATTCTTCTCCGACATCACGAACGTACGCACTTACCGCAGTGCGAATATTGAATCCGACCACTACCTCGTCGCAGTATGTCTGCGCTCAAAACTCTTGACGGTGATCAACACGCGTCGAAGTCGTCCGCCGCGGCTTAACATTGGGCGGCTACAAGACGGTAGACTAGCCCAAGACTACGCGCAGCAGCTGGAAGTGGCACTCCCAACGGAATAGCAGCTAGGCGCAGCATCTCTTGAAGATGGCTGGAGAGAAATTCGATCCGCCATTGGAAGCACCGCAACCGCTGCACTAGGCACGGTGGCTCCGGATCAGAGAAACGACTGGTATGACGGCGAATGTGAGCAGTTAGTTGAGAAGAAGAATGCAGCATGGGCGAGATTGCTGCAACACCGCACGAGGGCGAACGAGGCACGATACAAACGGGCGCGGAACAGACAAAACTCGATTTTCCGGAGGAAAAGCGCCAGCAGGAAGATCGAGACCGTGAAGAGACGGAGGAACTGTACCGCGCTAATAACGCACGAAAGTTCTATGAGAAGTTGAACCGTTCACGTAAGGGCCACGTGCCACAGCCCGATATGTGTAAGGACATAAACGGGAACCTTCTTACGAACGAGCGTGAGGTGATCCAAAGGTGGCGGCAGCACTACGAAGAGCACCTGAATGGCGATATGGCAGACAACGGTGGCGGTATGGTAATGAACCTAGGAGCACGCGCGCAGGATATGCGACTTCCGGCTCCGAATCTCCAGGAAATCCAGGAGGAGATCGGCCGGCTGAAAAACAACAAAGCCCCTGGAGTTGACCAACTACCAGGAGAGCTGTTTAAACACGGTGGTGAAGCACTGGCTAGAGCGCTGCACTGGGTGATTACCAAGGTTTGGGAGGATGAGGTTCTGCCGCAGGAGTGGATGGAAGGTGTCGTGTGTCCCATCTACACAAAGGGCCATACGCTGGATTGTCGCAACTACCGCGCAATCACATTGCTGAACGCCGCCTCCAAGGTACTCTCCCAACTTTTATGCCGTCGACTAACACCAATTGCAAGAGAGTTCGTGGGCAGTACCAGGCGGGTTTAATGGGTGAACGCTCTACCACATACCAGGTGTTCGCCATACGTCAAGTATTGCAGAAATGCCGCGAATACAACGTGCCCACACATCATCTATTTATCGACTTCAAAGCCGCATATGATACAATCGATCGGGACCAGCTATGGCAGCTAATGCACGAAAACGGATTTCCGGATAAACTGATACGGTTGATCAAGGCGACGATGGATCGGGTGATGTGCGTAGTTCGAGTTTCAGGGCATTCTCGAGTCCCTTCGAAACCCGTAGAGGGTTACGGCAAGGTGATGGTCTTTCGTGTCTGCTATTCAACATCGCTTTGGAGGGAGTAGTACGAAGGGCAGGGATTGACACGAGTGGTACGATTTTCACGAAGTCCGTCCAGTTATTTGGTTTCGCCGACGACATTGATATCATGGCACGTAACTTTGAGAGGATGAGGGAAGCCTACATCAGACTGAAAAGCGAAGCTAAACGGATTGGACTAGTCATCAACACGTCGAAGACGAAGTACATGATAGGAAGAGGCTCAAAAGAGGTCAATGTGAGCCACCCACCACGAGTTTCTATCGGTGGTGACGAAATCGAGGTGGTTGTAGAATTCGTGTACTTGGGCTCACTGGTGACCGCCGATAACGATACCAGCAGAGAAATTCGGAGACGCATAGTGGCTGGAAATCGTACGTACTTTGGACTCCGCAAGACGCTTCGATCGAATAGAGTTCGCCGCCGTACCAAACTGACTATCTACAAAACGCTTATAAGACCGGTAGTTCTCTACGGACACGAGACCTGGACGATGCTCGTGGAGGACCAACGCGCACTGGGAGTTTTCGAAAGGAAAGTGTTGCGTACCATCTATGGTGGGTTGCAGATGGCGGACGGTACGTGGAGGAGGCGAATGAACCACGAGTTGCATCAGCTGTTGGGAGAACCATCCATCGTTCACACCGGGAAAATCGGAAGACTGCGGTGGGCCGGGCACGTAGCCAGAATGTCGGACAGTAATACGGTGAAAATGGTTCTCGACAACGATCCGACGGGAACAAGAAGGCGAGGTGCACAGCGGGCAAGGTGGATCGATCAGGTGGAGGACGACTTGCGGACCCTCCGCAGACTGCGTGGTTGGCGAAGTGCAGCCATGAACCGAGCTGAATGGAGAAGTCTTTTATGTGCAGCACAGGCCACTCCGGCCTTAGTCTGATGATAAATAAATAAAATCTTGGTGACGGTGACGGTGACGGGTGACGGAATGAATGTGTACAGCGCTACTTTTATCCGTGAGTCGAGGCTGCAAGACTTTAGTTGGCTACGCAAACAGTAGAAAGTCCTACTTGCAGCCGCAACACGGCCTTTCACCTCGCGGCTAACGTCATTATCACATGTAACGAGTGTTCCAATATATATGAATTCGGCGACAACCTCAAATCGCATCCCATCCATTCCCACCTCGGGACCAACACCGTTTGGACTGCCACGTTCTCTGCCAGTCACCAAGCACTTAGTTTTGACAGAGTTTATGATCAGTCATATTTTTTAATCTCTCGTTTAAATGGCACGAGATCCCTTTCTACTGCTCTGCTCATCTAACGTTATGAACGAATCGGATGTCCCGATATTCTGACGGTTGATTTGATTTCATCCAGCCTAATATGCTTTGCCGGAAAGCCATGTTCTAGCATTATATGCAATAGTTCGTTCCGTTTCACTGAGTCGTACGCTGCCTTGAAATCTACAAGCTGCTGTATGAGTCCGCAAGTCTTGAAGCAGCGTTTTACAGGCTTAGTGGTCGTTCAACAGTTCACAGGTTTTAGGGAGAGAGGGGGTCTAAGATTTGGATTTAGGTACGTATTGAAGGCAAATCGAAGGATAGCGGGCTTGGTAGTCATATGGCTACTGCTTCTGCCTCAAACGCAGGAGGTCGTGGGTTCAATCCCAGGTCCGTTCCATTCTCCTACTTTGTATCTTTCTCTATATTTCTCATGTTCTAGCAATCGCTAGAACTGGAAATGGACTTCCATACCGTTTTCATCTCAATTCCTATACCTTCAACTTGAATATTCTAACAGTAATCTGCTAGAATTGGAAATGAACTATAAAGCGCGTTTCCAAACATCCAATTAGAAATTCCATCAGTTGCTTTCTCCTATCTATCACATTGGCAGCTCATTAACCAAGAAGGACATCTGCCTCTTGAACCTAACCCAAAAATTCCTACAAATTCCGCATAAACTTGTGGCAAGTGCAGAGGTAATTCAGCTTGCAGTGGGCGGTAATTGCATCATCATGTCCTCCCCCTTCCCTACATTGACTTGCATTCTGACGTGGCAGGAGCCAGTATGACATAACAAATGAGATCACCAGTACTTGTACATTGAAGAATGAAGATGTGAGCTAGTCCCAAGCAAACATCTGTTGGTTCCCTGTGCAAGAACAGCTGATCTGGTCATAATGGAGTAGCAACTACGAGCAGTCACTCAAGCTCAAGTATTGGAGGCAAATCGAAGGCTACTGCTGAGCCGTGTAAGGTAAAAATGCTATTGAAACCAGGGATTGGAGGGATATTTTATTACAATACGGAGTTTCAGCAATCAAAAATAATCTGTGTACGTACGGCGATTTGATTCTCCGAGGACTAACAACATAGTGATTCCGTTGTCTCTAAGAGAAAAGGTTATACTGTTGGCACACGGAGGACACCAAGCAGGGATCGGACCTCTTCTTAGATCCCAGGTTTGGTTTCCAGGAATGGAAAAAATAGCTGAGTTAATAGTAAAAAATGTAAAATAACGTCCATACGCGATTGCCCAAATACAACCATTCCCCGTATCTCCACCCAACCATGAAAGGACCTGGCAATAGATTTCAGTAAAGAGTTGCCATCTCTAAGTCCCTAAGGAAACTCTCTACTTGTAGGCCAATGCTATGCTATACAAGCAGATTTATCCAAGTTGAAGGTATGAAACCCGCCACATCCCAAAGAGTCGTTAGCGTGCTTTTGCGAATGTTCTCGTTTTTTGGCGAACAATAGCGGATAACGGTCCACAGTTTAAGGGCTCATTCACAAATTTCATAACGCAGGCCTGGTAGCGGGTCACTTTTTAGTGACTTGGTCACTTTTTTCGGGCAAGTCACTAAAAAGTCTCTTTTTTCGACTTCAAGTCACTAAAGTCACTTTTTCTCGCAAAAAGTCACTATTTTCAACTATTTTGAAACTATTGACTAATTTTTTTGAATGAAGCTATATGTATCCATCGGATGATGCTTTGTTCATGGCGGAAATTAAATTACGGATCTTGGGAAAATGATTGCTCTGAAACTTCGCTAGCCATTTCACTCGCTGCTCTTATTGGCATTTCACCAGTAGCTAATTGAAGGTGTTTTACGTCAGAATTTATAAATTGGTATATGGTCATGCAGAGATGGGCAGACCAGGTGCAGAACGACTTGGCGAGCGTGGGGCGTATTCGAGGATGGAGAGATGCGGCCTCGAACCGTGTATTGTGGCGTCAAATTGTTGATTCAGTGTTATCTGTATAGATGTAGACTAAATAAATGAAATGAATGAATGGTCATGCAAGCAGGAGACCCGCCTGTTTGGATTTTTTTAACTATCAGGCTTTCTACAGTAAGAGAAGGTTTGGAGAATTGATTCGTTGAGAGACTTGACCCCTTGGGAGACTTGCTGGTATTTTCTAATAAATAATCTAGACAAATGATCGTTATATGGCAAGTTGTTTTTTGGGTTGACAATCTTATTTAATGTGTTTTGTCCCTCCTGAAGATTTTTCTAGCGGCCACGAAAAAAATTGAGCAACTCCTGCCAATAATGACCAAATGCTATAATTTTTTACAGCACAAAGCCATAAGTATGCTAAATTGTCTGCACTAATAAAAATTCCTGCATTCCATTACAATTTAAGGTTATTTGGATTTTTAGTTGTTGCCCCAATATGAGGAGACTTGATTTCTTGACTTGACACATAAAATTGGCCAGAAAATTCAAGAAAATATAAATTGTGCTAAAGCGGATATTTTTTTGTAGATATAGATGTAATGAAGGGTTTGCACGAAAAAATATTTATTGAGTAGATATCGTTTAAAGGAGATTAAGACTCCCCAATTTTGAAGATTGCATGCGCTGTCGAATTCCATAGCAAAAATCATTCATAAATTCAGCAGTAGAAAAATCTGCGTTTTTATACTATTTAAATATTTAAAAGTTCAGAGAGCACTTTTCTACTTTCATTAAAGCAAGTTCTTGGAGAAGGAACAATACCCTTCGAATATTTTCAAATTCGACTTATGTCAGCACTCAATTATGTATCAATAACAACAACAGTTACAGACTATCATACATCCGTGAAGTTAAATTATACATTTCATGGAGAATAACAGAAAAATGTTTCATCACAAACCTCGTGCTTAGAATCATAGGGCCGTAACTGCATTAATTCGTTGCTCTTCGTTGATGTTATCTTTTTATCAATGTAGCGAGTTGCGGTAGTTTGCCGAAGATTGTATGGTTTGGTGTGATAAAGGATGATTGTATCTTGCACCAGACGCAACAATCACGGTTGTAACTTTGGAAACAGTTGAGTTATTAACGAAACAAATCGATTAAGAGAAAACGATTAATACCCATATGATTCTCAGCGCGTGGTATTTTGGTAAAATAAAGATATTCATTTTTGAATCGAAATAATGATATTTGCATCTATGATTATACTGCAATCGAATTGAGGGGAGGTACATTAAATATGTAAGGAATCCCCAAAGTAATTTTGATGCAAGAACATGAGAAAATAAAAGCCGTTTTTTTTCCTCCTAACATCCAGTTTGATAAATATTTTAACATTTTCCAAAATATATTATGATGATAATTCATACATTTTAAACGGCATAAATGTAAAAGATTTTTTAGATTTGTTAGCTTTTGATAACTTTTGAATCTGAAGTCGAGCTCGATGGTCCTGCATTATAAGCAGGAGGTCGAGCATTTTATCCCAGGCTCGTTGTTTCGTTTTAGTTTCGATTTCTACCAAAACGATCCGTACTGTTGTTTCCTTCACACTAACAATTCTAAAAAATTCCCTAAACATATGACAAATCTGTATCTTTCTTAAGTAGGTGTTCAGCTAATCCAGTGATAGTAATTTTCACTCATTCTCACGAGAAGAGAATATTCTTTCACGCAGATTTTTGCCGAGAAATTATTTTTCGGGAAAGAAATACAGGTCTTATAAGTGATAACCTTGTTTCGTCCACTTCCAGTGGCGCGTAAGCTTTGAAAACTGTTAAGTGGTTATTTATGCGATTAAAAAGATTATGTAAATAAATAAATAAATAAATAAAAAAAATGATTTGCTAGCAGGACTACTCATAATTTTGAGTAATCCTGCTTTTGACTGATATTTAGTAAAGTTGCCGTGGTATTAAAAAAAAACGGCCAATACAATTTTAGATAAAAGTTAGCTTGCACGATTTTCGTTTCTCTCCTCTCTTTCGTTATCCGCCACAAATTACGACCCAAAAACACTTGAATTGGTCTCATCAAACTTGCAACTGAAACTAAAAGTCACTATTTGGTCACTTTTTCTGCAACTGAAAGTCACTATTTGGTCCCTTTTTTGTCAGCTTTGGTCATTAAAGTCACTATTTTGAGTGGCATTAGTCGCTACCAGCCCTGATAACGCAAAAAAACACAGATTTGAACCCCCACCCACTCCTTCATGACTTGTTTGTAACATTTCCTTCATACCACCCCACCATCTGTGACGAATAACGTTTTACTAAAATTTCACAAAAATGATAAATTGGTATTTTAAGTGAACTCTTCCTTAACTTCCTTCATAGTACATAATAATACTGTCAAATTTGAATTTAATTAAAAATTTCGTGTTTTGTATTATTTTATTATCGTAAATGTTACGGTAACTGAACTAAACAAACCCCCCCCTGACAAACCATAACATTTTGTAACGCAATATTGTGTATCCACCCACCCCTTGATGCGTTATGTAATTTGAGAATGAGCACTAAATCAACGGATCAGTTACGGTATTCATTGTAATCATTTCAAGCCGTGTCCAGATTTCCGCGAGCGGTAATGGCCGCCAGCGCCAGCTTGCCTGTGGGCTAGTCTTTGATTTGACCTTTGTGCAGGTCGACTGAACCCCACCGTTCCGATCATTTTGATCAATACGATAAATGAGAAGGCGTGAAACCACTTTATCAGCACCTTTTTATTTACCACATTGGTTAAAATGCTCGGAACGGTGGGTGTTGACCTCCACAAACGCCAAATCAGAGACTAACCCACAGGCAAGCTGGTGGCCAATACTGCTCGCGGAAAACTGCATAGACCGCAACAAACCGCTCCGATGGAAAGATAAATGAGAAATATCTGTCGTATGATCAAGATAAGTACGATACAAGGAACAGATTGGGAGAGTGACCTAATAATCTACCTTGCGTGAACACGTGAAGCGCTCGCATTAATAGTTGGGTCAACCCACCAACCCTAAAGGAGGAGGGTTTCTAACTTGTTCAAGTTTTTCAAACTTAATTGAGACCGCTCGGGGAAGTTCTTCGTCAGCGAACACTAGGCAGATTTTCACGAGGGCCGATCAACGTGCAGACTGATCATCTATTAAGTGATTTCCAAGCAGCGTACGATTCAGTGAAAAGAAATGACGTGTGGCAGATAACGTCTAAACATGGTTTCAGTGAAATTGATTAGGCTGATACGTGCAACGCTTCAATACATAGCGCGGGGTAAACAAATTGTGAGTGGGGTAAATACATGAATCACGAGCTGTATTAAGTGTACAATGAAGAAAATATTGTGAATCGTATAAATACGGCCGGCATCAGTGGGCTGGTAACTTAGTACGAATGTCGGAAAAAAGAATTGCGAAAATAATATTCAACAGAGAACCGGTCAGAAGTCGGTGACTTCGTGAAAGGCCACGAACACGTTGGCTGCACACGACGGAATCAGATCTGAGGACCCTAAACGTTCGAGAAAACTGGAAACAAATCTGGAGCTCTACAATACGCCAGGCATTGGTGTATTGACGCAGCCAACCAGTTATGCAGGTGAGGTAAGTATGGGCAATTCATAAAGCGCATTCTCCCCTACTATTCAGGAAAAGGTCGACCAGGTCGACTATAGTTACTTATCAAATTATCAAGATCATTTATCGAAAAATTCCAGGTATGAAAAAAGTTTTTTTTAATTCCTAGAAGCATATGAAAATCTCTGCATGTATGAAACCTCGAAGTTCATATGAATCCCTGGGTTACATATGCAAGGCTAGTCCATACCAATTTCTGTTATCGCGGTCGTCGCTCTTGCTCAGGAATGATTGACTGGGATTGTTCAAGCATTCTCAGTGTGCAAGCTTCAGTTACTTAGGTGTTCAAATTTAGTTAAGGAGAAAGAATGAATATTAGCAGGTAGTTTTTGCTATTTTACTGCCTATGACCGCATATCAGTCCCATCTTTGCTAGATTTCTTATTCATATGGGACAACTAAGTGATTGTGGGCAGTTTACTTCTGCGTATTCACAAAACCCACAGGGAGGATTATCAATCAGTCGGTAGGCATCGTAAGATTTGGATTCACTCAGTCAGTTTTTTACACAATGATTTTACCTAACTATTATTCGGCCGTACAACGCAGAACGAACTAGCTACCTGCACACCGATTAGGAACACGATCAATCGCGAACCGATTGAATTACTTTTCGACCGCACAAAGCACGCAATTATACCGGATCTTGCGAAGTGTCTCAGAACCGAACATGAACACTATCATACGCCAACTCCACATCTGGGTGGTGCGAATAGAATCGATTTGGTTTTCAAACTGAAGCCAAACTTTTCTATTGTGCCGGAGCCAAGCATTGAAGATTGTGATTATGTTCGTTTCAGATCCTATATTGAAAAGTATTGTTATAATTTGAAAAAAAAAATAAATAAAAATTACCCTAGTTTGAGTTTTGTATTCTTTGTAACCTCGCAGTTAATAACTGTGGAAGTGCTTAATGAACAAGCTGCGAGGCGGCTCTGTCCCAGTGTGGGGATGTAATGCCAATAAGAAGAAGAAGATTATTTGTAACACATCATATTTTCACATAATATTTCGAGAGGAAAATTAGTAGGAATGCAATAAAAAACACTCGTTACGAAATTTTACGAGATTCAACAGCTGATTGAAGCAAGAATGTATATAAATCATCTAAAATCATGTAGAGTCTCGCGCATTCGTGCGCCCTCATTCAGCGTGGATAGAGAAGTTCTAAGAGCGGGAAATAATCGACAGCCAAGGAACTGCAAAATAATTTTGCTTATAATGAATTAAAATAATATGCTTATTATAAATATCCCTCTACTCGCTTGAGAGCAAAAAGCGGCTCTATCCGCAGCACCCAGCTCCACACCATGCATGCTTAGAACGACCGAAACGACGTACAACACTAATACACGATCCTCCAAACACGATCCAAACGATCCTCGACGAAAAAAAATCAAACCACACATGCCCGGTGGCATATGCAAACTGCTTCCTTCTTTCATCTTCCTTTCTTCGTTCATAATTCTTCATCCTTTCTTCTTTCTTCTTCCTTCTTCATTTTCCCTTGTTTGTTCTTTCTTCTTCCTTCTTTCTTATTTTTTGTTTCTTCCTTATTCCTTTATCATTTTCCTTTCTGCTTTCATTCTTTTTTCCTTCTGGTTCCTTCTTCTTTTTGCCTTCTTCCCTTTTTCTTCTTACATTTTCTGTCTCTCTGTTTTCCGCCTTCTTCTTCCTTCTTTCTTCATTTTCCTTTTCTCTTCTTCCTTCCTCCCATTTTTCTTTCGCGCGATCGGCCGAAATATTGTGTTCTGCATTGCGCGGCCGGTAATAAAAATCAGACGATCGCGTGATCGGCCGAAATATTGTGTTCTGCATTGCACGGCCGGTAATAAAAATCAGTTCAGTGCGATCAGTCCGCATCGTACTTTCGTGCTGTGCGGTTCTTTTCTCTCTTTGCGGAAGGAAGTTTTTAATACTACCCGAAGCTATTTTAATTTCAACAGTGCTATTTGTACCCACTGATCCCGTTTCGATCTTTGCAAGGACCCGTGCCTTCGTTTTACGTTGGACCCGTTTGCGGAAGTAAAATTCCGACAAGCGGTGGTAATCCTGCAGGGACACCGTTCTGGGAAAAAACCTCTTAGAAGGTCACGTCTCCACGCTCAGCAATGAGTATTAATAAAAACAAGAGGAAGGGGGAGTCTCTGAATTCTCCACTTCCTTCAAAGAAACAAGGTTTCAAGACCGTCCTGCCAAAGCGCGGAAAAATAGAAGGAAGCTGGAGAATTCAGATATTCCTTCTAACTCTAATATCGGAAATAATTCTTCTCCAATCGAACTGAGCAATCAGTTCGATTTGATTAATGATGAAATTGAGCAAATCGAATATACCTCTAGCCCAGGTGATTCGATTCATGCGAAAAAGCAAAGGATTCCGCCAATTGTGGTATCTGTTGCCGAGTTTTCTGGCTTCCGGAATGAGATTTTGAGTAACCTTCAGGGGATCAAGGTTTCATTTCAGATTGCCAGGAAGGATGACTGCCGCGTTTTGCCGGGATCCTTTGACGATCGCAAACGTCTTCTTCAGTATTTAACTGAGAAGCGGCATAAATTCTTCACATACGACGACAAAACTGAGCGATTGTTCAAAGTCGTCTTGAAAGGTCTATCCAGTGATGATAAATCACTGGATGAGATTAAAATTAAAATATCTGAATTACTTGGATTTTCACCAGTCCAAGTAATTAAGATGAAAAAGAAATCCTCCTCTGGTGCTTTTTCATTTGCATTTCTCAAGAATTTTATTTAGTTCATTTTAACAAAAGTGAACTAAATAATATGAAAAGTTTGGAAAGGCCTGCATTATGTTCAATGTCCATATTACATGGAAACATTTCCGCAGGCCTGGGGGAAATTTCCAAAACCCCACTCAATGCCGTAAGTGCCAAAAGTGGGGTCACGGAACAAAATATTCCCACATGGATGCTAAATGCATGATTTGTGGTGGGACCTCTCACGCCAAGGACGCATGTCCTGTGAGAGAAGATTCCAATAAATTTAAACATAAATCCAATTTCTGGGAATGCCCTTCACGCAAAAAAGTTTTGAATTCCCGTGCAAAATTGATGACGGTAAATTCCAATCGGATCCCAGATTCGACGGGTAGAAATTTTTCAAATGATCAAATTTCGAAACCAGTTACCGGTCGAGCAAATCATACCCATCACAATTCACAAACGAATCGTCAACGGGTAGCAACCACTTCAGTAAAATCCAATTTTTCCAATACGTATGCAAACATCGCTACTGGTAGACAAAATTTCTCTTCTCAAAATGAGGTTTATACCCATGTCCCAACGGAAAAAAGGCCATGTTGCCGATTCAGGTAGCATATCTGCTTCCGATTTTGATTTTTTAACTGAACAATTGCATCACATGATTGATGCAATGTTCAAAGCAAATACCATACCTGAAGCTGTTCAGGTTGGTATAAAGTACACACAAAAAATGTTATCGGACTCCGTTTTAATGGATCCAAATAATTGTGTGAAAGTTCTAAATTGGAATGCCCGCTCTCTAAAGGGTAAGGAAGATGAATTATTCAACTTCCTTTCAGTTCATAATGTGCATATTGCCATTATAACAGAAATTTATTTAAAACCAGGACTCTCCATTAAAAGAGATCCAAATTATTTTATCTACAGAAATGGTCGTCTTGGCAGCGCTTGTGGTGGGGTCGCCATTGTCATTAAGAGACGTACTTACTTGATACTTGATGGGCTACAGCTCTTCGATGAACCTACGCCGAATGGAGTATCCTTCTCCACTGGACTCGATCCTGGGCCAATCGCTTCCAGTCGCCCTGAACATTGAGCGCCCTCAGGTCCTCTTCAACTGCAAAAAGCCATCGTGTACGCGGCCTTCCACGAAGCCTGCGGCCTCTTCCGGGTTCTCTACTAAATATTATCTTCGCTTGTCGTTCTTCCGGCATACGAACAACGTGACCAGCCCACCGTAGTCTGCCGTGTTGCATAAGCTTAATAATATCCAGCCCTTTATACACCTTTTACAATTCGTGATTCATGCGACGCCGCCAGATACCGTTCTCCTGTTTACCGCCGAGTATTGTCCGCAGCACCTTACGCTCAAACACTCCGATCAGCCTCCTTTAACGTCCATGTCTCATGGCCGTATAAAGCCACCGGAAGGATCAGAGTAGTATACAGCGCGAGTTTTGTTTTCGTTTGCAGACTACGGGACTTAAGCTGGTTACGAAGTCCGTAATAAGCCCTATTTGCAGCTGCAATACGCCTTTTCACCTCGCGGGTAACATCATTATCGCACGTCACTAATGTTCCAAGATACACAAATTCTTCTACCACTTCAAATTTTTCACCATCCAGCACTATTTCGCTACCACCACCACTAATGAACCCACGTTGATTGCCAGCGACCATGTACTTCGTTTTGCTGGTATTGATCGTGAGTCCAATCCTCGCTGTCTCCCTCTTAAAAGGCGCAAAAGCCTCTTCCACGGCGCGGCGATCAATTCCGATAATATCGATATCGTCCGCAAATCCCAGGAGCATATGCGATTTTGTGATAATGGTACCGCTTCTTTGCACACCAGCTCTCCTAATCGCTCCCTCGAGCGCTATATTGAACAGTAGGTTCGAGAGTGCATCACCCTGCTTTAATCCATCTAAGGTAACAAATGACGTCGATATTTCATCCGCAACCCTTACACTTGATTTCGATCCGTCCAACGTTATACGAATCAGCCGTATCAGTTTCGCCGGAAAACCATGTTCAAGCATAATTTGCCATAATTCATTCCGTTTCACTGAGTCGTACGCCGCCTTGAAATCAATAAACAGATGATGTGTCTGCAAGTTGTACTCCCGGAATTTATCAAGGATTTGTCTCAGGGTAAACATTTGATCCGTGTTTGATACGTCTCTCATTAAGAGACGTATCAAACATAAATTATTTTCTTCGTTCGAAACCAAAGTTTTTGAAACCTTGGGAGTTTCTGTTGAAACAAATTTTGGACAATTTTCCTTCATTGTAGCTTACTTGCCTTTTCAATGCAATGAACAGCAAAAAAATTTGTTGAAAGCTGATCTTCAAATTCTGACTCGCAACAAATCAAAATTCTTCGTAATTGGTGACTTCAATGCCAAACACCGTTCATGGAATAATGCTCAAAGCAATTCCAACGGCAAAATTTTATTTGAAGATTGTTCAGCGGGATATTATACTATTCAATATACCAATGGCCCTACTTGTTTTTCTTCCAGTCGAAATCCTTCTACAATTGATTTAGTTTTAACGGATTCAAGTCAGCTGTGTGGCCAATTGGTAATTTGACTCTGATCACCTTCCTGTGACATTTGAAATCTCACAAGACGCCATTTATAATCCAATCAGCTCTACTTTTAATTATCATAAAGCTGATTGGGATTTATATATGATGTTAATATTCCTTTGGATACCAAAAGTTATATTGACAATGCGCTCGTATCTTTGACAAATTTAATTGTCGAAGCCAGAGGCATTGCAATTCCTAAATGTGAAATCAAATTCAACTCCATTATTATTGACGACGATCTTCAGCTACTGATCCGTCTTAAAAATGTGAGGCGAAGGCAATACCAAAGAACTCGCGATCCCGCTTTGAAAGTTATTTGGCGTGATTTGCAAAATGAAATTAAAAAACGTTTCACTATTCTGAGAAATACCAACTTTGAGAATAATGTCTCGAAGTTGGATCCCAGTTCGAAACCCTTTTGGAAATTAACGAAAATTCTTAAAAAACCTCAAAAGCCAATTTCAGCGCTTAAAGAGGGAAATAAAATTTTATTAACAAATGGCGAAAAGGCTCAAAAACTTGCTCAGCAGTTCGAGAGTGCCCATAATTTTAGTCTAGGTCTCACTAGTCCTATTGAGGATCAGGTTACACGGAGCTTCGAAGACATTCTCAATCAAGAGAATGTTTTTGACCCTTCGTTGGGAACTAATTTGGATGAAGTGAGATCTATTACTAGAAAATTTAAAAATATTAAAGCCCCGGGTGATGATGGTATTTTCTACATACTTATCAAAAAACTTCCTGAGAGTTATTTATCCTTTTTGGTTAATTTATTTAACAACTGTTTCCAATTGGCATAATTCCCAGCTAAATGGAAAAACGCCACAGTTGTTCCAATTTTGAAGCCGGACAAAAATCCAGCTGAGGCTTCTAGTTATCGCCCAATCAGTTTGCGTTCTTCAATAAGCAAACTGTTTTGAAAGATTATTTTAAATAGAATGATGGTTCATATTAATGACAATTCTATTATTGATGATGAGCAATTTGGTTTTCGCCATGGGCATTCAACCACTCATCAATCAATTATTAAGAGCTACGAATTTAATTTGGCTTAACAAATCTGAAGGATATTCGATTGGAGTTGCTCTTCTTGATATAGAGAAAGCATTAGACGGTGTTTGGCATGAAGGTTTGATTGTAAATGAATGAATTTTAATTTTCCTCTGTACATCATTAAACTGATCCAAAATTATTTATCAAATCGCTCACTTCAGGTAAACTATCAGAATTCCGAATCTGATAGATTACCTGTAAGGGCTGGTGTCCCCCAAGGCAGCATACTGGGGCCCAAATTGTATAACATTTTTACTTCTGACTTATGTACCTGATTTACCACCAGGGTGTCAACAATCTTTGTTTGCAGATGACACGGGCCTCTCAGCCAAAGGGCGAAGCCTTCGTGTCATTTGTAGTAGATTGCAAAAAAAATTGGATATTTTCTTCACTTACTTGCGAAAATGGAAAATTTCCCCGAATGCTTCCAAAACTCAGCCTATAATTTTCTCACATAAGCCGAGAGTTTCTTATTTGAAACCTTCTAGCAGATATATTGTCACTATGAATGGGGTTCCAATTAATTGGTCTAGCGAAGCCAAATATTTAGGACTTCTGCTGGACCAAAGTTAACTTTTAAAAATCACATTGAAGGCATTCAAGGCAAATGTAACAAATATATTAAGTGTCTGACACTTATAAACAGAAAATCAAAACTTTGTCTTAAGAACAAACTTTTGATTTACAAACATATTTTAGACCAGCCATGTTGTATGCTGCGCCAATATGGACTAGTTGCTGCAATACCAGAAAGAAGGCACTTCAGAGGATTCAAAATAAAATTTTGAAAATGATTCTGAAGTTGCCTCCGTGGTATAGTACCAATGAAATTCTTAGAATTTATAATATTGAGACATTGCAACAAATGTCTAACAAAATAATTTCGAAAAATCTTTGCAATCTTCTATTGCAACGATTAGCTCCTTGTACCCTTAGTATTAATTAGGTTAAGTTTAGTTTAAGAAAAAAACATTGTAATTCCTACATGGTTTAATTCAACCAGAGGAAATATCTTAACTGCCAGAGGCAATTGAAATGTATTAATACTGTATTAACTAAAAGCGTAACATGGCAAATAAGGATGATAGTGTTAAGAAAACACGGAACACCTAGTCAAGAGATAAATGCATGTATTAGATAATTAGCAAATAAAATTAGTTTAAAAAAAAGTTCAGTGCGAGATTTCTCTTGTTTCGGACAGCAGAACGATCGCGTGATCTGCCGAAATATTGTGTTCTGCATTGCGCGGCCGATAATAAAAATCAGTTCAGTGCGAGATTTCTCTTCTTTCGGACAGCAGAACGATCGCGTGATCTGCCGAAATATTGTGTTCTGCATTGCGTGGACGGTAACGGCGCGGACGGTGTTTTAGTCGATATCCTATATCCTAAAACGATATCCTATCCCAAGACAATCATGGAGATGCAGAGGTATACTCGGTCTCTAGTAGCAACAAGAGTCGGACTAACAAACCTTCCATTCCTATATGACCGTAAGGACGTGGCCGGCGCCGTTATTGGCTTTAAATATTTGAGCTCCCGAAACGTGTACATTGAGAATGGGTAGCTAATCCCAAGCCCCATTCATTGTGTTCTCTGTACAATTTCGCAAGTTCAGTCAACCACGAAGTAGCAACTACGAATTGTGCGGTCATAATGCTCATGCTCATGCTCAAATTATTAACTTTTATGCATCAAATTTTACTCCTTTTGTAGGTACGCTCATTCTCCCGCAAAAGAGCATATTTCCAGTTTTGCGTGTAATGACCGGATCATATAAATACTCAATTTAAATTGTGCCAAGGATAAAATATTGTAATTTAAGTGTAAAGTGAAAGAATTAGATATTGTAGGGCTTTCGGAAATTCTGTTTATTATAAAAATAGAATTAATTAAGGACGATTGCGCTAGAATCGAAAAATGACATCTATAATTACCAATCTGTTTTTACCTGCAAATCTCAAACAATAAGTAGTCATTTAATACACATTGAAATTATTTTGATTGATTCGAGCGCATTTTAACTTAAGCAATATCAAAGGAAGCAACATCAATTCGTTATATTTTTTCTTGTTGTTATTCTTCATTCAATTGGAACATTCGTGGTGATGTCGCTAAATGATTAATCGGAAAACGCAATTTATATCTCCTGTCACAGGTTACTCTTGAAAGTTCTTCAAACTTGTCAACAACTTCGTTTCTTTTATAGGCAGAACAGTTTCTAGTCAATCAAATTTTCTGAAACTCAGCCGTAATTTAATATACAATGAAATTAGAAAACTTTTCTACCAATAACAGAAACAAATCTACCAATGCCGTCCTTTTCTTCAAGTTATTTTTTGTCTTAGTATTAAAATGTCTCATCTTTAAGTTCATTGTTAGTACTCAAAGGTCAGTTCCGGTTAGTCTCGTTTCGTTAGTTAGCGTCGAAGGTCAGCTTCGTTTAGTGAATGGACATTCTATTTCTTTCTCTTGTCAATACGATTTATTCAATTTAGGGAATCATTAGGTAGATAAAAAGTTTTTTACAGCATTCAACAAGTAGCTTTTTTATCATTTGCCAACATGATAAGGCGTAACTAAATAATGTAGACATTTTAATACTTACAAATAACGCCTCTGAAATAATAATAAACATAATGAGGTTTTTAGCTGTTCAAAAAGCTGTGCTAAGCATCGGCTATTTTTGTTGTAAAACTGTCCGTATTGTTAATGTTCTCTCGAATGATACAATTGTAGACTGTAGACATAAGTGACGTTTTGTTATGCACAACAGCAAAGATGTGTATTCTGTTTTATTGAAGTGGACACAAGTCCATGGTGTCTGCAACTTTCTATCTCACGTTTTTCGTTGAATTGGATAAGTTAAGACGTGAATAGCTTTGGCAAGGAATTATTCATATCAATATCAACCATAAACGCGGCTACACTTTCGCATACAAAAAGTATTAGAAACCCAGTCAAATATGATGAGGTTGTTTGTAGTAATTCTAAAGTTCAATTCCATATTTAGTCCACGTTGTTGTTCAAGACCTGTACATCCTCAGACGTAGCTATACTGATTATCGACAGCCCTCTGGCCATCTTCACCGGTAGCCGCCGATGATCCACTCGGTTGTCCCATTCCAGCAGTCGTTTGATTGCTACCGCCGCTGGTAACTCCCTGATTGCCGGAGGATATCTCATGCGACGGAATGGTTTGCTGTTGCAGTTCCAGATCGCACGTTTTGATGCGCACACTGCCATTCATGGTGATCACGTGCATGGGCTGCATCGTTCGGTTTGCGTGCGGAGAGAACATTTGAACAGCGTGATTCGATCAGGACGGTCAGGATGGTTGGTACGTGTATGGAGTGGTTGGAATATGGAGCGGAATGGATGAACGATAACGTAGAGAATGATTGGTTAAGAAGCGTTTCTACTAAAGCGCCTATGAAGTAGGAAAAGAAAGATAGAATTTGGTGACGAACTACTTACCTTCTAAATAAAAAAACACGTTTACGACCAACGTACAGATATAGAAATAAACCTCAATTACAATGGACACAATAGTTACCTATCACGGATTTACCTTCGAATTTATTTCGTGGTAACTGTATGCCTAGATATATGTTCATTATAATAATACAATTATGCTCAACAAAATTACTGTAGATCATACGAGATGAAGATGATCATACGGAATGTGTGCTGAAAGAATAGTTGATCTTTGAACAGTTCGCAGTTTAGATATTCACTCATATTATTAATTCTCGAGTGCAATTTCGAACACAAGTTTACATTATGTATATCAGGAAATCAACTAGGCAACGGTTTTCAGCCTAACGTCCCGGATTTCACCTACTTGTCCCGCATTGCCAGGCGTCCCGGAAAACGTCCCGCATTCCATGATGAATCTTTAAATGCTGGAGAATCTATGATATCCGTAGGAAATGGGATGCCTAGAAAATCTGTAACAGATCTAATGATCAGAAGAAAAAGATGAATTTGGCCGATGTCAACTAAACTTGCGGTGTTGAACTTAATCTGTGGATTAAAAAAAACACATAAAGCTTAAAAAAATCAACTAAACTTGGAGAATGAAAGTTTGAATAATTTTGAAAAACTAGACAAAATTCCTTAAGTATTAGAGAACTTGACATTTTAAAGGATCAACGAAAGTTGAATTGATTTGTCAGCGGATAACGCAGAAATCTGAAGCTTTTGAATAACCTGAAGGTTCTAGAGAATGTGGGAATCTTAAGAATTTGAATGATTTACGGAATCAAAAATATCTGAAGATATTCGGTAAAGTTTAGGTTAGGACAATGATCTGAAACGGATGGATCGAAGTCAGTTCAAGAATCTGATGAAATGTTATACCAGAATCCGCAAATTTGCAAAGATTTAAACAACTGTAAAATTAGGAAAACGCCTGAAACATCCGATGATGAAATAAGACAATTCTCTTGTCTGCAATAAATGGTTGTTCAGACTGAACACTTACGGGAGACAACGTACAACAGCCAATATTCAGACCATTGAATAACGTTTCACTTATCGAAGAGTTTCCGCAACTGGAGCGGGAATCTAAGTCTCACCTCATTCCTCAAACGGCAAAGAGGTTGTAACACGCTTTCTTTACTTGGTGGCTGTAGGCATCATTGCTTTCGCATATTGAGCAGCTGATTGCGCTTGCATCCTCGCCATCCAACAAAGAAGTCACTACACTATTTCCAACACAAACAACAGCACATCGAATAATTGGATTGATCGTTATCCATCGTCGATCGATCGCGCCACACGGCCATCACAGAACAATAGGCTAAGTAGGGTAGAATAAATGTAAGTACACTTTTAATTCACTCCATTTGAATGTTTTGTAAGGCTGAAATTTCCTTCTTGGATTGGGATGGCTCGATATTCTAATGGGTGGTTCTCCTTGACATCGAACCATTTTGTTGCCACAGGTCAAGTTGGGGATCGGGGGACCAAGACCTGTGTGCCTCTTTCTACTTATTGTGTTTTGTCTCCGTGTCTCATGCGCCCCCTTGGACTGGGGTCCGAGGGGTGGATGACAAGGTCTAGAAAGGTGTGAAACAGTTCTTATTTCAAAAATATTCGGATAATCTAAAGATTTTATGGCATTTTTTCAATGAGATTGTAGTTTGGTAGAATAAAAAAACTCTTATGGAACGATCCGATGCACTTTTAAAACATAGGGGAAAGATGGGCAAGATGGCCATCCTAAGCGGTAACCCTTGTAAAATAGTGACACTCCTTCAAATTCTGCTGATTTGTCCAAGAAACACCTTTATGATGACCCGTCGTTGCCATAAGTATCAATAAACACTGATTAATATCGTTTCAGTATCTTATAAACAGGTTTTAAAAAGGTGTTTTTATGATGCCTATATTTATCATATGGGGCAATATGACCACTCCCTGGGGGCAAGACCAGCTTAGACCAAAAACAATATCAAAAGTGTGCTAAATTTATTTAGAATAGGGGACACGTTTCTTGCACTTCTATGGATTATGTTCAAGTGATGCTTCTCCACTGTCTTCGGTGTCTTCAATGTAAATTCAACCACCTTCCGAAAACTTCAAGAACCGTGTTCGGTTTATGTTGCTGAGCTGGCAGCAATTAACTTCGCTTTGGGGATTATTTCCGATCAGCCCGTAGACCATTATTTTATCTTCTCGGATACTCTTAGTTCTATCGAGGCACTCCGGTCGATGAAACCAGTTAAGCACGCATCTTACTTTCTTACAAAAATAAGAGAGCAGATGCAAATACACATGGAACGGCCGAGGAGAAGCATAAATCGTCTTAAGAATTGCGCGCTTGAAACATATTTTACGAATCGCCTACGCATAGGCTGACGCTTGACAACACATGAGGTGGTACATAATAGTTGTTAACTCTCTCGGGAGAGTTAATTGGTTGCTCGCGATCAGAGATGAGCCGAAGGTCAAGTTCGGAGGAAGACCTTGGGGGATTGGGGATAAAAGCAAGGAAGTTCGCTTTGCGACAATTCCCAAGGCTATTTAATTTGACGGCCCAAAGATTCTTTTTCACTTTGCCTGGACAGTTGAAACTATTAGGAACTTTTCCCGCGTTCCGTTTAATCTTGAGAGTGAGAAAGATAATCTAAAGGAAGTAGTTTAGTGTTAAATAGTTCTTGATCATTGCAGAAATTCAAATCAGTTTCCCCGAGAAGAATATATATCTAGAATATATTCTAAATATAAGTGTTAAGTGGTAGCAAGAAAGGTAGTAAAGTCGTGCATCCATAGTCGGCGTTGCTCTCGTAACCCTTTTATTTGTCGCACAGCCGTTCGACGACTTTTCCTCTCGGATTTAGAAAACTCGGACAGCATCCGCAACCCGCCGGCCAATATCCATCCGGAACCGGAAGGGCTGCGCCCCAGCCCGTTCTACATCGAGGTCCACGTGAGTACGAACCCGACTGGCAAATCTCCTTCTGGTGTACCGCCGCCACGTGTCTGTCGGGCCCAACGGACGTTGGAGCATTGTCCTCTTAAATTGCATCGTCGTTGTAAATACCACCGTTCATCGCTCGAGAAAACGGAAATCGGTTATCGAGAAAGGCTCACCCGCTCTGGTAGATGAATTCATCGTCGCGTTCTTCCCACGCTGTGCTAAGCGAAGCAAGCCGAGCCGACAGACAATAGCAACGGTGGACAATAGAAGCAAGCCAAGCCGTTGAACAAAGGGGCATCTTCAGCTGCGCCCACCATGCCGCCGCGCCGGCGCTAGAAGGTGGTTATGTGAGTAGAGTTAAGAGCCAGTTCGCGAGAAGCGCGACCCCCTCTTGTATCGATATTCTCCGATTTGGATGAAATTTTCAGGGTTTGTTCATATATTTAAGAGAAGGCATTTTGCAAATTTTCAGATTTTTTCATTGAAGGGAAGTGGGGTAAACCGGCCCTTCAAAAATTATTGTTCAAAAATCGCCAAAACCAAAAAATGCAATAACTTTGGCAATGAGTGACCGATTTTGTTTAAATTTTGCACGCTTTTTCTACTCAATTAGTACTATATACCAAGTGGTTAATAGGGTTATAAAGTTGTTTCCTTTAAGAGAAAATGGACGTTTTCGATAAAAAATGGTCGTTTTTCCAAAGGGAATATTTTTCACCAACAGATCTAGGACAAAAAAACTAAACCCGCTAGGCAATTAAGGAACTAAAGAGCTTTCACCTCATATATATTTCAGAAGCGCCAACTCAAGAATTTCTAAGAAAATCGCAATTTACTGTAGCACTGTTTATTCAAAAGAAAGTTCGCACAAATTTTGACCCTACTTAAGTTGATGTTTTCCGATCTGGTGAAAACTGTCCAAACTTTTTTGTCTAAGTTGAAATTAAAAATCAGAATTTTCCATTAGGGGAGTGTAGGGTAAAATAGTCCTTTAAAAATAAATGTCAAAAAATACATCATTTTTTTATGTGAGTTCTAGCAGAAAATACATAAGTTTAAAAAACTGTTTCTTCTTCCTTTCAATTCATCTATATTTTTCGTCTCAATAGATACGTATATCCTTCGCTGATCTATATTAGATAGCAAACTATTTGCAGAACAATTTTCAACAGAAGTAAAATAGGACCAAAATAAGTGCCTTAAACATTAGCACGTCTTTCGCAAACTGAAACAAAAATGAACGGATTCGACGAAAGTGCTTGTTGATATTTTTTGAATAAGCTACAATTACTGTGGGTACCGGTACTGATGTTGCTTTTACAGCTATGCGAAAAAAAATATTCTTAACGGCAAATGAGCAATTTCGTAGCGTTTAAACATAGCTTATTGGTGGAGCTGCTTCTCAGAATATATTTTTCTTTTGTACCAACTTGCATCTGGTTACCATAGGCTTGTTTTTGTAGCTTGTAACAATTGTGCGGTATTCATAACTCTCTTTCATCCTCCATCACTATCAATTTAAACCAAATACTGCAAGTTTATTGTGCAAAAACGTCAAACCGTGTACCATTCATACATTTTGAATTACTAACCTTCAAACTGCTAGCTAATATTACAGAGATACAATCTAAACAAAATGTTTGACTGAATGGACTATACCAGTTCTAATCGGGTGTATATATTTTCAAGGGTTGGACAATTTTATCTCATAGGTAATAAAATACCCTCGATTCTATGTTTACACAACTGTGTGAAAAACACTCCAAAGTTTAACAAAGTTGCATTCATTTTGCACAATACGGGAAAAACCTTTTTTTTCTACAACGAGCTGATTTTTTACACGGAGAGCGTAACAATGTATTGTGTATACTATTGAATAGGATAGAGTATCAATTGCCTGACGATTTGAAAACACACCCCTCATGAAAATACTTCAAATTTTAGGATACACGTTTCTACACTTATAGATAAAGTATATACATTGTAGATCGCTTGATGAATTAATTTAAAGATTACCAAGCAAAACTGTTTTATTCTCGACTTAATTTACACCACCTGAAAGTGCATGAGTACCTCAACAAGACTGTGTAGTTGATTGTGGTTGCCTTAAATATCAGCCTTTTTCTCTTGAAATCTTTACTAACCTTATATGAACATATTTCCAACCAACCATAAGGTGTGGTTTGCTAAGAAGTAGTACTTGGGTAGTAACAGCTTGCAATACTTTTTGAGAAATCTATCTATTGCTTTTTTCACCGAGGAATAGACTACCGTGTTGAAGTACCAAAACAAATGTTCTCACTTCCGAATGGATGGAAACTAGCTAAAGCATTGGATTTTGCTTTACGTCGTTCTTGAACCATGCATCGTTCTTGCAATTAAGACGTCATCATGGAGGAACTGGTGGGAATATATTTTGGTGGAACAATATTTTTGAACGGGAGTTTAAGACGGCGCTAAGTTTACAATACCTCCGCCGGAATGTTATAGAAATGACATGACTAATTGACCAGTTCACGTTATTTTCTGAGATTAAGAGATTGTGAAGGATTTAATTGTTGACAGATAAAAACCATAAAAATACTAAGCTTGGAATAATTTCGAAGCAAATTAGCATAATCACTAGATTAGTTGCCAGTTGAGTCGGAATAATCAAATCTAAGAAGTGTGGTTACGATTATCTTGTTTCGTAACATTAGGGGTCGTTCAAAAATGATGTCACAGGTTTAAGGGGGGGAGGGGGTTTAAGATTTTGTGACAGTACATATACTATGTATACAAAAAAGCGTGACAGAGGGGGGGGAGGGGGTATAGAATTCCCAAAAAGTTGTGGACGTCATATTTGAATCGCCCCTTATTTATATTCGGAGATCTATTTTAACCTTCTCTCCCCATCCCAATATTTTGCCAAATAGTTTCATCTACATATAGAAATAAACCTTGTAATTTTCAGTCAGATGCTGAAACATCGATAAAATGGAGTTGCGATTCTCACAAACTGGCTCGCAAACAAACAGTGCAATGTGCAGAAACTCATAATTTGATTGATTGTTCTTAAGTCGGCGCACTGAAATAAGTTTCAATAAGTTTGATCTATATTCTGCTTGAGCTCACATATACAAATTTATGAATTTTTGACATTTTATTTTTACAAGGCTATTTTACCCAATTTACTGAAATTGCTCATTTGTCGTTAGAAATAATTGTTTTTTTTTCGCTTAGATGTAAAAGCAACATCACTACCGGTACGCACATTAATTGTAGCTTATTCAAAAAAAATATCAACAAGCACGTTCGCCGAATTCGTTCATTTTTTTTCAGTTTGCGAAAGACGTGCTAATGTTTAAGGCACTTATTTTGGTCCTATTTTACTTCTGTTGAAAATTGTTCTGCAAATAGTTTACTATCTAATATAGATCAGCGAAGGATATACGTATCTATTGAGACGAAAAATATAGATGAATTGAAAGGAAGAAGGAACAGTTTTTTTTAACTTATTTATTTTCTGCTAGAACTCACATAAAAATTGATGTATTTTTTGACATTTATTTTTAAAGGACTATTTTACCCTACACTCCCCTAATAGAAAATTCTGATCTTTAATTTCAACTTAGACATCGGAAAACATAAACATAAGTAGGGTCGAAATTTGTGCGAACTTTCTAAAGAATAAACAGTGTTGCAGTAAATTGCGATTTTCTTAGAAATTCTTGAGTTGACGCTTCTGAATTATATTACGAAATGAAAGCTCTTTAGTTCCTGTATTGCCCTATTGGTTTGGTTTTTTTCATCCCAGATCTGTTGGTGAAAAATATTCTATCCGGAAAAACGACCATTTTTTCATTTTTTATTTTCTCCTAAAGTAAACAATTTTATAACCATATTAACCACTTTTATATAGTACTAATTGAGTACAAAAAGCGTGCAAAATTTAAACAAAATCGGTCACTCATTGCCAAAGTTATTGCATTTTTTGGTTTTGGCGATTTTTGAACAATAATTTTGAAGGGCCGGTTTACCCTACTTCCCTTCAATGAAAAATCTGAAAATTTGCAAAATGCCTTCTCTTAAATATATGAACAAACCCTGAAAATTTCATCCAAATCGGAGAACATCGTTGCAACCTCCCTTGGAAAGGGGGTCGCGCTTCTCGCGAACTGGCTCTTAACTACATGTGCACATGTGATGTTGTGGGTAGATAGATTACAGGGGAGAGAGCACGCACGCATAGGTAGTGGTAGATGTATAAGCCAATAACGAATCGAGATGACAAGTTGTTTGTTTGTAAAAATGTTATTTGATTCTGATGTGTATGAGATTTGGTCAATAGTTTTAAGATATTCATTAATACAGAAGATGACAGATGGATTTAAAAAATAATGAATAAAATAATAAACTGTGTAGTTAAGCATTAAATTTGAAATGTTTGTAATGATCCTCGTTTTCTACCATACTGTGTAAACCTTATCCCCCCTCTTGTAATGGTCTTCAAGCTACTATTCATTCATTAGAACTATTTACTTTTATCGCGTTTTCGTTATTAGTTGAGGGATTGATGAATGATCCCCCATTCATTCGACTCGGTGTCGCCATCTAAGAAATAGTGGCAGAATCTCCCGGTGATGATAAGCTAAACTTTATGTGGGAAAGTTCTTCTAGAAAGTGGAGAAGTTAGGGTTGAGTGAGTAATGTTCGGTTCTGGTTTTGTAAAGTTCTAGTAAGTCGGACGCTAGGAAAGTCGAGAGGCGGAATTGTTCTTCGAACCTTCCTTAAAGGGGTTTTCTCTCAATAGACTTACTGAGGTGGGTCTCAGACCGAGGAACAAATCAACTTGAGCGGGAAGTCCTCTAACGAGGTGGCGCATAAGCTTCCTTTTTTTATGAGAACAATTTTACCAGTCCACAGTAGCGCATTATATCGGGAATTAATGTTCGATCACGAACAGCTCTGTTCGTGCAACTATAAGTGTGGGACCTGCTATCTGTATATATTTTTTTATTTGCAATAATATTATGACTGCTACGCTCTTTGAAACTTTGCGATTTTAAACTAACATTTTTATTTTTGCGGCTTGCTTTTTCATAACACGAAATTAATTATTTCGTTGTTCATTCTGTATAACCCTAATTCACAATATCACCACGGATGATGTTTATGATGGTATATTAATGTAGTCCATACATATAAATTTATATAGGGGCAGCAGGGACTATGTCCAAGGGCTTGACGATCCCTCCCCAGGCCATCTGCGAGTTGTGGCGCCTGCCTAGGATGTGGTGGGGTTTGACAGTGGGCCCTGTTAAACCTCTATAAAAAGCTGCATGTATCCGCAAGTAGGCTCCGCCAAAGCGATCGTGTGCCGCTCAAAGCGCACAAGCCCAAGTCCTGGTGTTAGGTGGGACGCTAAACAGCCCTGACACGACGGCCCTCCGACGAGACAGGAGGTTTGCGCAGGCCCAATAAGCCGCCTTTAAAAACAACTATTACGAACGACATAGAAGATAATACGACTCGATACAATCGGCAACGACCTAGGCGACGAATAAAGGATCACGATTGGAAGCTTGGAACATGGAACTGCAAGTCGCTAGGCTTCGCAGGTTGCGACAGGATAATCTACGATGAATTACATCCCCGTAACTTCGATGTCGTAGCGCTGCAGGAAATCTGCTGGACAGGACAGAAAGTGTGGAAAAGCGGGTATCGAGCGGCTACCTTCTACCAGAGCTGTGGCACCACCAACGAGCTGGGAACCGGCTTCATAGTGCTGGGAAAGATGCGCCAACGCGTGATTGGGTGGCAGCCAATCAACGCAAGGATGTGCGTGCAAGCTGAGGATAAAAGGCCGTTTCTTCAACTATAGCATCATCAACGTGCACTGCCCACACGAAGGGAGATCCGACGACGAGAAAGAAGCGTTCTATGCGCAGCTGGAGCAGACATACGATGGATGCCCACTGCGGGACGTCAAAATCGTTATCGGTGACATGAACGCTCAGGTAGGAAGGGAGGAAATGTATAGACCGGTCATCGGACCGGATAGTCTGCATACCGTATCGAACGACAACGGCCAACGATGCATAAACTTTGCAGCCTCCCGCGGAATGGTAGTCCGAAGCACTTTCTTCCCCCGCAAGAATATCCACAAGGCCACATGGAAATCACCTAATCAAGTAACGGAAAACCAAATCTACCACGTTCTAATCGACGGTAAACTCTTCTCACGAACGTACGCACTTACCGCAGTGCGAATATTGAATCCGACCACTACCTCGTCGCAGTATGTCTGCGCTCAAAACTCTCGACGGTGATCAACACGCGTCGGAGTCGTCCGCCGCGGCCTAACATTGGGCGGTTACAAGACGGTAGACTAGCCCAAGACTACGCGCAGCAGCTGGAAGTGGCACGCCCAACGGAAGAGCAGCTAGGCGCAGCATCTCTTGAAGATAGCTGGAGAGATATTCGATCCGCCATTGGAAGCACCGCAACCGCTGCACTAGGCACGGTGGCTCCGGATCAGAGAAACGACTGGTATGACGCCGAATGTGAGCAGTTAGTTGAGGAGAAGAATGCAGCATGGGCGAGATTGCTGCAACACCGCACGAGGGCGAACGAGGCACGGTACAAACGGGCGCGGAACAGACAAAACTCGATTTTCCGGAGGAAAAAGCGCCAGCAGGAAGATCGAGACCGTGAAGAGACGGAGGAACTGTACCGCGATAATAACGCACGAAAGTTCTATGAGAAGTTGAACCGTTCACGTAAGGGCCACGTGCCGCAGCCCGATATGTGTAAGGACATAAACGGGAACCTTCTTACGAACGAGCGTGAGGTGATCCAAAGGTGGCGGCAGCACTACGAAGAGCACCTGAATGGCGATATGGCAGACAACGGTGGCGGTATGGTAATGAACCTAGGAGCACGCGCGCAGGACATGCGACTTCCGGCTCCGAATCTCCAGGAAATCCAGGAGGAGATTGGCCGGCTGAAAAACAACAAAGCCCCTGGAGTTGACCAACTACCAGGAGAGCTGTTTAAACACGGTGGTGAAGCACTGGCTAAAGCGCTGCACTGGGTGATTACCAAGGTTTGGGAGGATGAGGTTCTGCCGCAGGAGTGGATGGAAGGTGTGATGTGTCCCATCTACAAAAAGGGCGATAAGCTGGAATGTAGCAACTACCGCGCAATCACATTGCTGAACGCCGCCTACAAGGTACTCTCCCAAATTTTATGCCGCCGACTAACACCAATTGCAAGAGACTTCGTGGGGCAGTACCAGGTGGGATTTATGGGTGAACGCTTTACCACAAATCAGGTGTTCGTCATACGTCAGGTATTGCAGAAATGCCGTAAATACAACGTGCCCATACGGCATCTATTTATCGACTTCAAAGCCACATATGATACAATCGATCGGGACCAGCTAATGCACGAAAACGGATTTCCGGATAAACTGATACGGTTGATCAAGGCGACGATGGATCGGGTGATGTGCGTAGTTCGGGTTTCAGGGGCATTCTCGAGTCCCTTCGAAACGCGTAGAGGGTTACGGCAAGGTGATGGTCTTTCGTGTCTGCTATTCAACATCGCTTTGGAAGGAGTAATACGAAGGGCAGGGATTGACACGAGTGGTACGATTTTCACGAGGTCCGTCCAGTTATTTGGTTTCGCCGACAACATTGATATCATGGCACGTAACTTTGAGAGGATGGAGGAAGCCTACATCAGACTGAAAAGCGAAGCTAAACGGATTGGACTAGTCATCAACACGTCGAAGACGAAGTACATGATAGGAAGAGGCTCAAGAGAGGTCAATGTGAGCCACCCACCACGAGTTTCTATCGGTGGTGACGAAATCGAGGTGGTTGAAGAATTCGTGTACTTGGGCTCACTGGTGACCGCCGATAACGATACCAGCAGAGAAATTCGGAGACGCATAGTGGCTGGAAATCGTACGTACTTTGGACTCCGCAAGACGCTTCGATCGAATAGAGTTCGCCGCCGTACCAAACTGACTATCTACAAAACACTTATAAGACCGGTAGTTCTCTACGGACACGAGACCTGGACGATGCTCGTGGAGGACCAACGCGCACTGGGAGTTTTCGAAAGGAAAGTGTTGCGTACCATCTATGGTGGGGTGCAGATGGCGGACGGTACGTGGAGAAGGCGAATGAACCACGAGTTGCATCAGCTGTTGGGAGAACCATCCATCGTTCACACCGCGAAAATCGGAAGACTGCGGTGGGCCGGGCACGTAGCCAGAATGTCGGACAGTAATCCGGTGAAAATGGTTCTCGACAACGATCCGACGGAACAAGAAGGCGCGGTGCACAGCGGGTAAGGTGGATCGATCAGGTGGAGGACGACTTGCGGACCCTCCGCAGACTGCGTGGTTGGCGAAGTGCAGCCATGGACCGAGCTGAATGGAGAAGTCTTTTATGTGCAGCACAGGCCACTCCGGCCTTAGTCTGATGATAAAAAAACATATTTAATCCATAGAAAAAATCGATTGTTTTGTTGAGTAGTGATACTGCCTTCCTCGTATTTAGTCAAGACACCAACCTTATATGGCGCTTATATGGCCCGGTTCGATGTACCATTTTCTTTATAACTTTTAAACGCAACTGCCGATCGTTTTGAAATTCAATAGTGATTAACTAGGCTTTGCCGTCTGTCGAATAAAACTTGTTGCGAGAAAATCGGTTAACGATTACTACATGAAAAGTTGGCTAATGTTTTTCGTAGCTTTTGTGCACACACATACACACGGACAGACATCCATGTGCTCAGCTCATTGAGCTGAGTCGTTTGGTATATAACACTATATATAACTCCATGTAAATCTAAACCATGTGAATTCCGAAAACAGCGAAAACTCTAAAATGGGCGTGAAATAAAACCCGCGTAAAAATGACTTCATAAAGAATCGATTTTTCACGGTTTTAATGTGGTTTTCGATCTTTTTAAATACTCACTGGTTGTCCGTATTTATCGCATTACCATTTAGCTAACTTAATAAGGTGGTAAAATGCACGAGATTTTTTTTATAAGGCTCAAAATAGATGAAGGGGCTATAACCTAACAATGCAATGCTTAACCCTACACCCCGTTTAGGTACGATGTATTTGGGAAGCAAGATTTTTGAATACATGCTGGTGACTTGGCCATGTGACCCCCTTGTGTGTCATGAAAATAAAAATGAAAATTTCATTTGGTGTACTAAACCAAGTTCGTTTTTCAAATTCCTCCGTGAAAAGCATTCAAAAACAATGATATTTTGTAATCCTCCCTTTTTTATTTTACCCTCCCCTCGGATATGTGACCTTGATGCGATGGGTGGGCTTACGCCATTAGCACTGAGATGGCAACCAAAGACATATCCTGTCGTGGTGGTATCACATGTTGACTATTTTTGTTTGGTGCCGCGTTACATATCTGGCCTTGACGCACTAATTTAAGGTTCAAATGTCATACATCAAATCGTCTTCTTTTTTTTGCTGTTCGCTTCTTTTTTTTTGCGGAGAGCCTACTCATTCGCTCAGATCTGATTTTGTACAAAGTACACAAACATTTCAAAACGTATCAAACTCTATATATTTCCACAAAATATTAACGTCCTTTTCAATACCTGTACAGCGCACAGATTATAGTGATACGCATAAACAACCTCAAACATGCATCTGAGATTGATTTGTTGTGCATCCTTCTCCTAATTACACAATTTCCTACATGCATTTTACATGAATGTAAAATTATGATGCAGTTGACTACCTTCTCAAATGTTCGTCCAGATTCAATTGATTGTTTACATGACCATATGATCGGTCTTCTCTCTGTGTACATGAAAAGTGATGCCGTTTTAGCATTACATTACATTATCAACACTTGAATTATGAAAAAATAAATAACCTGCGTTGCTTATGAATGCTTGCGTTTTTACAGTTCTAGCTCACATCTAATATTTAGTGTCAATATATAGCATGAAAAGCATCATTTTCATAGATTATTGCTTGATGTTTACGTACATATTCGATAAAACAAGCATAACATATAGAACAAATCAACACGCAACACTGAACGATGATTTTCGAGTATCTGCAAAGTATAAGAGAGCGTTAGAGTAAATCGACGGTTTCCCCTCCTGGAAAAATTTTTTTTTCAACTTTGCAATATTTTCTGAAAAAGGCAGTTTTTTCAAATAATATTACGAAATTCATCCAAATGAAGCATCCCACGGATGTATTGAAGTCACCACTATATGTTGATGTAGTTTTAAAACAAGAGTGCTTCCCCGATTCAGCTGGGGAATGCATTTTCTCCTCATTGGGCGGATTTCTTCCTGGGGGTGGTACAAGCACGTGGCTGTTTTCTTGTCAATGACTGGATTACGGTAATTTGGGCCTTAACGCATGTGCATGTGATCCAACGGACATCGTAATAATAATGTGAGTTCTCTTCTTTTCGGCAACACTTTTCTCATGCGTTCCCTGTGACGATGAGGCGTTGCCACGCTTATATTTAGCTAGCTAGGCATTTATTGATAAACAATGTATTTCAGACATTCGTAGGGAATTAACTACTGGATTCACTGAGTAGATGTTTTTTTTTTAACTAGGAACGTAATGCCTGTCTTATTTTGTTATGTCTTACTTCGAAGAGCCATAATAAAAAATACCACACATTATAATGATGGTATATGAACAATCTTATGACGGCTTCATTCTCGATAATTTTTACTAATAGTTAGGCAATAGGCGTGATGAAGCTCTACTTTGCCACCGAAAAGTGAAACCTATAGTTGACTCATAACTAATCATTAGTACATTATGGATAATAACAGTTAGTTTGGAATCGAATAAGCTATTTATTATAGTCTCAGACTACCTTGGCAAAGGAATGACAATAAAATAGACTAAATATACGAACAGTTTTAACTTTATACAAGACATAACTTACATTGAGTTTGATAGTATTGACATAGAACAAAAATCATGATGAGCCAATAACTGAGGCAAACAAAGTAATTCAACGAACGCATACTTCATACCTTCTGAAAATAAAGACAAGAATGACATCATACAGATCAATCTGTATGATAGAATAAGATAATGGGATAGAATATCTATTGAAGTTGTAAATATAATGTCTTTTGAGCCAGTTCAACAGTGAATGGACGACATAATCCTTGTACGGCTGGAAAACTGCTTCAAAAGTTATTAACTTGTCATTTTTATAAATTGAACACTTGGCGATTGAACACTTTCATATATTTGATAAAATAAACTCCCGACTCAGTTTCTACGATGAAGCATTGGTCAACATGTTCCATGTAAGTCGAAAAAACTGCTTCGGTCGATTTTGAGCGCGTATAATGACAATAGACATCTAAATAGCATAAAACTGCCAAAATAGTTTGACTCTGACAAGAAAATGACAAAAATGATTTTATACTATTACGATGTTAATTAGCATGAGACCTGTCTGACTATTTATGAACGTAATTCCCTCTGATTTAGTTGTAACAACGTCTTCTTGGACGACATGTTCCCTGTACGGCTGGCAAACTGCTTCGAAAGGAATTATGCTACGGTATCATCAAAGGCCTGGTGCAGAGGTTTCTACTCTATTCAGAGTCTAGCCAGTGAAACTTAAAAAAAAAACAACTGAGATATTTTGTAATCCTCTCATTTTTTTAAATTTTGATTGGAACTTAAAAATTGAAAATAAAAATATGATGCGCGAAATTAGAGCATATAACGATAGGAACAACAAAAATGTCATAAATGTTCATGTTTCGCCTTACTTTTAGAAGGTTTAAATAAACATTATTAAAACCAATCCTATGCAATATGCATTCTGATTACGTGGAGATGATCAATATTAGCCATATTTTCAAAAACGATCATAATTAGTTAGATATAAAATAAATCTGTGGTGCAAAATCAATTTCTGTATCCGCTAGCTGTCCCACGGGTCGGGACAGTGAGATTTCATATTTGAACATGATGCGTGTCACACTCACACACATAGTGTCCGATACTTGGAGACACTTTTCTGACATGAAATTTTCCTCCAAAATCAACAAAATACATTGTCGATAAAAGTGTTCAAACAAATAAAGTTAGTATGAATAATAAATGACCATATTTTGTGTACACGGTATATGAGTTAACATAACCCGAATAAGAAAGTTTTTTTGTTAAATGGTCTAAGTGTTCGGCAGGGGGAATCCCTACTTAGTATAATACGAGAAAAGCAAAACTGTTCTCAAATTCACATTTCAAACTTTTTATGGTTCAAATTCATCTGGAGTGTTAGCTAATATAGCCACTAGGTACATGGAAAATAATTAGTAAAGGTCTTTAGAGATGTCGTAAAATCCCGATTAATCGATTAGTTACTAATCGATTACTCTTGATTCTTGTCGATTATTGAATCGATTAATCATTGTATAGTAAGCGATTCAAAATTAATCGATTATCACAACGATGAATCGATGAATCGAAATAATCAATTAAATTTACATCATCCTTATGATGTCGTAAAATTCTGATTTATCGATTAGTAACTAATCGATTACTCACGATTCATCTCTATTATTGAATCGATTAATCGTTGGGTAATAATCGATTCAAAATTAATCGATTATCACAATGATGAATCGAAGTAATCGATTAATTTGCGACATCTCTAGGTCTAGTTAATAAACAAAAAAACGTATGCACCCAGGTTTTTTTACGAGGTTGGAATTCATTAATTTCTTGTTTTTTTTTTGTCAATCCGCGTGAGTGAAATTTGTTGGTGGCAACTGGCAATATAGTTGCCAGTGCCTTATAAAGGGATAATGTATTATGCTTTTCTCTGATTGGTAAAATAATCAACGATAAAACAAATTTCAGCACACATCCTGAACGATCATCATATCGATAAGGTCACATTGATTTTGCCACGGATGTTTTCTCAAGCGAAATAATAACGAAATTGATGTGTTAAATTATAAATAATAATGCTCATGCTTTTCCATATTTTACTTGTTTACTTTTGACATTACTATAAGGTATATTGTATTTGCTTTTTTCGTGTGGATACTCGACTCCTGCCTTCGAACGACTATATCCTATATATATGCTTTATGCCGCTCCGCAGACTTTTTAGGTAGGTTATTCTATCATCTAGAGATGTGCTCGACAAAACACACAGCAATATAGTTGATAAAAGCATGCAGTTCTGTTTAATCTCAATTAGTTCCCGTTTTCTGTGTTCTCTTATGTAGGGATGTGTTGTGGATAATGAACGGTAATGAAGAAGGTATCAGAATATGCTCCTAATCGTTTCGGATCCTTTACGGACACATCGAAACTAACACTACGTTTGCATTTGAATTTATACAAAGATGTGTCTTATTTTTCAAATGTTGCATGATCTTCAGTTCGCGATTTTTTTAATGGCGCAAATACTGTTAAGTATGAATGAAAGAATATTTGAGTAACGAAGCAAATTTTGAACAAACGTAAAGATGATTGATGATTGCTAAAGAGTTAGTTATATTTGTATTGTAATAATTATTTATCATTTATTGATTGTTTGAACATTGCATATTACAGAAGTCAGAAAACATTTGGAAAATAAGTCGCACCCTAATATTTATCAGGTGTTTGTGTATGGTTGAACGTATGACTTAAAACAAATGCAACAGAAAAAAGGAAACTTTGTTTCTCGTATGTGTGGGTTTCTAGGAAAGTTCTAATTTGTTGCATGATTGTATGAAACTTGTCCTACTGTTCAGTCGAGGACATTGTGTATAGGAACTACCGCAAAAATAAATGACAAATTCCAATCCAGCCATGCAAAGTTTTTTTTTATGGAAATTTGATTTAAAAAAGTTCAAACAACAAAAAATATGTGTAAAATACAATCCTGAAAAATTCATCCAGAAATCCATATTGTTCAACGTAGAGTAATTCAACTATAGATTGAAATCCAAAGCAAAAATAAAAATCTAATGACAACAAGTGTTGTAACAGATAAAAATAAACCTTTATCTCTTAGTCTCAGTGGTGTTGCTTCGAACGAACAGTTACTATAATACACATTAAACACTAACATAAAGCGTGAATAAATCTCATGTTTAACATGGTACTCTATCTCTCTCTCTCTGTTTCTACTTGGACGAGCACGATTCTTAAAATCGTCACAAGTCGAAGTCTATTGTTTGCGCGTGTCTGTCTTTGTTACATTTTAAATGACGTTTTCATCAGCTCTGACAAAATTAAACAAGAGGCGCAAAATAAAATGAATATGTATATAGAACACAGAACTAGAGAAGAAGACAAGAATGACACAAAAAGATGTCTACTATCTCACATGTCTCGGGCTGGTGTTGGCGTTGGCACTAGATCCTGCCCCTGAACTGGCACCAGCGGCACCTGCGCCAATGGTCGTCGTCGAATAGTTGTTACTATTCGATTGGTTAGCTGCCATTGAATGCGAGGGAAGCACTACGAAGTTGGTAAGAGTCACATCTGCCGTACCGCCAGATTCTAGAGGTATCGGATGCTGTCGGAAGTGCTCTAACATTTCCGTTATCGACGGGAACCACAAATGCTGGACCCGGCACTGGCCAAGATCGTTTAGCGTCATCCGCAGATGTTTGGCTTTCCCCTGGAAATTGAAGGTCAGCACAAACTCCCCCTTGCGGGTTTCGCTCTGTCGGACCAGGAACACACCGTGACTAGACATACCATTGTGTAACACTAGCTGAGCGGCTTCGGACCGCGCTAGCGTTCCATGGAACCAGGGATATTCGCGCATCATGGTCGTCAGATCGGTGTCAGTCTCGTGCGCCGGTTCCAGATCACCTTCGGTAAGTTCAAAGTTTGAGGAAGACGATATTCTGCCCTCTTCCCGACGCGGAGGCAATTCCGGAGCTGGTTTTGTTGGCACTGCGTTCAACGCTGACTGATTCAAACTCAAATTGTTTACGTCGTTTAGCAAACTATTGGATAGGCCCGCACCTCCACTAACGGAACCGACAGTTGTTCCTCCACCTGTGGTTCCACCACCGTGTGATATAGATGTACTGTGGCACATATTCAAATCCGTAATCGGGGGCAGCTGAGACGTAGGACTGCTACGCATGCAGTAGCGTATCGTCGCAAGCCAGCTGCGCATGTCGTCGGTGTCACGCGCCTCAATTACGTACTCCATGTTGTTGTCCGCCTTGAGAACAAACGTGTTCTCGTGGTCCGGCATTTCCAGGGCAGTTGTTTCGCGCGCTTCCGTTATCAGAAAGCAAAATACTCCACTGCGAGGCTGTAACGAAAAGGAAAATATTGCACATTATTTTTTAAAAAATATCAACAAAAGAGATGGATCAATGGATTACTTGACTAAGTTTCCCCGTCAACTTTCTCGAAGAACCCATATTTGAAGTTTACAACTATTTCAGAACTGTAAATACTGTGCATTATATACCTTTGGTACTTCGTGTACCTGAATCAATAAAATAGACGTCATTGAGCTGCCAAGGGTTGCGACGCATTACCGACGTCAACTCCGTCAACTCATTGCAGAAGATTAAAGCAGCCATCCGAATCATGAATGAAATCCAACAAGGCTCCCAGGATCGATCGCAAATCAACAGAGATACTCTGTGCTGACCCCATGATAGCTGCCCAATATCTGGGACACCACGACTTTTCCAGCCTTCTTAGTAAAGGTTCCGAAAAGAAAAAAAGGGGATCTGACTATGTGCTACAACTGGCGAGGTATCATGTTTGTACTGTGCATTGATCTCGAAGTTTTATACGAGATTTTATTTATACTCTCTGACGGCAGGAAGCAGGATTTCACCAAGATCAAAAATAAGAAACCGATGCCGTGGCGTAGTTGCCCGTACGTCGCTCGACAGTCGGATCGGGCGGAATGAAACCACACATGCAATGGATAGGAATAATGTTCAAGTAAAATAGTTGTATCCATAATTGGGCGAAGCCCCTATGCTATAATGACATTTGGCATAACAAAATAGATTCTCAAGGGCCTTTTGACATAAAGACCAAGACTGAAAAAGCAGCACGTGTTACTTTCATCTCATTAGTATTCAATCATTTTTGTGGTAAACATACAATCAGAGTCAGGTTAGAATAACATTTTTAGCACGCGTTAAGTACAGTAATTGTGATTGCAGGTGAACAATACACACTACTTGGAGTGCAAGTAAAGAAGCCATTCCAGCACAGAGGATGGACTGAAGTGCAAGCGTGCAAGCCTCGTATGGTTACCGAAAAACGTAATGATAGGCACTGTATAATCTCTAAGGCAGATCCACGAATATGATCCTATTCTCGTGCTGGACTGGAAGTGAAATACTAATTAGGAATACATTAAAACGAAAAGTCACGGAAGACTCAAGTATCCCAGAGTGTATGTAATTAAGAGTGACGACACTGTCAGAATTGGAACAAAATTTATCTGTCATTCCCATACAAAATCGCGTTCCAAACGAGCAGAAGACCTGTCAAATGCGGCACATGTCGCCACTCTTAATTAAATACACTCTGATCATTCCCTTGTAATTAATTGCGCAACGTAAATTGGTAAAACTACAGTGACTATAATAACAGTGTCGTCAAGTGTCAAAATTGCAACAGAATCGGCTGTTAGTTCCATACAAATACACGTTCCAAACAAACAAGAGGCCTGGTAAACGTGAAATATGGCGGTACTCTTCTTATAGGACTCTAGGTCAGGGTTTGAATCCAAAGGAGAATGAAAAAATCTCTCACTTATCATGTATGTATACACTCTCGATAGGTAGCATACCGCGAGATAAATTTTTCGGTAGCCGTTACGATAATGAACTGATTCGGGGGGCTACAACCCATGATAAATTTCTTTTAATAAGCCCCAATGGCGGAGGGCACCGGTTCTGATTATGCATTTCAACTTGTTTTACACAGCAGTGCGAAAAAATTTTGGGGTTGTATACAAGACACGACCGCTCGACGTAAACTACGTTAAACCAAATTTAGTACACTGAACCAATTATTCCGCTCTATATAGAAGAGAAGGAACTATCCCACCGACACTACTACCCAGCTTTATCAGCATCTTCCACTATGTGAGGGAGACCTCACTGTCTAGCAGTTGGGCCACCCCATTCAAACATCCCAGTTCAACAATTGATAATACCCTAAAAATAGGCAATTACCAAGGATTGGAACACGCTGCATAAAAGATGCATGATGCATGAAGAACTAAAATTTTCAATAGTTTAGCGATGATACTACTAAAAAAATTCAATACTTCTGACAAATTGGTGGAGAGTTTGCGAATCGATTGATATATAAATCTTTAAAATCTATTGGAAAATAAAGGACCTATTAATGTTACAAATCTTACATGATTTCGTGACGGTCTCCAATTTTGAAATTTTCATTTTACACCCTGTATCCGAGCCTTCCCCTTAGCGGTAGTTTACGTCAAAAAATATTGCCCCCAACATAAAAAAAGCGAAAACAAAGCGTTTTATCTAACCCCCTCGGTGGGGGCCGCATATCCGAATCAGTTTTTTTTTCAACCTGTATTATAATAATAGGGGAAAATACCTATTCTTGGCAGTCTAAGACATTCGCCAAATTGAATGATAGAAATAGTGAATAATTACACCAAAACACAGGTACAGTTCAACTGGTATACATTTGTATGCTCTTCCTTTGATGATTGGTGTTCACTAAATATAACAGCTTTTACCACAAACTCAGTAAATTTAATTTAAAGTAACAGGTCAACGTTTCTTCTATTGGCATAGCAATTTCTATTATTGTCAGATTTTCTGGAGTTGATACACTGCGCGGCGTTTGTAATGTTCCCAAATGGGTACTTGCACAAAACTTCACGCGGCGAATGACTGTCGAAAGGTACGGCCGCGGCAAACGATACACCGCAATGCTATTCACCCATAAGAATCAAGTAAACGGGGTGCAGAAAGCGCGGCGGTACCTTTCATGAAGGGTTCGCCGCGTGCAATTTTGAGAAAATCAGACAATATCAGCAATGAGTTTGCTCCCTTTAGCAACTAGACATTGAAGTAGAAAACTGGTAATGTATTGGTGCAAAATGCTGGTTGTTTATATCCTCCAGTAGTAAAATTCATTCATATTAATCGGCTGCACGCTCATCTCACTTCACTCAATTTTGGAACAAACTTTATTGTTTATCAAAACTGGCTTAAAACAAAACATGAATTTTTAGCATTGGCATCAATTTTATGTCATGTAGGCAGATAGGCAAAAGCATTTAAACACATTGTAAAACAAATTTAACCCTTATGCGGCCAACAAAAAAACAGACGTGAATGACAGACCCGTGTACCCTCTACCCGTGTACCCAGATATTGCCATTTCCATAACTTTTACTATTTTCAACCTATTTGAATAATGTTTGCCATTTTGGAGAAGGGAACTTATGTGCTTTTTGTCCGCTGCCAAGATTTACATGTTTTGTCTTTTGTAATGCCTTAGAGTCTACACGCGTAAGCAAAATTCTATCAACCAGCTTCAAATATACAACTTGCTCTTTGCGGTCCTTACATGATATGTTTGTTTCATAAAAAAAATCATATAAAAATATATAATTAATCAATTTTAGGTGAAACGAAGCTCGTCTGTTCTGGTAGTATAGTATATTAACAATATATTCTACCACGTGTGTCTTCATATGTTTGATAATGAGCAGCACTGTCCTATCCAGCCGCTGGAGCCACCCCGTTCTTACACTATAGTATACGTTTCACAGTTGCAGGCCTGGTAGCGGGTCACTTTTTAGTGACTTGGTCACTTTTTTCGGGCTAGTCACTAAAAAGTCTCTTTTTTCGACCTCAAGTCACTAAAGTCACTTTTTCTCGCAAAAAGTCACTATTTTCAACTATTTTGAAACTATTGACTAAGATTTTTTTATAAAGCTTTATGTATCCATCGGAAGATGTTTTGTTTATGGCGGAAATGAAATTACGGATCTTGGAAAAATGATCACTCAGAAACATCGCCAGCCATTTAATTTAATTCGTTGCTCCTATTGGCATTTCACCAGTAGCTAATTGAAAGTGTTTTATGTCACAGTTTATAAATTGGTATACAGTCATGCAAGCAGGAGACCTGTCGATTTAGTTTTTTTTTTAACTAAAACTTTATGGAAGGTGGGAAGACTTGATTCCTTGGGAGACTTGATTGTCCACTGTTTTACCAAGAACTAAACTGCCCATGATCGCATATTTGTAACACTCGCATTTTTGTTCATTTTGTAAAAAGCATGTGAATCGTTCAGAATGCTCAATTTAATGGATCTAATCCCACAACAGTAAAATAGGATTTACTATCTTGCTTATCTGTGGTAAGCTGGAAATTATTGATTTTGTGGGGAGGATTTACAAAATCAACCGAAATGCATATGTTACAAATATGCGATCATTTTTTTTTTTTTTTTGTGTCTTTATTAAGGAGACTTTCAGCCCGAGGCTGGCTCGTCTCGGGGGCAGTAAAGTTGTATTGTTATAGCGTATTTTTATAATAGATCCTCTATGATCGTTATGTGGCGAGTTATTTTTTTAATTGAACCTTATTTACTCTTACTTAACACAGCAAATAATGTGTTTTGTTCCTCCAGAAAATAATTTTAGTGGCCACGCAAAATTAGAACAACTTCTTCCAATAATGACCAAATGCTATCATTTTTTCACAGCACAAATCCATAAATATGCTAAATGATGTTCACTGATAAAAATGCCATCATTCCACCAAAATTTCAGGATATTTGAATTTTGAGTTATTGCCTCAATTTGAGGAGACTTTATCCCTCATTAGGCATCCATATAAAACCTTGTCTAAAAAATTCAAGAAATTCAAAAAATTCAAGCGGCTTTTTTGTAGATTTTGACAGATGTAATGAAGGGTTTGCTCTAAACAAATATTTATTGAGTAGATATCATAGAAAGGCGATCAAGTCTCCCCAATTTTGAAGATTGCATGCGCTGTCGAATTCCATAGCAAAAATCGTTTATGAATACGCACATCAAGTCGGAAAATCTGCGTATTTTGAAGTAAAAATATTTAAAAAATTCAGAGAGCATGGTCCTCATTACAAGCAGGAGGTCGAACGTTCAATCGCAGGCTCGTTGTACATGAATCTACATAATTTTTTTTGTATCGTTTTTTACCAAAACGATCCTACTGTTCCTGTCGCACTAAAAATTCCAAAAACATCCGTGGCACCTGGCACCTATGACATATCGTTAGGCAGATTAGGCAGCTAATCCAATGATCGCAATTTTCACTTATTCTCACCAGAAGAGAATGCTCATTCACGCAGATATTCGCCGAGAAATAATTTTCAGGAAAGAAAAACAGGTGTTAAGAGTGATAACCATATTTCGATCACTTCCAGTGGCGTAAAAATTTGATTTGCTTGCAGACTACTCATAGTTTTGAGTTGTCCTGCTTTTTACTGATATTGAGTAAAATTTCCGTGGGGTTAGAAGAGAGGGCAATAATTTTACTTAGTCACTGAGTAGATAAAAGTTACCGAGTACGATTTTAATTTTTCTTCTGAGCTCGTTCTAAAAGAAAAGAGTGGTGAGTGATAGATGTTTTCCGGCACAAATTACGAAAAAAATATTCTCCTTCGACCCAAAAACGCTTGATTTCGTCTCATAGAACTTGCAATTGAAATTGGAAGTCACTATTTGGTCACTTTTTCTGCAACTGAAAGTCACTATTTGGTCCCTTTTTTCGTCAGCTTTGGTCACTAAAGTCACTATTTTGAGTGGCTTCGGTCGCTACCAGCCCTGCAGTTGAATAATAGATAATACCCTAAAAGTAGGCAATTATATGGTTGAAATGCGCTATGTAGGAACGGGAATGGTTATGATTTTTTTGATGAGCTTGGAAAGTATGAAAGTTGCAAAAGGAAAACGGTCCTGTCAGCCACAAAAGGGTAAAAATACTACGGTGTTGCTATCACTTTTGATATAATTCATGGTCTGCGTAAAAATCTGAATAGAAGCATTTGTATTTTAACACTTTTTTTTATAAATGCCATCGCCGGATATTTTGTTCGTATTTTTGCTAAAATCAAATCACATGGAATTGTGCGTGGTATCTTTTTAGCGTGTGTTTGATATGCTCACAAACACATTCACTTGCTCTATTCCGAAGTGTGCTGCTGTCAAAGAAAACGAACTGTACCGATTTTATTTAGTGAAACATAGAGCAAATATTGCATAAATTTGCTCTTTGTGGTGATAATCAAGTGGTGATAAAGTGTAAAAAGTGGTTTACGTACTTAATTTGTCGTGTCATACACGATAAAGAGGAGAAACAGGCGATCCAAAAAAGTTAGTAACAGTTTGCTTTTCGTGCGCTGCTTTCTTTGGCTATGCAATAATGGCAAGGATTTCGTAGGTGCAAATTTGTTTCGGTGACTAACTCATCAAACTCATCAAAAGTGGTTTACGTACTTAATTTGTCGTGTCATACACGATAAAGAGGAGAAACAGGCGATCCAAAAAAGTAAGTAACAGTTTGCTTTTCGTGCGCTGCTTTCTTTGGCTATGCAATAATGGCAAGGATTTCGTAGGTGCAAATTTGTTTCGGTGACTAACTCATCAAATCTTGCTACTGCTTAGACTTGAAATTGTGTGTTTGATTAAAAATTATGTTCATAAATTGTGTATGTTTGCTGGAAAACGCAAATATTGTTGAGGGTGCCAACAACTGTCGCACCCTGCCAATGCCGTATTCTACCCTAATTATTATTGGTTAAAAGCCCACCGAAGGGGCGGTTACCCTCCAATACCTTTTCCGAGCTAAATCTATCACATGTTGTACATATGCATAATCGAGTTTCAGACATAGCTCTTTATTGTCAATATCAAAAAGTCTATGTTGAAGTCCAGTTTTAAGTTGCGTAAAGAATATGATTATTAAAAATATGATCATTTTCAATGCGTTATGCCAAAAGACTGTTATACCAAATGGACATTATGTCAAACCACTTTATACCAACTACAACTATACTGACTACAAAAACAAAACAGCGATTTTAACAAATGATATAACTCGTAGTTTGAAAAGGTTATACCTTCGAATTAATTTGGTCGAAACTTAGGTATGGTCGAATTATAAGCTGAGCTCTGGTTAAATTTTCTGCAAAATCGGCGCACGGGCAACCGAGATCTAGAATCTAAAGTTGACTTTTTCCGAACCAAGCTTGAAGCTTGAACTTTCTGACAAATAGGATTATACGACACTTCGCGGTGTACCAGTTCACGGTCTACCATGATTTGAAAAATGTACTGGAGGTAACCACTTGCCTTCGATGGGACTTGAACCCACAACGCTCAGACTGGTGCTTTTAACCAACTAAGCTACGAAGGACCTTCGTCGGCCTTCGCAACAACTCGCGGCTACTAAATGAGCCCGAGATTCCCAAAGGCCGACGGAGGTCCTTCATAGCTAAGTTGGTTAAAAGCACCAGCCTAGCGTACTGAGGGTCGTGGGTTCGAGTTCCATTGAAGGAAAGTGGTTACCTCCAACACATTTTTCAAATCAAAATCTTCCACATAATGTACATATTCACACATTAGTTTTCAGAACATAGTAAATTAATGTCCAATTCCCGGAAAATGGGCAATTAAATTTGTTTGAACTGAACTTGAGTTGCGTGCTCTTGCCTACGCAATGCGGTCGGGTATGAGCTTGACGACCGACTGGAAAATAGCACACACAACTTCTACTTGATCAGTACAATTGCTGATGAAGAATGTGTGTAGCCGTCAGACAATCTAAATACTCACGCTCACTCTAAATGTAAATGTGTACTACACACATGTGGAAGTGTGGGCTTGAGAAAATGGATTGTGAGTGCTTCGACTATGCGTCCGATTTGGGAATCTCGGGCTCGTTCAGTAGCCGCTTAGTTTCGAAGGCCGACGGAGGTCCTTGGTAGCTTAGTTGGTTAAAAGCACCAGTCTAGCGTACCGAGGGTTGTGGGTTCGAGTCCCATCGAAGGAAAGAACATTTCAAGCATAATTTTTCAAAACGACGTATGTAACAATTATGAGGATTCGAGAAATTGTTTGCTGAAAGTTGGCAAAGCTTTTTCTAAAACTGTTTAAAAACTAAATCTTTTTTCAATATTTTTTCCGCTGGCATGCATCAATACATGGCACGTAATAAGCATGTGCACGATTGACGCAACTGTAGTTTTGTTTTGTTTTTTTGGTACATATGTCGCTCTTAGTTCTCATACGTTAAAGCGACGTATGTAACAGTGAGACTTCAAAATAGAAAATTCTACATACGTCGATTCGTAAAATAATTATATTAAAGCATTTTAAGATCTAAAATCAGTAAAATCGATGCGTATTATATAAAGTCGCGTGTGATTGGCATGTTGTATTAAAAATCTCGTTTTGTTTACTTTTGTCACATATGTCCTTATGAAAAATTATGCTTGATTTTTTAAATCAAAATATTTCACATAATGTACATATGAGTTTTCAAAACAAAGTGAAGTATAGAGTTAGTTAAAATAATGGAACACTTATTGCTTTTTTCTAAGAGTATAGAGGAAGATTGTCGCTGGGGTTCCTTTTGTTCTCGTTCACAAGCATGTTGGGTACACAACTCAACCGTTTGTTTGAGAAACTGCATATGTAACATTTTTGGTCAAAATGATGACGAGCTCGGTGGTCTAGTGACTACCGCTTCTACCTTATAAGCAGGAGGTCGTGGGTTCAATTCCAGGCTCGTCCCTTTCCTACTTTGTATTTCTATCTTAGTTCTTTCTGTGTTTCACGTTCTACCAAAACAATTCCTACTGTTATAACCTTCCACACAAATCCAAAACCTCCCGTGGCATCTATGAGGGGTCGTAGAGTTCTCTACATCTTTCTTAAGTAGGTGTCCAACAAACCATCCTTCCCCTTCCTCAGCATTCGCAAGGACGTGGCCAGGACAGATCTCGACTATTGGAGAGTGCATTGCTTCCATCCAAGAGATAGTGGTTAATCCCAAATCAATATCTGTGGTAACGGATGAAAGTGATGCTACTCTCATACAATAGTCTTGGCTTGTACCACCTACGAATTTGTGCGAACTGCTCAATGCTAATGCTAATGCTAATGTAACATTTTTGGTCAAAATGAAATTTTTATATATTCTGAATCCTCGTTCAAAAATACGTATTCTGGCAAAAATATGAAAAAACAAAATGTTCAGGAAAGCATGATTTTTATTTTCATTTGTACGCACTTTGAAGAGCAATTATAAAGTACTGCTTGCCATACTTTCGCAATGGAAGTGTCCCAGGGTGTTGAGTTTTGCCGAAAACTATTGATCTATATCGAAGAAATCAAAAGATCCAGTGCCAATTTGTTAAAAAACATATTAAATTCAAGATTGCAACGAACAAAAATACACTAAATTCGTTAAAATGTAGTGTTTTCCCTTTATTCCTAACGCGAAATATGCTGATAAATAATTATGTTTGGTAGAAGAAACTCTGTGCTGAGCAGAAACAATTGTTTCTGGCATTATCAAACCTTTGTGCGTTTTATAGCATTCTCACTCACTGCAGTGTTCATTTCTCATAGACTACGGCGTAGTGTTAAGCTATCAGTACACTGTCATAATGACAAATATTTGTCAAGTATGCCCAGGGAAGTCGAGACAATTTCCAATCCGAAAATTGAATCGAACCCAGCCACCCTCATCATGGTCTTGCTTTGTAGCCGCGCGTCTTAACGTACGGCTAAGGAGGGCCTCAAAAAGGAGTCATTTACATTTTTCATTATTCGAGGCAATGATGATGGATGATTTAAGGGCCGATTTCTTCACCTCCGCTTAGGCCTTAAACCAGATATAGACCGTTTGGTTTGTTGTTGTTTGTTGTTTCGTACACGCACTGAATTTGTTTTTCATTTTTCACCGCGTAAAGTGTATTGTTTAACGTTGAATTTCGCATCGTACTGATCATTTCATCACTGTGTACCGCGTCGAATTAAAGTTTTCATTGTTTTAACGTTAATTACCGCGATAAAACCCGTAAACATAATTGTTTATCGCAGTCCGTGGCGCGAGAAAAAGTGTTTAAACTCGTCACTGTCCGCTAATAGCACTTCACTCGGCAACCGTACCTACAACCACAAGTAGTCTGCTCCTGAAACAGTGTTCGGTCTGTGTGATTATTCGATACGCAGTCGTCTCGACTCTTCATTTGAAATCGGAAAGCAGAATGTCATTAGTTTGCAGTTCATGTGCCAGTGATATCGGAGAAATACAAGTGGAGTGCCAAGGCTTTTGTAAAGCTATTTTTCACCCCCGATGCTGTGGCATAGCAGCGGATATTTTCGAAGAAGTCGTGAAAAATAAACAACTATTTTGGATGTGCAACTCGTGCACTAAACTTATGGATGATGCCCGTTTTCGTAATACCACCCGTGCTGCCTATGAAATTGGAAAAGTACACGCTCTAAATTCTCACAGTGACATCTTGCAAAACCTTAAGCTGGAAATAATGGACGAGCTAAAATCAGAAATAAAAACAAATTTTGCAAGGCTGATCAACTCCAACTCGTTTACTCCTAAGTCCTCCAAGCAAGCCGATATCAATCCGGGATTCACCAGAAGTCGGAGACTTTTCACCACGATCGATGATGAAAATGCCAAACGTAAGCGTCCTCTAGTTCTAGGAACCGGAAGCACTCCCTCTCCGTCGATGGAAATCGCTACCGTTCCAACGGCTAGGCCTAAGTTTTGGTTGTACCTGTCACGAATCGCAAGGGATGTGTCTATCGAACAGGTAGGCGTTTTAGCTAAAAAGCGTCTTGGGACTGAAGATGTGAAAGTTACTCGACTAGTCGCCAAAGGAAAGGACATCAGTACACAGGAAACAAACTTCAAAATCGGAATGGATTTCGAACTGAAAGCGAAAGCCCTGTCCTCATCTACATGGCCTAGAGGAGTGTTATTCAGAGAGTTCGTTGACGACAGAGTTGAAGAAAATTTTTGGCGTACGAAGCCTGCTTCGGATTTCAACGACCCGCTGGATATTTCATCGGACGAAGTTTTGCTGATGGAGTAAATTGTCTTCAATACCGGCATCACTCCCCGGGATGCATACCTGCCACAAGCCGTAAGGAAGTCCCTATCTCTCTCATCGTAGTCGAGCCTCTCAAGCCAGCGATCTTCAGTCATCCCGGCCCTACGTTTGAGTTGGGAGACGGGATCTTCCGAGCCCCCGTTACAGGCAAGTATCGTAATCTTCCAAGCACTTCGTCTCCTGATTCATTCATCGCTTTCAGTCTGCCGCATACATCTACTCACCGGGTTTCGAAACAAACTTATGCTAACCGTACTGAGGAAATTTCCTTCGCCAATGCCTGCAGCTTGTCACCAGGACGCATAAGTGCCACAAGCACAGAGGAAGCCCCTAATCCACTCAACACAGTCGCGCCCTTCCTGCCTACGTTCATCAGCCGTCCTGGTCCTGTGTTTGGGATTGGAGACGGGGGCTTCCGCACTCCTCTCTTCGGCAAGTATCAACCATCAATGAACGCTTTTCTGTCTGAAAGTTCTCCGGTTTTTAGTGAAAACATGGCTGAATCCATTCTCCCGTCGGAACTGCCGATTAATAACACGTCTAGGATGCCAATAATCGACCGTTCACCGGGATGCACGCCTGCTGGCTCAATGGAAGCCCTCAATCCGCTCATTGCAGTCGAGCCAATCCTGCCAGCGCTCCGCAGTCATCCCGGTCCTGTAATTGAGTCTGGCACGGAGGGCTTCCAAACCGTTATTGCAGGCAAGTACAATATCGTCCCGAACAATTCTCTTCCGGTAACGTCTGTTACTTCCAGTATCCATCCAGTTGACGCTGATTCCAACCCCGAGCAGCCTGCTATATCATCCAACGTTTCTAACGATAGCCTACCGGTCAGAGGATCAATTTCGCCTAGTGCATTACCTGCTCATGCATTGCGCATCTACTATCAGAATGTGCGCGGGCTCCGTACTAAGGTGGACTCTTTCTTTCTGGCTGCTAGTGAATGTGACTACGACGTAATTGTTTTGACGGAAACTTGGCTAGACGAACAAATCCTCGGCTTACAGCTATTCGGTCCTAAGTTTGCTGTTTACCGTACAGATCGTAGTTCAGCTAACAGCACTAAGTCTCGCGGAGGAGGAGTTTTGATAGCAGTCTCATCACGCTGGAATAGCTACGTTGACTCTACATTGACAAGCATAGCATTGGAGCAGTTATGGATTAGAATTTCTACGACAGATCGATTGGTTAGCATAGGAGTATTATATCTACCTCCAGACCGGCGTAGCGACATAAATTGCATTCGGGATCACATGAACTCTTTAAGCTCTATTAGTTCCAACCTTGACTTCAATGACTTCGTCTTGCAACTAGGAGACTATAATCAACCGAACTTGGAATGGGTTGCATCGGAAGACGGGTTTATGCATGTGAACCCCCAATCTGTTTTGTCCACCAGTAGCTCCGCATTAGCCGATGGGTTTTCGTTTAATGGCTTGACTCAACTCAATGGAGTTTCTAACAGAAATGGTCGGTTTCCGAAGCCATCGAACCCCTCATCTCCCTTGATGCTGACCATCCTGCTCTGGACATAGTCGTCAACCTTCCGGGCCTGTTTACGTTCGACGATGCTTCTGACGTTCACCAAATGTACGACTACCGCCGAGCTGATTATGATAGTATTTGTGATGCTATCTCATGTATTGACTGGTCACCCATCGAGCTTGACCTCTGTGTAGATGATGCTGTTAATTATTTCACTCACCAAATTCGTCGTATAATTGCGGAGCACGTGCCCTTGTGTCGTCCAAAGCCTAAGCCTCCCTGGTCAAACAGTCGTCTGCGTCGGCTAAAGCGAAGTAGGGCAAAAGCATTGCGACAGTACTGCAAGAATCGCACGCTGATTACGAAGCAGGAGTTCAACCGTTCCAGTACTGCATATCGTGTATACAATCGATTCCTTTATCGTCGTTACGTGCTTCGAACGCAAACATCACTCCGAAGAAATCCCAAAAGTTTTTGGTCGTTTGTTAACTCCAAACGAAAGGAAGTAGGTCTGCCTTCGTGCTTGCATCTGGGAGAAGAAACCGCCAGTTCAGAGCTGGAAAAGTGTAATTTGTTCGTTCAACATTTCCTGAGTACCTTCAATGCCACCAGGGCCACCGCCGATCAAATAGCTGTTGCAAATCAGTTCACGCCGAGAAATGTTTTGGATTTACATGCATTTGTAATCGATGAGCAGACCGTTCTGTCAGCCATCTGAAAATTGAAAAGCTCGAACACTCGTCGACCCGTCTGTGATAAAGAATTGTTCTAACTCGCTGGCTACCCACTTAGCCAGGATTTCCACACTGTCGTTCTAGGAAGGAATGTTTCCTGATGAATGCAAGGTGTCGCACATGTTGCCCGTTACAAAAAGGTGACAAATGGAATGTACAAAATTACCGAGGCATCACATCCTTATGTTCTTGCTCCAAGGTATTCGAAATAATCATGAACGACGTTTTATTCAGTGCCAGTAAAGCGTACATATCTACAGCACAGCACGGCTTCTATCCAAAGCGCTCTGTAGAAACGAATTTAATAGAGTTTGTTTCGCTTTGTGTTCGTACCATGGACTCCGGTGGCCAAGTTGATGCAGTTTATACGGATTTAAAAGCAGCGTTCGACCGCGTCGACCATGGAATATTGCTTGCAAAGTTAGAACAACTTGGAGTTAGTCGTCATCTAGTGTGCTGGTTCAAATCATATCTGTCTAACCGTTTGCTTTCTGTGAAAATCGGTTCTTCACAGTCTGAATACTTCTCCAATACTTCTGGTGTACCACAAGGAAGTAATCTGGGACCTCTCTTGTTCACGCTGTTCATCAACGAACTCTCTCGACTGCTACCTCCTGGTTGTCGTTTGTTTTATGCAGATGATGTTAAAATGTTTATGATTATCAACAGCATCGAGGATTGTGAAGAACTGCAATCGCGTGTGGATAGAATGGCGAACTGGTGCACTACTAATCTCCTGGCGCTCAGTATTCAAAAATGTAATGCTATTTCCTTTTACCGGAAACACAAGCCGATAGTTTTTGATTATTGTATCTCTGGTACTACCCTTGAGAGAGTGAATAAGATTAAGGATTTAGGAGTCACACTGGATCAAGACATGACATTCAAGCCGCACTATAACATCATCGCAAAAGCTAATAGGCAACTCGGATTCATTTTCAAACTATCTGAAGACTTCCGGGACCCTCAATGCCTAAAATCTCTGTACTATTAATTGCATATTATTCGGCAACTCGGCCGTACGAAAACCATTTTTTTGTTAAATATCTTGGCTGTGCATATGCACAGCATATGTTTCGAAAATGGACAAATTGATATGAAATTTGCGAAAAAGAATCCACGTGTCTTGGAGGGACTCGAACTCGAAAAATGGTTTTCGTACGGCCGAGTTGCCGAATAATATGCAATTAATTGTAATCAAGTGTCGGTCTTTCACCGTCATTAGTCGTCTGAGTACACGCGACCGTTTACGTAAAGGCAATCAAACTCATCAAATGCTTTAGCCAAGCAAGCCTTTGGCACAGCAGAGTGCGATTGAATTCGCATTCTATACCGTCCCGCCCAGTCCGTTGCTGGGGGGCATGAAGTTCGATCCTCTCGTTTAATAAACAATGTGCACTCGCTTGGCTGTGGATATACAACAGTAAAGCAAATGTGGAGATTGGGCAAATCAAGCATCCGAAAGATATTCAATTTGCAAAAAAGAGAGCTAACCGCGGTGGAGGTTGGTACTCGGATTCTGATGGCTTTTCCGCAAACGTGACCTTTAAGTGGTCTTGTTGTGTAGGGGTTATCACGCCTATCTAGAGAGTAGGAGGTTGAGGGTTCGAGTCCCTCCAAGACACGTGGATTCTTTTTCGCAAATTTCATATCAATTTGTCCATTTTCGAAACATATGCTGTGCATATGCACAGCCAAGATATTTAATCTCTGTACTGCTCTCTAGTTCGTTCTATCCTTGAATTTTGTGCTGTAGTTTGGAGCCCTTATCATAGCATCTGGATCTTAAGGCTAGAAACCGTGCAGCGTAGATTCGTGCGTTATGCACTCCGGTACCTACCATGGAGGAATCCCGCTCATCTTCCCGCATATGAGGATCGATGTAGACTACTTGGTATTGACACTCTTCAAATGAGAAGGAATAGATCGCAGGTTGCCTTCGTGGCCAAAATCGCGACTGGTGAAATTGACTCTCCGGAACTTCTGATGAGATTAAATATTTATGCTCCGGAACGAACAATGCGTCAACGAGATTTCCTGCACCTTTCTCCACGTAATCGAATGTATGGCATGAATGAACCTTTCCGTGCTGCTGCGGCTGCTTTTAACAGCATTTATAGGCTATTTGATTTTAACTTACCATTGACCACCTTTTTAAGAAGATTGTAATCGTTTAATGTATACTTGTTTAAAATTTACTACTTTCATTAAGACTACTAAATGTCAGATGAATCTATACAATAAACATAAACATAAACATAAACGTATGGGTAAGCACCGCTTAAGAGTTAAGCGAAGGTGAAGAAATTGGCCCTAAAACAAGTAATCAGAGACATACGCAGGAATTATTCATTTCTTGCCTTATTCCGTGCCAGCGCATGCTACAAAAGTATGATGGCTTAAGTACAATAAGGCATTTTATGAGACGTTTCGCGGCGGCCCGATTATTTACATCTAAAGTTTTGTTTTGATATGGTATCACATTTCGCCTTATACCGGACAAATACGAACATTCAAGGAGGCAAAACGTCACATTTTGCGTTATACCAGGCAAATGTGAACATTTAGAGAAGGCAAAACAATACATTTCGACTTATATCGGGCGAATGCGAGCATTTAAAGACGACAAAATATCACATTGCGCCTTATATCAGGCAAATGCGAACAAAGAAGGCATATTTTTTGTCGTTCCGTCTTCCGAATTCCACCGAAAGAAAGACCTTAGCCTTATACGCTATTTAAACTTTATAATATGATATAGTGTACCTTATTGAGGTAAAAGTTCACACATGGAATTTTCACAGGCAATTATGTATAATGTCGTTAAAAAACGATAGAAAAAAGGGAAGAGTTTGAAAGGAATACGGTATAAATCGCGAAATGTCGGAAACGGATATTTTTAATATATCATTATTATTTACCAAGAATCTTTATTATATTCAATAATCTAGGAATTTCATGAATTAATCATGAAATTACAACTACACTCTTACTATTTAGGGTTAAATGCACAACGATCTCATATCGATCTTTGAGGAAAATTATCTTGTTTTGAATCCAAGGTTACTGCTTGAAGGTATTCCTGATCACTGGTGTAAGATTTCATCCGCTTAACTACTCGTAGGATGGTTCGTGGTACGAGGTATGTTGTAAAGAACATTATTCTCATAAATCAGCTGGGGTATAAATAACGGTTCCGTTTTTATTTCGCATCCCTCGGTTGTAGTACGTCGCAATTTACCTTTAACGTAGTTTTCTTCTACGTATAGGAAGATGCATGTCAATTCCTTGGGAGCTGAAACTTTCAATTATTCAAAGACTCTCGATTTTTTTTTACTGTAAAACGGCAAAAACGCTACAGCCTGAATACGTTTGAAATATTCGCGAAGAAGTTTGTATTTCCACTAATCACATTCGTTGAACCGCAATTCTAAACATTATTCCATAGATTTTGACACCAGTGAAAGATCCACTGTGCACATCCACTGTGCTTGGTACAAGAAAATTCTGTGGTCACTGAACTGATGATCGCTTTCTCAAAGTCAGATAGAATTGGCTCCGGGTTAAGTTCAATGCCCACACCATCAGGTGCGTCAATAATCGAACTGAGCACTTTGGGATAAAATATTTCTGTTCACTGTCATGGATTGTAAACAATTGGTGGAACAAGCCCGATACACTGTCAAATGTACCGTCTGTCACCCAGTATTTGGCAGTAGCAAGTTTTTAGGATTTCAAAGGTTGAAATTTATGGAATGAAATGAATACCAACCATACGATATGTTGTACCAACTATGTTGAGTAGTTGGATAGTGAATAATGAATAATGAATAAAGAATAAAGACAAAAGAATCAAGAATAATGAAAAAGAATAAAGAAAGAAGAAAAATAAAAAATAAGGAAAAGGAAGAAGGAAGAAATAAGAAAGCAAAAGGAATGAATGAAGAAGGAAGAAGAAGAAGAACAAAGAAAAATGAATGAATGAAGAAGGAAGAAGAAGAACAAAGAAAAATGAAGGAAGAAGGAAATAGGAACAAGAAAGGAGGAATTAAGAAGGAAGAACTAAGAAGAAAGGTAGAACGAAAAAGCAAGAAAGAAACAGAAAGTAGGAACTAGGAAAAAGTATTGGAGGGTAACCGCCCCTTCGGTGGGCTAAATCTATCAAATGTTGTACATATGCATAATCGAGTTTCAGACATAGTAATTAATTTCCACTCCGGGTGGTTTAATACCCGGCTTATAGGCAATAAACTTTGAATGTACTGAACTCGAGTGGCGATCTCTCTTCGCTTGTGTGGTCGGTTTCTGATGAAGCATGTGTGTAGGAACCGGACAATACTAAATACTCATCCTACTTGGTTGGCATGTGTACAAAAATACATATACAGATACAGATAATACAGAGAGTTAGTTCTGAAAATGTATTGAAAGAGGTCGGCTGGTGCTGGGAATTTGGTTTCATCAGTACCTGCTAACGGGGGTCGCGTAGCGTAGTTGGCTACACGTTCGCCTTATAAGCGAATGGTCATGGGTTCGATTGCCAGCCCCTCCACAAAAACCCTTGTCAGTCGCCGGAAGCGCAGTTCGTACGGTGGCGTTTTGGGAGACGCGCCTAACCGACACGGCTGCCTGATGACGACTGACAAAACTGTTCTTCTCGGAGGCATTCCTCCAACGATCCTCGATAAATGGCAACCGGACAAAGCAACGATTATTGGATAACACCATACGGACAAACGGACACAATGGACTCACGATGCGATGAACTGGCAAACGACAACAATAACGAATTAGGGATATCTAAAAATAGATTCTGTGTGGATTCTGTGCAGCAGAATACCACAGTAGTTCTACCAAATAAATATACGAATAAAAAAAAAGTACCTGCTAAGCTGCGGAGGACGACGGAGGTCCTTCGTAGCTTAGTAGAGAAAGCATCTGTCTAGCGTACTGGGGTCGTGGGATCAAAGCCCACCGAAGGGGCGGTTACCCTCCAATACCTTTTCCGAACTAAATCTATCACATGTTGTACATATGCATAATCGAGTTTCAGACATAGTAACTCTCACATATTTCGTTGCTATGAAAAAATGTTATTAATCATTATTGGTATAATTCTCGCTCAACTTTTCAAAAGGACCTAAGTAACACTTTTTTCATGAATTGATTTGAATAGTGCAATCAAAAGTTTTCATATTGGTCTGTTGATTGCACTATTCAAATTAATTCATGAAAAAATGTGACTTAGGTCCTTTTGAAAAGTTAAGCGAGAATTGTTTGATGCGACCCCAGATTGTGACGACCAATGAGTCACATTTAGGGCCAATTTCTTCACCTTCGCTTAACTCTTAAGCGGTGCTTACCCATACGTTTAAACCTGGTTTAAGGCCTAAGCGGAGGTGAAGAAATCGGCCCTTAGAAGCTGAAATGTGTTCCAGTTATTTAATGTTTCAAATTTAGTAAAAACTTTACCTTCACTATGTTGATTGATTTTGAGTATTCGTAAAAAAGCATTATTTAATGTCTCTTTTGAAAACGCAAACATTAATTTAATATTGTTCTTGAATCTTGATGCATTGCATATTCATCAGGAGAAAAATGAAAAACAAACTGTTTTCAATCATCGGAGTACGAACCAAAGCGTGCGCGGTGCGCCTTTCGGCAAAGCACAGCCCGACACTCCGACCGAGTCTAACCGAAGATGCGTCGCGTCGTTGATTGTCGCGCTATTACGTGAAACTTTGTTTAAAAAAATTACTGAGTAAATTAATTGCCAAGAAATTGATTTCTTCTGACCTAAAAATGGTTACCTGTTCCAGCTTATATAAATGCCAATAAGGCCGATACAAATATTTAAAAACTATTTTGTCTCCCCTCCCCCTCGGATTTTTTTGTCAAAAAATAATATTTTGACAACAATATAAAATTCGGATAATTTTGAGGATTTTCAAAACATTCTTCAACAAATCCGAGGAGTTTTTTTTTTCATTTTAATGTTTATTTTTTACTAGTCGACCCGGCAGACGTTGTCCTGCATAGTAGGCGAAAACGCGCGTTCTGAACTGCCCAAGCAAAATTTCAATACGAATCTTTATTTTAGTTTTTCACCCCATAAAGTGAGAATTGAAATATTTCAAATTTAGGCGATAAACACATTTCTCGCTTAACTTTTTAAAAGGACCTAAGTAACATTTTTTTCATGAATTAATCTGAATAGCGCAATCAACATAAAAACATGAAAGTTTTCGATTGCAGTACTCAAATTAATTCAAAAAAATGTTACTTAGGTCCTTTTGAAAAGTTAAGCAAGATTTATACTTGCCGATGATTCAATATAACACCGTAAATGTTTGAATAAATAAATAATGCATCTGCTACATAAAGCTAATCACTTTGAAAAGAATTGGAGCCAACTTCTTCAGAGTGAGTTTTACGTCATAAACAAAAACGTGTTATATATCCCTCAAGTAACTTCATTGAAGAGAAATATATAGTATCATTATATAGCTTAGTAACTCCTTGGTGTCACTCATGTAGTATGTAGTATTTGCGTTTTTCCGGAATAATTTTCAATAATCTTATAATTTTTAATAAAATTATAATTTAGGGGTGATCGAGGCAATATGGGCCATCAAGGAAATCGTTCCGAAAAGCGCTGAAAATCTAAAAAAAAACATCATTCAAATGAAGTTGACTTATACTAGAGAATGTTACCTTTCATATTACATCGATGAATGACGAAAAATACGTTTGGAAATTGTTGGAATGCACTTTTGAAAATGTATTGATTTCAATGTGTGTTCCCGACTATACGGGGCAATATGAGCCACCATTTGGGCAGTACGGGCCACCCATCCAAAACGTTTATTTAGGCGAAAAAAGTATCGTAATATGGAAGAATATGATATTCCTACAACAGTTTAGAGTAATCCATACCAAATAAAATTAATAAACCGCACAACAGCGGACTAAACCGATTTGCCACTCTTAGGGATGAAACGACACCACTGAGATATCGATACTTTTACTTTGAAGTAGTATCGTATAAAAGTATATATACCACTAAATATCGAATTAAAAGTATCGATACCTACTCGTATCATATGAGTATGTACTCATATATTTGAAGTAAAATTCGAAAACGATTGTTTTGTCATTGTCGTTATTCGTTATTTTATGTTGAATGGAACACTAAAGAATTAAGCACATTTCATTACTGTTTGTTCTTTGATACTTTAATTCACTTATCTCGAGAGTGTAAGTTGTTAAACTTTATTTCACGTGAAACATTTAATATTTAAACCAATTGCAAATTTTGATCATTAATTGCATTTTTCTGTATTTTCAGTTCATGTTCTTAAATATGCGAATCTCTCTGATGCTTCTTCAAAGGGATGGAAATTTTGCAACACAGCTGCAAATATTAGTTCAAGGCCGAGATTACCCCAGATGTTTGAGTCATTTGCTATTGAGGAAATTTTAAACCAATATAGGATTGAATTGAGTAAAGAGATCGGTTATTTCTTGGAGCAATCCGGGACACCTCATTGCATTTGAAAGCTGTATTTATTGAGCAATATTGTTATGTTAATTATTTTAGTATTAATAATAATTTATTCAAAATTAAATCTAATCGTTTCAAAAGAATGTTGTGTCCTTAAGGTTATTAAAATGATATCAGATTCCTAGGATTTTCTACGGATTCCATAGTATCTCGAACTCACTGTCTGGGCCTTCCCCGCAGAAAACGAGACGTATGATTACTTTGGGATTGAGCATAGACCAAATTTACGATCCTCAATTTTAAGTGAACCATTAGAAATCTATAAAGTAAAACTTAGTACACTTTCATAAATTTTACTAATAATATACCGCAATTAGCACAAATAAGTGTTGTATGACAAAAAAAATGAATACTTGGTATTTGTTATTCGAATTAAATATTGAAAAGATTATTTCGAAGAAAATTAAACTTCAAATCGGGTACTCGATTGATTCAAGTACTTCAATCAAAACCTTGTTTATAGACTTCAAATCTTATGATAATTTTGCCTATGCAGCGAAAATTTACATTTTCAAGTGTATTTTCATGTTTGAATTGAATTTTAATGCGGTTTTCACGTTGAGGTATATGTAGAGCACCCTTTAAAAATCATATAACTTTTACATGATAAAACTTGTCAATAAGCTCAAAATGAAAGTGGCTCTTATTGCCCCGTATGTTCATATTGCCCCTACTGTCCCTATAGTGAATTAAGGTATATGAAGTTTTGTTTCTATTCGACCCATTTTACGGTAAGCTCGTATTTTTTAATTCGATTTTGAAAACTTACCTTTTGTGACTTAGGCGGGGAATAGAACTCAAGCATGTAACCACCGACCGTCTTTACGAGCACCAGCTTGCATTTTTCCCATTTGTGTGTACCGGTGGGCTGTTCCAGGCTTTCCGGTGTCAAATAGTTAACCGTGCCTTCCTTGCGACATTCAACCACTATTTTAGCCAGTTTGGTTTTACTCACTCGACTGCCGGACAATTCCACTTCGTCCGAATGCTGTTTGTGGAACAGTGCCTACAAATGTAAGGGAGATCATTATGAAGGAGTTTCGAATTTTGAAAAATGGAATTGGATAAGGATGCTCACATGAATTACCTTTCCCTTCCGCAAACCTTTGAAAGATAGTCGTCGAAAAAAGGGCTTATGATTGGTTTTCGGTGAGTCTGTGTCTTCTGAGTAATCGCTTTCCTCCAGCACAACCGTGCCATTTCCGGTCTGTAATTATAACATACATTATTTCGCAAATCACGAACTTTTCTAGCCGAAATGAACAGCGCATTGAACCTAGCCATGAGATGAGAGGCACGCGTCGGCATTACCGAGCGTAAAAGGCAAACAGCATACCGCTGATAAGAGCATTTAATTAATAATAACAAAATAATCAGCTCCAATCAATTCGAACGATTGAGAAGCACGACATTTAACAGACGGAGTTGGACTCTGCCCGAGTGATGATGCCGTTTTACTTTTTGAATGTGCAATGTGCCTATTTGCAGTTACGTAACGGTTGCATTTTCCTGCGCTTCATACTTTATACAAAAAAAAAATATATTAAGGAAGTTTGGAAATCCTAGAAAAAAAAACCATAGTGCCTCAAAAAAAAGAAAAAGGCAAGAATTTCACTACTTTTTTCCATGAACTCTCTTAATATAACGATGTTTATTGAACACAACATTGTCTTAATTACCTTGCACTGCATTCGCCTTCGGTCGAAATCGTGTCCAAAATGTTCCTGGAAGCAATCCACAAAGCGCCTCATAAAATCACGATGCGAGACCGTCTGGCGTGCTGACTCTGGCAGGTTAGTGGTAATGTAGTGTACGCAGGATCGAGCAAAATCGGCAGAAGCGGCACGTGCATGCCGTTCGCAGAATTCTGCCCATACGCCCCCGCTGCCACTGGTTGGTGTGGACGAGGATACTGCAGCTATCGATGATGGCGTTCCCGCTACAAGTGGGCTAGTTGCCGTCACCGTTGCCGTGCCAGCCGTTGCGGTAGCACCGGACTGGGATGCGCTGCAAAAACTTTGATCGCCGTCGGTTAGGTTGGCCATGGCAAAATTCCAATTTAAAAACGTGTCCTAAATCCAATCAGCTGCCTGTTTGCTTAAAGTTTTAAAGTATTCACAGTCGTATAATTCATGTATCCATTACACATAATACACTGTAACATCTGAAATAAAATTAAATAACAAGATTTAGTTGTATTAAAAGTGATTAAATAAACTGAAAGTTAGTAAAAATCTAGTTTTTTTTTTTTCAATTTTTGGCAACGTAAATATTAGTAAAGGCGAAAACTTGATTTTCGCTGAATTTTTAACATTTCATTTCAACCTTCCTAGTGCATTGGGGTTCATTCCCGACCCAAGCACAAGCAAGCACAAAAAAAAGTGACATATTGTGCATTGGGGTCCATTTGGACCCAAGATTTCATCACGATCATAGAAGCTCAAATTTCAATCGATTTTTGATCTTTAGGCACCAAACGAAAGTTGTTTTTTTTTCGAGAGTTGACCAGTTGTAGTCTTAATAGACTGGTATCTCGGCTGGGCTCTCCATGTGATACACAATACTAGCAGACGACTCAAGCTATGTTGCTCACTAGGTCACTGCGGTCTGGGTTCGTATTGTGATCATACCGATACATTTCCCTTCCCGCAGTCTGTCAGTTTAAAAACAAATAATAATAATAATGAAAGCTCATCATGCGCATGAATGTTTTCCGAATAATTAACATGTAAAGATGATTTAATGTTTTCTTGGAGCCGACATTCAATACCGAATAGTAGTCTATGTTGACAAAGGGTGGTACTGATGCCATCTCCAAGTAAAGGCCGTTCTACAGCGAATAACGCAACGGCGCATCTTGACAGTAATTCTGTATTCTCTGTCAAAATGCGTCACCGCGCCCACCACCGCAGCCGAGCCATAACACTTTGATGTAATGTGATGGGATCATACTAGTGGACTTTGTTTCAACATGGAATAATTTAAATGGTATCGTAAATATACAATAAATTAATTTAAGTACTATTGCAATAAATCGACATATTAATCTGAGAGCTTCCATTATTTTAGCGGTTGATCAAGATTATGGCGTCATATCCTTTACAGTACTGTCTGATATCATAAATTTCAGTAGTCAAATGAGTCAAATGGTCATGTTCTATTCCGCTCTTCAAAATTCAAGTCTTTGAAGTCTGGTCCAAGATTCAGTTATCAATGGTATGGTAATGCTTCATTGCGTCTATTTCCTAGCTAATTTTTTTGCCCCTTAGGAATTTAGGATTGCTATGATCGGGGTGGGTTTTTGAAAGTTGACAAGTGATTATGCCGGAAGAACTAGTCTACTTTGACCAAATGAACACCGGACTGTGGGAATCAGCTAACATAATCCTCTCGAAAACTTTCAGGAATGTGGTTTCGTCAGTCAAGTCAGTCACATAGGACAAAGTATAGTCAAAATGTAAATTTGAGTATGTCAGTATTGTTTGTATGTACGTTAGGCGTTGATTATTTATTGAGCCATTTCTATTATTGTGAGTTGTATAATTAATGTAAAACACTACTTGTCTTCTATATTTTAGATCTGTTATTGTCATTGTGTTGTTGTCGGTTGTCTGTTAAGTTTCAACATAAAGGTCTTATATAACTTTGTCTTATTAGTGTTTTAGTCATTGTTAGATACAGTATGTATAGAACTTCAAAAGAATTGTTAATTATTGCCTTACAAATCCTATATCTTTCCTTTAACTATCAATATCTGCTTTCTCCTTTTATCAATCTCTTTTTCTCTTTTCTAGCTAAATCTCTACTTTTTTCTTCTGTATATCTCTTTATCTCAGAATTTTAATTTAATATTTTCTATCCAATAGTATAGCAAACTTTTTCCTTGGCTTCTCTTAACAATTTCTTAAACACAAATTAAAAAAAAAACTCTATTTAAATATCTGAATCTAAAATGTCCAATATTATTATTTCATTTTATGATCAATCTAATTTTTTAATCCTACGTTTTTCCTGGCTGATTTCTGGTTTGCTATGATGTTAAGACTTATCATCAGAACCAATACAAAGTTTATGTAAGAAATATTAATTGTTATAAAGAAACATTCAGATTCCTATCATTAAGCTATTTTCTATTCATTTAATTGCATCGACATTACTATTTTAAATTTTCCAACCTGATGTAAATCCTGTTAAGTCTAAATAGTTCTCCACACCCAATTGAGAGCATTCTGAAATTTGAATGTCTCTAAAATATAAGAATGATCTATTGTGATTCATGACTTCTCAATTTCAATCTATATTACAACCTATCCTCCCGAGTAGAGGTGAATAACAAACAAATAACATAATAATAACAAATTTTGCTATGATATCAGATTTAGTTATTCTTATGTTATTCATAAATAACATAAAATAACATCCCAACAACAAGTTTTGTTATAATAGTAAAATTAGTTATTTATATGTTATTGTAAGAAAGAGCACAACAACAAATGAAGAACACATTTTGCAATCATAGCAAAGTTTGTTATTCATTTATCATTTGCATCTTCAACATATCAATAATAACTGATTTTGATATTTTCTTTTCTTCAAATATTTTGCTATTGGGTTGTTATTATAATAGCAAAATGAGTTATTAATGAGTTATTTGCTAGAGCAATGTCTGTTATTATTTTTGCTATTTTAGCAACTATATCAAACAAACTAATAGCAGATTTTGCTATTCAGTTATTCATATATTAATAGTAAAATTTGATATTATTTTGCTGTTTTCTTCTACCCGGGCTATCCTACCTATGGCCACGCGTTGGCTTCGCTACTTCCAGTTGACGAGAAATTGGTTAATTTCCCGACCCCTTGGAGAGTGCTAATGAGCCCTAGCGGATCCTCCATGTAAAGAGCTATACCTGATCAGTATGCCGGGACATATAATCAGGGGCTCAGTCTGCAAAGCAGCCGATCCACTGTGAATCGTTAGAGGCGCACTGAAGTGCTCCAAATGTGATATGATACACAGATGAATATTATCTTCAGTACCGTCAACCCCCGTGACCTTGGCTAGGGCGTAAGTTCTTACTTACTTACTTACTTACTTACTTATGGATCCTGCACACCTCCGGTGGTGCAAAGGGCCGACTTGAAAGATTTCCATCCTGAGCGTTGCCCGGCTATCGCTTTAACCTGTTACCAGGTTAGATTTCGGTTGACTTTTTTTATTTCTTTATTGAGGCTTCGCCGCCAAGAGCCTCTGGGTCTGCCTCTGCTGCGATGTCCCGCTGGGTTCCAGTCTAATGCTTGCTTACAGATTTCGTTTCCGCCCTACGTAGAGTGTGGCCGACCCAGCCCCACTTCCGATCCCGAATTTCTGTTGCTATCGGCCTCTGGTGACAACGACGATGGAGCTCGTTGTTTGAGATCCAGTTGTGAGGCCACCAGGCCCGAATTATATACCGCAGGCATCTGTTAATGAACACCTGCAGCCGTTGAGTGTTCTCCACTGATACACACCATGTTTCGCTAGCGTATAACAGCACAGATTTCACGTTAGAGTTGAAAACTCGTATTTTGGTGCGTTCACTTATCTGCCTGTTTTTCCAGATATTTCTTAAACTCGCCAAGGCAGCCCTTGCTTTCTTGATCCGTGCGCCTATGTCGATCTTGCTACCGCCGTCTGACGCCATTTGGCTACCAAGATATTGGAAGCTTTCAATATTCTCCACTGGTTGCCCGGCTACTGTGAAACTGGAAGGAGTCACCGTGTTTACATCCAACGATTTGGTTTTGTTGACGTTGATGACTAAACCTGCTGAGGAGGAGCGCTCGGCAAGGTTGTTGAGCTTACTCTGCATATCAGAGCGCCGTTGCGCGAGGAGTGCAACGTCATCCGCCAATTCGAAGTCGTTTAGGTGCTCCATGGTTATAGGCTGCCATAACAGCACGCGGTTTGGTTCACGGTCAATCGCATCTACCAGAATCTCATCGATTACGATGAGGAACAGTAACGGTGATAGAATACATCCTTGCCTCACACCAGCTACGACCCGGATAGGGTCGGACAGGACCCCATTGTGCAGCACTCTACACGAAAAGGCCTCGTACTGTGCTTCGATGAGGCCGATGATTTTCTCAGAAACCCCCTGGCATCTCAGGGCGCCCCACATATTCTCGTGATTGAGACGGTCGAAAGCTTTTTCGTAGTCAATGAATACCAAGTAAAGGTACTCTTGGAACTCGTTGACCTGCTCCAGAATTATGCGGAGCGTGATAATATGGTCCACACAGGATCTTCTGGCACGGAATCCGGCTTGCTGCCGCCGGAGAGTCGCATCGATCTTCTCCTGAATCCGGGCTAGGATAATTTTGCACAGAACTTTGAAAACGGTACACAGCAACATAATGCCTCGCCAGTTATCGCATACAGTCAAGTCACCCTTTTTGGGCACCTTCACTAAGATACCTTGCATCCAGTCGACCGGAAAAGTTGCGGTGTCCCAGATATTACGAAATAAACGATGCAGTAGTTGAGCGGATGTCATGGGGTCAGCTTTGAGCATCTCGGCTGATATGCGGTCGACCCCTGGGGCTTTATTCGATTTCATGCTTTGGATGGCTGTTTGAACCTCTAGCAGTGATTGAGCTTCGGTATTAACGCGTGTTATACGTCGGATCCTAGGCAGATCATGCCGAGGTGGTGATGGCCTGGCTGGCACTTGAAAAAGTTGTTCGAAGTGCTCGAACCAGCTGGTCAGTTGGGTCGATCAATAACTGATCATTCGCGTCTTTCACAGGCATGGTTGCATGCATCTTCGCCCCGCTTAAGCGTCGTGAGATATCGTAGAGGAGGCGAATGTCTCCGGTTGCGGCGGCTCTCTCTCCTTCGTCGGCCAGAGAGTCTGCCCATGCTCGCTTGTCACGTCGACATTAGCGTTTTACTTCCTTCTCAAGAGCTGCGTATCGGTGACGGGCTAAGACTTTGGCTCCTCTGGTTATCGATCGCTCTATCGCGGCTTTGGCTTCTCTTCGCTCCTTTATCTTGCTCCAGGTCTCATCGGTGATCCATTGTTTTCTCTGGGTGCGTAATTCGCCCAGATTGTTCTCGCTGGTGGCGATGAAGGCATTCTTGATGGCGGTCCATTGGTCTTCCACGCTGCCACCTCACAGTGTTGCTTTTTGTCGATTTCGTGCGCTTTTTTAATAGCATCGTTTCTGTTGATTTTTTCGCTGTAGTTTGTTTGGAGGAAACGTTAGATATCATAAAGGGCTTTTTTTGAGAAAATCTGTGAAATGATTAATCCACCTAAAAGTAAGATAAAAATTTTACTTTTTCACCTAAACCGTATATGCGCCTAGTGTCTTCGAGAAAGTTGTAGCGGATGGTATTTTAGGCCACTTTGCCAAAAATCATGTATCTGTGACTTATACTTTACTAGATATGTGACATTTACCGTGGAAGGCCCTAAAATCAGTTTTTGAGCATAACTTTTTTATATGTTTCAGGCACTTTTACACCCTTCTACAAAGTTGTTTGGTTAACGAAAATACACGTTTTTGTAGAACATTGCGAAGCTCTATCTCTTAAAATTGATAAGTTATTTGAGAAAATATGTTTTTCTAGGGGTATTTGAGAATCGTATAACTTGGTCCGGCGCAAAATGGCGCAGACAACTTTTAGTTCTCTGAAGCTGCTGTATGTTGACTCTTGCCTAACGATTGAAGCTTGTGTTTACACAGAAATTACAAACGAGTTATATAGATTTTAAATTTTCTTGTTTTTGGCCTTACTCGTACACTAAGATTATGTATAGTCTATAGGATCACTTTTAAAACCAATATTTGATGGTGGCCCATAAGCCCATAGTTTTATATAGAAATTCGATAAACTGAGCTGATGTCTGTATGTGTGTATGAGTGTATGTGTGTATGTGTAGACATTTAAAAGACAACTTTTTTGCCTTTCTCGTACACTAAGTGCAAAACTAAAAGACTTTTTTATTAAGACTAGATATACACATAGTGTCTTCGGGAAAGCTGTAGCGGATAGTATTTTGAGCCATATTGCCAAAGACACCCCATGTCTAACTATTATACTTTAAAAAATATGTGACTTTTTCAATGGAAAAAGCAGAGATTTATAGAGGAAGTTTGAAATCTATATAACACACGTGTAATTTCGTGTAAACATAAGTTTCAATCACTAGAGAAAAGTAGAAGAACAGTAGTTTCTGAATCCTAAAAAGTTTTGTGGGCCATTTTGCGCCGGAACAGGCTATTTGATTTCTGAACACCCCTAGAAAAAACACCTTTTTCATTATAACTTTTAAGCTTTAAGAGATAGCGCTTCGCAATGTTCCACAAAACGTGTAGTTTTGTTTGACAAATAAATTTGTAGAAGGTTGGAAAAGTCTTGGAAAAATAGAAAAAGTTATGATAAAAAATGTGATTTTAGGATCTTCCATTGAAAAGTCACATATTTTTAAAGTATAATAGTTAGACATGGGATGTCTTTGGCAATATGGCTCAAAATACTATCCGCTACAGCTTTCCCGAAGACACTATGTGTATATCTGGTCTTAATAAAAAGTCTTTTAGTTTTGCACTTAGTGTACGAGAAAGGCAAAAAGGTGTCTTTTAAATGTCTACACATACACACATACACTCATACACACATACAGACATCAGCTCAGTTTATCGAATTTCTATATAAAACTATGGGCTTATGGGCCACCATCAAATATTGGTTTTAGTGCGATCCTATAGCCTATACATAATCTTAGTGTACGAGTAAGGCCAAAAACAAGAAAATTTAAAATCTATATAACTCGTTTGTAATTTCGTGTAAACACAAGCTTCAATCGCTAGGCAAGAGTCAACATACAGCAGCTTCAGAGAACTAAAAAGTTGTCTGCGCCATTTTGCGCCGGACCAAGTTATACGATTCTCAAATACCCCTAGAAAAAACATATTTTCTCAAATAACTTATCAATATTAAGATATAGAGCTTCGCAATGTTCTACAAAAACGTGTATTTTTATTAGCCAAACAACTTTGTAGAAGGGTGTAAAAGTGCCTGAAACATATAAAAAAAAGTTATGCTCAAAAAACTGATTTTAGGGGCCTTCCACGGTAAATGTCACATATCTAGTAAAGTATAAGTCACAGATACATGATTTTTGGCAAAGTGGCCTAAAATACCATCCGCTACAACTTTCTCGAAGACACTAGGCGCATATACGGTTTAGGTGAAAAAGTAAAATTTTTATCTCACTTTTAGGTGGATTAATCATTTCACAGATTTTCTCAAAAAAAGCCCTTTATGATATCTAACGTATCCTCCAAACAAACTACAGCGAAAAAATCAACAGAAACGATGCTATTAAAAAAGCGCACGAAATCGACAAAAAGCAACACTGTGCACCTTCCGGAATACCTGCAGCACGCGTCTCCAGTTCTTCAACGAAGGACCGTTTCACCGTGGCATCTTCCAGTCGGCGTGTGTTGAACCGTCGTCCAACTCTTTCCTCCTGCCGACGAATCCGCGCAATGCGCAGACGTATTTCGCCGATGAGGAGGTGATGATCAGACGCGATATCGGCACTACGTTTATTCCGTACATCAAGAAGGCTCCGTTTCCATTTTCGGCTGATGCAGATGTGGTCGATTTGATTTTCTGTAAAGCTGTCACGGGAGACCCACGTGACCTTGTGAACCGGTCGATGAGGGAAGAGCGATCCCCCGATCACCATGTCGTTAGTACCACAAAACTCTGCGAACAGCTCTCCGTTTTCGCTCATTTCTCCGAGACCATGGCGTCCCATAATGCGCTCATGGTTCGAGTTGTCGGATCCGATCTTCGCATTGAATTCGCCCAAACAGATCTTGATATCACCCTTCGGAATTCTATCTACGACGGCATTGAGTTGACTGTAGAAGTTCTCTTTGTCTTGCAGATCGGCAACATCGGTTGGCGCATAACATTGGATTATAGTAAGGTTTCGGACCCGTGTTCTAAATCTGGCAACGATTATCCTTTCACTTATAGGTTCCCACATCATAAGCGCAGAGTATGCCTGAGCGCTTAGTAGGAAGCCAACTCCGCGATGCCGGGGAGCGTGTTCACTAGACTGGCCCAGGAAACAAAAAGTTGTCTAATTCCACGGGGCACCCCCCAGGATTGTGTCTTTGGGTGAGAAAATCAATCTCTGAAAATTTCAGCTCAATCGCTTGTTGCATAAGCTGGCGCATTTGATTTGAAGTTTGTATGGGGATTTCAGCCAAAATGTATAGGAAAATACACCTCTGTCACTCATTCGATATGGAAATTGATTCTAATTGCTCGATTGACCTCAGAATTGCAAAAACGGCAGTTGGTATGCTACAGAATAATTTCACAGAACATTGTATGATGATTAAATGAACTTTTATATAGGTTTCGGCTGATGCGATTCGATCAAAAAACCCAAAAATACACAAATCAGCTCCTAATAAATCAGCCGAAAATTATATAAAAGTTCATTTAATCATCATGCAATGTTCTGTGAAATTGTTCTGTAGCATACCAACTGCCGTTTTTGAAATTCTGAGGTCAATCGAGCAATCAGAACCATTTTCAGAAAAATATATTAAGCTCGTTTAGTGGAATGTATTAAACCGTCTAAGACGAATTAAGTACTGTCCATTTAATTCCACCAGTTAATTTTCGTTATCTTTGCAGATACGTATTTCGACCACACAGTTGTGGTCGAAATACGTATCTGCAAAGATAACGAAAATTAACTGGTGGAATTAAATGGACAGTACTTAATTCGTCTTGGACGGTTTAATCAGAACCAATTTCCAGATCGAATGAGTGACGGAGGTGTATTTTCCTATACATTTTGGCTGAAATCCCCATACAAACTTCAAATCAAATGCGCCAGCTTATGCAACAAGCGATTGAGCTGAAATTTTCAGATATTGATTTTCTCACCCAAAGACACAATTCTGGGGGGTGCCCCTTGGAATTCGACAACATTTTTTTCTGCCCATAGTAATCTGGGCCAGTCTAGTGTTCACCTCGTAAACCAGAGTATAGCAGAACTTGTCCCGACGGCGTTCTGTGTTCTCCGAAGTTCGGCCAACGGACTTCACTCAGTCCCAGGATCTCAAGCTTCATGCGGCGTGCCTCATTGGCAAGTTGTGCCAATTTACCCTGCTGGGCTAGGGTTAAAACGTTCCATGTTCCTATTCGTGTCCGTTGTTTCGCGCTAAGAGTCGTCGCCGTAAAATCAGTCCTTATTCTTTCATTATCGGATTCTTGAACAAATTGATGTTTCGGGAACAGTAGGTTGTTGGCCCAAGGTTCCCTATCCACCGGGATGGGGCTGCCATCTTAGTTATAGCTTCCGGGGAATAGCATTTCATACTCAGCCGCTGGATGCCAGAACAAACGCTGTTGGAGCCGCACCTCCTTGGTGGACAGACGCTCGATCAGTCGGGTCAAATTTGTTTAAAGTCCCACCCAACACCAACACCAACAACACCCAACGTGAACCTTCCCGTAACACGGTAGATCACTTTGACGTAGTGTGTTGCGGTGTAAGATCTACCAAACAGAGCCCTAGCTTAATCCATTTTTTCTAGCTAGGGCAATAAGTTGTGGTAATTAAGGATTCATCGTATTTAGTCCCCGCTACCAACAGCAGTCTCAGAAATAAAACATAATTAATGTTACCTTGCAGACGGTTGAAAGACTCGAATTCCTCTTGTTTGAGGCTAGACTGTATGCAGCGGAAACAACTTTTCAAGCAATTAGTTAAAAAACCTCGGTACCCAGTCCTAGGCTGAACTGACTGCTGGAAAAATTGAGTTAGGGGTTTAAATACGTACTAACTCTTCATGAACTGGTGAAAATGGTAGTGAGAGGAACACACGGAAGTTCTTATTACTGAACAAATTCTTTTGCTTGGAATGGTCTTGTTATTTATTTATTCAGACTAAGGCCGAAGTGGCCTGTGCGGTATGTAAGAGTCTTCTCCATTCGGCTCGGTCCATGGCAACACGTCGCCAACCACGCAGTCTACGGAGGGTCCGCAAGTCATCTTCCACCTGATCGATCCACCTTGCCCGCTGCGCACCTCGCCTTCTTGTGCCCGTCGGATCGTTGTCGAGAACCATTTTCACCGGGTTATTGTCCGACATTCTGGCTACGTGCCCGGCCCACCGCAGTCGTCCGATTTTCGCGGTATGAACGATGGATGGTTCTCCCAACAGCTGATGCAACTCGTGGTTCATTCGCCTCCTCCATGTACCGTCCGCCATCTGCACCCCACCATAGATGGTACGCAGCACTTTCCTTTCGAAAACTCCAAGTGCGCGTTGGTCCTCCACGAGCATCGTCCAGGTCTCGTGTCCGTAGAGGACTACCGGTCTAATGAGCGTTTTGTAGATGGTCAGTTTGGTACGGCGGCGAACTCTATTCGATCGAAGCGTCTTGCGGAGTCCAAAGTATGCACGATTTCCAGCCACTATACGCCTCCGAATTTCTCTGCTGGTATCATTTTCGGCAGTCACCAGTGAGCCCAAGTACACAAATTCTTCTACCACCTCGATTTCATCACCACCGATGCCAACTCGCGGTGGGTGGCTCACATTGTCTTCTCTTGAACCTCTTCCTATCATGTACTTCGTCTTCGACGTGTTGATGACTAGTCCAATCCGCTTGGCTTCCCTCTTCAGTCTGATGTAGGCTTCCTCCATCTTCTCAAAGTTACGTGCCATAATATCTATGTCGTCGGCGAAGCCAAATAGCTGGACGGACTTATTGAAAATTGTGCCACTCGTGTTAATCCCTGCTCTTCGTATTACCCCTTCCAAAGCGATGTTGAATAGCAGACACGAAAGACCATCACCTTGCCGTAACCCTCTGCGGGTTTCGAAGGGACTCGAGAATGCCCCTGAAACTCGAACTACGCACATCACTCGATCCATCGTCGCTTTGATCAACCGTGTCAGTTTATCCGGAAATCCGTTTTCGTGCATTAGCTGCCATAGCTGGTCCCGATCGATTGTATCATATGCGGCTTTGAAGTCGATGAATAGATGATGTGTGGGCACGTTGTATTCGCGGCACTTCTGCAGTACTTGGCGAATGGCGCACACCTGGTCCGTGGTGGAGCGTTCGCCCATAAAACCCGCCTGGTACTGCCCCACGAACTCCCTTACAATTGGTGCTAGTCGACGGCATAAAATTTGGGAGAGTACCTTGTAGGCGGCGTTCAGCAATGTGATTGCGCGGTAGTTGCTACAATCCAGCTTATCGCCCTTTTTGTAGATGGGACACACGACACCTTCCATCCACTTCTGCGGCAAAACTTCCTCCTACCAAATCTTGGTAATGACCCAGTGCAGCGCTCTAGCCAGTGCCTCACCACCGTGTTTAAATAGCTCTCCTGGTAGTTGGTCAACCCCAGGGGCTTTGTTGTTCTTCAGCCGACCAATCTCCTCCTGGATTTCCTGGAGATCCGGGGCCGGTAGAATTATGCCGATTATATCGAGTCGCATTATCTCTTATATTGTTCGTAATTATTGGTTTTCCAGGCGGCTTATTGGGCCTGCGCAAACCTCCTGTCTCGCCGGAGGGCCGTCGTGTCAGGGCTGTTTAGCGTCCCACCTAACACCAGGACTTGGGCTTGTGCGCTTTGAGCGGCACACGGTCGCTTTGGCGGAGCCTACTTGCGGATACATGCAGCTTTTTATAGAGGTTTAACAGGGCCCACTGTCAAACCCCACCACATCCTAGGCAGGCGCCACAACTCGCAGATGGCCTGGGGAGGGATCGTCAAGCCCTTGGACAAAGTCCCTGCTGCCCCCAATGGTCTTGTAGACAGAGCTAAATCCCGGGTTTTAAGAGTTTCACTGGTGATATTCTAGAAGCAAGACAAAGATGTGGCTAGGGCTCCGATGCATGGCCAAAAACAGTATCACTGTTCTGTTTTCTCAAGAAAGGATTGATTTCCTATTGATAAGGGGCGCGCCTTCAATGGGATTGCTCTCTGTGAAGGGTCTAAATAGCGGGACCTTGTCATGGTGCTCTTGAGGAAACAAAACAACAACTGTATCGAAACCGATACTGCATTGCTTATCAATAGTAATGAAGTAATTCGACATGCACTTTAACACTAAGGATACGGGTAACGCTACAATAGATCTAATAACAGGTCGCAGTGGCACACCCGAACAGGAAAAAAAGAACACCAGGACTAGGCTAGTGCGCTTTGAGCGGCACACGGTCGCTTTGATAGGGCCTGCTTGGGGACACATGCAGATTTTTATAGAAGTTCAAAAGAGCCCACTGTCGAACCCCACCACATCCTAGGCAGACCCCACAGGACGCACCCTCTCACTCTAGCTGATGTCAGAAGGACAACAGTGCCCAGGCTGCACTACCAGCTATGTACTCAACCCTTAGCTGGCGGTCAATTGTCATCGGAATACCCGTGGAAGCGTGAGTATTGGAACTTGTGAGGACCAGAGCTATGTTAGGCGCCCCTTCCCGGATGTCAACTCACTATTTCGCAGCCCAACAGTGTTGAACAGAATACGGGACATAATTTTGTACGCCGAATTAAGGAGGGTTATTCCTCGGTAATTGGCGCACTCCATTCTATGCCCTTTCTTAAAGAGAGGGCAAATAAGGCCGTCCAACCAGCTAGCAGGCATTTCCTCGTCTTTCCATATTTTCGACATAATATGGTGCAGAAGTTCTTAAAGCTGCTCCCTGCCATGTTTGAGGAGTTCAGCCGGGAGCTGGTTCTTCCCCGCAGCCTTATTGTTTTTCAGCTCTTTAACAGATTTTTTAACCTCATCTAGTGTAGGTGACTCCACAGCTTGTCCATCGTTGCTGATATTTATTCTGTTCACCGATGCACCATCACTTTCTCTATTCAACAAAGTCTCGAAGTGTTGCTTCCACCTGGCAGCCACTTCAGTTTTATCTGTCAGTAAATTCCCTTGTTGGTTGTTGCACATGACGGGAGATAGCGCTGTCTCCGCACGCCATTGACAGACTCATAAAACCTCCGCATATCGTTCTGCTCCATTTTTTCCTGCGCCTTACTAATAACTTCGTATTTTTTTTTCTTCCTGTGGTGGGTTCGTTTCTCGGTTGCTCTTGCTTCCTTGTACCGATTTCTATTCGATCGGGTTCCCGACACCAACATCCGGCTTCTGGCAACGTTCTTCTCGTCTGTCACTCTCTGACACTCCACATCGAACCAACCCGTCCTGGGTCGCCTCTGTGCAGTGCCTACCACTTCTCGTGCTGTTGTGCTCACTGCTCCATGGATCGACTCCCATAGATCGTTGATGTTGTCGCTAACGTTGACTGTCCTTATCCGTTCGTCGAGCATCTGGCGGTACTCAGCCGATACTCCTTACGCCGACAGTCGCTGGATATTGTAACGCATCGTTCGCTGTGATCTTTCGTTCGATACAGTTGACAACCGTCAACGAATTTTACTGACAACGAGGTAGTGATCAGAGTCAATGTTCGGACCTCTGAATGTCCGCACATCGATAACATCCGAGAAATGGCGCCCATCCAACAGAACATGGTCTATCTGGTTGCAAGTTTTACCATTTGGGTGTCCCCAGGTGTGCTTTCGGATGTTCTTTCGTGCAAAGTAGGTGCTACTGATGGCCATCCCTCTGGCAGCAGCAAATTTTACTAGCCGTAGGCTGTTGTCATTGGTAGCGGAGTGAAGGCTCTCCCTACCCTCCCTAATAGTTACAAAGGGTATAAATACTGCTATTTAGTAACCATCAGGAAATACGTTTTATGGTCAGCTATAATGCCACTAACCGCAAGTCGAGCACATCTTTATATGGAGGCCCATATACAGATGTGCTCGACTTGCGATTAGCGGCAGTATACCCCTAACAGAACCACAAGGCGGGTCAGTAAAACTGATCTATGATGGCGTACCTCGCAGTTCGACCCAAAAGTGCTGGAAGAATGCCCAGGAGGACTATGCCAACCGGCAACCGCAAACCGGTGCACTGGTGGACGAGCACGATAGCTGATCTTCGCAGAACCTGTCTTAGAGCTAAAGGAAGTTTGCAACGTGCTAGAACCGAAGTGGACAGGCTAGAAGAACGCCGGGTGTTCCAAACAGCGAGCAGAGCTCTGAACTACAAAATCAAATGTAGTAAGAGAGCCTGCTTTGGAGAGCTGTGCAAGATGGCCAATAATACTCCATGGGGTGATGCATATAGGACCAACAGTACACCTCCTGAGAAATCCCCGGAGATGTAAGCCAGGATCGTTGAAGGTTTGTTCCCAAAGCATGACTCATCGGACTGGCCCGCCACACCGTACGAGTGGTACCGCTAGTGACTAACGATCGCCGTTGCAAGAAAACTTAAGGTAAATAAGGCACCAGGTCCGGATTGTATTCCTAACGTGGTCTTTACTAAAAGCACGCGATTCTTGCCGCTTCAGATATATTCAGGAGGTCCCTCCAACGTTGCCTGGACGAAGGAAACCAGATCGTTGGAAACGGCAGAAGTTGGTGCTATTGCTTAAGCCTGGAAATCCCAGGACGATATGGGCTGGCGAAGCGAAAAAAGCTGATGAAAATTTAAAAAATCCTTACTTTGATTTGTATGTTATTAAGTCAATTTTTCTCCAAATATAAGGTTTTATATACCACTTCGAAGCTTGAAACCTTAGCTTTTTGATGGTTTGGTTTGCTATGCACGCAAAGATTAATATCAAAAAGTTGTAGAAGAAAAACTATAAATATCATAATTCTTCGCTATAAAATGGTCTCGCAAACCTAATGTCCCCAAATGTCCTCTCATCTGTAAATGGGGGATTGAAATATAACCCTTAGTACCACCTTTTAATGTGTGCATATTTGCGCTTTTACGAGAACGCTGCAATCAAAGTTTTCTTGAAAATTGTGGTTTTTCTTCTCTATACATCGTAATGATTAGAAAATGGACAACATTATCACTAGAAATATGATTGTTTGCTATTTGATGCATGATGTGTTGGAAACAAAACAAAAACAAAAACTGCCCAAAAAAAAAAGTTTTTTTCCATGGGTGAAATTTTTTGAAAGGTTAACGATGGCCCTTAAGGTCACTCCTGACAGAATCCAAGTTTCAAAGTGCTCGCGTTTTCGGGGGCACACCACTCGATAGACGAATCCAAGTAAAAATAAGAAGAAGACACACGACGGTGTTAACTTTGACAGATCCTACAGCTCAGCATAGGGAGATCATTTTAAAATGGTTATAATAAATTCTAGACAAAATGTAATTAAAATCTGATTGATGTACGGTACGGAAAAAGTTCTGAATTACATATCTGAAAGCTTATCTCAATTATTTGAATATTTTTCAAAAATGTATCTATCATACAGTTCGGAACTTTTTCCGTAACAAACATCAATCAGATTTTAATTAAATTTTGTCTAGAATTTATTATAACCATTTTAAAATGATCTCCCTATGCTGAGCTGTAGGATCTGTCAAAGTTAACACCGTCGTGTGTCTTCTTCTTATTTTTACTTGGATTCGTCTATACGGAGGCGGTGGACAACTGTCATTTTTGTTCGTCGCAGCATGCGTGAAAAAAAAATGACAGTTGTGCGTTGCTTCCGTTTCGAGTGGTGTGCCCCCGAAAACGCGAGCACTTTGAAACTTGGATTCTGTCAGGAGTGATCTTAAAGGGTTAAAAAAGGTTCTTAAATATCCCCTCACATAATATATGTTGCATAGAAACAGTTTTCATTGAAAACATATTTTTGGCCGCCCATTTGTATGAGAATTCTCCATAGTGGTACGTCAACCAAATATTTTCCTTAATTTTGAAAAATCGAACCGCCATACTGATATCAGAAAGTTAACTCATAGTGTGCCGCTGTAAGCACGCTTAAAGTGGGCGATTCATTTCCAAAATTCAACACATTTATAAAAAGATATTAAAAATTGAGTAATATTATGTTCCTCTGTGTTTTCACTCGTATACTCTTGAAGAGTGAAATATTTGTACATTATTACAGATCTATAATAAAGTTTACTTCAGATTTCTTGGCAGATATCAGAAGATTTTAGCTTTCTATAGCGTTCTGAAGTGGAAATGTGGCAAAATATGCAAAACTAGCTTATGTACAAGTGAAAGAGAGCGTGAACAAAGAGAGCCTCTCTTTTGCACATACGACCTATTCTCAAAGCAATCTAGAACTAACCTTATTCAATAAGAGGGTAAAGTGGTGAATTGAATTTCTCACGTCCGAATGTGTGAGTGGCGATAAAAGGAAAACAAACACTCCTAGATGGTACCACTCAGCGATGCTTGGGTTAAAATGAGTATATTTCCATATATTTTTTGATTCCTTTGCAATCATTGTGACGACCCAATCAATGTTGAGGTTATGAACAGAAGGAAAACAAACATGTATTTACACATGCCGAAGTGCACATTAGTGTGCGAGCGCTAAACGTCACTCATCTCAATGTCACACTCAAAAATATTCAACTCGTTACACAGAAAATAAAATATTAACCCTGAAAATTAAAAAATTGCAGCATTGAATAGGCATTTTCAAACTCTAAATATGTTGTAAAATCAAAAAAAATAATAGATTCAAAAAATGTTGGAGGAAAAACTTGATAAACAAAATTCTTAAAAATCAAAGCGTGAAATTGATAAAATCTCGAATTAAAAGTTTTTAATGCCCAAACCCTAGCTCAAACCATGTTTAGATTGATTTTAAAAAGCAAAATAGTGATTTTGAACGAAACAAAAATTTGAATTGTAGAGGATTAATTTAGAGTCCAACTAGAATTTCTATGAGAAATAAACCTTCCGATAAAGAACACGAAGTTATTCAGCAAAAGTGAAATGCCGGTGTCCTACGAAAGGCTGAAACACATAAGGCTGAAATAAAAATTTTGAAATCTCGAAAGGCTGAAATGTATCAAAAGTCTTAAATTGATGGGATAAAATTAATCCCAACCATCAGACGCGTTTCCCTAACCTCAATCTACCTGTGCACTGAGTTTAAATTTAAGGAATTGGTGTGCGGAAATGCCTAGGATAACTAGATTTTGATTAGTATAAACGACTCTGATAATTTTCTTTTCCATTTGGGCTGTCAAAATATCAAAATTTTCACTTTTTGGGTCAGTGCACAGGTAAAAAGTGAGGTTACGCGACGCCACTGCCAACCATACGAGTTGTTGTACCAACCATGTTGAGTGCTTGAATAGTGAATAATGAATAAAGCATAAAATATCTTCTTCTATATACACAACAATGAGTTTCTGTCTGTCTGACCCTTATAGACTCGGAAACTACTGGACCGATCCGTGTGAAAATTTGTATGCAGAGGATTTTGGGACCGGAAAGGTTCTTAACCTTCTGTCTGTGCTTAAAAATACTTACGTTGTCTGTGCTCTGGGGTCAAATTGACCCCAATTTAAAATTGCTATAACTTTTTTATTAATTGGCCAATTTGGGATTTACGAAAGATTGGGCTGTTATGAAAGATAATTTAACCATCTTTCAGGCTAGTGATGAACTTTGTTAACACCTTAAAAATCACTCTAATAAAGCTATAAAAAAAATCTTTCAGGCCGTAACCAGAGATTGATTATTGGTGGGCACATTGCAAGGAGGGGTTTTCGTGAAAAAGGATACAAAAACAGTGATTTTTCATGCAAATTTGACTTTGAAAATCCTACCCAAAAAAAGGCAGAACTATGGAAGAAGAAGAGAAGGTAGAAGGTAGAACGAAGAAGAAAGGAAGCAAAAGGAAAGGTTGAATAAGTAAGAAGGAAAAAGGAAGAAAAAAGAGAGAAGGAAGAGGGAAGACAGAAGAAAGAATAAAGAAGGAAAAGAGCGAATAAAAAAAATAAGGCAGTAATCTTGGCAAGAATCAAAACACAAATGCAAGAACCAATAACAATAAAGTTTTGTTCCTTTCTATGCTACCGCCAAATTTCTTGTGCTGTACAAACTAAAAAATGAAAATTCCATATAAAAATTGAAAGACAAGGAGTCGCAAGAAGTTCATTTTAGTTTGTGCCCCTATTAACGTCAAATGTGAGTTCTTCAATTGAAATCGGTTTCTCACGATTTTTCAGCCTTTAGAGTTTCAGCCTTATGTAAGACTTTTTACGCCTCTCGTGTTCAACCTTATGTGGAAGTCCCGTAAAATACTACTATGTCAGTGGCGTAGCCACGGGGGTGGTTTTGAACATACCCCCCCCCTCCAGAGGAATTTTTTTACGAAAAAGAAATGTTCAAACCCCCCCCTCCCCTCCTCCAGACCGATTTTCTGGCTACGCCACTGTACTTTGTAAAATATAACGTGCTTAGTTTGTTAACGAAGTGATTGTTTTTTAAACATTCATTTCGCCATGAATCGAAATTCTAGATCCATATTTTTAAATTTGTCTATTTTTTATAAATGTAACCGCATTAAAAATGGTAGAGATTCGTTCATTGCACTAACATTAAGCGGACCGGACCCATCAAATTTGGCAGCAGTTTTTTAGTCTCCACGCAGCTGCAGCGATTACCTCTTATCATTTCACATACTTGCACTTGCTTTATATTTACTTATTTATAAAATTCATTCATTCAAATTTACCTTCATCCGTAGGCACCAAGCAATCAACGACGAAAAATCCTTACTCCAATCGCGCCGGCACCGAAGTACTTTTTATTCTCCTGCACCACCGTATCACTGGTTCGTTTAATTTCTTCGAGTAGCATTTGTTGAACAACTATTCAATAGCTTTGCTCCCAATTCTACCGCAGTTAAACTCATTTTATTGAGCAACAAAAAACACAAACTTGCACATATCATACGATTGTTGTGATCTTCAATCAATTTCGAGCTACCTACAGTGAATCAGCAGTAGACACTATTATTGCAAATCACGCGGGCATACACTTTCGTAGATCTATCTGGCATTGTGGTAATACATCTGGCTTTAGATGTATCTAATGGTTATCACGCTTTTGCGACTTGTTTTTCGCTCTCATTACGGCGCACATTCACATTCGATTGGCTCGTTTAGGTTTGTTTTTCTACCACGATGAACATTGTCACACTCTATTCTTTTCCCATACTCAGATCATCATAAACTGACTCGACAGCAGGGCTCTTCTCGTTACGACGCACACCTGATGATACTTTTCGCTCTATCCCGTGAACAAATCGGCGAGCACTGATGAGGACCTATCGGGGTATTGTTGCGTTCCTCTTATCTCGCACGCTGGCTACTGGATCGGCCGATGATGGTGTTCTCCGAACTGGGTACCATAAAACCCGAGGACGATTCAATCAGTGCGATCAGAACGATGCTCTGCTCATCCCTGTTGGCGTGAATGTAGAAACGAAACAAATACGTGTGGTTAGTTAGCTGTTGACCATCAACTGGCACTGCCTTTACAGTGCTTCGAATTTATTTTCATCGAACTAGCTATAGGTATTGAATACACATGGAAAGGTGGACCTGCAGTGTCGTTGTTGAACCCACTATGCCTAGCATATGCAACCATTAGATTTGATTTCCTTCATCTTGGCTGTTATCAGCAATGGAATGCAGGGATTAACATGAAGGTGGTCAATATATAAGCAATGTCGAGGTGTGGTATTGTGCATGAGCAGCTGATGTCTAGGAATTGATTTTTCTTGACGTAGGAACACTTCTTCTATTTTGAGGAATAGGGGTAAATAATCTTCGGTTATATAGATTTTCATGATCATTTATACTTCATACGAAAAATAATAAATCAAAGATTGTTGAACACACATGGCACAAAGATTGCACATATTGACAGAAAATCTCAGTAATATTAATAAAATTGTCATTTCAATAACTTACGGAAGCACCACGTCTGTTTGGTGACACATCTTAGGAAACAAAGCACCACGCTTTCACTTTCTTTGGTTTGATTTGGACAGTACATGAACCATGTGGAAGCGCGTGATACATCGACAATATGCGCCACGGAGACGTTTTGTTTCGCGAAATTGTTAGATGTTTCATCCAAATGTGGAAAGTAAAAGTTTTTCAAACATTCCTGTTTTGTATTACTTTTTTCAACCTGAACCACGATAAATATGTGGAATTATCGATAAGTCATGTATTCCAGGGGCGTTAGGAGTCGTCCTCATCAATGGGGCTTCTGAGCCAATTTTATATAGGTAGTAAACAAACTTTATCTTTATTGTTTGATTCATCAACAGACAACTTAGGTCCTAATGATGCTTATCCTAATTAATACTAATAAAAGTAATTATAATAAAATCATCGTTAATTATGAAACATGGCAGAATAAGCCCTTGTAAAATTACGACGAATCGTCTGTCTGGATAGATTAAAATCAAAACATGTGGCAACCTCGTTGAATGCCCGCTGTAGACCCACCATCGCTCCACGTTGTCCGTAATTCGTTCTTCGAAAAAGTATCCTCAGCATTCCGTTATTTCGCAGTGCCCTAGGTCGAACGTTCAAGTTTACTGATTCCAGAATTTCAGGGCAGTCGATTCTGCCTTGGAGCGTATCAGCAACGACCATGGCCCGTGCAATGTCCCTCCGCAATTGTAGGCTTTCAAGATTAATCAATTGACAACGGCTGCTATAACTTGGTAACCGGAATGGGTTTCGCCATGGAAGCAACCGAAGAGCAAAACGAATGAAGCGGCGTTGAACAGATTCAATTCTTACTGATCCGTTCTGGTAATTAGGATGCCATACAGCGGAACAATACTCCAGCGTAGATCGAACCAGCGAACAGTACAGTGATTTCAAGCAATAAACATCGGTGAAACCCTTGGCGACGCGAAAGATGAATCCTAATGTTCTAGAAGCCTTCTCGATCACGTAAGAGACATGATGCTTGAATGTTAGCTGCGTATCTAGAATAACACCAAGATCCTTTATACAGTTCACACGTTGCATCACAATTCCATCTTGTGATATAATGGTCATATAAATGTTCTAAAAGCTTTTAAAAATGTTGCACTATATCATTGGCAGTATAAAACGCTTTATGATTCTGAAATAAATTCGCTATTTGCTGTTCGCGTTCTTTCTTACAAGATTGACTTTTCATTAGCTAACAGTTCTGCCCGTATTTTTGGGATTTGGGTTAGGACACCGCTCAGAACAGAAAAGAATCTGTATCAAGGTTCTGCGATCGTCTGCTGCCCTCGGCCCTACATATTGAACTACATGAATCGTGGAATTATTTCAAAAGGTAAGATATTACATGTAGCTCAATAGTCCCAACCTGTTATGAGTAATGTTATTAAAGATTGCAGTGAGAAATGTGCAGTTTCTTCAATAATTTCAAAATTATTGATGTAGCAGAATTGGGGCAAGGCCGCAATATGGGGCAAGCGACAACAACGATTCAATTATCAGTAATCATTATATTCACATTATTATTAAGAGGAAAGATTAATAAAGATAAATAAAGTTAAAATTCAGCTTTTCTTATAATTTCGTGATCACTTAATTTAGGGTTTTATATCTAAAATTATTTATTTTATTGTCAAATTTGATATCCACGAATGCTTTTATATGCCTACTAGTCTACCCAAACTAAAAATTTTATTAGGTTCAAAGGCAATATAATGACAGAAGTAAAAATAGAAAATTTGTCGGCATAGGGTGGTACTGCCAAATGTGGTAGAGAAAGATTGCCTTTAAGTGGGCCTCGTGGCCGTGCGGTTAGCGACGTCAATCGTCTAGACGCATGAGCTATGGAGCGTGGGTTCGATTCCCGCCCCGGTAAGGAGGCAACTTTTCGTGTTCGAAAAATTCTCCAACGGTCCACTGGGTGTTATGTGTTTTGTCCGTTGTCTAGGTGTTAAGTATTCAGTTTGTACCAGGGTAGAAATATTTCACAGTCAATGCAGTGAAAATTGATGGATCTCAGTATAATCTGAAATCGCCTTCATCGCCCCCGTGGTGAGTGCGACTGGGTGCAGCCAAAAAATCATTTCCAACACCAACCGTTCAATTTCGCATTCAGCCACTCACAAGTCGCTCTGACAGGCTGCTCAGTTCGCGCCTTACCGTATGACTGTGAGTGGCCCATTTGGGGAATGTGTGGTTGAGTGGCCCCTCTCCGGGAATGTGAGGTTGACTTCAAAGCAGGAAGAAAATAAAAACATGATATAAAAAAACATCACCTTCATCCAGTGCTGCCGAAAATGTACAAACCTGGGGTGGCATTGTGCATCTCGATTCGAACGTAATTCTATCGAGTCGAACATGTTTGGCATTATGGCTTTCGATTCGATCTCGAAAACGACTCATCATTCGAGTATGCTCGAGGAGGTACAAGAATAACGAGATGTTTTGGCATTATGGAGACTCGATAGCACACTGAAAAACGACTCAAGTCGAATGAAAATCACTCGTCACCTTTATAGCTTTCGAATGTTGTTCGAGAGTCATTTCTTGCTGAAAGTTTTTCATTATATTTGTTATTATTTCTCTACGGGAAAAAAATAAATGTTTCATTATTGTATCTTGAAGGAAAGAATGTCATTAGTATATCTTTTTTTATAGTTTCCAGACAATAAACAATCTCTTATACAATAAACAATTATCCCGAAATCCTCGTAAAAACGACTTCAACCTAAATCGATTTTTTGCAGTTTTCACGTATTTCTTGACAATTTCGATAAAACGCGTGAAAAATCTATGGGGAAAATCTACGTAAAAATAGTTGAGTTAAATAAAAAAAAACGCGCAAGAGATGACCCAAGTGCATTTAACTGAAACACATGGAAACATCGAAGTAATTTATTATCGAATCCTTCTTTAGCTTTAAATTATTTAGCTCAAAATTGGATCTGTGTTATAAACTCGAATAAATATAAAAAATGCTAAAGCATTTGATGAGTTTGATTGCTCTAAGCATGCGGTCGCGTGTACTCAGACGACAAATGACGGTGGAAGACCGACACTTGATTACAACTAGAGCAATCAAAGTAATCAAGTAATCAAAGCAAGCCTTTTGCACAAATTCGTCCAGTCCGTTGTTGGGGGCATAGAGTGTGATCCTCTCGATTTATAAACAATGTGCACTCGCTTGACTGTGGATATACAACAGTAAAGCACATGTGAAGATTGGACAATTCAAACAAGATATTCAATTTGCAAAAAAGAGCTAACCGTGGTTGAGGTTGGTACTCGGATTTTGATGGCTTTTCCGCAAACGTGACCTTTAAGTGGTCTTATTGTGTAGGGGTTATCACGCCTATCTAGAGAGTAGGAGGTTGAGGGTTCGAGTCTCTCCAAGACACGTGGATTCTTTTTCGCAAATTTTATATCAATTTGTCCATTTCGAAACATGTGCTGTGCATATGCATAGCCAAGACATTTAACAAAAAAAATGGTTTTCGTACGGTCGAGTTGCCGAATAATATGCAATTAATAATAAAACTTATAATTTGTGTCGTAACTTTATCTCAATTTATAAAACATGTCGTATCGGCATAATGTTTTAATCGGTTTCAACTGCTCAATAAATAATATGGCTTTTATAGTCATTGAGCACGATTTGTTTGTTTATAAATTAACTGCCAATTCATGCCCTGAATGATGCCTTTCCAACAGGCAACATGCTACACGTAGATGAAATTACTATTATTCTCTTTGTTTACTCACATTCGCAATGCGCTGAAGGTTGTCTCTCCAGCGGGCGGCATGATAAACACGGAGATAGTTATCTCTTATTCTCTCTGTTTACATTTCGTTTGACAGAACATACTCGATTGAGCTAGTACAGCACCATTCGAAATCTTGTACTGCGACTGAATGAAGTCGAACGAAATACATAATGCCGCAATTTTTTCGAAACGAATGCAAAAACGTACGAATCGAGAGATTCGATTCGAGATGCGCAATGTCACCCCTGGTCTGTACGACCTCGTGTCGAAGACGGTGTTCCTGTTTTTTTTTCAAATTGAGTAATATACAAATCTTGAATGCACCCAAGCTGCAAAAGAATCAGAATAGTTTAGCTTTAAATTAGACCTGATTTCAATCAACGAAAATGTGCGTCCGTTTTGGGAATCTCGGGCTCATTCAGTAACCGCTAAGTTTCGAAGGCCGACGGAAGTCCTTCGTAGCTTAGTTGGTTAAAAGCACCAGTCTAGCGTACTGAGAGTGGTGGGTTCAAGTCCCATCGAAGGAAGTGATAACCTCCAATACATTTTTTAAATCGAAATCTTACGCATAATGTACATATTCTCATTCATATGGAAAAGAGTAATGGAACACAAACGTATGCAACTGTTTTTCAAGATTGGCCTCACATTTGTCCGACTTTGAACGAACATCGGGTGAATTTTTCAGACCGGTTCAAACGTGCAGCACTTTTTCGATTTTTGATTTAAAAAATATATGGGTTCATCGGGAAAGTTGTCCTGCAATAAGCCAAAGAATCGACTGAAACAATAACTGCCCTCACTCGCATAACAGTCCCATTTGACTTTTCATTACTTTTGAGTTACCTTTGAGTTAATCCAATCCATTCTAATGTACTTCCATAAATCATAATAAAAGTTGAGAGTTTTTGTGTCAATAAGTGAAAAAAACACCAAATCATGTGCGTCCTATATTAAAAGTACCCGCAAAACAGTCCCGTTAAGAATTTACATGTCCTGATTCCACAAAACTAAACAATGTTGCGATCAAATTAAACCGTTTCACGGTAACTAATCGAATGATTAGATGAGGCTTGGAAGTTCAATGGCTTTTATTTCAACACGAAAAACGATATGGGACTGAAATGCGATTGGGGGCAGATAAAACGAAATGCAATTTTTGACGGCAAAGGTCAATTGGACAAAAACCGAAAAAGTGCTGCACGTGCGAACCGGGCGTGAAAAAATTACCCGATGTTCGTTCAAGATCGAAATGCAAATTTATTAGTTTGTTTAATCCGGTTTCGTGGTTTTGGCATTCTTGATCACGGCAATTTAATGGACACTGGAGTCACTTTTTACGTGGTTTTCAGGCGGATTTTGGAATTGACATGGGTTTTAATTTAGGCGATTTGTACTTTATGCAATAATGTCTAATCATCTGTTAAATCAAAATTCCCTGATTTCTCCAGTTTTTTTTTTCAGGTAGGTATTTTACATAAATTTACAGGTAAAAACAAACGTGTCATATATAGATTTTTACATCTCAAACCCCCAGAAGTAATGCTGTAACTGAAGTAACCTTCTGTTGCTTGGGTGGGTTTAGTGGGTCCGGCGGGCTGGCCTTCTGCCTTCCGTGCCAACCCTACTCCCTGAGTGATAATTTCAGATATCTGTATGCAGATTTGCCTTCATCATTCATTTATTCTTCCTCATCCACCACCGCTGCCCTGGCTGCCACAGCCATCATCGGCCTGTAGCCGTGAACCCCGAGCGATGCGATGGGCGATTGCATCCATCGCAACCGACACCACTGCATCCGACCATCATCAAGCACAGAATGACAAAAAATGCGCCCACTTCTTTTATGCATATTCGCAGACCCACCCACCGGCAGTTCTACCGCTGGTGACTGTATGCTGTCGCTATGTAGGTAAACACAGCGAACGAACGAACGAACGAACGAAACGAAAAAAAGCACGTCAGTACGCGCTGCTGTCACAAATTGTAATGACTCGCACACGGCAGGCACTGCTTCTTTTATACACAATGAAAATCTTCCGGTAGACCCGAACATACCGTGACATACCGCATTCTGATGTCCGTGTTAGGAATGCACGGGATTGGTTACATATGAAATTTTGACTGGCTTTGACAAGAATTGAAATTCTCAGTAGCTAATCGTTAATAATCTTAAGTTTCAATAAAATAGGCAAAATGGTGGAGAGTGTCCAAGTCGATTGATATATAATTCTTAAAAATCCATCGAAAGATAAAGGCGCTAGAAACGTTCAAAATGTTCCCTTCCAGCGTAACACTCTCGATTTCCAAAAATCTAAATGACACCCAGTATAGTAAAGAAAGACGTAAGTCCTACGTCAAAACATCTCAAACAACCTCGTTGTCACCAGAAGCCGACACTGTCGGAGCCTGGTTACGATGGGGCACCAGTAGTGTTTTGCGCAATTGGTTCATTGATAATTGAGCGTCAGCAGTAAGAACTGCATTGGCGAGGTTAATCAGTTGAGCGATTAATTATTTAAAACGTTTTCACTTTTTAGGGTGTTCCAAATATCTATTACAAAATATTGAATGAAAAAACAATCTCACTATTTGATTTATAATTTAAGATTACTTATTTTAATTATATTTTATCGTCTTGAAATTGCTGAGTAATTCATTGGAAAATTATCTACTCATTATTCGGAATGTTTTTGCCTTTCTCGTATACTAAGTATACGGTAAAGGCTATATGATCGCTCCAAAAACAAACTTTTTATAGAAGGCCCGGAGACCCATAGTGTTATATACCAATCGACTCAGTTCGACGAATCGAGGTGATGTCTGTGTGTGTGTGTGTGTGTGTGTGTGTATGTGTGTGTGTGTATGTGTGTGTGCGTGTGCGCAAAACTACTCAAAAAATGTCACTCATTTTTCGGGAACTTATTCTCAACAGATTTGCTCGCAACAAGTTGCATTCGATGCAGAATCCTGTCCCATTGTTTCCTATTTGAAATTGGCCAGATCGAACTATGGGATCAGAAGTTATGGCCAAAATACAAATTCATACGAAAAAATCACGTAAAAAATGTCACTCATTTTCCGGGCACTTATCCTCAATCGATTTGCTCACAACAAGTTGCATTCGACGTAGAATCCTGTCCCGTTGTTTCCTATTTGAAATTGGTCAGATCGGACTATGGGATCAGAAGCTATGGTCAAAATACAAATTCATACAAAAAAATCGCGTAAAAAATTTCACGGGAAATTATTCTCAACCGATTTGCTCGCAACAAGTTGCCTTCGATGCAAAATCCTATCTTATTGTTTCCTATTTGAAATTGGCCAGATCGAACTATGGGATCAGAAGTTATGGCCAAAATACAAATTCATACGAAAAAATCGCGTAAAAAATGTCACTCATTTTTCGGGCACTTATCCTCAACCGATTTGCTCGCAACAAGTTGCATTCGACGCATAATCCTGTCCCATTGTTTCCTATTTGAAATTGGTCAGATCGGACTATGGGATCAGAAGTTATGGCCAAAATACAAATTCATACAAAAAAATCGCGTAAAAAATGTCACTCATTTTTCGGGAACTTATTCTCAACCGATTTACTCACAACAAGTTGCATTCGATGCAGAATCCTGTCCCATTATTTCCTATTTGAAATTGGCCAGATCGAACTATGGGATCAGAAGTTATGGCCAAAATACAAATTCATACGAAAAAATCGCGTAAAAAATGTCACTCATTTTCCGGGCACTTATCCTCAATAGATTTGCTCACAACAAGTTGCATTCGACGTAGAATCCTGTCCCGTTGTTTCCTGTTGAAAATTGGCCATATCGGACTATGGGATCGAAAATTATACCATTTTTGCCTTTCTCGTATACTAAGTATACGGTAAAGGCTATATGATCGCTCCAAAAACAAACTTTTTATAGAAGGCCCGGAGACCCATAGTGTTATATACCAATCGACTCAGTTCGACGAATCGAGGTGATGTCTGTGTGTGTGTGTGTGTGTGTGTGTATGTGTGTGTGTATGTGTGTGTGTATGTGTGTGTGTGTGTGCGCAAAACTACTCAACAAAATGTCACTCATTTTTCGAGCACTTATCCTCAACCGATTTGCTCGCAACAAGTTGCATTCGACGCAGAATCCTGTCCCATTGTTTCCTATTTGAAATTGGCCAGATCGAACTATGGGATCGAGAGTTATGGCCAAAATACAAATTCATTTGAAAAAATCGCGCAAAAAATGTCACTCATTTTCGGACACTTACCCTCAACTGATTTGCTTGCAACAAGTTGCATTCGACGCAGAATCCTGTCCCATTGATTCCTATTTGAAATTGGCCACATCGGACTATGGGATCGAAAGTTATGGCCAAAATACAAAATCATACGAAAAACTCGCGTCAACAATGTCACTCATTTTTCGGGCACTTATCCTCAACCGATTTGCTCGCAACAAGTTGCATTCGACGCAGAATCCTGTCCCATTGTTTCCTATTTGAAATTGGCCAGATCGGACTATGGGATCGAAAGTTATGGCCAAAATACAAAATCATACGAAAAAATCGCCGAAAAAATGTCACTCATTTTTCCGGCACTTATCCTCAACCGATTTGCTCGCAACAAGTTGCATTCGACGCAGAATCCTGTCCCATTGTTTCCTATTTAAAATTGGCCACATCGGACTATGGGATCGAAAGTTATGGCCAAAATACAAAATCATACGAAAAAATCGCGTAAAAAATGTCACTCATTTTTCGGGCACTTATCCTCAACCGATTTGCTCGCAACAAGTCGCATTCGACGCAGAATCCTGTCCCATTGTTTCCTATTTGAAATTGGCCAGATCGGACTATGGAATCAAGAGTTAAGGCCAAAATACAAATTCATACGCAAAAATCGCGTAAAAATGTCACTCATTTTTCGGGCACTTATCCTCAACCGATTTGCTCGCAACAAGTTGCATTCGACGCAGAATCCTGTCCCATTATTTCCTATTTGAAATTGGCCAGATCGGACTATGGGATCGAGAGTTATGGCCAAAATACAAATTCATACAGAAATATTGCGTAAGAAATGTCACTCATTTTTCAGGCACTTATTCTCAACCGATTTGCTCGCAACAAGTTGCATTCGACGCAGAACCCCGTCCCATTATTTCCTATTTGAAATTGGCCAGGTCGGACTATGGGATCTGAAGTTATGACCAAAATACCTTTTTTCATAACAATCACAAAAAATGTCACCTATTTTTCGGCCACCTAACCTTAATCGATTCACACGCAACAAGTTGCATTCGACGCAGAATCCTGTCCCATTGTTTCCTATTGAAAATTGGCTAGATCGGACTATGGCAGTGGTGCTCAGCACTTTGGGCGTTTTTTCCCTTAATTTACTTCTCACACCATAAAAATGAGCTTAACCCATACAAATTAGCACTTGGTCGAAAGCTTTCAAATATATCTATCTGCTAAGGGTAATAAAACGGATGTTGGTGTTAAATTCACTCCGTACGAAACGATCAAAGCAAAACAAAAGTGCGGACCGCGGGCCGCAGGGTAATTTTACTTTGATCAAGTCGTACGGAATGATTTTACCACCAATATTCGTTTTAATATCCTCTGCTGATAGATATATTTGAAAGCTTTCGTCCAAGTACTAACTTGTAAGATGAAAGCTCATTTTTATTGTGTGATAAGCAAATTAAGGCAAAAACACACAAATGCTGAGCACCATTGAACTATGGGATCGGAAGTTATGGCCGAAACACCATTTTAGCCTTTTTTACGAAAAGGCTGTATGTTCGCTCCAAAAACCAAACTTTTACAGAAGGCCTGGAGACCCATAGTGTTATATACCAATCGATTCAGCTCGACGAACTGAGATGATGTCTCTGTCTCTCCCACTGCAGACGGGAGTTTGGCAGAAAGACGGTCATGAGATTTATATCATAACAAATATTGCCCTCCGCTCGCGTGATGGGAATGACATTTTCGTTTTCTTTTTGTGTAGTCGGAGCTGTGATATCCTTAAAATATATGACTGGGTGAAATAAAACAGGGTTATGTACGTCAAAAAGATTGGAAAAGGAAACAAAAATGTCGAAATTCTTATTAGCATATTGTAGATCAAGCTGAAAACCGAACAGAGGTCCCGCGAAATCGCATTTTCTCGCATTTCCGGATGTTGCAACTGCATCGCGAGTAGTGCGCAACTGTGCCATAGTCGGGCACCACTAGCGATGCAGTTGCGACATCCGGAAATGGGACAAAATATGATTTTCGGTTTTCAACTGGATCTACAATATCTTTGCCATAAATAATCTGATTTTCATAGAACGGACAAAGAAATTTGTCTTTTTTACTCCTAGCCACTAGCTCATCTTTTTTCAAGCACACACATTTTACGAAGGTCGAGAAAGGCACCATCACCGCTAGGTGGATTAATCTGGGTTTTTTTTTAAATTTCTGGTAATCCTAGAGAACTGCTTTCCAGACATTTTTCTTGTGAAACTTGAACAATTTTTCAGGACATACCACCAGGAATTCCTTGGAATGTTCATCCAGAAACTGCTTCAGCCGTTCCTTCATTCATTCAAAATTTCCTTCAAAAATTCCTCAGGGGATTCCTTCGGAAAGTTCTCCGAATACAAATTCAGCAATTCCTTCAAAGAGGAAATTCTAAGAATTGCTTCGGAGTTTCCCTCAGGAATTCCTTCGTAACTTCCTCTAAGATTTCATTCGGAAATTCCTTTGTAAAACTTTCAGAATTCTTTTGACTCTTTCGAAAATTGCTTGAGTAAATCCCTCGCAAATACCTCCGTAAAATAATTTAAATATTTCTTCAGAATTTCTTTAGAAATTTCTTCGGAAACTTATTTAAATTGTTTTCAGAAATTTCTCATAGGGATTCTTTAGAGATTTTTTAGAAAGCTTCTTTACATTCGCCCAACATCCTTTCTTACGATGGATCATAAATACTCCGTAACTTGTTGAAAGCCCCTGATTGCCCCAATCCAGTCCCGCTCTCTGCTGCCTTCGATCATCACAGCCGTTTGGGTCCTGAGATTGGTGGTGGGAAAGGGGGCTTCCACCTTGCTTGCACAGGCAAGTATCCGACATCATAGAACGATCCGTTCTCTCATCCGTCTTCCCCTCTCAGCAGTTTGTCTAGTCAGCAGCACTTGAAAATTACAAGCCGAACATTGGGACGCAATCTTGCCGCTAGCCGTGAGCAAGCCCAGGGCTGGTAGCGATGGATGCCGTTCAAAATAGTGACTTTAGTGACCAACGATGACAAAAAAGTGACCAAATAGTGACTTTTCAATTGCAGAAAAAGTGACCAAATAGTGACTTTTAGATGTTGTTTTGAACCGGGTGTAGAACTACAAGTTGCATTAGCATTGTTACGGTATAATTCGTAGATTGCAAACTAATGTGTTAATTTTTGAAATCCTTATGTAGAATGCTATCAGAAATCAAGAAAAGGCAAAAACAACAAAAGCATGATGATTACTGCTACTGGCCACGCCCATCTTCATCGTAAGAAGGGAGAGGATGAAAGCAAGAGGCCAGCGTCTGCGACACTCTCATGGGTATCACACAATTATGTAGATGATTACAACAACATTTGTTGTTTAGTATGAGCTCGAAGTTACAGCTAAAGAATTATGTAAATGTATCTTATAGATTCCTAGACTATTTGGATTTGGACAAAGTTTATAAATAATTGGTATGATCATTTGATTGAAAAAATACAAAATAATGAAGAAATTTTTAAAATACGATTTTACCTATTATTGAATTATGGTTTAATAACAAATTTAAATGAAGTTTTTATCGTGGCATTCTGAGGAAAATTTTGAAAATCCAAAAATCAATCCAAAAATTCTAATAAACTTTAATTTCTAAATGGCAGACTTTAGTATTAAAGTTAATTAAAAATATGTGGCCAAAAAATCTCGAGGTAAAAAATCTTTTAAATCTAATTAATTTTTTTTGGTTTTGTTTTAGATTTAAAAACTCCGACCAATTCATTCACCTCCACACTAGTTCCATCACACTAGGTCCTCACTAGAGACTTGTCTCGAAGGGTCGCAGGGCGGATTTAACAATCATAAACGGATTTAACAACCATTTAACATCGACGCCCTTATTGCTCATTATTCTACGCAGACTACGTGGTTCTGGTACCAAAACTCCTAAATTCTGTACTCTTTACTTGAGGTTCGCATTTCGCATTTTAACAAAATTCGTGAAAAAAAGATCATAGTTGACATGAATCGGGAATAACCTCACGATTTCCACAACACACTTGGAACTTTTTGGGTGCATATTTCCCTAATTTAATATATTGCTACCAGATCCACATTTGATTTGATTGATCATGGGTAAGATGACCGTGCACTTTGTAGTTCCGTGATTGACCAGAACAATCGTAATTGCACAGGGAACCAATGGATGGAAGCATGGGATTTGCTCTCCAACCTCAATGTACGCAGTCCGAGAGCTCTTGTATTTTAAATGGTCGATAACGGCGCTGGTCACGTCCTCACGGTCTATCGAGGATGGGAAGGAATTGATGATGCAGTCACTCGCCCACTGTAAGCCGAGAACGCCTCTGGACTCGCCACGAGTTCATGCGGAATTTTATTGAAATCTAGGGGTTTTCATGGCATAGGTTCGTCTTGGTTAAAGGGTTATTGCTAATGTGGTAGTGATGGAAAGGTGGTATATGTAAATTGGACGCCAGAAACGAGCTTTGTCGCTCAGATATCGAACCGCCAGAACTAGTCAAGATGTAACGTAGAAGATAGAAATAGAAAGGGCATGGGATTGAACCCACGACCTTTCGCGTAAGAGGCAGAAGTGGTAGCCATACCATGACCACCAAGCCCGTTAACACATTTGATTTGGTTGATCATAATACCTAGGTACAAATGATTTTTATTTTAAACTTTTTTACAACAGGCAATGCAAAAATTGTGACTTTAGTGACCATTTTCCGAAAAATAGTGACTTTTTGATGCAAATAGTGACTTTTTAGTGACTAGCAGTGTTGGTAAAATCACTCATAAATCTCAATCAACGAGCGCTCCCGTGCGAACGAAATCGTCTGCGATGTTAAAGGAATGCATCACGCTTGAATTTTTCATGCCAGAGCGCATAATTTCACTCATTTGCCAAAAAATCATTTTGGTTTAAAAACGGATTTGAAATCGATTTGGGGGCAATTTATTGCTTATACATAAAAGAGTGTCTAATATTTTATGCGACAAACGTCAATTCATTGTTTTTAACGAAGGAGAACAAAAGAAAACCTACGATGATTCAAATGGATGATTCAACTCATCCATGAGTTTTTAGGTGCTGAGTTGGGTGCGTTTCAACTCAGGCTTGATTTGAATCATCCATGAGTTTTGAGATTTTGAGTTTTTACCAACACTGGTGACTAGACTCAAAATAGTGACCAAGTCACTAAAAAGTGACTCGCTACCAGGCCTGCAAGCCTCAATCCATCTCAACGCAGTCGAGCCCCTCCTGCGTCCTGCGTCTGAGTTGGGAGATAAGGTCTTCCGAACTCCATCTACAGGCAAGTACACAACACCACGGAACGATCCGCTCTCTGATCCGTTTTTCGTCCTTAGCATCAACGATTCATTCTCAAGCTCTGCTAGTTTGTCACCGAGATCTAATCCAAGCTATCGACTCGCACCAAGCCAAACGAAACGTCCAGCTCCGGCTGATTTTTCATTCAGTTCTCCACACTTAACATCGGCCGTGAGGAAGCCCCTATTCCACTCATCGCAGTCGAGCCATCCCTACCAGCGACCAGCAGTCGTTCCGGCCCTGCGTATGTGCTGGGAGACGGGGTCTTCCGGAATCCAACTTTTGGCAAGTATTATCAACCATCAGCTTCGCCTTCATCTAAAATCCCTCCGATTTGCAGTAAATCTATGCGCACGCAGCACCTGCAAGCACCACTTACCATTCTTCGACATCAACTGTTTATCCGTCATGTTCTGCGCCGGGACGCACATTCGACACAACCATTGAGGAAGCCCCTATCCCACTCATCGCAGTCGAGCCACTCCCGCCAGCGACCAGCAGTCGTCCCGGCCCAGCGTTTGAGTCGGGAGACGGGGCCTTCCGACCTCCAATGTTTGGCAAGTATGATCAGCGACCAACTATATTGCTTCGCATAAGAGTGTCTCAAATTCCAGTGTACAACTGCATCGCGAAGAGAAAGCAACAGACATTACCATCTACTATCAAAACGTAGGTGGTCTGTACAACAGCATCGACGACCACCGCCTCGCTATTTCCAGTTCCTGATTTGACGTTATAGTAATAACAGAGACATGGCTCGACTCCAGAACACTTCCCAGCCAAATGTTTGGTCACGATTACGAAGTATTTCGTTGCGATCGGAATCAACACAACAGCAGGAAGTCAACTGGTGGCGGTGTCTTGATTGCCGTGCGTTCCGGAATCAAAGCAAAACCAGTTGAAAACGATTCTTGGAGGAGTCTCAAACAAGGTTGGGTCAATCGAGATGGGTGACCGAAGACTGTTCCTGTGCTCGTTGTATATCCCTCCTGATCTGGTCCGTGACATACAACTTATCGATACTCACTGCCAGTCAGTCTTCGCCGTCTTAGAAACGGCCACTCCGACTGACAAAGTGCTTGTACTGGGCGATTTCAATCTGACTGGTGTCTCTTTGAAGCAGTCCCACAGCGGTTTCCTTTACCCTGATCCAGAACATTCGACCCTGCATGCTGGCGCTGTCAGCCTTTTGGATAACTACAGCTCAGCCACTCTAAGCCAAATTAACAGCATTGTGAATGAAAACGGTCGCACTTTGGACCTATGCTTTGTGGGCAGACAGGACAATGCACCGCTCATCTTGCCAGCACCTTGCGCACTGGTCAAAAATGCTGCTCATCACCCTCCACTACTTATCAGCATCGAATACAGTCACGTACACGACTTCATCGAATGTACTGCGCCCGTGTCATATGATTTTAAGAAAGCCGACAACTTAAGTATTACAGATGTATTATCGAGTATCACTTGGGGAAACGTTCTCAATACGCATGGTGTGGATGAAGCTGCTCTAACCTTCTCACATGTCATGATGTATGTCATCAATAGGCACGTTCCAAAGAGAGTTCTGAATAGGGGTGATCGGGGCAATATGGGCCACCTAGGAAATCGTTCCAAAAAGCGCTGAAAAGCTTGAAAAATCACCATTCAAATGTAGTTGACTTATACTAGGGAGTGTAACCTCTCATATTATGTCGATGAATGATGAAAAATGCGTTTGGAAATTGTTGGAATGCAGTTTTGAAAATGTATTGATTTTGATGTGTGTTCCCGACTATACGGGGCAATATGAGCCACCATTTGGGGAAGAAGAATGGAAGAATATGATATTCCTGCAACAATTTAGAGTATTCCATACCAAATAAAATTTTTAAACCGCACCACAGCGGACACAACCGATTTGCCACTCTGCACCGTTTGAACGGTCACATTTCATTTGATCAATGGTCATTTCTCGGGTACTTTTTCAAAACGACGTATGTCGCAAATTGTAAACAAACCCGTTTTCAACAGCATATGGCATCAAATTCATCTAAAAATGTGTATATCTTCAAAGCTACATGAAAATGTGTTTTTAAAAATGTAAATCAATATTTTGCAAAACGGTGTAACATCATTGTTGAAAATATTGCACATACACCGCTTAGCAGAAAATGTACTTTAAAAAGTTTTTTCGAACAACTAAATAGTTTAAAACGTGCATCTGCTTGTACTTTTTCATCACTGATTTTAAAATTAAGCATGTCGCTTAAATATTCTGATTTTCGTTAAGAAAAACATTTTACGTTGTTTTTCTGCAGCAAATGTTGTTACGTCGTGTTGTAAGTGTTGCAATTTTTTTGTCGCATGTGCGTGAAACGTTTCAACTTGACGCAACATTTCGACGTATCAACAATGCAGCGTACGGAGCAGCGTAACATTTCGACGAAAGTAGCATGACCTCGGTCATACTGACGTATCAAAACGACGTATGTGATTTATCTGTTGCAGAACGTTGTAACATATATTTTTATCAAAATAACTGAAATGTTCACACGCAGTGCAGATTTCATGGTCAGTGACGATGAACCTTTTCATAATGCATCGTTGAGGTGTATTCAATTGCAATAAAAATGATTAGTTTCTAAATAGGAATAAAAATGAAATCTGAAAACTTTCAAGCTCATTTTCTCAGCTTGATCAAAATGTTACATACGCCGATTTGAAAAAGTTCCCGAGATTTTTTGTGTTCCGATCGCAGTAATGCGGTGTCATTTTTCCGTCATGAATCTAACATAGATGATAATATTCTTGTATTTGGCAACTGAAATTTGAACTTGTTCGCATATTAAGACCTGATACCTTGCTCTGTGCAGGTATGCCCATATTGTCCCATAGAGACATGGTTTTGGAAAAAAAGTTTTATGATAAATTCAGATTTGTATCAGTACAAACATGTGTGCACAATATTCAATTATCATAGATCTTTTGATTGTGATGCATGTTTGACCTGTATTTTAATCAGTTTTGTGTAAGAACCTTATGTCGTTTTCGTTTTTGCGGTGTAGCTACACCAGGTGTACACTTTCTGCACTGAAATTGTTCGTTTTTGGTTTTCGCTCTACACTCAAACCCCACTTTTTCGTGCACCGTACGGGTAGTGTAGCACGCATAAAATCGGGAGTGTAGCTTGTTCGAACGGTGGTGCTACCAATACAGTCGCATGTCACGTGCTTGTTGCTGTCAAATTCTGTTTTGTTTTGTTTTCGATTTTGATGGGCCGGGTGCTCGTTGGAGTTGGTTTGGAAAAAATGCAATTAAAGTGGGAATGATTGTTATTTTATTTCTGTTGCGAGTTATTTTATTTCTATTTATCTTATGCAAAGGAATAAACATTTATTTTATGTATGTCATAAGAAAAGGATAATTAAAAAGAGTGTAACAGACTTACTAATCGATTAGTTTATAAAAGTTAGGCGATATACCAAGGCAAATGAAATTGCTTACATTTAATCAGTTGTATGATATCATCAGAACTGATTCATATGTATTCCTACTACTTAATTTTATACTTCCATTACCATGACTTCGACCTAAACTATCGGTTTGAATATATCATTAGTCAAAAAATTATTCTAATGAACATGCTTCTTTTGTGGAATTTTAAAAACGTGGTTGAGCAACGCGTAATTGAACATAAATTGTGAATTGTGATGTGGCGAAGTTTCATAGCATATTCAGATTACGACATTTATCGTAATAAATATCATGGTAGAAATTATGAATCTAGAACATATTTAAAATTACAGCCTCGATGCTCTTAGATGCGAGCTATTCTTTTATATTTTTTATAATAAATATCTTTTTAAAGCAATATTTTATAAAACTGGTAAACTGTGTAAACCATTTTTTTTTTGCATTTGATTCATTTATAACACATTCTACTTTCTATTTAATCTGTGAATGCTAAGAATCATATCTGTCTCTTACGAAACGAAGTTCCCCGCCATAATAGTTGTAATATAATAGCAAATTGAGGATCAGTGAAAACGTTTCCATCAGATTCCAATATACTTCTCGAGAATCTGACTTGGCCCAAGAATTCCCAATAAAAACCCAATAATTAATTTTCTTGTAGTTTAGTATTGTGATTTATTGGATATTTATACATATTTCCATTAGAAATAATCCCGACTCGTGCCCGTTGAGTTTGGGTCGAAAACGTGATAAAATAGTGGATTTTTTTATCAATATGGCCACAGTTTCTGATTATAAAGTTCCACAAAGAAGATCTTCTTGTTATTATGTTGGCAAATTTCATTTTTTTTATTTCTTCAAGTTTTTTCACGAGAGTCATCAAGTCACCCACAGAGTGCAAACACGTGAATTTCTTGTTGCTACTCCATTTGGGAGTGTATTCAAGTGTTTTGAAGCTATTTCTAGAACAAATCTAATACATTTCAACTCGTGCGTTTTAATTCGCCATAATAATCATTAGGCGATGACAGTACTTCCGCCTTACCAAAAAGCATTTATTTACTTTGCTCGACAGGTAGACGGTTTTACCTTGGGTTTTACAGTTCAATAGGTAGATTTAGCTTCACTCTTTGCGCATCTCTATATATATAATAGACTCTGAATATGACATGTAACAAAATCGGGTCAACACGTTGATTCAACGTTGATTCGTTTTGAAATAATATGCATTGTTCTCAAGATTTATGTTGTGTCCCATATCTCGGATAAACAGTGCGTACTGTGCTCAGTTTTAGATAATCGAACCAATTAAACAGAAAGTAAACGTAAAATGTCTACAAGAATGACACTATAGTTATAAAATTTCAATTTAGGCCCAACAAAAATGATTAGAATAACATATTTCGAAGCAGGCAGTCAGATCGGTCAGAACAGGTCCGAACAAAAACAAATATGACAGAAGCATGAAAGATGATCGATGTCACACATACTTTCGCAATCTTATTGGAATTGCACTGAAAATGTTCTTTTATGTGGTGCAAAAAGGTGCACTTTCCGGTGTAGCTACACCACAAAAACGAAAACGACATTATAAACTTCAAATCTTATAATAATTTTGCCTATGCAGAGGAAATTTACATTTTCAAGTGTATTTTCATGTTCGAATTGAATTTTAATGCGGTTTTTACGTTGAGGCATATGTAAATCATTCTTTTAAAGATTGTATAACTTTCACATGATAAAACTTGTCAATAAGCTCAAAATGAGGGTGGCTCATATTGCCCCGCATGTTCATATTGCCCCTACTGCCCCTAACATTTTGCGACATATACTTATACTTTTATGTTGATATAAAGCCAATATCTTAATTTGGAACAATTATGCTTCCAACGGCAGATTAGTAATACCTATTCCTGTATGTATAGACCTTTTTCAGGACAATGAAATCTCGAATCAATTCAAAAAGTTTAGAACAATGTAGCTATAATTACGAAATATTAAAAGTTACAACTCACTTCTGATCCAGAAAAGTGCCGACCACCTTTACATGTAATCCACTCAGCAATGGAACCAAGTTCCGAACCCAATCACAAGTAGCTTCACTTGCAGATTCTGTTATTCACTATCTCCACTAAAACTCCTCTACATCATCCTTTCTTCACATGATCGAAGCCAAAACCTCAAGACGGTGAAATTTTCGTTTGTCGGATGGTGCTCTATTTTGCTCTGCAGCTTTTTATCCTCACTTCCCGTGCGTGGCTGCTAAATCATGCGATGATGATAATGATGACGACGGTGGCGGCGACTGCATCCACTGACGATGATGATGCTGTACTGCTTGCCAGCAGTACGATTTTTTCTTCGTTTGTCTCGCCTCAAGCTTGCGAGATGATCACTGGTCCGGATATGGAAAAATCACAACAGCGCACCAGATAACACATTTTGCATGAAACCGATTGTATACCGTCGCGCCGAAACTACCGAAGCACCAATCAACACAAGTTTGGTCGCGTTTCGAACGGGATTTGTGCGTTTTTACAGCGAATTTATTTGCGAGAGAAAACGCGAAAACATCAAACCGCGGCCGCAATCAAAACACGTACGAAGGGGAGTGGTGTCAGCAGTTCAGCACATCAGTGAGCCCGCGGACCGCGGACGAGAACTCAACATTTACGTCAAAATGGGCTCAGCGACACGGAACGGTGCCGACGAATTTACAGTGGGCCGCGCGCCTTCCCGAAAAAAATCCAGTGTGAACCATTAGGGTCTCGCCGACATTTCTCACCAACACAAACGCAGGTTCGTGGTTGCAAACAATCCCATTTGATTTTGCCGTGACAGCTGCTCGTGGTTGCAAACAAACCGAGTAAAAGTGTGAGAGAAACGTGCGTGTACGTACACGATCGCTGAAAGCCTAATGCAGCTGATATCATCGTCAATTGACAGTTCTTCTTTGAAAGTGACAGCTTCGCACGCTCATTTGAATCTACTCAAAAGTGAGTCAAAATGACTCACTTTTTAATTTTAATGGTAAAGTCAAAAAGTGAGTAACATTATATTTAGCAGGTGAGTAAATTTTCACTCACTTCCCATAATTTCAGCTTTTACTCACTTTTGCGTAATTGCCGTAATTGCGGGCTTGCGGGGCTGTTCAGCGATTGTAAACAATAGAGCTTGCTGACGTTTGATCATCTTTCTCTTGTACGCGCACATAATGGATAGAATTTGTTTTCATCGGGAAACGCTTCGGAAGCGTTTCCCGATGAAAACAAATCCTACCCCCTCCGTGCGCGTGCAAGAGAAAGATGATTAACGTCTGCAAGCCTTATAAGAGCAGGCTCGGCAGTGTCACATAAAAATGCCTATAAACCTGTGCAGGAGTTCATCAAATTCACTCACCCGATGGATTTTGGCATTTGAGCGGGTCGTCTTCTCGAACAAAAGTTCATTTTGCGTTCATTATGCGACCCGCCCAAACGTCATAATTTCTTGGGGGAGTTCATTTTGCGTTAGTCTATTGCATCATGACGTCACACTATAATTTTTTTTACCCGTATTCAAATGGAGAGGAGAGTGAACCCGAATAAAAAATATAGTAGAATAACAATACAATTTATTGTAACACTACTATTAATAACATTAAATTGGCAATAGATTATATTGTAAATGAAACCATAGAAATACATTAGAATGCATTGTTATGAACCATTTACTCAAATGTAAATGAAGTTTTCGCAATAGAATGTACGGGTTGTTAAGTATCGTAAATATCCAGTTTCCGCGAGCGGTAATGGCCGCCAGCTTGCCTGCTGGTCAGTCTCTGATTTGACGTTTTAGGAGGTCAACTGCACCCACCGCTCCGAGCATTCTGACCAATGTGGCATATAAGAAGGTGCTGATTCAGTGAATTCAAGCCTTCTTAGGTGCCCGCCAGAGTAGACGCGACGTGCGATGTGACGCGACGCGACTCACGTAAAAGAATAACAATCATTATCAACAGGCTGTCAAATTGCACTGTCGCGTCACGTCGCATCGCACGTCGCGTTTACTCTGGCTTCGCCCTTATATACCTCATTGATCAAAATGCTCGAATGATGGGTGCAATTGACCTCCAGAAACGTCAAATCAGAGACTAACCCGCAGGCAAGCTGGCGGCCATTACCGCTCGCGGAAAACTGGATACAAAATCTGAGATTTTTCCATATATTTTTTTCGTCACACAATAGAGTGTATGGTTAATATATTGTTGAAATATCCGAACCAAACTGTTCAAACACAATGGATTGTATTGTATTTGTATAGTAAAACAATACGATTTTTGATGATATGGGAGATTTAAATTTTGTGTATTACGCATCGCAAGAAAAATTTGGTTTTCAGGAAAATTCAAGCGCGCCTACGAGTAAATTTTCCACCAAAATCATCATAGTCGTCCATGCTATCACTTGTTGTTGATTGTGTATCTTATTCTGTCATTCAAATGTGTTGTTTGGACAGTATTAAAAAAACAAATTTTGATTGAATTAAAAATCTCTGCATTGATCACAGTTTTCAGGAATGTAGTGAGTTTTTACGGGTGGAACACACCTGAAACACTTTTCGTTGAACTTGTTTTGCAAAATCACGCCTAACGCATTGCCCAAAACAAAAATAATGTGTTGAATCGCATGGTTTGGTAACTTAGAAAAGATCGTTCAAACCTTCATAAGATGGTAGTGGGTTGGGACTTGGGAGTTATGGGCTATCGTATAGCTATTTTTGAAATGCAAAATATAATTTGCTAAAACCTGTTAGAAGCACGATTGCTGCCCAGGATGACGAATTTACCTCAACATTAGCTGCGTGGGTCCCAAACCGTGTTAATTTTGATCCTCGTTTTGATCCCCAAGTAACACGTGTTGTTGTATGAGTGTAAAAAATACATGTTTCGAACATATAGTATGTTACGTTTTGGTATGAAAAACTTCTTTGATTACTTTCACACGACCCAAACAGCGCAAAAATTATCGATATTTTCAACATCTTTCAGTTGCAACCTTGTTTTGGATTGCACATTCACAAGACCAAACTTAAGTACTAAGGATGTTTTCAGTAACCGACTGTCAACATGGTTCTGTCAAATTGAATACCAAAACAAAAATGCTGACCAACACGTTCAAAGAAATAAATTTTATACAAAAAACGAATGAAAACAAGCATGCATGAAATGATGAACAGCATTTTAATAATATTAATAAATATATACAAACTGAATAAATAAATCAAATTTGTTTCGAAGCCTCGGTCGAAACATTATATGCGGCTGTTTCATTGGCTAACTTTTCATTTTACTTCTCCTAAATTCATGCGCCATTGATTGAAGAAAAAAATAACTATGCCGAAGCATAATTTTGAAATTGGTATGTAAACAAATTCTCGAATCTGCAAAAGAAAAACAATATGGCGAGTTGTCGATAAACAACAGGGTCTCAAAAAACCAAACAAATGTCAAAAATTGACATGTTATCAGCAAGTTGTGAGAATGTAGTACGAAACTTCTTCTCTGAACAAATAACTGTTTGTTTTGCAAAAACCTTATCATAGCTTTCCTTGAACATCACTTGTTTTGTATTTCATCTTCCCAACTTTTATTCAACATCATTATTAGATCTTCGTTAATAATGATGTTTTCGGTGTTACTTGGGTCACTAGTAGAGTTTTGTACGATTTCGTTATTTACAATATTATTAATAAAACCCTGAAAACAAAAGTTAAAACATGTTTGTCCTACATTCGATATATATCATTTACATATTAAGAAGAATCAAAAGCCTATCTCCAATTCTTTGATGGGGCGTTCACTCATTCCATTCTGTTTGTTGCCCTGATGCTCATCACAAAATTTAATCCAGACCAGTCAACTTTGGACTGTGCTTAACTGATTGGGAATGCTGGATAACTGCTGGAATTTAAAAAAATGTATGGAAAATCGAAATTTGGTATCTGTTTACGTGAAGCCCATCCAGCTATTGCAAAATTCAATTATCCGACAAAGTTATTACATAGCATCTTGACTGGTAGTGAAGGTCCCAACGCATAGACTCTTGCACTCTTGCACAATCTGACATTCGTACATTCCTATTTTTTAAGGCTGGATAACCCGGTATTGGAATCTTTCATAGGTGAACCCGCATGCAATATCTAGCCAATGGATGCAGTGCTCATACTCTCACCGAAGTGCTTTCAAAAAAGGAAGCTGAACTTGCTTTATAAAGGTTACACTTTTTTCAATTGAAAAACTCATTAGTGTCATACCACAGACAAACAGACATAACACTTGTAAAATTGTCATCGTTAACTGATTTACTGGCCAATTTGAATAATCATTAGTTGGCCAATCAATCACTCGTGGCGCGCGCATCGGATTTGCTCGAGTTTGACGTTTGCTCACTACCGCCATCTGGTTCGCGGTTTGCCCAACTTAGTGGAAACAACAGATGTCGTTAGTGTTTGTAGGACGATGAATTTGATGAGTAAATGTTCAATGTGTTATGTCTGTTTGTCTGTGGTCATACCATACCGATCGACCCAGATAATATGGGTCTAGTATACAGCGTTTCGGAGAACCTCAGCCACCGTTATGCTATTGAAAAAACTCAAAGGTGCAGCCCAATCGGGTTGTACGCAAAGGTGACGTAGGACTACGTAGCTATTCAAAATTGATGGTATTTGCCATAATAGTTTGTGTCGTTTTATTAACATTGAGCAAACTGCTCGGAGGCCAACTGAATCAAGAAGTTTAATAATAGTTCCCAGTTGGATGGACTTTGAGTCTCTAACCGTGGAATTAACATGGCCCATCGGCCATGTTCAGCCACTAGTTCAGCGTTACGAATGCAGCGATGCATTACATATGTTTTATTTCATCATGTCAAAGTAATAAGGCATTATTTCGGTCGTAAAAGGGCCTTTTCCACTTTTTAGTCAACTTTAATGGCTGTATTATTTGCAAGCATATATAGCTCCATGGTTACTTGTATGGTGTCCTCCAAAAAGGTCTTTATACAAAAGAAGGTTGATCCGACAATCCGATATGAACTTTCTTTAAAGTGCAAAACTCAATCGCAATGAGCAAATTTGATAGCGCGGCGGAGGGAGATGATGCAATTAATTTGAACGGATGGAATTACTAGCAGCAACCAAGCTAACACGTTTAACCCGATGCAGCCGAAACAATCCATTTTCGCAATTAATTCTTTCTTTCCATAAAATGCTGGTCCTCAGAAGAACCAATTTTCTTTTCACAATCTTTCCAATAACTAACTGCATCCAAACGTTTGTCAGCACCCTGCGTTGAAATTGTCCAACCGCCACTTTATGATTTTTCGCCAAGCCTTCACCATTTGGAATAAATTTTTAGCATTGCCACCGCTACCCACACCTTCGTACTGCTGTGTCCGCTCCGCTGCATCACATTTTGTCAACCTCATTATACAAAAAGGTTGATCCGACTATCCGACATTAATCTTTCTTCAAAGTACAAAACTCAATCGTAAATAGTGAATTTTATAGCGCGTCGGTGGGAGATGATGTAGTAAATTTGAATGGATGGGATCACTAACAGCAACCAAGCTACCACCGAAACAGTCCATTAACGCAATTAACTCTTTCTTTCCATAACATGATGTTCCTGAGAAGAACCAATTTTCTTTTCCCAATGCGCATTCTGTCCAATAACGAACTGCATCCAATCGCTTGTCGAACCCTTGCGTTGCAACTGTCCGACCGCCACTTGATGATTTTTCGCTCAGCCTCTAAAATTTGAAATAAATTTTCAGTATTGCCACACTGCCACCCACTCCTCCTTCGTGCTGATGTGTCCGTTCCACTACTCGAATGTCAAACCGCTCGAATCAAAATAGATCGCGCGCGCCGGACAGCATCTTTCTTGTATTCAATAGATTAAGCCCGTTAGCCCCGCCCCTTTGTGAGCTGATATGGGTGTAAATAAAATGTGCACTTATAACGATTAATGAAGGGGCGGGGCTAATGGAATGACTTCATTAGATATAAGAAAGCTGTTTTTCGGCGCGCGCGAGCCATTTCGATCGGGATTCAGCAGACAACACACCGTTTGGAAAATTATCTCTTGGCATCTGTCTGTCCACAGAGCGAAAAAAAGTTGTGATTTCAACATTTTTCAATTTTGTTTTAAGAGTAAAGAAAATTTGGTATTATTGAGTGCTAAAACTTTTAAGTCCAATGTTAAATTGATTGATTGCAAAGTTTTTTCCGTGGCTTTAAATTGTTATTTTTACAGCAGAGCTCTCAAATCAAAAATTGTAAAATATTCAAACAAACTTGAACATTTGTCATTTCTGGCAGCACTGATGACCAAAAATGTATATAGCTGGCAGCCTACATTATCTGTCACTGAAAACGGCGGGAACAAAGTTATCAACACAAGCATCCAGAAAAATAGTTTTTTTTTCAATTATTTTATTATTTACTTAAAAAGGTTCGTTGCTTCTTACTTCTTTATTTATTTTTAAGCATTTCCACAATTCATTTTCAGTATTGAATCTAAGGTTCATTATGGTCGAGAGATACGGACGATCAAGGATCGTCGGAAAACCCGACTTGCACCAGTGTTGTTGAGTTGCTGCAGGATAAAAACTAGCGCTTCAGCCGTCAGCAATGTATTTTGCTAACGACCAGCACAGTGACGATAAAAATTATTGCCGGAAGCTATTCCATACTTCAGAGCAATTTAGGAAGCCGGAGACAAACAATTTGGTTTATGAATTTCATGGAAATGCACCTCAGAGACCACACCTCTAGAAATCTCCTGGTAGGTAGGTTATCTTGCTTAACTGATTCCGTAAAACATTTGATAAACTAGATATCTTTTTATACCTGAATCTTTTTTTCTACCTTCATCCATAATGTAATCAGGCCAGGGACCAGGCAATGGTTTTGGATTTCACTTGTTTAATCTGTTTTTTTTTTCATTACAGGAACTACAAAAAATGACGCGGCTTATTACTGCAAACATTATTTCAACCAACATGGAACCTGGAAAGATGGATCCCGGAAAGAACAAAACAACCATACGCCTAAAATCCATGATTATTGATTCGGATTCTTGAAGTTGAAGCAAGCCAATGGAATACTCTATCTACCGGATTACAGAGAGATACGACAGCAGGACCAAAGTGAAATAATGTACGCATCATAGTAACACACAGCAATGACGTAAACATTTATCAATAAAATACATTTTATTTCAACTTTACATTAATTTGCGTTATTTTTATTTTTGATGAAAATGAAAAAGAATGAAAACACAATTAAAACTAACAAGTGAGAATAGTTGAAATAACTGCAAACAAAACTTTCATTTTGAGAATATGATAATACGTCTAAGAGTAATGAATTGTTAAAACAACTTCAAATGCAACATTCCTGAAACAAAAGTTCTGTGTTTGTTAATCCAACAGTGCTTTACTTTCTACTGAAAATCACTAACGAATTTTCTTAAATTTACCAACGATTCTTTGACTTTTACCAACGATTTTTTTTTGTGTGTACGAGCGACGTTCACCAATGGGTGGTTGCTGTAGATAGTTTCCACTGAGGTAGCGTCTTCAGCGCGCGCGAGCCATTTCGATCGGGATTCCGCAGACAATGGGCCCGACAACGCAGAATGACAAATTCTATGAATGACAATTCTATAAAATTTTCTCAATTCTGAATTTGGTTATGAGATGTTGTTTATCTTAGATGCGTATTGTTACGAGGAATAACAGCAGAAATTTCATTCAAGACGAAGTTTCTCCATATTACCAAACATTATCTCTTGGCATCTGTCTGTCCGAGCGACGTTCACCGATGGGTGGTTGCTGTAGAAAGTTTCCACTGAGGTGGCGTCTTCATTGATTTTATACAAAAGAAGGTTGATCCGACTATCCGAAATAAACATTCTTCAAAGGGCAAAACTCAATCGTAAATAGCGAATTTGATAGCGCGTCGTAGGGAGATGATGCAGTGAATTTTAATGGATGGAATCACTAACAGCAACCAAGCTACCACGCCAAACCCGATGCCACCGAAACAGTCCATTTTTGCAATTACAGTGAACGTTCGCTAATTGGGGTTTCTCTAGTTGGGGCGCTTTTTAGTTGGGGGTTCGCTAATTGGGGCGAAACCCAATTAAAAAGCAGCTAAACGTCAGAATGTGATGTCAAAAACGCGATGACGTTTTGTTTCCGTGTTTGGCGGGATCGATATTTTCTGGCGCGTAATATTTTCCTTTGTTTAATGCAAAAAGTAAACAACATTGACGCTTGTCAAAACTCCCCAATTAGCGAACGGCATTCGCTAGTTGGGGTGAGGTCGTGCCCCAATTAGCGAACGATCACTGTAACTCTTTCTTTTCATAAAATGTTGGTCCTGAGAAAAACCAATTTTCTTTTCCCAATGTTCCTTTCCAACTAACTGACACCACAATTTGTAATAAATTTTCAGCATCGGCACTGGCGGTGCGGGATCGCCACAGTGCTATTTTTATGGTCAACCTTTTCTTCATATGAAATTCTGGTTCGTTGAGGTTGAATGATCTGCAGCACCATATCGAGCACCACCACCAATGCGATGGATTTTATTTGAAAATGTTATTAGCGCCACCGTGATGCTGTGTCCATTCCACTACGATTGCTTTGATGCGTCTGCTATGCGTAAAATCTTGTTAAAACTGAGGATTAGATCCAAACCCGCAAGTGATTGATTTTTGATGTCTGTGCTAGTGATGCATGTACGTGATTGGTTAGTGTGCCTGTTTCTAAACTTTTTGTAAATTATCAATAATAAATAGTAAAAAATCAGTATTTTCAAATAAATGCAAAGAAGCGTTGACTCATCCTTGATCGAATGGTCCAAAAAAATTGAAAATCCATCGAGAAACGGCTTAGATATTAAAGTTTAAAGTCTATCATATTTTCGTGACGGTCCCCGATTTTCGCAATCGTAAAGTGTACCCCAATATAGAAAACACAGACGTAGTCCTACGTCAAAATGTAATTGAAAGTTTAAAGAAATTAAAGGTAGATCTATATACATAAAAATGAATTTCTGTCTGTCTGACCTTTATAGGCTCGGAAACTACTGAACCGATCGGCGTGAAAATTTGTATGCAGAGGTTTTCGGGGCCGGGGAAAGTTCTTAAGATGGTTTGAGACCCCTCCCCCCTTTGGAAAGAGGGGCTCCCATACAAATAAACAAGAAATTTCTGCATAGCCCGAGAACTAAACAGTGAAATAACCAATTTTATGCGAAACGAAGTTCGTCGGGTCTGCTAGTTAATAAATAAACACAAAACAGAGATTACTGTCAATAAGCTGAGACAATGGATGTAATACTCAATGCTTGCTATGCAGCATTTACTCTATGCGGAGATAGCTGACTGCGCGTTATTTTCGCGGATCCATCCAAATTTTTCT